>NC_136063.1:177498169-178187912 GCF_964261635.1 Lissotriton helveticus | reverse complement strand
TGCACGGCCAGGTATGAAACCCGACTGATCCGGGAGCGCCACCATGGGGAGCAAAGGCTGTAATCGGTCTGCTATTATTTTCGCGTAAATTTTCACGTCAATATTGATCAAGGACAAAGGTCTGTATGAGTCAAGATATTTGTCATCTTTGTCTGGTTTGAGCAGTGTGATGATCAGAGCTTCCCGCATAGAGTCTGCCAGTGAACCCTCCTCTAGAGCCTCAGCAAAGACGTCATGCAGTCGCGGGGCTAGCTCCTCAACATAGGTCTTGTAGAACGCCGCCGTGAGGCCATCTGGCCCCGGGGCTTTGTTGAGTGGTAGTGCTCTGATAGTTTTGGCGATGTCCTGGACCGTGACCGGGAGATCCATATATTGCCTATGGGCGTTGTTGAACCACACAAGCGCTATGGACTCTAAATAGGCCGCTAACGTGTCTTGCGGCGCAGTGTGCGAAGATTGGTATAATTTGGAGTAATATGAAGCAAATGCCTGAAGTATTTCACCCTGCCCTGTGGTTGCGCTGCCATCACTGTCTAGAATGGTGTGTACAGTCGTGGGTGGTGTGGTGAAATTTATCATCCTAGCCAATGTGCGACTCGACCTGTCTCCTTCCCCATATCGTCTTGCCTCAGCCTGCTTGCCGAAGAACTTCAGCTCACGCTGGACCTCCTCAGCAAAGTCCAAAAGCTTAGCCTTAATCTTGGAAGCCGTGTCAAGTGTGTGGTCAGTACAGAATAATAGTTCCAGCGTACGGAGTTCCTCTTCTATCTCAGCTATGGTACGTCGTATAGCCTTTAGGACCCCCGCCTTGCGTGCAATGCACTGACCCCTTATGACCACCTTGAAGGCGTCCCACAGTGTTGCTTCAGTGGAGACGGACCCTGTGTTATTGGTGAAGTAGTCATTTATGTCTTGCCGTATCTCTTCAGTAAAGGCAGTATCTTGTAGCGCGTATGGTGGGAGGCGCCAGGTGAAGGCCTTCGTGGGGGCCCCAGGAATATCGAGTGTTAAAAGGCAAGGAGCATGATCTGAGAGGGAGCGGGCAAGGATAGCAACATCAACAGTCCAGGTGGCCACATCTGGGGACACTAACCAAAAATCCAATCTAGACCATGCAGCATGGTGGGCAGATACACATGTGCCTAACCTGGTGTTGGCGTTGCGAGTTCTCCAAATATCTATCAGAGTTCCTTCATGAAGTATGTCACTTAACGCCTGGCTAGCGTGTGGGTGTAATAGTCTTGATGTACCTTTTCTGTCCATGGAGTCATCTAGGACTACATTGAAGTCCCCCCCCCCCCCCCAGATTACTGTTCGACAGTCTAAAATCTTTATTTGCGCCCACATCTCCCTGAAGAATTTCGGGTCATCTAAATTGGGCCCGTAAACAGCTGCTAATATCACGTTTTTGCCCAGTAGGGTACCCTGCAACAACACATATCTGCCATCTGCATCATTGATCACCTTGTGCTCTCTCCAGTCAAAACCTTTACGAACCAGTATAGCCCCACCCCTAGCATAGTTAGAAAATATAGCTGAGTATGTATAGCCCCACCTGGAGTGTCGTAATATAGGCGAGGTAGTGGAATTAAGGTGTGTTTCTTGTAAGAAACAAATGTCAATGTCGTGTCTCAATAGATAACTGTGCATCAATCTGGATTTCCTGTTATCGTTCAAACCTCTAATGTTCCATGTCAATACCTTCGTCACCCCCATTGCATTACTCTGAGCGCGGTGTGTGCAGACAGTGATTGTACCATAGTATATATCCACATTTGCAAATAGAACCTTCTGACCATGTCGTACCAACAACTCGCCAACTTACCCCGTACCCCTAACCACCCGCCACCCACATCAACCCCCCAATCAGGTTGTGTCTTGACCCCCCCTAATGCGCCCAGGGCGCTAGAACTATGGAAATACTGAATTGTGGGAGACACCCCTCGGAGGCGCGGCGTCTCGAGCAAACACCCCTGTTTTCACAGGGGGCTGCACTGTGTATAGCTGTAAGATCACTATAAGGATCTAGGTTAGTACTGGCCCGCGAGGACCAGGGCCATCTACACACCCAGGTATAAAAAGGCAGAAATATAGAAAATCAACAAGTTCAAAAACCAATAAGATCAACAATACAGTAGATAGTCGTGTAGGTGGAGCAGAATAGACAGTGGGTATTGTTGTACCACAGCAATGAGAGAAGGGCTTTACCCAGATAAGGCAGTACTTCAGGACAGTCTGACTTCAGTCATTGTCACTCATTGCATGATCCTCACGTACCCCGGCGGGGGACCCTCTCTTGGACCTGGGCCTACATATGTGTTTTGCAAATTTGAGAGCAGATTTGGCATCTAGGAAATGGTGTGCCGTGCCCTCGTGCATAACTCTCAACTTAGCTGGGTACAAAAGGGAGTACGGAATCTCGGCCTGCAGAAGTATTTTTTTGGCTGGTAGAAACTCCTTGCGGGCCGCCTGCACCAGTGGTGTGAAATCCGGATAGAAAGAGATGTTATTGCCTTTGTGCGTTATTTTCCCTTTCTCTCTCGCCAAACGCAAAATTAAGTCCCTTTCCTGGTAGTTGAGCAGTTTCACTAGAATTGGTCTTGGTGGGGCACCTACCGGGGTTTTTTTCCCCAGCGTTCTGTGGGCTCGTTCCACAGTGAACACCGGAGATAGGCTGGGGTCGAAGAGCTCATGCAGTAGCTCAGTGATGAAGGCCTCCATTTTCCCCATCGCTGTAGTCTCCGGGATTCCAGTGACGCGGACATTACATCTTCGGGAGCGCGCTTCCAAATCATCAACTTTTGCACATAAAGTTTCTATTTTCTTCTCCATGGTAGAAACGTGCAATTTGGTCTCTTTCTGGAATTCAACGCACTCCGTGTGACGGTTCTCAAGACCGTCTTGCCGGGTTTCATGCGTGGCAACTTGAGAACGCACAGAGTCCAGTTGGGCCGCCATAGCATCAAGTTTGGTGTCTATGCTCTTGAGGCTTGAGCATACCTCGATTAGAAGTGCAGCGACATCTATATCCGGAGGAGTCGCCTGTGATGATCCCCCTGCGGCCATGTGTTCTTGGTCAGCTGGTTTGGACTGTCTCTTTTGCTCGAATGTGAGCCTCGGCTGACGGGGGTCACCTTTACCCATTATGTAGCAGGGAGGCCAAGATATGCCACACCTTTCCCGACCTCTGCAGATCGAATCTGACAGTGACCACCGGTCCAGGGACGTGGAAGGAGCTCGATTCAGAGTGGGCACCTCTAGGCAGGCCCCCCTACGGTGCTCTGGCGGCTCACATACGTGTGTCAAAGGATGCACAGCACCAAGGTGGCCTCAGAGTCACGGACCCCGCGAGCTATACTGCAAAGCGTGCGGCAGGGTAGGCCCGTGGAAAGGGGCTTATTTCGCCCGGGGAGATGCTCCCAGCGCGACTAGCGCCGTCCACGATGGCGAGCTGGAGGCTCACTACGAATGTTTGTACAATCCCCACAAGGCCTACCCTTGGCGCATCGCTAAACCTCTGTGCGGGTCGTGGGCACTTGGCTGTAGCCCCGTCAGTTGCAGGATCTTGCCACATGCAGCGGAGAACTCAGGGTCGACGCACACGTCTCCGTGGCCCGGGCAAATCAGTCCGATGCAAGATGGGGGCCCGCCACCCCGTCACATCCACCCGGCCAGCCATGCATCCAGAGAGAGGGGGGGGGATGGGGCATCTCCGCTCGACGGATCCCTGCAGCAGGAGAGCTTACGGCAGAAGCTGCGACCTTACCCCACCGTCCTGCGCGCCAGCTCAGCACCGCGTCCCGTTGCTCCACCTCGCGGTCAGCTCGGCCCACGAATCCCCGGCCTCGGGTAAGATCAGGAGACCGGATGTGACCTCCAGCGCTGCCGGGCTCAGCCATGTCTCCGTCCCGGTCCAGCCTGCCGGAGGCTATAACTTCTGCGATTTACGTGCTCCGGTCATGCAACTCGGGGCTATCAGGCCTCAGGTCATGCGGAGTCAGTCGGAGTTGCAATCGGGCTTGTGGCGCCCGAAACAGCTAGGATATGTGCAGGATTAGTACAGCAGCCGGCGGAGCTCGCGAGTTAGGCGGCCATTACGCAGCTCGGTCGGCCACGCCCCCCGGAGTTCAGTACAGTTACCAGGGGGAGGTGGAACTAGTCCTGGAGGGAATGATATGGTGAGCAGAATAGCTCACCCGTAGAATCGAGTACCCCTTTACCAGCCACCGCGGACTCATCTAGGGGATAGGTGGATGTAAGGGTGGCGAGACTGAAGTCTTTAGCCAACTCAAGATCTGATTTAAGGATGTGGGAACCATTTGTGAGGATTCAGAATGATAGGATGATGGGAGATGGTGAATGCGGAAATTCTGGAAATCGGACCATCCTTAGGGATATAGCAGAGGAAACCTGATGTGTAGATCAGAGCAGTGAGAATAAAGAATTGAGAGGTGTATCTAATCGAGGGACCCTGAAGGTTGCTATGAGGGCAAAAATGTTGGACGTGGTTAGATTGAAAGCCGAAATAGAGGAGATAATTCATGGAAATTTACCTTTGGAAAGAGTGGAACTTTAGCAACCCGATGAGTTGTTGTTTGTAACAAACGATGTAACTCGCAAGGCAAGGTCGGCTCATGAGAAACTAACCAATTTGGCAAAAAGATACGAGGTGGATTTTTCTAAAACAAAGGTGTTGCAGGGAAATCACAGGCTACAGTATAGCGATCAGGAATTGGAAGTGAAAAGGGCCATAGGGTTAAAGGCTCCCATTTGAGAGTTTATTATAGGGATACACGCGTGAAGTAAGCTCGAAAAGTGGGAAGAAAGATGGTCTGAAAAGAAAAGCACCAAGAAGAGTGTAGAATAGACTCTGCCTCCAGGAAGAGGTATGGTAGTAGTGGAGAATTATCCTTTGCTGGAAGTATCCAGTGGAGTGTATGTGCATGTGCAATGGAGTAGAGGTGATCTAACAGCATTTACCAATGAATTTCCTCAGCTGAGGGAGAAACCTGTTGAATGGTACAAGCAGGTTGATCGGTTTGTTAAAATCTCGAAGGTGTTGTGGGTTGTTTTGAATACTTTGTTTGTTATTGTGGTACCAAGTGATTACATGGCTAAAGTCTAAGATCTCACCACAGGACATAGATTGGGTTAAGATAGATCAA
Source organism: Lissotriton helveticus (assembly GCF_964261635.1). Lineage (NCBI taxonomy): Eukaryota > Metazoa > Chordata > Amphibia > Caudata > Salamandridae > Lissotriton > Lissotriton helveticus. Next base: position 178,182,747 of record NC_136063.1, on the reverse strand, counting down.
ACAATTCAGGAACTGAAAGAGTCGGTGCATGAGTACTACGAGAGGCTTCTACAAGCCTTTAAGCAGTACAGTAGTTAGACACCCTAGATCCTAAAGGTATGAGACAGTTTATTTCTAAGTTTGTCTTCAGTCTGAGACCGGAAATTAGTTTAATGAATCAGCAGCCTCTGATCTGTTGGCAGAACAAGTCGGCGGATGAAATACTGCGCTACGCCAGGTACTGCAGCAAAGAGGTGGACTCGAAACATAGGAAGCTTAAGGATAAGCTGATGCTAGTCCAAATGCAGACTGCTGATAGGGAACTCCAGACGCAAACAAATGGGAGATCCTAGGGAGAAGGCAGGGAAACAACCAAGGTGGAACGCAGAATGCACAGGGTCAAGTAAAAGGGAAACCTGTAGATCCCAAGACAGGGATGGATGTGGCAGCATTGAAAAAGACTACTGCGTGCCATCTTTGTCACAAAATTGAGCAATGGAAGCACGAGTGTAGATTGAACCCAGCTAACCAAGTACAACAGAAAGAAGAGGTGGTGCAGTTACCTGAGGTCGTCAATACAGTGACGAGGCCCAGGTCTATGCAAGGGGAGACAGTGGTTCCGCAGGTATAATTTCCGCAACCTCCAAGAATTCCGCTGGGGAATCGAACGTATCAGCAGATGCCCCTTTTCGAGAATTATGATGAGTACAGCTCAGACCTGTTAAAATGACGGTGCCTGAGAGGGGAGGAAGACTGCACTCTTGGGGCAGTCTTAGAGGTAGACCAGAGGGGACCGTTTGTAGAGGGGGATGTTCACTGTCATCTTACCACCCTTTTGGTTGATACTGGTGCTTCCCGTTCTACTGTGAGATCTGCAGTAGTTCCCAACCTACCCATCTCGGGACAATCAATCCAAGTTGTAGGCGAATAAGAAAATGACAAATCCATTAACTGAACCGATTCCAGTGAGAATAGGAACATTCCGAGATCGACACCAGTGTGTGGTGTGTGACTCAAGCCCAGTCTGCTTGCTAGGACAAGACCTTCTGTGTAAATTGAATTGTACTATCTACTGCACACCTAAGGGAGTAGAGGTACAGACAAAAGATGATGATGCCACCTTTAATGTCGTAAATCAGCACTTGTGTATAGAAATGTATCCTGTGTTGACAGTGGGAGAACTTCCACTCGACCTGAGAGATTCTGTCTCATTAGATGTGTGAGATTTTACAGGAGAAGAGAGTGGGCTAATTAAAGGTGTTGAGCCAGTCAAGATCCAGATTAAACAGAATGTTGAATTTACAAGAACACCTCAGTAAATCTGTCACCGGAGACAATCGCAGGAATCAAACCTGTAATCGATTCCATGATCAAGCAGGAAATCTTAAAGGAAATAAGAGGTAGTCCATGTAACTCACCTATTATGGGATTACAGCTGAGTGGGAAATTCAGAATCGTGCAAGACCTGCGAAAGGTCAACACGATTGTGGTTCTGTGTTGTCCAGTGGTACCGAATCCATCGGTGATACTATTTCTGATTCCATGCAAAGCAGAATGGTTTACGGTGATTGACCTGTGCCAAGCATTCTTTTCGATAACTCTTCATGACGAAAGTCAATTTTTATTCATGTTCCGGCTGGAAGACCGTGTGTTAACGTAGTGTTGCATCCCTCAAGGGTATACAGAGAGCCCATCGATCATTAAAAAGATTTTGAAAAAGAACCTTGAGAGTCTTGTGTTGCTGCAGAACTCTGTTCTCATGCAATACATAGACAATCTCCTTGTGGCAACAGAAATGGAGGACGCTTGAAGGATTGACATAATTGCATTACTGAATCATCTGGCAGAGAATGGTCATAAAGTGTCCCCAAACAAGTTGCAATACTGTTTGAGTGAGGTCCAGTACTTGGGACATAGAATAGAGAAAGGCAAGAGGAAGGTGTCACCAGATTGAATTGATGCAATCGTGAACATGGCTGTACCTACCACTGAGAGAGAGGTCAGAATGTCTTAGGAATGGTAGGCTACTGTTGCCAACGGATTCCCAATTTCTCTCTCAAGGAAAAGCCCTTGCAGAGACTGACACACAAGGATGTGAGTGATCCAGTACCATGGGACAACGACTGCCTGATGGCGTTCTTAGAGTTGAGAGAGGGCCTGTGTCGTGTTCCGGCTCTGGGAATGGCTGACTACAATAAGCCTTTTTCATTGTTCTGTTGTGAGAGAGAAGGTTATGCATTAACAGTTTTGAATCAAAATCATGGAGGTGCTCATAGACCAGTTGCCTATTTCTCAGCTACATTAGATCCAGTAGCTTCTGCATTGCCCGGATGTCTCAAATCCGTTGCTGCAACCGGTGTCCACATTGAGAGATGTGAAAGCATTGTTATGGGTCACCCTTTAATTGTGTATGTTCCGCATTCTGTTGAGCTGTTGATGACAAGGACCAAAACCCAGCACTTGACAAACAATAGACTCACACGTTATGAGCAGGTCATACTTGCTGCTGAGAATGTAACTCTGAGAAGGTGTTCTGTTTTGAATCCAGCTACATTGATGCCTTTGCCAAATGATGAGGATGGCGATTGTGAAGACCATGACTGTCTCGATGTGACTGAACTTTGCACCAAACCGAGACCTGACATTGTTGATGAACCTCTGACTGACCCTGATGAAATGTTCTTCGTCAATGGTTCATGCTTAAGAGACAATGTTGGTCCGTTGAGAGCAGTCTTTGCTGTATGTACCATCACAGGAGTGGTTGAGGCTGCTTCTTTCAAAGGAGTATACTCCGCACAGGTTGCAAAATCATTGCTTTGACTTGCACCTGTTTGGCAGCTAATCAGATTAGAATACCCATCTATACTGACAGCCAGTATGGGTTTGGTGTGGTTTATGACAGGAAGTGGTGAACAGAGCAGTCATGAGGAAAGCAGAGGAGCGAGAAGTGCAGAAGAAGCGTGGCCTGAGGCCTGAGGCCAGAGGAGGCTGAATCTGAGGTTAGTTCCGGAGAGAGATCTTGCTCCTGTGTCTGAGGTCTCTGAATCAGAATAAAACAAAGAGGAGCAGAATCCAAGCCTGAGGAGGTCTAGGAGAACAAGGGTGCCTTGCCAGAGGTACGCTACCCCGGAATGGACTTATGCAGTAACTGATGCCGGGAGTAGTGAGTTCCGGGAGGCTAAGGTCCGTGAGAGTGGTCAGCAGGAATCCGCTACTGAAGATCAAGGTGGTGTTGTTGGTGCCTGGTCTTGAAATCAAAGGGGGGCTGACAATCATGGTTCCAAAACCTCCACTCCTGAGCAAGGTGTGAATCCTGGTTTTGCAAATACTAGTTTTCCCGACGTTTGTATTTAAACCATCAACTCATGAACTGGTGGCTGCAATTGGATCTTAACTTATTGTAGATTGTGAATTAACTGTGTTTGCAATTAAGAGTTTAAAGAAGATAACCTAAGCCCGAGTGGAAGAAGAACAAATTTAGGGACTTTCCGTAGAAGAAGAAAGACGGTTAAGGAAGTCTTCTTGAACTGTATAAATAAAGAGCTCAAAAACTGTAAAGGGGATTTCCAGCACCTCCGGAGTGGTGTCTAACTTGGTTAAACAGCAACTTCTGGCAGAGAAAGAGACTCTAAGTGTTCGATTGCAAAAATTAATCTGACAAGGAGCATGGAGGCTGGAAATCTGAACCTCATGTCCAAATGTATGATAGGTACACTCATAGGAGGAGTTATAGTTTCAATAGTTATAGTTATCGTAGTATCAGTAGCTACAGGGACACCTACACCTAGTACTTCAACCAAGAAGGAGGGCATCTTAGGAGCTGAAAAGGCTTTGCTAGATAGGGAAAATCGTAGACTGCATGTAGATTTGTCTAGAGGTGATTTTAAGCCTAATGTGTATGCCAAGCTGCTATATGAGTATATGGAGGCGATGGATGCGAAAGATTGTTATGTGTGTATGCAATTGCCTGCCTCAGTGGACGAGGGTATTAAGTATCACCATCTTCCACTGACGTACGGAATTAAGTGTAGCTTATTGCTTAGTATATTTTATGGAAGAGGTCATTATGAGTACTTCTTTTCGAATTATGCTGCAGTGCTTTCAGAATTGCCAGCGTACAAGCACCTGAATAAGTATGATTACTACAAGCAGGAGGATAGAGTTGGGAAGTATTTCATACCGGCTACAACATTAGACACTTCTTATGCCATAGACATAATTTGACTTGTTTACTAACAGATGTAGAGAAAAAGTTTGTAGATCAAATAGAGGATAAATACAGACTGCTAACACAAACACGTCATACAGGGGAAAGTCCAGTAGATTGGACAAATGAGGAGAGGGCTCACAGAGCGAAGGGAAGTTATGGCCCTATAGCATTAGATCTAGTACAGAAGAGGAAGTTGTGTTCGAGGCGTGTGCAGACCTACTATGATAATATCTATGTGGGACAAAGCTCGTGTGATCACGTCTTCACTATGGAAGCGTCTGCAAAGGACTTTTTACAGGGTTCGGTTCAAGTGGTACCAACAGTATATTATGTGTAAGGAAGGAATGCCTATGTGCGATTGCCTGCGAATTGGTATGGTACATGTTATCTGGGAATTATCTTTCCTTAGATCTATCACTCAGAAGATTTAGGGCTTTTGGAAGGGGAAGACATTCCCGCACGACGAGAGATGCGAGTGCAGGAGCAGTTATTGGATACATTTTGGAGCGATAATACCAAGTTTGGGAGTGGTTTTGAATGCTGTGAAAATTAGGAAGTTAGCGACTATTGTGAACCAATTGTCGCCAAACACAGCTAAGTCACTGATACTAGTGGATGGGGAGATGTTGTCGATAAGGAGATGGTGATCCAGAACCGTCTTACTTTAGATGTGTTACTAGCAAAAGAGGGCGGAGTCTGTAAAACGTTGAAGGTTCAAGAGTACTGTACTTATATACCAGATAACAATAAGGATCTGGAGAAATATTTAAGTAACATCACTGTGATCCATCATGAGATTAAAGATTTGATGGAGGAAGGAGTTTGGGAAAAAGTTGGGAAAGGATTTGGCAGAGTGGGAAATTGGTTTGCAAATTTTTGGAAAGGTATCCTTGGATATATTCTGAAGCCTATCATTATCATTGTAGTTGTGTGGTTTGCTTGTTGGGATTTGCTAGAGCATATCAGTGGTATATGGCAAATCAAGTTGAAAGGTCTCTTAGAGCGCAAGAGATAAGGATGGCTAGAATGCAGGACAGTCACTATGAGTATATCAAGATTCTAGAGAAGTTCCGACAGGGAAGAATGGTTATGAGTTCTGTTTAGGTCACTTCTTTCTCCAGGGAATTGTGATTTTGGTGATGACACTAGTCATCAAAGGAGGGAACTGATAGAGCGCTAAGATGTACCGAAAATTGTAGGGGTGCATCATAATCACCGATAGTCTGCATCCCCATATGTTATTGGGTTGTATTAACAGAGAATATTTAGAAAAGTGAATGTAATAACGAACAATGTGAATGTAATGTTAGGAAAATAGTTTGTGTTAGTTGAAATTGGTAAATGACCTAGTGCCTAGTGTATAAATTCACATGTAATGAAAATGCATTACATTTCAACGTGCATCATAGAAGCCTGCAAGGGTAGAGATGTTTAAATGTGTCTTAACATGAAAAAATGTAATGCTTATAAATGCAATGTTTAAAATGTGTAATCCTTGATGTGTACAGGCCTTAATGGATGTTCACGTTTTTGGTACGAGAGGCCTAGTTATTTCTTACTTTAGCTGAATTATCTAGGCCTAAAGTGTGTTTCCCTGGGAGAGCTCTCGATTGAGAACAATCAGCAGATCTCATGTACATGCAAGGTTATTTCAATTCACATGCTTTCTGTTGCAGGTGCAAGGACGTCGTCTTCGTTAGTTAGACTGATGCTCTTTGTTTTAGGACTTAGGTATGGAGGAGACCTGAAACATGGTATCGTGGAATGCTGATAATTGGAAGCTCACTGGAGAAGCCTGGGACCCAAGGACGTATCAACCGTTCTTGGACGGAGTGCAAGTTTCTGGAAAATTACCTCCAGAGGTGTTCAGCCAAAGAAGGTGTTTAGGGGACGTGTTCTATTTATTGTTCATTTTGTGTTAGGAACAGTGCCCCGAGGGAGGAGCAGAAGAGAAGAGCAGACAGGAGCAGGGACCGGTTGGGAAGAAAAGAGAGGGATCGATTCTTGGAAGAGAGTCTTAGATTGATCATTGACTTATGCAACATGAGTGTACTTCTTAGGAAGTCTTCATGGGCTGACACCTTTTCCTCTCAACTCTCAATGTGGGTAGGGAAATGCTAAGCAGGGAGGTCACCTTAGTGCTAGAGTAGGGACAGAACTAACTGATCACTTCTTTTCTTTAGGTAACTAATAAAGACTGATTTAGACATTGGAGCAGTCGTTGCTTGCTTAATCTTTCTAGAACTATTACTCCTTTTTATGTTACATCGAATCAGACTGGTACATAGAATGCTTTTTGTATTAGTGCCCATGTATTTTTTCAACCTCATAATGAGGTGTTTGTATGTTCAGTTATTTTTGGCTTTGTAATAAAATCCTTGAATGGTAAGTTGGAATCAGTGGTTCTTTCCGAGTCGAAGTTGATTGGTGCATATTGTTTGTGATAAGGACATTGGTTTCTCTCCTTTATACTTACTAGCAGAAAAAAAGATCCAGTCGGCCGAGGATTCTTAAGAATAGTAAGATAAGATAAGATAAAAGATAAGATAAGTATCCGGCGTTATCAGCAGAATGCTGCTCGTTTGCTGGATAAGATAACTTGTACTGCATTGCAAGTATAAAAGGATGTCATTATCTGTGTACTCAAGGATGTATGACGTTACAACGCATACTTTTACTCCGCGTACCATTACAACGCGGTATTTACAACGAATACCGTTACAACGCATAGCGCTTTGGGGTGCTGGATAGTGGTAAGTATAATTTACTATTCTAACTCCAGTCCCCGTGGACCCTAGGGAAGGTGTTGGATAGTAAATTAAACTTACCTCTTATCCTAGAGCGCCCCCCAGCGCAATGCGTTGTAATGTCATGCGTTGTAATGCCCGCGTTGTAATGGTAGTGCGGAGTAAAAGTTGCGTCGTAACGGGTGTATACCGTACTCAATGAGCCTTGGGACCTGTGTGATGCTGACCTCTACCAATGGCCATTGTTGCTTCATAAAATCACCATACAGATACCAAAGTCTTCCGAAATGTATGCAGGAGTAGATGGTGATCTATTTTTTCTACATATCAATATTTTTTTCAGCCACATGGGAAGCATGTCATGGGGCCAAGAAGGAGAAATGAGCAGTCCCATCTAGGCCGTTGCAATTCTTCCAGGAAGATTAACCCATTTTCTGCCTCAAGACTATCTCTACTTTTCAGCCAAAGGAAGGAATTTCAATGGAGGCAAGCAAGCACGTTTCTCTTTTAAGCTCTTGACCCTTGTTGCCATGTGGACCGGGGGGAGCCTGCCATAACCAATCCCGGAGGAAAATGCTGGAGACAAAGTTTAAGACAGAGTTTGAGAAGCCTCTCTTCTTTTCTCAGACAGGTAGGTAGTATTTCCTCAGTGCAGCAGAGGCAAAGAATTCATTTCCTCATCATATCTAAGCAGATTCTTCTCTGTGAGTGGGTCATTAGGGTAAAAGAGCTGCTCTTCCTTTTCTAGTGACAAGACATATGGCAATAAAACTATCCCAGAGTTCCATGCACCCAAAACCCAAAATAAGATGCATTGTCTCAACCACAATCAGCTATCTTCAGCAATCCAGATTCACCCTGCTTGCAGCACCAGCAACTGAACTTCAAATGCAATCTGCTACCCTGAGTCACCATTTATTCCAAATCTCCTTTGGTCCCTGGTTCCACTGATTCGAAAGGGCATCCCTCTAGACCAGGGTTCTCCAAAGCTGGCTCTGAAGGGCCGGATCCCTGCCAGATTTTTAGCCTGTCCCCATTAAGATAAATGTAATTATCCTTGCAATCTGGCATGGGTCCTTCCCGCCAGGACCGCATTTGGAGAACCTTGATCTAACATAACATGTGTATTTGTAAAGGGCACGTTTACCTGTAGGTCTCTTGGGGCTGAATAACAGATGTTTATTGTTACCCAACTCAAAGTTACTTGACCTCAGATGGATGAAAGGCTGAGTGGACCCCCCAGGATATGAACCTTTGACCATAAGGTTGAACACAGGACCCTGCAATGGAAGCATTAGTCCACTGAGCCACCAGATTTGGCTAAATCTAGAATATAAGTTTAGGGATTCTGCTGCCAGTCTCTTCTAGTAGCAGCTGGCAGAGTGAGGCTAGCAATAGTAGTGACTGAGATATCTCATACTGAAAATATATGCCTTTGGGAACATAGTTCAGCCGAGCTTAGGAAGAATGTCACATTCCAAAACAGATGTAAAGGTAATAGGTAATAAAAATGTAATTTCAAGTTTTGATTCCTATCATAAATTACATATGTATAGTTTTAAACAGTTAAAATATGTCCTGCAGAACAAGCTGGTACCTTAAAGATTCCGTAAAATTAAATGCCATCTTTTAGAAGAAAGGGGAAATATTCCCTTTACGCTTGTACCATGGCTCTGCGCTCTCAGTGCCTCCATAGTGGTTCTACACACAGACTGTCTTAACAAAGGGATTATTTTTGACAATTTGAAATCAAGATGTGTGTGCCTTTAATTAAAGGATATATGATTGACTCTGTTTTAACAGGGCAAAGTCACTGAAAATTTATAAATACTGGTTACTCAGAGCAAAAATGGAGGGGTATTAACAAAGATGGATTTCCTGGCTATGAAAGAAAAAGAAAAGCAGAATGCAAACTTTTGCATCATCACATTCCACTAAACTCCTTTTGGACAGTCAGAAATTCCTCCTATCCTCCTATCCTGAGGAATTTAGCTGTGCCCTACAAGGCTAATAGACCGTTGCGCTCTGACCAGAAACATCTGCTCCAAATTCCCAGAGTGAAAAGGGCCCGTACCGGCGGGAGAAGATTCTCGGTCAATACAGCCACCCTGTGGAACGCGCTTCCTCTGAGGTTGCGCTCAGAGACTTGTACTCTTCGGTTTCGTAAACTTCTCAAAACTCATCTGTTTCCTGCTTGACGTTGCTGAACCTGTCTCTTGTTAATCGTTGGCGCCTGGACAAGCGCTGGGATGCCCTAGTGCTATATATGTGCTATATAAAACTCCAAATAAAATAAATAAAATAAATAAATTCCAAATCCACTCTGAAGCCTTGCTGCATCTGAGTCTTATCATAGATGAAAAAAACACTGTACTATATTTAAAATATCAACAAGGTTCCTGACAAAGGAGGATTTTTTGGGTAGCAAATATGTAGGTCTATATAAGATGGTGAACCCTCACAGTGGTGTTTTTACCATGCAATAAAATAAGAATCTGAGCAAGACAATGATACATCAGACTGTTCCAACAGCTTTTCCATGCATTGCTTTTGAAACAGCATCCTGGTCAGCTCCTGGGAATGAAGATGAATTCCCTACTATTTCTTGAAGGAAGCTATGGAAGGGATTGATTTCTAACGAATGTCAATATCATTTAAACGGAATAAAGCTGACAGGGATTAAAGGCAGGAACTTTTTTACAGTAATTAAAAAAAAACACTTGGGAAATTCAGAAAATAAACTCCCTAGGAAATGTGTTCCCCCTACTCCCAAATGAAAGTGGATTTTCAGTGTAAACCACCTGCTACACAGAGAGCTTCCTCTGCTTTGGGGGCCTCGTTTACACGGTTTTGGTGCAATGCAGCACATCAAGGAATCTTGCTGTGCTGCCCTGAGTCAAAAGACAAGGACAGGAATGTGCAGTATCTATGAGATACAGCATATTCCTGTCTTTTTCCACTGCGCTCAATACGCTTTGGCGCTCAATAGGCATCCGTGCGATAGCACGGGCACCCTTGCACCATGGTGCAAGGTTCTTGCATTGTAGGGATGATTGTTTTTGTGCAGGACTGGACACCTTGCTGCACAAAAACAATCATGAGAGGTGTTTTTTCTTCCTATGTGTGCTGCAGAATGTAGCACACAGAAGATGTAAAAACGAGGAGAAATAAAGGTATTTTTCCTTGTTGTGCTTCCCTAAAGCCACTCCTGAAAAAGCGTAGGAATTTGACACATTCCCAGATTTACAAAACTTTGTAAATATGGGAATGTGTCAGAATCCATGGGTGTTGCTGCGGAAACTCTCACAGCAACACCCAAGTAATGCCCCTTTCATGCAGAGTGACGAGTGAAAGGGGGCCATATTTACAAGGCTATGAAAAGCCACGCAAAGTGGCTTGGCGTGGCTTTGTAATAATGGGCCTGAAGCCTGCACTGCTGGCGCATCAAGAAATGTGACTCACCGGCCATGCAAGCCACTTGTAAATATGCCCTGGGATGTCCAAGGAACTCTTACACTGGAACTGGGATAATATTGCTGCATTTGTGGATGCAAGAAGGCCATTTACCATGTACATATTTCCACTGAGTATCAACTCTTAGCACGTTTAAAGTATGTTGTCAAACGTGTGGTTCCTCTGCAGGGAGGTGGCTGCTCTACTGCTGCTCTGTCTCACCCACCTTGCTCTAGGGTTCACTATCTAAAGCAAGCACCCGAAGTCACACTGGCAAAGAGGACTAAGACAAGAAATGTGCTAAGTGGAGTCACCAACTGAACCAGGAAATGCATTGTTTTTCTGTAGGTATTTTTACTAAATTTGTTTCTAGTAAAAATGAGGCAACATTAAGAAGCAGCAACATTATTAGACACATATCAGATGAGCAACCTGGGGAGAGGACAGTGGGTCAAGGGAGAGAAACAAAGACAGCTGGGCGTGATCTGTACTACAGCGGCTGATGTCTAAAAGCAAGAGAGAACTTTTAGTATGGTAATAAGGTTAACCATGGAAGTTATCCCCTGTTAATACATATAATTAGGGCGACCGGTCGTCAGATTTGGGGGTCTCTAGTTGGCACAGGTAGATACTTGTGACAAATATGGACCCTTGCCTCTAGTCAGGCTAAGGGGGTACACTCCTAAAATAACCCCTGCTCACCCCCTTGGTAGCTTGGCACGAGCAGACAGGCTTATCTTGGAGGCAGTGTGTAAAGTATTTGTGAACACATACAGTAATCAAGTGACAACACTACAGATGGACACCACACAAGTTGTATATTAAAAATAAGTATTTTTAATATAGAGTTAACACAGGCCCACAAACTACAAAAATCCACAATACTGTACTTGAAATGGTAGTTTTAGCTTAGTTCTGTTCAGTTCTTAAAATGCGACACTTTGAGTCAGTGTACCTTACTATGCGTTGCCCTTCTACAACAAAAGTGTTACAGCGAGGGAAATGCGGCAAAGTTCCGGTGCAAAGAAATAAAGATGTCAAAACCTTCCATATGCGGCATGCTTCTCCGATAATGCGAGAAGTCTCGATTTGATGCGTCAGCTGCAGCAGAGACACCCTTGTTCCGCGATGCAATGACAGCAGCTTCGGCTGCGACACTCTTCTCCGACGTTACGATACGCTTCTGCACAATGCGACAACTACAGCGGCGACATTCAAGATGCGACGGCAGCAACTACGACGGCGGCACGCTTCTCTGTGGATGTGAGGCGCTTTTCTTGATGCAGTGCAATACGACAGCTACAGGGGCGACATCCAGGATGTGACGGCAGCAGCAGCGACGGCGACACACTTCCTCTTCGTTGCGAGTCGCTTCTCTCGATGCGGTGCAATACGACAGCTACAGCGGCGTCATCCACGATGCGACGGCAGCAGAAGCGACAGCGACACGCTTCTTCCTCTTGAGTCGCGCTTCCAGCTCCTTGCAACATGCAGTCCCTCAGAAGGCTCAAAAAAGCAGCAGGCACTTCCAAAGAACTCTGGGGAGCTGGGGGTTGAAGTCTGTTTTCCCTCAAACTTTAGCAGGAGGCAAGCTCTGCTCGAAGCCCTTGGAGATCCTTACAAGTTGATGAAAGTATACAAAGTCCCTTTCTCCTCACTTTGGCAGTCAGGCAACCACTACAGGCCAGTTCCCCAAGCAGCACTTCAGCTTAGGGATAGTCTCTCCTCATTTTCTTCTGGTTCCACTCCTCAGCAAAGGTTTCTTCTTGTTTGTCCAAAAGTGATCTAATTTCTTGGGATCAGGGTCCCAATATTTATATCCCAAAATCCTTTGTCCTCTGAGGGCAGAGGCGCCTTTGCCCAGTGCAAACCAGTTCTGGAGCACTCTGTTGACATGACTCCTTCTTTCCTTTCACAGTGCAGGGCAGAAACATCAGACGCCCCACAGGAGGTGGAGCCAGCATTATAGAGGGAAACACGGCCCTGGAGCACTTTGTTGACATGATTCCTTCTCTCCTTCCATAGTGCAGGGCAGAGACATCAGACGCACCACAGGTGGTGGAGCCGGCATTGTGGAAGGCAGACACAGCCTTATTCAGGTCCCATGTGCAACTCCTCACTCCCATCTAGATGCAGATCTCTCTATTCACCACTGGGCTGACCCATTCTGTCTCCTAGAATTCCCCAGCCCTGTCACTCAAACTCCAGACAAGGAATACACAACCTAGCAGAGGCAGGCCTGGATAATTAGACAAGAAAATACCTACTTTCTACAAGTGGTATTTTCAAACACAGAATGTTAAAACCAACTTCACTAAAAGATGTATTTTATCATTCTGAGTTCAGGCATACTAAACTCGAATTTCTACCATGTTCCCTGAGTCAGTTAGGATTATAAAGTGTAATAATCCACTGCCCATTCTTGCCTATAGAGAACAGGTATCCTTGCAATAGTGAAAAACAAAAATGGCTGTAATTCACTACTAGGACATGCCACAGACACCAGGGCATGTCCTACCTTATAATTGCAATGCACGCTGCCCTTGGTGCTCCATAGGGGTGTCTGAAATGAAGAATAGGGAAGGTTTAGGCACTGGCAAGTGGGTGCACTTGCCCAGTCAACATGGCAGATCAAGACTGCACAGAGTCTCTGCAATGGCAGTCCTTAGTCACATTTTACAAGGCTGCTTCTGTGGGTGGCACAACCAGTGCTGCAAACCCACCAGCAGCATTTGGAATGACAAGCCCTGTGCACACTCAGTGCACTGTACTAGGGTCTGACAAGTAAACCAAACAAGCCAATCAAGGAATCACTAATCGATATATCATTTTACAATAGGGAGAGCATAGGCACTTTAGCACTGATCAGCAGTGGTAAAGTGCCCAGAGTCATAAAACAGCCACCAACAGGTCAGAAAAAATTGAGGTGGAAAGCAAAAAGTTCAGGGATGACCCTGCAAAAAGGGCCAAGTCCAACACCGGTTTTATGGTATTTATTTTTTTGACATTTCCATCTGTATTTATCCATATTTTTTTGTGCTTAGAGTACAGAATTACGCTGTAATGTGTATATTTCCACATTTATTTAATCAGGAAATGTTTACTCACGTTAGAATGTCCAATGGATTTTAGTTGTTTACAGTATCATTCAATCATTGGAAAAACATTTGCATTGTAATACACCATAGACAGCTGCATTGCTGCAGGTATTACAACTGCATTAGAAAACCTTTTACATTTTTTTAGCTTCCCTGCCTGTCAGTCTGCACAGTTATTGATCTAGCACTCATGATTGACAGTAGTGACGATTGTCTAAAAGAAAACCTATTTTCCATATTCATCTGCTTTTAAAAATAAAATCAGATCAGAAAATAGATGGTTTTCTGTGTGTATTTATCTGTAAACATCAGTAAAAACATAAAACTGCAAGCCTTATAGCGCAGCACACTTTGTATTGTCCACTTTCTTAACTGAAAGTAAGCTTGATGGTTCTTGTGAGCTGTAATGCAAATAAAGATAATATGGTGACAGTGAGCAATAAGCTGTTATCTTTTCTGCTGTAGGGAGCTTCCTTTGACGTTATGCATACATTTCTGTGAATCTATTTACATTCAATGTAGCAGGTTGATACCTGTAATATGAAAAACATTATTATCATGTAGTTTGGCTATAAACGTAGTAATCCTACTATTTTCATTATCTTCAAACTAACTTGTCTCACAACAAATCTGTCCAATATCGTGCAGGACCAATATAGATTTGTGTCTCCAATCGTACAGTGAGTGTTCTTGTATAGATGCCGAATACGGGTTCTATAGTTACCAATATAATCTGTGCTGTCAATAGCACCAAATTAGTAAAAAAATCTTTGAGATGCAACCTTTTTAGTATTTCATGCAATCATCCATTAATCAAGCAATCATAATAGTATGCCCCAATGCATTCCCTGAGAAATTACCCTTCATTGGGTGAAGGGGGACTCACATAAATCATCATAAGTAAACATTCCCTCAAAAGACGAAAATGAACAGAAAACAACATTACAACACCTAAAGAGACACTACTAATAGCTTGTAAGAGAGGTCGCGGAGGCTATGCGCTTCTCTGGCTCTCACTTTTAAAAAACATTTTAACCATTATTGCGCTGTGTGTTTGATTTTACTTTTGCCCTTATGTATTGTTTTGCTTAGATTGTTGACTTGCTAACGATCTAATACTCACTTGCCTCTGATCGCCGCTCCTCGGCGCAACGCTTCTCTTGTATAGTATTGTACCTTGCTCCAGGCACCGATCCGCCACGGCTTGTGCCGATTGCAGCGGCGGTGGCCACGTGAGCACGAAATCCCTTCTCCGCCCCACATCCTCACTTCTGCCCTGCTGGCCGATTGGCAGGTCAGCGGGCTAGTGTCTGGAATAGTTACCATTTAAAAGTCCAGTGTAACCGGCACTCGGGGCTAATAGCTGGTAAGAGAGGTCGCGGAGGCTATGCGCTTCTCTGGCTCTCACTTTAAAAAAACATTTTAACCATTATTGCGCTGTGTGTTTGATTTTACTTTTGCCCTTATGTATTGTTTTGCTTAGATTGTTGACTTGCTAACGATCTAATACTCACTTGCCTCTGATCGCTGCTCCTCGGCGCAACGCTTCTCTTGTATAGTATTGTACCTTGCTCCAGGCACCGATCCGCCACGGCTTGTGCCGATTGCAGCGGCGGTGGCCACGTGAGCACGAAATCCCTTCTCCGCCCCCACATCCTCACTTCCGCCCTGCTGGCCGATTGGCAGGTCAGCGGGCTAGTGTCTGGAATAGTTACCATTTAAAAGTCCAGTGTAACCGGCACTCGGGGCTAATAGCTGGTAAGAGAGGTCGCGGAGGCTATGCGATCCTCTGGCTCTCACTTTTAAAAAACATTTTAACCATTATTGCGCTGTGTGTTTGATTTTACTTTTGCCCTTATGTATTGTTTTGCTTAGATTGTTGACTTGCTAACGATCTAATACTCACTTGCCTCTGATCGCCGCTCCTCGGCGCAACGCTTCTCTTGTATAGTATTGTACCTTGCTCCAGGCACCGATCCGCCACGGCTTGTGCCGATTGCAGCGGTGGTGGCCACGTGAACACGAAATCCCTTCTCCGCGCCCACATCCTCACTTCCGCCCTGCTGGCAGATTGGCAGGTCAGCGGGCTAGTGTTTCTCTGTTTTCTGGTACTTAATGATGCAATGGTGGAAGCGCAGCGGACGAGCGCAGCGGGCGCGCCGACTTCGCGCCGAAGTCGTGCCAAAGTCCTGCCCGTCTGCGCCCGTCCGCGCCAGGCCGGGACCAGGGCCACACCACCATGCCCAATTGCTTACTTACTCTTCGCAAGTATTACACCCCTTACATTCCGCCTATCCACTTGATCCTGCCACTCTTGCTTATATTGTAGCACTTGGTGTTGGTCGTCCTAGCCCCTTCCTGCATTGTTCCAGACCTGTCCCGTTCACCACTACACCGCCCACTCTCAGCTCACACACCCCCACCCCTATTCCTGCCATCTCTGCTTTTTTGCTTAATACCAGGTCCGCAGTGCGGCACCAAACTGATATCTTCCATCTACTGGACACCGAGAGCCCAGATTTGCTCTTCTTAACGGAAACCTGGTACCGCCAGGACTCTCTCCCTGATGTCCTAGCGGCTCTCCCCCCTTCTTATTCTGCCCTCCGTGCCGACCGTCCAAACGGGAACACGGGGGGTGGAGTTGCCCTAATAGCGCGAGAGGGGCTACAATTTCAAACGCTGGCTTCCCCCATCTTGCCAACGTCGGACTGTCTAGTGGTGCGATCCGTTTCCTTTAAAACTCCGCTTACCTGTGTTTTGATCTATCGCCCTCCCCAGTCTTCCCCTGGCTTCATTACTACATTTCAGGAACTTTTAGGCACCCTGTCTATTAACAACACCTCAGTGCTAGTCCTTGGAGACTTTAACTTCTGGCCCGGCGATCCTGCTGAGGATGCAATATCCAAAGATTTTACCGCACTACTCCTCAGCCTGAACTTCTCGCAACATGTTCACATTCCTACACACAGGCAGGGGCATACACTTGACCAGATATGGACCCTCAACATCCCCATTTCGGCGCCCTCGGTACTGCCCTGTGCCTGGTCGGACCACCACCTCCTGTCCTTCTCACTAGCCCTTAACACCCCTGCCCCTCCTCGTCATCCCAAAAATATTTGGACCCGGAACTGGAGTCGAGTTGACATTTCCACCCTGTGTAGTTCACTCCGCTCCTCCCTTCCGGTCCTCGAGGGTCTGGCTTTACATTCCCAGGCCACCTCATTGGACAATTGGCTTGTTAAAACCTGCGACCATATAGCCCCGCTTAAGCGAGTAACTATTAATCGCGTCCACAATGCCAATAAGTGGTTTAGTCCAGCTTTAAAAGCTAAGAAACTAACAGTGCGGCAGGCCGAACGCGCATGGCGACGTGCTTACTGTCCTTTAGCTAAGCAGCTTTACATCACAGTCCTTTTCGAATACAAGCAAAACATTTTAGTCGCAAAAAAAGACTACTTCTCTGGACGCATCCTGGCGGCTGAGAACCAGCCACGAGAGATCTTCGCGATGGTCCACGAGTTGGCCGCCTCTGATAGGACCCAGTTAAAAATTCCTACTTCACAGACCATGTGTAACTCTCTAAATGAGTTTTTTATAGAAAAAGTGGCTACCATCAAAGCTAACATTCCTCCTCCTTCACCCACCTTCTGTGAGTGCCCCATTCCTACCAACAGTCGGTCTCTAGCCCTTATCCCCCCCTTGACTCTGGACTCACTTCCCCCTCTTCTCAGGCGGGTGAAATCTGGCTCCCCCGCCGACATTTGCCCAGCACACGTATTAAGTCAGATTTTCCTGGACTGTCCCTCCCCTGCTCTTACCCTGTTAAACAACTCATTTGAGCAGGGTATTGTCCCCCTTTCCTTTAAGGCTGCTACGGTCATCCCCATTTAAAAAAAACCTGGAAAAGAGCTGGTGGTCAGAAATTCTCAGTTCTGGCCCCCACCTTCTGGAACGCCCTTCCCCCCTCAGTAAGACTTCTGCCCTCCTATATGGAATACCGCAGGGCCTTAAAACCCCTCCTGTTCCAGCAAGCATTTTACTGTTAGCCACTGTTCTCTGTCTACCTGTTCTTGCCACTATTAACTTTTAAGCGCCAAGAAACTGCCTAGTATACGAGCGCTCTATAAATGCTTTTAAATTCAAATTCAAATACCACCACCATACATTTGTCAATGAACTAACTGGATCAAAAAAATGTATATCAATAGTAATTTGCATTAAAGATGAAATCATCATCATTTGCCTTGAAAGACATACATATCATCAATTGTATAGCAAAATGTTAAACAATATCAATGATATAAGGAAGAACCAATCCCAATCAAAACATGGACAGTCATTGGTGACCCAGGCTCAGACCCAACTTTCTCAAAGCCTAAGTATAAATGCCGCTGCAGGATACAGGAACACTGGAGCCAGATAACTGGCTCAGACCTGACTGAGGGAAAGTTCTTTGCTCCATTCTTGGGCCAATGTAAAGTAACATATAAACGGAGGAGGTTAGTAAACCAGATGTCTTACGTCTGTTAAGGAAGGGCAGATGCTAGACCACATGCAAGTCTTTGAGACAGTCATGGCACCCATTAGCGGCTAGTCTTAGGGTTTCAGGTGCCAAGGCGCCAGGATTTGCCATGTTGAATGAAGGTCCTGCTTTAAAGACACCCAATACTAACTCCTGATATCACGAGAATAGGTAACTTTGGGCAGTATCGGGTCTGCAAGGCTTCAGCACCTCACTTTGGCATGTATAGATAAGGGCTCTTACCAAGTAGAAGCCGCTCTTTTGCTGAGTGTTGGTTTCTTAACCTCCAAAACTACCAACCATTCTGCCTCCTATATGTACAGCTTACACAGAGTGCTCTCAGGTGAACACTTTCTGCAAATTAGGACTTCAGAAAAATCTAGATAAATTGAATTATAAAACTTTTTTACTAAATCCATTTTTGCATCCGATTCGGAGTGGTTTTCTATTGAAGAGGAATCGCAGAAGAGCCGGTACTCAACCACACCTCAAGATTCAGTTTGGAAAGCAACTATTAGCCACAGTCCTTTTCTTCAAATTAAGTGGTCCCGGGTTATCAGAGGGCTTGTCCTCCCTTCATTTTAATCCAGGATTTAAATTTGATGTAGCATCTTGCATCATTTAGCACTATTTAGCAGCGATTGTTTACAATAATATAACACAAATGTTTTAAATCTTGTTAAAAATATAAACATTATTTACGTCCATGCAATATGAAATTTTGTTTAGAAATGATTTTCATCTTGTGCAGGAAATGAGTTCGCCACAGAAAATAACACCCCTAAGCAAATGTCTTCCAATCACGTTTAGCTGGTTAATGTTAGGGCGACTGTTACTCTGTGAACAAGGAGGATTGAATTATATGGCAGCAGGGTTGACTAAAGTATGCAGTAATAAAAGCAAACTACGCAGCACTTATGTATAACCTCTTTGCTTTGAAAAAGAGCTCTGGAGAACAGTACAGTACATTTTGTATCTATTGCATATTTTTCTCATACAAGAAACTTCTGTGTTCACAACACATGACCCTAAAAATAGATGCAACCTATTTGTGATTCCCCTAAAGTCTGACTGCCCTGTTGAAATAACTGCAGGTTTGAGAACACTGTGATCTGAAGAGGAATATTGTTTAATACAGAAATAAAATGTAATGATATGAGGAAGCATTCTATAACCATCTTTAATATACATTTGCTTTTATTTCCTCTTGCAGAAAAACGTACCTCAGTCAAACCAATTGATCAATGTAGACAATCTGGGCTACATTCTCACGTATTTGAAAGAGTATTTAGTGCAATCAACAGCTGAAGATGAACTGTTGAGTTTTGTAAACTGTCTGGCATGGCTTTGCACTCGTTTGGTACAATTTCAATGTCTATTTTTTTAGTTGCTAATATCTTCAAATTAAGCAGCACATGGAGGACTGTGTCTGAGAGCTCGGCAAAGTCATATATATGTGATAACATAACCTTTGTATAGCGCACGTTCCCACTTTCCCATCGACGGGTATCTTGGCGCTGAATAACAGATGTTTGTTGGTACCCAACTCAGTGGTACTCATTTTATCGACCTCAGAAGGATGAAAGACTGACTGGACTCACCGGGATTAGTCCACTAAGCCACCGGACCCAGCTGCCATCACTGCTGTCTTCTGTGTCACAGGGACGTACAATGAGGGATGCTGTGGTGTTGCCATGTAACACCCATTGCCTTTTGACACTGCTCCAGATTAACAAGGATCAGTAGATTACAAGGATCTGTAAAGCAGAGACAGCGCCAACAACCTATGCATATCCAGAGGAGGCTTAACGGCGACATAGCGAGGACAAATACTTTTATTTCTCCATGTTTTGTGCTCTTTCTATGTGTGTTGCATTCTGCAGCACACATATAAGAAGCAAAGTGTCATTGATCATTGTTTTTGTGCAGGAAGGTGCCCTTTCCTGCGCAAGATTAATCATCCCTGCAGTGCAGGCCCCCTTGATCAATAGTGCAAAGGCGCCTGTGCTGGTGCTAGGCTGCTTTTTTTGCGCTGGCCCAGGAGTGAGTACAAGAATGTGCCATATTGTTGTAATGGGGCATATTCCATCACTTCAAAAAAGATGCAGACTGATATGTTATGTTATCAACAGCAATGACAATTGTAGTAAGTCTACAATATATTTTTCACTGGGAACTAAGTACCCCATTGTAGAACTTGACTCTCCGTGTAGCAAAGCAGAGCAGTACAAGGCCAACTAAGGACAGCTGGTTTGGGCTAGTAAACACAGCTCACTGATAACCACCAAATTATTGTTCAGACAGTGTTTTTGCTTTTAACAATGAAAAGTACTTTTATTAAAATTTACTAAATAACACGCATTAAAACAAAGTTCCCTTTGTGACACCCTCATATCATATTACACCCCTAGTGGACCCTGACCCCTATAATCACAATACCTCCTCCTGCACCAGATGTAAAATCACAATATAAGGGATTGTTGTTGTCATTTAGGCAGCTCTACTGGCTTTCTCTGTGTGTCACCACATCAATAAAAGCAACCTCTAGTCATAAATTAACATTGCACCACAATTAATATCAATGGAAACAATACCAATATTCAAAAGCCTGCATGATGGTGAAAAACATTGCATTATCAACATCAACAATAAAGCCCTTAAAATTCAAAACATATGCTTCTGAGTCTTTCTTTGAGAGGTAACTATACTGCTATTGCAGTCACAGGGCCAACCCCAAGTGGTCTCCACACTCCGAGTCCAAGAACAAAAAAGCCCCATGTTGGACTTGGGCCTTTCTGCAAGGTCATGCCTAGACTGTTTGCATCCTTCTTCTATTTTTACTGAATGAGTTTTGTTGGCCTTAGCACTTTACCACTGCTAACCATTGCTATTGTGCTTGTGCTCTCTCCTTAAAATAAGGTAGAATTGGCTTATGCCAAATTGGCACATTTAGTTTACTTGTAAATCCCTAGTAAAGTGGCACTACCTATGGTCAGGGTCTGTAGGTTAAATGCTACTAGCGGGCCTGCAGTGCTGATTGTGCCATCCACTTCAGTAGCTATTTAAAGAAGTCTCAGGCCTGCCATTGCAAACCCTGTTAGAGCAGTTTTCACCTGCCGTTTCGACCTGGGAAAATAACCCCTTTGCCAGGCCCTAACCTTCTTTTTTGATACATATAAGTTACCAGTAAGGTATGCCCTGAATTGTCCCACGGGCAGGGTGCAGCCTCTTTAAAAAGTTGGACATGTACTTTTTGGCTTTACATGCCCCGGTAGTTAAAAAAATCTTACATTTGTGTTTCACTACTGCAAGGATAACATTGGATAACCTTATTACATTTAATAAGTGACAGTTCCAAATGGGACGAGATCCGCAGCTCATGTTTGATGTTTCTAGAAACACAATTTAAAATCCTAGCTTATGGTGCAGTCAGATTTTAAATTACAATTCTGAAAATGCCACTTTTAGAAAGTTAGTATTAATCAATGGGGATACCCAGTATCTTGCAGAACCTGGGGACAATCACATGAAGTGAACAGTGGTTCTGCCACAAGTTTACTTAACATAAAATACAACTTTAAAGTTATCTATCCCTTTACTCACTTGGGATATCACAAATGCTTCTCCCAAAAATGTCTAAACACATGATGATAATATACTAGTACAAATTAATTGTGGCCTACAGTAATTTCTTTGGTCAAATCAAAAAATTAATAATGGAAAGGCAAGTACTACACATAACAGTTGTGGTGGAGGATGTGAGACACAGTGCAATAATGTGCATAATGTACATACATCATGACACTTACATTAAATACAAAAACCAAATGACAAGAAACATTCAAAAATAGAGTGAAAGAACACATATATATTCTCACATAGACGAGAGATTTCTTTAAATAATTTATAAGGTCACTGTGGAATGTAAAACTTATAATTAATCGTCAACGTTTCTGCCCTACTAAATCTTGTGCTATAATGGAGCATCAAATAAGGGTCTTCTTCAGGACAGGAATTTAAAAGGTGTGTAGCCTCTTCCAATGTGGTTCACTAGGAATCCAAACTAGTAGTCCTTTCAAGGAGCACAACCGTCGCTCTTTGAGGTAATGCAATCTGTCCAAGTTAGGGCTCGGCGTAATTCTGTGGACTCATTTTTCACATAATGCCTTTCATGGACAAACCCGTTGCGTAGAGATATCCTTGGGTTTTGACTTCAAGGGCTCTTGGTTGTAGAGTTACTAGGCGGGCTTGACATTCATCAAAAAGCTCCCTCTAGTCCTGGAATCTGCTCCTGTGGGCTCTAAAGGCAGCTAGCATATGGCTTCGCCGTCGGGGTTTCCCCATTAGAAGAGGACGCAAGAGTGGCGACGCGGTTAGCGAGCCGTCTTCAGAGCCCACGGAAAGAATACGGGACTCTGTTGTGGCTCTACTCGTGACACAGGGCAAATTGGAAAGCCCGACGGCGGAGCCATATACTAGCCGCCTAAGAGCCCACGGGAGCAGATTCCGAGACTAGAGGGAGCGAGGAAGGCAGGGCATCTGTGCATTTCAAACCCATGCATATACAAGTTTCTCCCCACTTCAAAGGCACACCTGTGTATACAAAAAGGACCTCAAACACCAACTCTACAGTACACTTCTGGACCAATGCATACTCTATAAGAAAGAAGGACTGCTGCGCTGCTACAAGGACCACCACTCTGTTGGTGGTCCTTAAAGCTAATTTTGGCATTTGGCGATGCAGTGCGCGCAACGAAATTCGTTTTATTTATTTATATGTTTACTTACCTGTATTTGACCTTATTCCATAGCTTACTACCCACCACCCTGCTCCTCCCCCACCCCAAATCACCGTCCGGCAGAACTCCCACCACCGACCGCTACTGCACACACTTCTTTCTCTAACGGGTCCCCTGCGGGACACAGCTGTGTCATTGGCCCCTTAGGGCAGATTTTCTCAAGGGAGATGTCCATTTGCTCTAGGTGGTGAGCCCTAGCCACCAGAAGAATCCATGTTAGAAATGGGATTTCTGGTTGGCCAGGACATGCACCAAAGCCAGGCAGAAACCACCACTCTAGTCAGGGCAAGGGAGTTACACGCTGAAGATAACCCCTGCTCACCCCCTTGGTAGCTTGGCACAAGCAGTCAGGCTTATCCCAGAGGCAATGTGGAAAGCGTTTGGGCAAAACACACTACTGCTGCACACAAGGCACACCACAAAAGAAACTCCACACAAGTTTATATAAAAATATCCTTTGTATTATCATAAACACATTAGAATCATAATCACAAATGTGTACTGTGCCACCTGGCACTAGGCAATATTTCACAGGGGACTATATACATGAGAGGGCCAATCGGGCCACTGTCAAAACCATTAGAAAAGGTAACAACACAATCAGTAACTACTGGCAAAATACTGTACTCAGCATCATCCCAAGCAACATAAACGCATTATGTCTGCATCACATTAGGCATAAACATCGTAGCATGACATTTTGCACAAACACATTATGTATTAGCATTAGACATCGCCTTGAGGCTTTGCGCCCTGCCAACACTACAAAAATTATCCCAGGCCAACTGGTTTTCCTTCGGGCCCAAATAACCTCTGTCCAAAAGTCAGGCCTCTACGGGGGAGAGGGTGCACTCACCCTTGCTTCTCTTACTTCAAAGAGAAATGCCCAATTGTTGCAGCTGCCCATGCTCTCGCGGTACAGCTGAGGAAATTAGCCTTGGCACAACTATGCTTCTGAAGCCCCACTCCGGGACTTACAAAACAATGTCCTCTTGTTGCATCTAGCCGTGCCCTGTTCACTGGCCTCCTACTGGTACCACTCCCGGCACCAATCATGCTCTGGAAGCCCCCTTCACCGGGGCTCCTCTTGCAAGGGATCTCGTGGGCACCCGTAGGCACTGACAGTGCTCCTCTACTGGCCCCCCACTCACCGGGGTTCATCTAGGCCAGAATTCGGGTACCAACATTGTGCCTCATCAGCCCCCACCTCGCGGAGTGAAGTATTTGTCATCTTGGGTGCTTCACCAGCACGGGATAGGCTCCCGCCTGGCTTCCTCCGCTAGGACACGCCCTCTGTCAGGCTTTCCTTGCCTGACTTCCTGGCAGCCTGCGGGACATTCCCTCTCTCATGGAGTCAACACGGAGCGAAGCCTCCGTCAACCCGGGCTTCCTGCCGGGCTTGGCATCACGCTTCTTCCAGCATCGCCCACAACCATGCAGTCTGCTCGTGGTTCGGCGGCCTCGTTCAGTACGCAAAGATGCGGGGTTGGCTCCCGCTCCATTCCCTGGGCAAAACGCGGGGCTCTCTCTGGCATAGGGAGCCCCGCCCAGAACCTCACAAGTTAAGGAGGGATGACTCCACTGCTCCTGTGCACAAAAACGGAGGGGTAGGCTCCCGCCTACAATCATGCAGACCCGGGGAATCCCCATACCAGGATTCTCTCATAACACTCCACAGCCCAGCGCTGCAGGACTCCAAAGCTCCCTTCATCCTGGAATAAAGATGTAGCGCTAACGAGGTGCTCAGTCCCAAGAATTTGAAGGGGCACAGCTAGGCCCAGGCAGGCCAGCTCACAGGTCCCTTCAACAGAGAGGCAGTTCCTCAATGGGGTACCTCCTGGGGCCAAGCCCCCCCAAACAGCACACTTTACATGGAGTCACAGCCCCACTATTTATACAGGGTTCTGTCTTTATCCTGCCCGGCACAGGGCTTGGGGAACCAGTCCCAACTGGTTCTGGGGGGTGCAAAGGCACTTTGCGTACAGTGCACCCACCCTCCTTTGTCTGTTGGACTCTGTCATCAGACACACCACAGGTGGTGAAGCCAGCATTTACCAAGGCAGGCACAGACCTATTCAGGGTCAGGGACTACTCCTCCCACTACTCCAAATGCAGGTCTGCCCATTCAGCCTAGCACTGACTCACCCATCCCCTCTGGAGCCACACACCTCACTAGCCCCTGTCTCTCCAGAGCCAGACATGCAATACACATCAGGCAGGCAGAGGAACATAGCAAACAGAAATGCCAACTTCTAAAAATAGTGATAATAAATCTCCGCACACCATCATGCAGCATTTATTACCACTATTCCAAACATACCAAACGTGACCACGCTGCTCCTCTCATATCAGGAATTACCACTGAAACACTTATCAGGGAATCCTCAATGCATTCCTTTGAGAGGGCAGCCTCACAGCTGTGAGAAACCAAAATGGCTGTTTGTCACTACCAGTACATGTCACACACTTAAGGTACATGTCCTACCTTTTACCTACAATGCATCCTGCCTATAGGGCTAGCTAGGGCCTACCTTAGGGGTGACTGGCATGCAGTAAAATGGGGGTCACAGGCGTGGCACACCCTTTAGGTGTCACGTCACAGCGGCAGTAACACTGCACGCACAGGCCCTGCACTGGCAAAGGCCTGAGACAGGTTTGAAAGGCTACTTTGGTGGGTGGCGCAAGCAGCGCTGCAAGCCCATCAGTAGCATTTACGTTACTGGCCCCGGGTATATGAGATACCATATTACTGGGGACTGACAGGCAAATTAAAGATGCCAAACAGGTGTAGACCAATCTTACCATGTTTACCACAGAGAGCACACTTTACCACTTTACACTGGACAGCAGTGCTAAATTGCCCAGAGTCCTAAAACCACCAACACCATGTAAAAAAAAAGGTTAGGAGGAAGGCAAAAAGTTCAGGGATAACCCTGCAAAAAAGTCCAACAATCCACATCAGGCCTTATGTGCTCTAAAGGTGAATGTCATTGAGATCTTAGTACTTAAAGGTACCTGCTCCAGTACTCTCCTTTGCCTGCCTCCTGGTGCCCTTCCCCTGCATGTGGGGGCATCTTGCACACCCCCTCTGCAGCCAACAAGCAGCACATCCTCTCTCCATGCTGCTCCCCAGCTCCCACAGCTTCTTGGCTACTTGCATAGTACCTGGGTATCAGTGGAACAATGTGCCCATCTCCTGAGGCTCCTGGGAACAGATCCAGGATCACCCAGTAGGTCCATTCTCCCAACTGTTCCCCAGGTGGCAAAAGAGGGCCATTGTCACTGGCCCTGGAGAGACCCATCCTAGACCTAGGGGTCACTTGGAGTAAAATTTCCCAGAGTACATCCTTCCTTGAAGGGCATCAGGTTACTTCTCCTTCTGGCTGGGCACCCTTTTGCTGTCGTCACTTCTAGGTCTTGTGTCTACGAATTTGTCTCTACCTTGTGCAGGGCTTGTAAGTGTGGGTGGAAAGTTCTAGAAGCCACCTTGGACAGTCCGAGCATGCTGCACCATCACTCCTCCCCTGTACCAACCGTACTGCCCGCATTATTGAACAATGCAATATGGTGACTTCAAGATGCCTGTGGAAAGAGAAATCCTGAGAGCCTTCAGCTCCGCCCCTAGATAACATAGCTGTCTGATGCTGTCCGACAAAAACCTCAAAGGGTGGCCCGTCCTGTGTTGGCTCCAGAGTTCTGACCCTCCTCCCTTGTTCCTGTGGACCTGTGCTGTCCCAGTCCAGTTGTACTGTGACAAGCTAATTAACAGATGTAAATCTTCTTTAAACCCCTTCCTCTCCCAAGCACTGTTAATTGCTTTATTGATCCCTCCACTGGGGAGCAGAATAATTACCTTGGCCCAGTGGTGTGGACAAAGGCCTCGAATCTGATTCTGAGCTGAGCCAAGAAAACTGGACACATATTGTTGTATAGCTCCTATATATCCATATTTCGTGTTAAGTTAGCATAGGTACATTTCAGATTTAAACGCCATTTTTCCTTTCTTGCAACTTCTGCACACGACCCTTAATTGTTGACTTAGCTTTCAACCTAGTGGTTTGCCGTGGTGAATGTGACAATAATATGTTATTGCTCTGATATCTGCTTTGTTTAATAAAACATGTCTGCACGGAGAGTGCTGAAGTTTCAGGAGCAACACGATATGGAATTGTTATGAGGTCTGATCTCCACGCCTTCATAGTCATAACACAAGTGCAGCCTTTGCCAACTTGGGCTTGAGGCGGGATTGATATTGCTTTGCACGAGAATTGTTAACACACTTGATGCGGTGCACATGCAGAGAGAGCTGGTGTATGCTGATGTGATTCCTTCATGCTAGGACACTAAGGTATGGGCCCGCCCTAAAACAACCCAAAGAGACCTTCTTAGATAATAATATAATATATGTGTTAGGGAGGGTGAGATATAAGTGTTGTTAACTCTTATTCATTACAGCATGTTAACATGCTGTCACCATTCGCTTTTTATGTCTTAGTAACTATGCTGATAATTTTGCTACTGATAATAAGTATACTTGTATTATCAAAGATACTGCGCCTGAGAAGACGGCATTAGTAAATAAACATTTCAAATGCACATGTGTCTTCTTTACTCCATGTTCTGGTTTGTAATGATAATATAACGAAAGAGTGTTCATGAGTCCCACGTACCCTGAGGTACTGTAAGTTCATGTTCTGGTTTGTCTAAACATTGGGTGTTTGATATGTCCAATGAGACACTGTAGCTAGCTCGGTAAGGGGTGAGTTGGTTGCTAAGGTAAGTTTTGGGACATCCTAATTTGCCGAGGTTCCACTCCTCTGTGCACAGTTCTGTGTGAGTACAGAAACCCTGCAACATGGCGCCCAACGGTTTCGGTGGTCTTATATCATGACACTCGAGTAGTTTATCGTTCATGCCTTAACCCCTTCACGTCCGTTTCCGGAAAACGGGGTGTCGGTGAAACCTACCTATTTTTTGAAATAGGTCTTTATTCAAGCTTGATTCTTTCTTAAACGGTTTCTTTGAATTACTACCCAGTTGTGCTACAAAGTATTCTTTGTGTTTTCTTGTTTCCAGTGTTGTCATGGCGGCGGTGGCTATTGCGCAGCATAGTCGCGTAGCGGTACGCAATCATCTTCAGACGTACCAAGTCCCAGTAGATGGGATGGCTGTCATTTTCGTGGTATGTGCAGATCCGGCGTTTCCTTACGAGTTGTTTTACTCTTGGGTTACGTTTCCGGCTGTGGACGCTAATTCTGGTTTGTTCCACTCCTACACCGCCTCGGATGTCCCGGCTGAATATACGCCGTACAGGGCATTGGAAATACCTATTGATCATTGGCAGCATCGTGTTTGGTTTGATGGCGCCCTCCCCCACTCTTTGTCCCCTGCGAGGTTAGGTCCACTCTCAATTCCAGGTACTAATTGGCCTGCGTTGGGTGGCTTTACCCCGCACCCGAATCACGGGGCTTGTACCCTGGCAGAAATTCGCAGGCTACATGTAGTTTCCATTTCCGTGATTCGTGCTTTAGTGCAATACATCGGTCGACATCTTCCTGGTGGTCCCCAGGGGGGTGCGGCCGCTCCCATGGAACGAGGCGGAATGCGTCTCAATCCAGTGATGGTAAATTCGGTTTTTGGTGCGCGTCCTGTTGACAACGATGACTTCCCATTCTGGCTAGCAGAGAAGTTTGATCAACTGGAAGCGGTTTTTCCGAATTCTACTCCTGCTGATAAACATAGAATGTTGACGATTACTCTACCGAAGGATATTACTCCTGAACTTGCTGACTGTGACAGCTGGGGAAAAACTTTTGCGGCAGTTTATACAAGGTGCTTCGGCACCCCGTCTATGACTGCCCTGCCTGAAATCGTTAGACGTGTTCAGAATGATCACGGTCCAGAGGCAGCGGTTGAATTGGGTATGCGCCTGTGTGGTTCTTTTGAGATTGTAAGTGATCTCATTCTCTCCAATGTTAAAGGAGATGCAGTTAACTTTCAGGTGTCGAATGCTTTGGCTGCTCTGCCCGATGCCGACAAACCCCGCCAGTTAGCAAAGATTGTGGTGGCCGCTTATAAAACGATTGGCCGCACAAGTAGAGGTCTGAAATATTTTCCAGTGAAGGAGAAAAAACAACCACAGGGACAATCTGCAGTGACAGATGCCCAGCCCAAGTCCAAGAAACAAATTTGGCCTAAAAAACAGACACAGGGGAAGCTGACAACGCAGACTCAGGGTACTTTTCCTGCAATACAAGCTCCTGCGCCACCCGAAAAAGTTTATGATTTGCGCGACCGCGCGATGATTAAATCACCTGATCGTTTTCAGGGTTCTGATCAACGCTCTCCTCGTTCCTTTCAGGAAACATCGGCCCCGAAAACCGGTGGAGGAGGAGGGGGTGGACGTGGACGTGGTGGCCAACAAGGACGTGGTCAGTCCCGCCAGACGGACGGCGCAGTGAAGCAGGAGGATTCTACGCCTAGGCGTCCGCAGTTTGCGAAAAAGAAAGTCGCAGCCTTAACAGCGCATCGATATGCCACAGATAGTGAGAACGCGGCTTCGGAATCTGACGTGGGCTCTGACCTTGCTGGACAGCGCGGCGGAGATAACCATAGTCAGAGAGGCGCTGCGTCCACTACTGAGGGTGACAGCGACTGATGTCTACGTTGTGATAGAAACAGCGGATACGAGACTTGCTCCCCCTGAAAGACTATATGAAATTGTCCTGTTAATTGAAGGTGACATACAGCGTACCGTTAAAGGTGTATTTTGGGAGAATCTTTCTTCTACTTATGATATTTTACTTTCGGAGGCTGACTGGCCCCCACCTTTTGTGCTCGCGGCGCCGCGAGGGGAGGAGGTAATCCTACCCAGTTTCGCGAACACTGTCTCGAAAGAGCATGCGCAGCATTTTGCAGAAGAGTGGGCTCGGGCTCTCGCGCCGGCTCTGTACCGTAACCAATGTGGTTGGGATAAATTGTCGCCTTGCCACGAAATTCCGTTGCGGTCTCAGCCGCAGCCTCAACCTCAATATCCCATTCGGCGTGAAGCAAAATCTTCCGTCGCGGAAATCCTTGAACAATTGGAATATCAGGGAGTTATTGAAACGTGTGTGTCACCGATGAATAATCCCCTTTTTACTGTGAATAAACCTGACGGATCATATCGTTTGGTTTTGGATTACCGGCATTTGAACTCGCATTGCCGTAACTGTGCAGTACAGAATACCCACGGCTCTGCCCTAGTGGATAGTCTCGTGCGTAAGCGTTTCAAGACAACGCTTGACATATCCAATGGTTTTTATGCCCACAGATTGGACAGCTTTAGCTCCCAATGGACCAGTTTTACAAGCGCTGGAGTCCAAAAGCAATTCCGGCGTCTTCCAATGGGCTACAAGAATAGTCCTGGTGTATTTACCGCTCGAATTGTCTCTATTCTGGAGGCTCTCGACCCGGATGCTTTTTCGTATGTGGATGACATATATCTCACAGACGACGATATTTGGGAGCATCTGTGTCGTGTAAATTCTCTTGTTTGCAACTTCGCAGACATGGGTTACAAATTCAACTTTGCAAAATCGCACATTGCTGAACACACAGTGTTGTTTTTGGGCTATGAGCTCAACAATGAAGGTAGAGGTTTGGCTCCTCACTTCTTGGAGAAGTGCGCACAATTGCGCGCACCAACGACACTGAAGAAATTACAATCCTTACTGGGCTTTTTGAATTTCGGCAGAACTTACATTCCGGAATATGCCCAGCGTGTCAAGCCTCTGTATGCTTTGATACAACCAACTTTCTCAAAATCATGCTGGCTGCCTGAGCATTCAGCCATTTTGCAATCCTTGCAGGCTGATCTGCTCGCTTCTAAATATTTACTGACTCGTGATAACCACACCAACCTGGTAATAAGAATAATTCCTGGGACGGTGGGTTTCACCTACCTCACTTTTAATGAAGGTGACACAGTACCTATTGCTTACAAGTCACACTTGTACACCTCGGCTGAGATGCGGTTTCCCACCATAGAAAAGGTTTTAACTGCTGTACAGATGGCAATTCTAAAAGAACGTGCTCTGTCACAGGGGAAACGCATGCTAGTGGTAACACCCTGTCCTCATTTGGAGGCAGTCACGAAAGCCAGTGTACCAAATTCAAAGGCTTTGCACCCTCGGTGGATTCAGTGGGCTGCGTCATTGTCATCCGCAGATGTCATGTTTATTTTTGACGCCTCCTTACGGTCACAGGAGTACTTGCAGTATGAATTCGTTCATCCTGCTCCTCTGGCGATGCGACCTTTGGAGGACTTCCATTGCATCATTTACACTGATGGGTCGGCGCAGGTTGCGCATGGCTCTAAACATGCCTACGTTTCCGCATGCGCCATTGTGGTCGGTGCTATGTTGAATGACGAGTTCATTTCCAGGGAGGTACACACGTTGCCCCTGGGCGATTGCACTGCACAATTGGCAGAGCTTCGTGCTCTATTACTAGCTTTGGAATACGCAGATCCAAGTGTTACTACTCTAATTGTAAGTGATTCTTACTACTGTGTCCAGTCTTACAATGAAAACTTGTTCTTTTGGATTCAAAATGACTTTCGTGATTCCAAGGGTAGCACAATAAAACATAAAATGATCTGGGTTCGAGTGGCAGAGCTTAAGGCTATGTTGCCACTCGTTTATGTGATTCATACTCTCGGTCATCAGCGCGTGGGAGTACACGCTCTTGGCAACTCGCTTGCTGATGAAGCGGCGAAATCAGCAGTATCTACATACTTAGTTGCAGCAGTTACTAGGTCTAAAACCAAGATTGATAGCGACATCTTGGCAGCGGTTGCTGCCTCTGAGAAGGGAAGTAAACATCCTTCGGGGTTCCCTTCGAAGTATAAATACCACTTAAGTCCCGAAAAGGTTCCTTTTGTGACAATTCCTGATGTTGGGGAACGGCTGATTCCCAACACGGATCGCAGAACAGACTTGATTACAGCGGCTCATGAAGGTGTGGCGTCTGCGCATGCGGGCGTCTCAGCCACTGTAGCGCAACTACAACAACGTTTCTGGTGGCGGGGACTGTACAAACAGACGCGTGATTATGTCCTTCTTTGTGACATATGCCAGCAGATTAAACCTTCAACTGCTACGCGTCCGCCTCAGACTCAGTTGTACATTTCTAATAAACCACTAGGCTGTGTTTACTTAGACCACTGCGGTCCATTTTCATCTGATACTGCGTATAAATACATCTTAGTAGCAGTTGACTCATGCACACGCTTTGTGTGGTTATGGCCACATCGCAGCGCTGATTCCCGGACTGTCATCAGAGATTTGCGTATCTTTATAGGGATTTTTGCCTGTGGTACCTTCCATTCGGATCAGGGTCCGGCTTTCGCCTCTAAGGCGTATAAGGATGCCATGACTTCGATGGGGGTCCAAGTCAAGTTTTCGTCACCCTACAGACCTGAGGGTAATTCTGTTGTTGAACGAATGAACCGTGATTTAAAGCAATCTTTGACAGCCCGAGTTATAGGCACTGGCAGAAACTGGCTGGCTCACCTCTATGGCGTGCAGCGTGCTCTTAATAATCTCCCTAGAAGGTCTCTGGGTGGGCGGACCCCATACGAAATGCTCTTTGGCATCAAGATGTTCGTCCCTGACCTTGACGGTCTAGACTCGGTGGTTCGCGCCACTTCCTTTGACGCAGATGAACATTGCAATGTTTTGCTCCACTGGGGAGCAGAATAATTACCTTGGCCCAGTGGTGTGGACAAAGGCCTCGAATCTGATTCTGAGCTGAGCCAAGAAAACTGGACACATATTAAAGTGCCTTATAGAAAGTAGATAGGATACTAGGGGCTGTACATCTACACTCTGTTGCATTTTTACCCAACGAGTGGTACCATGTAGGACCCTGTAGGCCTAAGTTGAGCAAAATTATCACTTGAGTAAGGATTTCATCTACAATGTGTAATGTATTGTAAGATATCACCCAGCTTCAGTAAGCACCATAGACCTACACTTCAGGTCGGTACAAATCCTTGAAGAGTCTCGTCTGTGACAGGCTACCTGTACGCTGATATCTGGCTGTACTATAGCCTTATAGCCCGCCGTAAAGGGCTATACCGGCTATAAAAAGCCCTCTCCAGCGTTAAAGGCCCGGAGCCGAAGGCGAGGGCCTTTAACAAGGGAGAGGGACTTTAATAGCGGTATAGCCCATCTACGAAGGGCTATAAGGCTATTAGAACATTCTGCCATTAGAGGACAGAATGTTCTAACAAAAAAAATAAAGCCTTTTGGTAGCGTGAGGGGATTGGAATCCCCTCAGGTTCCTTGAAGCCTTTGGTCACAACCAGAGCTGTGAACAAAGAAACATTGGAATGTTGGAGCTCCAGGCTTATACCAGCCATTATAAGCCCAGAGCACTCCATTGTTTTAAATGGAGCTCCCAACATTCCAATGTTCTAATATACGGTAGTCTCACATGTCCAGCCCCCACATGTGGGCAAAATGGTGTGTTCACATATAACAAGTCCTGAGCCTCTTACCTATCTCAGAGCAGCAGTCTTAAAAGGAGGACACTGGTGGTTAGCACTCTCAGTCCATTTGCTGTGAATTTACAATGACTGAGACTCAGGTGATGAGACTCGCTCATAGTCTAAAAACAAAGTAGTCAAATGCAAAAAAAGCCAAGGCGACCAAATGGGCAGAACATATCTGCTACAATAACCTTAGGTGTTGTGTCATTTGTGACTATTTTGCTCACTGGTACTGTTGAAAAGATGACTTTGTGAGATAATGGTGCTGCAACATCTGTGACCATAGGCATTCAAAGCTCAATGAGCACAGCTGTATTGAGTAACACAGCCTTGCTATAAATACTCCCCTCTAAATCTCAAGTTGATAGTTAAATGAATTATCAACATACATTATACCAATGAGACCTTCCATTTTCTTTATTAGTGTATTCTCTTTTGTATCCCTCCTTCGAATTTATGCACTCCTATCTGTTTTTATGAGAAATCATAGCTGTCACCATTTATTAACCTTCAATTTGTTCTACCGGCAAATGCTGGTCCGACTTGAAGTTTCCATTACAATGCACTGAACTCAAGGAGTAACTTACAGGGTCAGATAGCTGCGAAGTCGCCTTGAGTTGCAGTTGGTTTTGTCTTCAATAGGAATTTGCATTTTGAAACTTGTAGTTTCAATTTTAAAGCTGTATGTATAGGCTCTAAAACCACATTGTCCAAAATATTGCTGTCTAACAAGAAATAACCGGATTGGCAAATGGCCTGGGGTAAATTTATAGATATTGGATGCAGATTCAGTGACAAGTGGCAGAGGAACTTTATCCCCCCTGAGCCTCAAACACCAATAGGCAAGGCGGATCCAAATATTCTCCCATAAATAGTGGGAGGTGACATAGGGCTGTTGAAAACATAGGACTGGAGCCCATTGTGGAGCTAAAAAAAAGAACACTGCAGTGCTGCCTACAGAAGACGCCCACGTTTCTGGTTATGGTTCTTATTCTCTTGCAGCTAACGCTAAGTTCCCTTCCCCATCATTATGGGGCTAGGAGCTGAGGGTTTTCTAGTGTGGGCCTTTTTTTATTCTGTAGAGACAAGGTTGGGTGTGCAAGGGATGGTGGTACCAGAATAGGGTTGCTGGCCAGGACAGGGCTGTTGTGTGCTGTGGATCGAAGGCTAGCGTCCTCCAAGCCACAGTTGAGTGGTCACTGAAGTCCCAGGGTTTTGGAATGTTTTCAGATTTAGGTGGCAGGGACTTTGCATTCCGGGCCTGGTTGTAGGAAACTGTGGGGCCAGGACTCTACTGCAGGGGCCTCTGGGACTGGGAATGGGCTAATGGAGGCAGTAAGCCATGGTCTGGGCTGTAGTGGACAGTGGTGGCCATTTCTTGCGTGCTGGGGACTGTGGAGCTTAGCTCTCGAGTGGAGAGGAGACATGTTACTGTTACCACCACACTAAATAACACTGCAATCGCCACAGCAGAATATGAGTAGGTGTTCAGTCATATTGCATTTATAAATGTAACTACATTTATATAGTGTTTAGTACCCCCTGATGAGGTGTTAAACGCTTTATAGTGAGCAGCATTCTACTCCAGAACCCAATGGCAACAGTGGGTACATGCAGGTTATTGTGATGAGTTGTGCCTTTCAGAAAAACATATTTCATGCATCTACTCCTGTAATTTTGTGATAGATTATATTAATAGCAGTTAGGTGTGATGAGTGGAGGGGGCTATGTGGTTTCAGGTGAATGGTTGGTGAGATGGACTGGCGGAGATTAGGTAATGCTTGGTTGCAGGGATAGGGTTTTAAAGGAGAAGTTGTGATCTATGGAATGAGATGTCAGCCTTCAGCAGAAATACAATAGGAGAGATCAAGACAGACAGGCATTTGACTGAGAGGAGGCTATGGAAAGAAATAGAAGGGAGAGGAATCAAGCCAAAAGTAATCAAAAGAAATTAAGTTAAGTTCAGGTTTTTTTCAACCAAGGTTTTAGTATAGTGTAGTAAGTATAGTGGAAGGCGGCTTTCTAAGGTACCAAGCAGTCTTAAGATGTAAGCTGTAGAAAGCAATCAGAGGATGTAAGCTGTAAAAAGAAAACATTATACATAGTGCGTCATAAAACAAGTTTGAGTGTACAAAAAGCACATCACTTTGACATCAATAGTTTAGCCTGGTGTGTGCCCTTTTAAACATAGTTTGGAGTACGCCAACCTTTGTACAGGGTCTTATTTATTCACTCAATAAAATGAGTTGTTTGACATTGGCTAAGAGTATTTTGTCAATGCGCAGTCAGGCATTACACTTGTTTTGTTACTTACTCCAATTTTGGGTTGTCTCTCCGACACGGCAGAGTAACCACTGATATGAAAGGTACTTACATTTAGCATCCCAAGTGTATGTTGTGGTTACCTGTGTATGTGACACAATAAGTATACAAAACAGTGATGGATGGAATGCTTGAATTAATCTCAGCCACTGGTAATCACTTGGGCTGCATCCCAATCCATTGTTATTTTGCACACCATGCCACCTCAGTTTGGAGCCACCTATATGCAAATCACCCTGCTCCAATAAGAAGAGTCCAACCCGAACTGCAAAGCCAGGTCCTCCTGGAACCAGAGCACAAGCAACTCAAGACCGGTTTCACCCAATTTATGGGCTCATAAGCTGGGTACATCTTGGTTCCAGTGACACAGTGTGGACGAGACCCATGTCCGGGCATGCCCGTCCCACTTAGGGCGACACAATAAGTATACACAACAGTGATGGATGGAATGCTTGAATTATTCTCAGCCACTGGTAATCACTCGGGCTGCATCCCGATCCATCTTTATTTTGCACACCATGCTACCTCAGTGTTGACCCAGCTATGTGCAAACCGGTCTTGAATCGGCTCCAATAGGAACATTTGATGGCACATAAGTGGGGTCCTGTCTGACTGTGCCACCCAAACCAAGCTATACCAGGCTGATAATCCCATAACAAAGATGAAACTGGTCCTGGGTTGCTTGTGTTCTAGTTCAGGGAGGAACTGGCCCTGTCCTGCCAGTTCAGGCTGGACTGTTTACATGAAGAACAGGGTCAAGACTGATTTGCATTTGGCTGGGTCCAAACTGAGGTGGCATGGTGGGGGAAATATTATGGATTGGGATGCGGCCCGAGCAATTGCCAGTGGCTGAGATTAATTAAAGCATTCCTTCCATCATCTTGTTGTTTTTGCATTTGATGCCACTAATACACTGGGTATGCCCTGACGTGGGTCCCGGGCTTATTGTGCCACTGGAACCAAACTCTCTCTGGCTGATGAACCCATAACAAGGACAAATGTTGGTCCAGGTTCCTTGTGTTCCGGTTCTGGGAGGACCTAGCCTGGCAGTTCAGCTGTGCTGTTCCTATGAAGAACCGGATCAAGACTGATTTGAATATGGCTGGGTCCAAACTGAGGTGAAGGAAGAACAGTGGATTGGGACTGCGACCCCAAACAATTGCCAGTAGCTGAGAATAATTCAAGCATTATAAGCATCCATCACCTTGCTGTTTCTATATTTGATGCTCTGAGTGCGTCAGGTATGCCAAGACATGGGGCCCGGGCTCATTGTTCCACTGGAACCAAGCTATACCCGACTAAAGAGCCCATAACAAGGGCGAAACCGGTCATGGGTTGCTTGTGTTCCGGTTCTGGGAGCACCTGGCCTGGCAGTTCAGACTGGAGTGTTACCATTAGGAACAGGGTCAAGACTGATTTGCATATGGCTGGGTTCAAACTGAGGTGGCATTGTGGGCAAAATAATATGGAGTGGGATGTGGATGTGCCAGTGGCTGAGATTAATTCAAGCATTCCATCCATCTCCTTGTTTTTGTGTCTGTGTATGTGGCCAGTGTAGTATATGCATTGCACGAATAAGGGAAGAAGAGTAATGGATTGCCTGGGGGTTCCATTTTGAAACCACCTTACCTGTTCTTGTGCACAAGCTAGAGGTGGTTTTGTTTTCCCAGGCAGTGGGAGGGTATTGCTGATACTTCTGAAGCAGGCAGATGGAGGCCTAGTCACTGAAGTGGGGACAAAGGAGACAGGGCTCCTCTTGAAATGTGATTTGATCCTTTTGCTGAGAGCAGTTCCTGAATAATCTTGCTATACCACTGCCAATTGGTAGATGGCTGAAGCAGGGTGGGGGGGCAGGCAGGCTACAGTTTCTGTTGTTCAGAGTGTGAAGGATCCTTTAGGTGAGAACAGTCTTGTGCCTCTTTCCTGATTACTGTCTTCTTGGTCTTTCATAGCCAGGCATCGATAGTTCACACTGATTTTTTTTTTGCTTTGTTGTGAGTGCTTGAGGATGGACACTACCCTGCTGTAAGGTGCTTTACTCTGCACAAAGGCTGTATCTGCAGAACACCCTAGAGAGGCACTTTAAAAGATAAGCCTCTCCAACCCAATTCTGTGCCTCATACAAGACAGCATTTGGGAACAACAAATGTAGTTTATTAAAGCTACAGCCTATGGGTATCATATCATATAATCTTTATTCGATTTTAGGCATAAAATCATAAAAGACAAATCAGTTCAGAAGAACAAAAATCGACATCCACATTTTCACACTAGCTTTAAAACCCTGAAAGATAACATACTAGAACGAGACAAACTGTGGGTGAATTAAAAAACTGTAAATATAGTAGAGCTGGCCTGACTTGAGTAAAATTCATTGATTTTAAAATTGGTCGCAAAAACGTATATCGTACAGTATTATATTTCGAGCAGATCATAACAATGTGTAATGTATCATTGACCGAGACATTGTCACAATCGCATAGGGGCAATTCCAAATCCTCAAAACAAACATGATTAAAAAAAACTAAAAGCGAAAATAGATTCAACCTAAAATAAATCAATAAGCGTCCCTGATAATGTGTCATATTCCAAATCAAATAGGGTTCTAAATTACTAACAGTCTTCACAAATATCACATGTTGAATCGAGAGTTTCAATATTGCAGAGTCCTCCCAGTCCGCCACCATCTTGCCCATAAATGCTGCTGCACCCCATTTGTGATCAGAGCTAACTATGCTGCTGGGTATCATTCAGCATATTTTAATATATTTAGGTATTTAATGGTTTTTGTCAAGTGTTACATGCTGCATTTCAACTCTTCTGTAAGCGCTCGGGGAGGTATAAAGATGCTACTGATCGGAACTGATCAGGGGATCCAGCTACTGTGGCAGACAACTGTAAATGCCTGCAGTCTAGTGCTTTAATTTTTACACTGTTTTGATTAAACCAACTATGCAGGAGTGAGCACTCGAGGCGAACAAACAGAAGGGCACATGGAATAGAAAACAATACAAATCATGAAAGGCGGGTGCAAAGTGAGTGAGGTTACAGATCTGGGTCACACTAGAAACGGAACCGAAGTAAGCGAAAGCAAGAGAGTATCTTGCAATGTGCATCAAGAAAAGGGAACACAAGAACTAGGAGCCAACACAAGACACAAACAAGTGTAAATAAGTATAAATATGATCAACATTCTAACTTGCATTAGAAACTCACTCCACTTCAACACCACAATGCAACTAACTTGACTGACTCTAAATAAGAAAATTATGGGTAATCTTGGCTATTCTGGCAATAGAGGAATAGTCTGGCTCTAATCACATATCTTGTAAGTTATAACAATATAAAGATGGGGTTGAATAGAAAAGTAATTGTTTAGGGGTGGAGTATTCCCTGCCCTGATTTGCCCACTTCTAGAGAATCTGGAATAATCCTGACTTTTATTTTGGCCAGGGTGTCACAAAATCTACTATGTGAGCAGAGGCATGTGCCAGAATCTCACCAATTTTCCGCAGGAGCGACAGTAAGTCACGATGCTAGCTCCCAACTTCACCCTCGACCAAGGCAACCCAACAATAGTCAAAGTATACTCTGATCAAATGGGAGGAGGGGAAAGGAAGAGAAAAAGCAATTGTCCCACAGAGACTGTGCTGTGGTGTGAATGTCTACCCACGCCAGCTAAAGCTTCTTCCTACATGAAATAAAAGAGAAGGGGTAATATACTGGTAGATCCTATAAGTGTGTCTTAAGGTGACTCTAATTTAGATATAACAATAAACCTTAACTATTCCCTTTTTCCATTTACTGGGAAGAAGAAAGTGTAGCTACTGCTGAATGTGTCAGTATAAAAACAGAACGAGAGTATTTGTAGATGTAATAGTAACAAATAACTATAGGACATTTTCTTTGTATTCTTACACATACCTTAGAAGTTTACTGTTCTTTTCATATAGAAATGAAAAAGGAGCTTACTAAAGCGCACTGTGGCCAAGCGGCTTCCTGGCGCTGAGAACTAGTGCCTGACTCTACAGAGCATCCGTAAGGGCTAACAAGGGAAGGCCTGGGCGAAAAGAAACGTTTTCAGGGCTTTGCGAAAAGAGGGGTAGGTAGGAATGGAATGAATAGAGAGAGGAAGACTGTTCCAGAACTGGGGGGCAAGAACCGAGAAACGGGTGCCCCCTGTTCTGGATTTGCGGAAACGGGGGATTTGGAGAAGGGAGAGAGATGAAGAGCGGAGAGTGCGAACAGGAGTGTAGGGAGTGATCAAAGAAACAATAAAAAGGGGGGCGGAGTGAGTATAAGCAAGTAAAGAAAGATCTAAAGTGCACAGGGAGCCAATGAAGAGACTTAAGTACAGGCGTGATGTGGGAGAATTTGGGAAGGTGGAAAATAAGACGGGCTGCCTGATTTTGAATGGCCTGTAACCGTCGCATTTCGAAGGTGGGTATGCCCACGTAGAGGCCATTCCCATAGTCAAGGCGGGAGGTGATGAGTGCCATGACTATGGATTTAAGGGCATCCGTGGAGAAATACCGGGATACTTTCCGGATAAGACGGAGGGATAGGAAACAGGAGGATACAACGGAACTAACTTGGGCATGCATGGTGAGGTCATTGCTGACCATGATGCCCAAAGTACGAACAGAGGAAACCGGTAAGGGGGGGACCGAAGGAAAGGGGCCAGTGAGTTGGGGACCAAGGATTGGAGGGGCCACCCGTGAGGACAAGCTCCGTCTTATCCGGGTTGAGCTTGAGGTGGTTGGTGCTCATCAATTCAGAGATAAAGACTAAAGTGGAGCTAAGAAAAAGAGGGGAATCCGAAGAGGTAGAGAGATCAAAGACGAGCTGGAGGTCATCCGCGTAGTTGTACACGGAGACCCCCTGCTCGCGGAGAGAAAGAATAAGAGGATAGATGTAGAGATTGAAAAGAAGGGGGGAAAGGGAAGAACCTTGGGGCACCCCGCACACGACTGGGTGGGGGGAAGCAAAGAAGCCTGAAAGATGGACGGCTTGTGACCTGCCTTGAAGGATGGACTCTAGCCAGGAGAGTGCTGTTCCCCTGATGCCCGCTGCGCTGACACGGTCGAGAAGAATGGCATGGTCGACCGTGTCAAACGCAGCTGACAGGTCGAGAAGCACCAGGGCTTGGGGAAGGTTGATATCCGCTTTCCCCTTAAGTTCGTCTAGAACAGCAGTAATCACTGTCTCCGTAGAGTGGCCCGGACGGAAGCCTGCCTGATGGGGGGCCAAAAGGCAGTTTTCCTCGATATACGAGGACAGGCAAGATGTTACGTAACTTTCCAATATCTTCCCCAAGTAAGGGAGGAGAGAGATGGGCCTGAAATTAGTGGGGAGGGAAGGGCCCAGACCAGGTTTTTTAATAATAGGGAGAACTATAGCAGTTTTAAAAGAAACGGGGACAGAGCCGAGAGCCGAAGAAGTGTTAAGCAAGGTAAGGGGGGGGGGGACAGTACAACTAGTAAAGAGAGCTTTAAGAATCCGGGCCGGAGCACAGTCAGCCGGAGAACCGGACTTGACTTTAGAAAGCAAGTGAAGAAATCTGTCAGTGGAGATGGGAGGAAAGTGATCCAGAGAAGAGGAGGGCAAAGGAAGGGGAGGAATGAGGCGAGGTTGACAAACTGCGGGGATGTTAGCTTTAATATTGGCAATTTTGTCGATGAAGTAATCGTTAAGTGTAGCACAGAGAGATTGAGTGGGGGCAGGGCTAGTGCTAGTGCGGTCGGAAGTGGCAAGTTGCTAAACAAGGGAGAAAATTTCGCGAGATTTATTTGCTGAGAGAGCAACTCTCTCCGTGAAGTAATTTGTTTTGGCCAACAGGATTGCCTTTTTGTAGCTATTGAGCAGGAGTTTGTATTTAGCACGAAGTAGAGGGCAGTAGTTTCGTCACCAGTGTCGTTCCGAGCGCCTGAGATTAAGTTTAAGGTCTTTGAGCTCACTCGTAAACCATCTATGTGCGTCATGTGGACGGACAGATTTGACTTTCTTGAGAGGGGCGACCTGATCACAAGAAGAAGAGAGCCAGATGCTGATGGCATTAGTTTGAGATTCGAGGGAAAGGTCCGTTAAGTCAGGCGCTGAGGAGGACAGAGAAGACGAAAGAAGAGTGAGGTCCGTCTGATTCCAACTACGGGCTAACACGTTCTTAGATAGGGGGGATTTAGCAGAGGAGGCAGAAAAAATACTAAAGGATATAGTGAAATGATCAGACCAAATACACGGCGAAATAGATGGAGGGGATACCTCGCGGCGCAATGACCAAATTTGGTCCAAAATGTGACCCTTGACGTGGGTGGGGGCTGCAATATGAGACATGAAATTTAAGGACTGGAGGGTGGCAGAAAAATCTTTCGATGTAGAATTTTCCCTTGGGTCGTCAGGCCAATAATTAAAATCTCCGAGTAGGATGACTGACGAATTATTGACCGCAAGGGTGGCCAGAAGATCCTGCAAGGAGGCTACAAATTGGGGCATGGGTAGGGGGGGGCGATACATAAGGACAAGAGTAAGAGGATCTGGAAGGTTGAGGGACCGAGCCACAAGGTAATCCACATTGGGTATGGGTGGGTGGTCGAGAAGCTGGAATTTTAGCGTGGAACGAAGAATCATCGCCACACCACCCCCGGTCTTTCCGGCCGGGCGGTCCGCTCGAAGAGCATAATAGGTGTCGGGAAGAATAGCCAGGAGATCCAGAAGCGAATCGATAGTGAACCAGGTTTTGGTAAGGAATAGATAATCAGGAGAATCCGAGCTTAAGAGGTTAAAAAGCTCAATTTGGTGCTTGACTGCCGAACAGGTGTTGAGCAGGCAGGCTGAAGCTGCAGGGGGGGGGGAGGATGGGGGTGAGGATACTACTGAAGGGGCGGGAGGGGAAGAAGTGAGGCTGTGAGAAGCGGAAGGTGGCCAGGGAAGGTGGGGCGCAAAAATACCTAGAGTGTCGAGGCGTTGCACCAGTGGAGGGGAAAGTAGACTAGGGACCATAAGTGCAGAGAGTTGAGCGGATGAATGGGCCGAGGGACAAACAGGGACTGTGGCCCCTGGTCCCGGCCGGTTGCGGACGGGCGCAGACGGGCTTGCCTTAGGCGCGCCTTCAGCGCGCAAACGGCGCGCCCGCTGCGCCCGTCCGCTGCGCGTACGGGGGAGACACATGATTTGTAGTGGCGTTCAGGGCGTGGTCTGGTGGAGGTGGGCGT
Organism: Lissotriton helveticus; assembly: GCF_964261635.1. Classification (NCBI taxonomy): domain Eukaryota; kingdom Metazoa; phylum Chordata; class Amphibia; order Caudata; family Salamandridae; genus Lissotriton; species Lissotriton helveticus. The sequence continues at coordinate 178,139,872 of NC_136063.1, read as the reverse complement.
GGCTAGAGGGGCGGATCGCTGGTGGCGGCGAGCGAGGGAAGCCTGACCCGCTGCAGCGTTGACCTCGGCTGCGCGGGGGGCCACGAGGCAAGAGAGAGGTCCCTGAAGAGGATAAAGGTACGTTTTAAAAAATGAGGGCAAAGTGAACACAAAAAGTTTAAAAACACAGGGCTTCGTTAAGCTAGGCTCCCGCGGAAGGCAGGGGAGAGTCAGGTGAACCGAGCTAGTAGTCAGCTCCTCCCTATATGTTCGAGTGGGCGTGGCCTGGTGGAGGTGGGCGTGGCTAGAGGGGCAGCTCGCTGGTGGCGGCGAGCGAGGGAAGCCTGACCCGCTGCAGCATTGACCTCGGCTGCGCGGGGAGCCACGAGGCAAGAGAGAGGCCCCTGAAGAGGATAAAGGTAAGTTTTAAAAAATGAGGTCAAAGTGAACACAAAAAGTTTAAAAACACAGGGCTTCGTTAAGCTAGGCTCCCGCGGGAGGCAGGGGAGAGTCAGGTGAACCGAGCTAGTAGTCAGCTCCTCCCTATATATTCGAGTGGGCGTGGCCTGGTGGAGGTGGGCGTGGCTAGAGGGGCGGCTCGCTGGTGGCGGCGAGCGAGGGAAGCCTGACCCGCTGCAGCGTTGACCTCGGCTGCGCGGGGGGCCACGAGGCAAGAGAGAGGTCCCTGAAGAGGATAAAGGTGAGTTTTAAAAAATGAGGGCAAAGTGAACACAAAAAGTTTAAAAACACAGGGCTTCGTTAAGCTAGGCTCCCGCGGAAGGCAGGGGAGAGTCAGGTGAACCGAGCTAGTAGTCAGCTCCTCCCTATATGTTCGAGTGGGCGTGGCCTGGTGGAAGTGGGCGTGGCTAGAGGGGCGGCTCGCTGGTGGCGGCGAGCGAGGGAAGCCTGACCCACTGCAGCGTTGACCTCGGCTGCGCGGGGGGCCACGAGGCAAGAGAGAGGTCCCTGAAGAGGATAAAGGTGAGTTTTAAAAAATGAGGGCAAAGTGAACACAAAAAGTTTAAAAACACAGGGCTTCGTTAAGCTAGGCTCCCGCGGAAGGCAGGGTAGAGTCAGGTGAACCGAGCTAGTAGTCAGCTCCTCCCTATATGTTCGAGTGGGCGTGGCCTGGTGGAGGTGGGCGTGGCTAGAGGGGCGGCTCGCTGGTGGCGGCGAGCAAGGGAAGCCTGACCCGCTGCAGCGTTGACCTCGGCTTCGCAGTAAAGTAAAGTCCACATTTGTAAGGGGGCCACGAGGCAAGAGAGAGGTCCCTGAAGAGGATAAAGGTAAGTTTTAAAAAATGAGAGGCTCAAGGAACTAACAAAAAAAATTCTGACAAATGAAAGAGAAGAAAACATGTATATTTGTATAGTCCTAAGCCCAAAAACTAAAATATATAGCTTTAAAAAATAGTGGAAAAGAAACTATATTGTAGTTTCAGTAACAAGTAGTTTTAACACGTTGTCTTTTCTTTTCTGTCCATAGGTACGGTCATCACGAGAAGGCGGTTTATACATGAGATTCCAAAAAGCAAGATGCACTATCAGATAAGTGTCATTGGTAGAAAGATATAGCATTTGAGTGTGCAGCACGTGTTAACCAATCTTCAGAACGCTGATTCTTTAAATTAATAATCTTCTCCTTTGTTTTGCAAAGATCCATGGTTTGGAGACAGAATCCTGAATGGAGCAGAAGTCACCAAGACCAGATCTGATATGGCATACCCAACACAAGAAGACCGTAAGAGTATCTGGACAGGAGTGCTGCTGAGAACGCCGCAGAGATGTGAAGAAAACCCAGAAGCAAAGGTGAGTGACCCGACTGCAGGAAGCTACAGGCCCAAAACAACTAAAAGCAAAGCAGCTTCCTGTCCATCCATGCCTGCTTCATTCCCTGTGTGATCCGCCCTTGCCACATCCGGAATACGGATCATGACAGGCGTGACAACATGCCTCTGACAATGTAGGGTTCATGACCAGTCCTGTCACCTAAAAGGGTGGACCCAGCATGCCATCATAGGGGAAAGAAGACTACTGTCCCTGTCCCGAGGGTTGGCAGCTGATGCGCAGTGTACCATTGCATGTGAATACGGAGTGTGACCCAATTTTTTTTATCTATGCAGAAGATTTAGGATGAAGCCAGCTTCTCCATACAGTGGAAGTGTACTGCCTTCATTTCTGTGGCTAGGGGGTGGAGATCCAGCCATTGAAGAGGATGGAGATTGGGCTACCTTCAGAAATTCAATGAAGACTTTGTAAGCTAGGGGCTGATCACTAGTTCTTCCTCAGCACTGCCATTTGGCTGATCATAGGGATGAGGGGTGGGACTGCAGTTTCTACTGAATCAGATGGCAAAGTTTCTATGCCAGGGCTACCCTTTTGGTCTGTCCCCAGTTACTGTTCAGGAAGGCTGATGACAGACAGATGCAGAAACCCCACATTTCATTGTGCCCATATTGTGGGTGTTCCAGCTTGGAGACCGCCACAGTGGTACCTGCTGAAAGACACATCACGTTACACAGAGGCTGTGCCAGGAGAGCAGTTTGAAAAGTATACTTGTAAGAGACAGGTTTGAGTAATGAGACAGTGGATCCGCATCCCCTGCCTAGAAAATGTATATATAAGTGGGACCAAACTACCCCACTTGGTTCTAGGTCCAAGTTCTTCATGCCTAAGGAAGGTGACTAGTAGTTAGGCAGACAGTACTTCTTGTCACACAGCAGCCCTTCAAGTTCTTTTTGGAGTACTCCCTTCCTTGGCCATGAAGAACTTGAGGAACACCCAGAGAAAGCAGCAAAACCAGGAGTAACCTGTACTGCAGTAAGTCTTCCAGTCTCTTTCTGCAGATCATGTGGGGAACGCTTTGGCCACCATGGTGATGTATGTTCATCAGCCCAGAGGAGGGTAACAGCTGCTGAGAACTCTGAAGTCTCGACAGGTCGCATCCGTTTGCTCGCTAATGAGGCCAAACATACCAAAGACGTAGGCTGCAGCCAACCTCCCCTGTGGATACCACCAGGGGAGGTTGGGTGCACTTTTGCATACCAGCTACACCACAGAGAATATAAACAAGAGCAAACTGATAGTGCATTTGAACATGAGGGGAATTAAATCTACACCTATGCGCAATTCATGCTTCTGTCTCAGTTTACTGGGTGTGGGGGCGGGGGTCTATCCTCGCTAGGATCGCCCAGGTAAGAAAAGTATGGAGAGAAGGGAGGGGTGTAGTGCCTGCAGGAGAAATGCAACCGGGGCATTACCTGTATGCTTCTACTGATTAGTATTTAGTATTATTCTGTGATTAAAATTAGGTCACGTGTGAAATTGAAATTATGCCAGCATAATTCATGTAGCTTTGGGAATTTTCCATTATGCTTGTTAGGTGAAATTACCAACATGGCACCATTAAGCCACATTGCTCAATTATGCACCATTCAAAGTAAAGATTCAATCAATCAATCAATCATAACATTTGTATAGTGCACTACTCACCCGGAGGGGTTTCAAGGCGCTTGGGGGAAGGGGTCCGCTACTGCTCGAACAGCCAGGTCTTGAGTTGTCTCCTGAAGGCGAGATGGTCCTGGGTCAGACGAAGGTGGATGGGGAGGGAGTTCCATGTCTTGGCTGCCAGGTAGGAGAAGGATCTTCCTCCAGCGGTGGCTCTTCGGATGCGTGGTACGGCGGCGAGGGCGAGGCTGGTAGACCGTAGCTGGCGGGTGGGCGTGTAGAAGGTCAGGCGGTCGTTGAGGTACTGTGATGTATTCTTATAGGTTCTGTATCGATCCCCCTATTCCTGACCCTGTTCTGGTTAACAAGTTAACTAGCAGCCATCCCATGATGCAGAAACCGTTATCTGATTAAGCCACACTACGGCACAGGAACGTGTTATCTGATTAGGTCATAACGCTTGCCATCTAATTAGACAAGCGATATTCCTCCAGCCCCTGATAAGGCATACGGAGTTCTCAAAACAAATCAAACCTATGACAACCTGGGAAAAACCCTGCGGCCATTGTTTTGATTTCATCGAGAACTTCAGCAAAAGAATGTGCTAACGACCAAGTCGTATGACATCCTTATTGACGTATCTATGTCCATCCTTACGTCAATCTCGGCACCTTACAGGTATAAATATTACCGTATTACCTTAAGCAAACACACGCGGTGGTGACGAGATCGGAGCAGCCAGACTTGCCGAAGCCCAGAGCAGAGCAGACCCCGCTGGCGCAGCCCCGCCTTCCTGACGCGCTGAGAACGAGACGCTGCTTTCTCCTGCCGAGAAATCCAGCTCCGGCGCTTCCGAGCAGCCCTCGCAGGCAGCTTGGAATATCGAGACCAGAGACGAGAGATACCATCCCTCATTCATCCTAAATTCCAGGTACAGAACTGAATAACCCCTTGCAGAGAATACTTGAGTCAGTCAGTTGGCAAAACAAACTTAACTTAAACTGCTACTTTCTATTCCCGCCCACGTATTAGGCTTAGGTCAGGTACACCGGGGTAGGCGTAGTTAGAAACACCAGTTGAGTACGATTAGTCAAATGTATATGTGTATGTATCTATTTTATCCATTTTAAACCACCTTATGGCTTAGAAACCATATAAATGTTTTTACAGTATTATTTTATACTTCTGCTTTTATTGTATGCACTTTACTTAACCATAAGTATTGCGATAATATCGATCCATTTCTCTTGTATGAGAAAAGAGACTGATCAATAAATAACATCTTTTATTGAACACGCCCGTCTCTTCCTTTTCTCTACAATCTGGTGAGACTAAGAATGCACGTACTGACTGAGTAAAATAAGTTGTCTATTGTTTTCACACGACTCTAGAGATACACTCTTGATTAGGGGAGAGCAAAGTTGTCATGTTCTATGGTTGTCAGAAACTAAATCCCTTCTTGTCTATCCAGGGAGGTTCAACTCCTCCTTGCCTATTCGAGAAAGTTTCTAGTGAACTCTGAGCTAGCTGGCAAACCCAAAACTTTAAGTCTAATATCGACAATAGAAGACCTAGTTAACGTCTGGTCTAGGCCTATACTATTGAAGGTATTATTCCAATGCGCAGAGCCTATTGGGATAATAGGAACTACACTACATGGCGCCCAAACGTTTGGAAAGGCGATAAAACTAACGCAAGACATTAGAGTAACTCAGTCGTGCTTTTTCACTCAGACCCCTTTTTTTCCCATAATACTCCAAAGACGTCTGGAGTGGGTGAAAGGTCATATCCGCCAAACCTCGCAGGAAGAAACTCCTATGTATGGTTCTTGGTTTAGTCAACGTTGAAGGACACACTGTTCCAAAATATTGTGCATCTAATCTTTGTTTCCAAAGAAACCTGATCTGCAAACAAACAAAATAACCTTCCTGACAGTAGAATGTCAGACACTGAAGAAGAAAGAGAGATAGCTAGAGTAGCAGCTGAACTCGTAGCAGCTGATAATACTATGCAAGAAGCAGACCCGGATTTAATACTCATCCCGGTCAACATAAGAAAATCTATAACTTTAAAACTTATAGAAAATGGACTGACACCTAGAGGTGGCACAGTCATATTCGTAATAGAGGCACACGAATATCGGCAGACTGAGGTATTCTATTCATGGATAAACTTTCCAGCAGCAAACGCTGTAACAAAGTACTTCCACCATTACAAAACAGAGGAACCTCCTGAAGAATACACTCCTTTCGAGGAGGTGGAAGTACCACTTAAATTTCAAGAGCACCTGCTCTTGTTTAATGGCGCCCTAAAACACAACAATCACATCACCAGGCTCGGTCCATTAGGTAGACCAGGAGCAACGTGGCCGGTCCTAGCCGGATACACACCACATCCAGACATCGAAAGAATGTCTGCAGCAGATCTTCTAATACAACTAAAACAATTAATAAAAGTACATAGACAATTAGTCCAATATGTAATGCGGACTTCAACAATCCAACCAGCAATTAAAATTCCACAGCTGACCCCTCATCAGGGGAACACAAATAAAATTACACCACAGAACATACAGTCCTGCCTAGGTAAAGTACCAGCTAAAAGGGAACAAATACCATTCTGGTTAGCACACAAAATCACCCAAATAGAGGCGGTGTTTCCAGACACCACTCCTGTGGATAAACACAGGATTCTGACTATCTGTCTTCCAATGGGAATCGCACCACACGTGGAGGACTGTGACACTTGGGGTACAGTCTTTGCTTCCATTTACACAAAAACGCATGGTGTACCATCCATCTCGGTAATACCAGATGTGCTAAAACAAATTCAAGACGAATACGGTCCAGAACCCGCTTTAACTCTTGGTATGAAATTACTGAAAGACTTCAAGCAGGTCTCGGCTATATTACTAGCCAATATAAAGGGAGAAGCAGCAAACGTGGCGATCCGCCAAAGGTTAAAAGAAACAGATATAGCAGACCAACCAGCTGAAATTGCCAGAATTATAGAAAAATCCTATGAGGAACTAGGTAGAGATAGTTTAGGTGGAATACCAGTAAAACCCCAACTGATTGAAAGTCCTGAAAAAATATTTATTAAAAATAATCTAAACAGTCAAAAGAAGAACTGGGATGGAAACAAATAATCCTATCCAAAAGAAAAGAAATTCCAGTCCAGAGGAAGGTCTCCTCGGCGGAGAGAAAAATCTCCGGACCAAGGACCTAGGTCTCCCCAAAGTGAGCCCTCTGTGAAAAAATACAACCTTAGAAATAGGGATAATATAAAGAAACCGGATAGATATCAAGATTTTGATACACGTCCCTCTCAATCTTTTCAGACTTCCTCGCAGAAATCGGAAAGAAGAGGATGATCGGAACCCAGGGAAGGGCACGTCAAGTCCAAAGACAAGGAACCTGCTCATCCAAATAAGAAATTACAATTTCCAAAAAAGAAGGTAGCCAGTATTAAAGTAGTTAACAATGCCGAGAATACTGAGGACACAACTGAAAAACGGAGAATGGACTCAGACAATGCTAGACAGCGCAGCAGAAGTGAGCATAGCTCGCAAAGTCCTTATGAATCATCTGGAGACAGTGGACACGAATGAATATCTTCAAGTGGAAACTGCAGACACCAGAGTTAGCAAACCTCACAAAATATATGAAATAACTTTACGTATAGAAGGGGATAAGACTAGAAAAATAAGGGGACTATTTTGGGATAATCTCTCCAAGGGCTATGACATCCTTCTAGCTGAAAAAGACTGGCCACCAGAGTTTGTCAGGGACTGCCCTCATGGCGAAGAAATAATTATGCCTGCCTTCTCAAATCGCATCCAATTCATAAAAAATACACACTTGCTAGAAAGTGGGCAGTAGCTCAAGCTCCTGCTTTATATAAAAATCACGTAGGATGGGATGAGGACTCTCCTCCTCACAAAATCCAGTTAAAATCACAACCTACTGCACAAAGACAATACCCAATTAAGCAAGAAGCTAAAAAACAGGTAAAAGAAATCCTAGATCAACTAGAATACCAGGGGGTGATTGAAACTTGCACCTCACAAATGAACAACCCTTTGTTTCCTGTTTCCAAACCAGACAATTCATATCGTCTAGTTTTGGATTACCGACACCTTAACTCATGTTGCAAAACTTTTGCAGTGCAAAACTTGCATAGTGCAGCGCTAATGAATAACATAGTGCGCAAAAAATACAAAACAACATTAGACATCTCTAATGGATTCTTTTGTCAAAATATAGCACCAGAGAGCAGATATTTGTCTGCGTTCTCAATAAATGGCGCTCAAAAACAATTCTGTCGGTTACCCCAAGGGTTTAAGAACAGCCCAGGATTATTCTCAGCGAGAGTAACAGAGTTACTACAAACATATGATGACGAAGCATTATCTTATGTCGACGACATATACCTAACAGATGATGACTTGGATACTCACTTGAAGAGAGTGAACACCATAATACTTGGGTTCGCAGCAGAGGGTTACAAATTCAACTTTAAAAAATCTAGAATTGCCCATCTAACAGTCCTGTTCTTAGGATATGAATTATCAAGTGAAGGCAAAAGCCTGGCTGACAATTTCCTAGAGAAATGTGCCGTACTCCAAGCACCTAGAACACTAAAAAACCTACAGTCAATTCTAGGCTTCTTAAATTTCGGAAGAACATACATTACAAATTACGCAGAAAGGGTCAAACCCCTTTATGATCTAATAAAACCAGATTTTAAAAGAACCAATTGGACTCAAACACACACAGAAATTTTGAGATCCTTACAAACAGACATGTTAATTAAAACAAAATTAACACACGCAATCTTGTGATTCGAGTCATCCCAGGAAGATGCGGATTCACATACCTGACCTCTAACGAGGGAGAAAAGGTACCAATTGCATTCAAATCACACTTATACACTAAAGCTGAAATGAAATTTAGCCCAACGGAAAAAATTCTTACTGCAACACAGACAGCTATAGCAAAAGAACGAGCCCTGGCACAAGGTAAACGAATAATAATCGTGACACCGATACCAGCCTTGGAGGCGGTAACAAAGGCAAGCATTCCGAATGCTAAAGCACTACATCCAAGGTGGATACAGTGGGTTAATTCTCTTGCTGCAACAGACGTGGTATACGAATTTGATCCCAATTTAAAAACACAAGATTTTCTCCAATACGAATTCGAATGTCCTCCGCCGACCGAAATTCTGCCTCTAGATCATTACGGCTGCATAATATATACAGACGGATCAGCACAACCCGCAGTGGGGGGTAAACAAGCTTACAGTGCTGCGTGCGCGATTGTTAAAGGTCACTGGCACGAAGGAAAATTTAAACCAGCTATCACCAAAACGCGATCTCTGGGAGACTGTACAGCTCAGCGAGCTGAACTGATAGCATTCAAGATGGCGCTTGAAAATACCGATCGAGAATTCCCCACACTCATAGTGTGCGATTCGTATTATTGCGTTCAGTCTTACAACGAATACTTGCAGATCTGGCTTTAGAATGGTTTTAAGGATGCAAAAGGAGGCACAATCAAGCATAAAATGCTCTGGGAACAAGTAGTTCTTTTACAGAAAGAACTACCAAAGACTCACGTGATACATACACTGAGTCATCAACGTGATGGCGTTCACGTTGCAGGGAATTCATTGGCTGATGAGGCCGCGAAGGCAGCTGTGCAAACGGCTTCCGTAGCTGCCATCACACGGTCAAAAACAAAAATAGACAGCGAAATATTACAGGCTGTCAGCGCTACAGAAAGGATTCGATAGAAACACTCCCGAAAGGCTTTCCAGTAAAATACTCATACATAACTGATGCAAACAATGTTCCTTTTGCTCGAATCCCTGGAGTGGGGGATAGGGCAATTCCAAACATGGAACATAGGTTAGGACTAATAATAGCGGCACACGAAGGGCTCGCTTCTGTACATGCTGGCGTCTCAGCCACAGTATCATTGTTAAAACAGAGATACTGGTGGCCACAAATGAGAAGACAAACAAGGAACTATGTTTTAGAATGTGAAATATGTCAAAGAATGAAAGTATCAACGGTGAGACGACCAGCGCAGACGCCCCTTCTAATCTCAGATAAACCATTAGCCTGTGTCTATCTGGACCACTGTGGTCCCTTACAAAGGGATGGTAACTATAAATATATCCTGGTCGCAGTGGATTCATGCACGAGATTCATATGGATGTGGCCCCAGCGCTCGGCTGACGCCAGAACTGTTATAAAAGATTTGCGGGTCTTTATCGGCACATACGCAATTGGCATGCTGCATTCTGACCAGGGTCCTGCTTTTAGCTCTCGAGCTTATAAGGAGGCCATGACCAGCATGGGCATTGCATTGCGGTACTCTTGTCCATTTCACCCTGAGGGCAACGGAATTGTAGAAAGAAAAAACCGACATAAAGCAATCTATAACAACAAAGGTATTAGGTTCGGGAGCTGGGTGGGTCAAACATCTAATAAGTGTCCAACGTAGTCTAAATAACCTGCCAAGAAATTCTCTGAAGGGATTCAGTCCGTACGAATTATTGTTTGGGACTAGGATGTTAGTCTTAGATCTTGACAGTCAGACTTCAGTGGTAAAGGAAAAAAGCTTTGATATCAAAGATCGTTTGGCTATTTTGCAGGACTTAAACAAAACAAGAAAAGACCTGAGCAACATAAAGTTGAAACAGCAGCCAACAACCACTGAAGAACCACCACCTGTCCCAGCAAGACCTGTCTGGATTCCAAAAGTCGGGGATCTAGTCAGAGAAAAGATCGCGGTAAAGAAGGAATTTGGGCCTTCTTACAGAAAAGCAGTTCCTGTCTTGTCTATTAACGGGACAAGATCAGTTGTACTACCGCCGCTTGCTGGTAAAAAGGAGAACCGAGTTGTATCCATCGACCCGGTAAAACCACAATCATGTGGCCGATAACAAACAGTAGGCCAAGTGGACTCCTGATAATTAGTAGAACACCAAGGTTTGCTACCAATACAGAGGTCCAAACTAAGAGGCTAATCACTTTCGAAACGCCTACAGAAGAACAACAAGGACTATGCAACAATGCATTGGAACTTAAACCTCTGAAAACCCAAATAAAAACATTTAGTAGAGACACACCAACCTACAATGAAGTAACAAACGAATATGCAAGAAACAGTAATCCTGAAGCAATTGGAACAATTGACAGAACTGCATCCGGCTACTTCATAAACTTCGATGATTCCTCTGAAGACCTAAGTGAATCAAAAACACAGCCATCAACAAAAACCTTTAAAGATAAAGCTAAAGAACTTTTGAAACAGCTGAAAGAAACATATCTGATTTCTCCATGGATTGAATTTTGGGTGGGCTTTGGTGCATTTATCCTCATACTTTGGCTCATCATGGTACTAACTTTGGGACGCTTCATTGAGGGAAAATATGCTACAATGGACACAGCAAGTCAGAAAATCAACTTGATCCTCAAGCCACACACATCTTCACATGTCGAGAAAAGAGAACTTTCTTCAGTCAACTTCACAGCCAATCCTATACCGGGTGGGGTAGCATGGGACAATACTGACTACGAAATTTATGGTCCGGTTGAGATCCTGAAATATCCACACCAAATTAAGATCTCGTTGAGTGACTTTGTAAAAACAAGCTCATTTGCTGATGATTGGGACTTTGAAAGTATAAATAATATGATGTCTGACTTAGTGATGTCTGCTAAATTTACCAAACATGATTATTTGCAGGGTTCGACTAATTATGATAGTATGTACTGTTACAACCACTATGGTAACCATTTTCTACATAAATCTGCACAACCTAGAAATGTTTTAAATTATAATCAATGGGAACATTGTGCAACCCCTCCAAAAGGAAGCTCAAGAACCTTTTACGACAAATATTCATACTTTTCAGGGTTTAACACAAGTAATGCTGAAACATTTTATTTCAAATTGTCAAATAAGACAGGGACAAAGACCATGCTAACAAACACGAAATTGATATATTCAGACTCATTTTTTGAACAAATGAATACTTTTGGTTTTGATTATTGGGACAAAAATGTTGAAGTTAAAAGTGTTTGGGGTACAAAAGAATGGCAAGTACAAGGTATAGAATCATTGTTTAGAGCCTGCATGATCCCAGAACAAATTATATTTTTAAATGACACTGTTCAACAAACCACCTGTCTTGGCTTAGCCAAAATCAAAGACTTAAATAAACCGTCTATTCCAAAGCCAACAATGGACAGCAATAGCTCTACAGATGAAGAGATAGACGTAAACTATATATTAAACCAAAACAGAACACATCCTGATTGGAAACAGTGGTTGATCTGGCCCACAGATACTAATAACTGTCAAGACAGATTCCTGAACAAAAAACAGGGGTTCAAATTGACCAGGCCAGACCCTAGATATTCCCAAAGACAACACCCAGGGATAATAACCACCTACAGTGTGGGCAAATTATGCCTTCAATGGCTACAAACTTCCACACTGACAGAAATTAAGCAACACCTAACTTTACTTACTGATGGTGCTGACTTGCGTGATTTCATTATGGGACCGCGCAAACAGCGTCAAAAACGCTTCATAGCAGCCTCTGTATATGCAGCTTACAACGAGGCCTGGAAGGTAACTCAAATTGAGACAGCAGAAAGTTTACGGGAAATTGACCGTATTAATTTGGAAAAATCACTTTCTGTAGTGGACAATGGGTTAATGACTCTGTCCTCCAGAATTTTTTCTTTGGACAGCATTGTGTCTTCAGCAATCGACATAATATCGCAAGACTTACTGTTGTTACAACACGGTCAGTCTCAATTGCGTTCTATTGTACAGCTTGGCTGGACGTTACAAAATCTGCGTTCAGGCTATGGCCTTGGCGTTTAATCAACACAACGTCACTATTCAATATCTTTTACCTTACTGATAAACAAATCAGTATGGCACAAAAGGGTGCTGATTATACAATCCTGAGCATTGAGAAACTCGAGAGATTACCAGTGACAATGTCAGAACGACCTGTCAGTGAATGGATAATACATGGGATAATTAATATTCCGATATCAACCTTCAGGTTTCAATACTGCCAAAAATATATACAGGCTGGCATGTACGAAAAATTGGGAAAAGGGTACATTAAGACAACATGGAACTTGCCCTATTCACATGCATGTGTCAGTAATAAAGGACAGAAAGTGTTTCTTAGTGGCAATAATTGTGCGATGTCACTAAGCGGTACACTTCTGTGTAATGGAATTAGTTTGCATGGAGCCTGTGAAGGGAACTCAAATAACCTTTCATGTCACCAACTAGGCGCACCTGCAACAGAGATAGAACCATTCCTTAAAAGACTCTATAACGGGAGTTACATTCTAATTGTGGATCGCAGATGTTGTAGTCTTATGCCCGGGACTCCTTATCTCGTAACTACGACTGCGAAGGTCATGTGCTGTGGACACTCATTGTTCCCCAGCTCCTTTCCAGACAGGGAGGCAAGGGCATGGCCTAACTTAAAAATTACTTCTATTCGAATAGATACTTTAAGCAGAATGAAAACAGTGCTTCTTCAGACGCCGACCAGACTCACGTCATCAAAAGAAACGTATGATCTCCTAGTCGCAAGGACGACTGCAGAGATTCACTCATTGTTATCAACTAATTCCCCCATACATTGCGCGGAAATCCTGAATGAAATCTTAAATATTTCTGATACCAGTGGAGTCTCAAAAGTATTTAAGACAGTATTTTCAATGGCATTAACACCATTCAAAGCCATACTGGGTATTTTTCCAGACTTCGTCCATTCGATTTTTGGCGGACTTCCCCTCATTTTGGGACTAATTGCAGGAATCCTATTCTTGGTCCTAATATTTCGTTATGGCAAACTATGTCACAGACAAAACACCTGCGACAAGGGAAGAAACAATCCGAGCCATTGGATACCGGGACCGGATATCAAAAATCCTGGGACTATCCCGGCTTAGAGACCTGAACATGACTTGGTTTCTTTCATTTCGACCAATGTGGCATCGATGTGTTTTACCTGTATTAAGGTGCTTGCTGTGCGGAGAAGAATGCGTGTTGGACACCTGTCTGACGCTACAATCGGATGCGCCTATGGATGCAGAAACATTGTTGGGTCCGATAAAGGCTCATGCTTTGTGCTGCCCTCAACGGCTGCCAATCCTGATGACGGCATTCGTGGAAACTTCACCACTACGATTAAGGGGTAGTGGAGTTCAAGATGAAAGCAGCATCGATCAGGTACGACCTTCTGTCAGCAATACTAATCAAAACGTCAATGGAGACAATCATGCGCACGAATGCATGGTTACACCTTTTTCCGAGTTAGTGGAACTCTCCCAGGAAGCTGTTGACAGCTTTTTCGACAGTCTAAATGATATGATGTTCTCACCAGAGCAGAAATAGAGACTTTTGAGCAAGCTAGCACACGGCGTTCCAAACACCCTGAATTTGGCCTTCAACTTTAATGATAAAATTACATGAACAATTTTCCCTCCAGTTCACGGACAGCGATTTTTTCAGCAGCCCCAAAATATTTTTACGATTTTTCGGGACACTTATCTTCTGCTTAAAGTAAAAACTATTCTTAGAGAACTAAGATTTTCTATTTTTAGAAACTTTATAGACATTAGCTGCCCGCTGGTATGTTCATAATTACTTTTATTCTGTGATGAAATGGTCTCGAACCTTTTTTCTTCTGTATTAAGAGCCATTTCATGTGTAAATTCTCATATACCATTTAGAAATAATGTATACATATGCATGATTACTTTAGCATTATTCTACAGCTTGAGTGCATATAGTACATGTGAATATTATTTCCGTATATTACATTATTCTAAATGCATTATATGTATTTTGGGGTGGTAAGGTATACACGATACTCTACAGTATGTTTTACTATGCCTAGATTCGTAAACATGGCCATAGTTAGCGTGGAGTGGGTGTGATGTATTCTTATAGGTTCTGTATTGATCCCCCTATTCCTGACCCTGTTCTGGTTAACAAGTTAACTAGCAGCCATCCCATGATGCAGAAACCGTTATCTGATTAAGCCACACTACGGCACAGGAACGTGTTATCTGATTAGGTCATAACGCTTGCCATCTAATTAGACAAGCGATATTCCTCCAGCCCCTGATAAGGCATACGGAGTTCTCAAAACAAATCAAACCTATGACAACCTGGGAAAAACCCTGCGGCCATTGTTTTGATTTCATCGAGAACTTCAGCAAAAGAATGTGCTAACGACCAAGTCGTATGACATCCTTATTGACGTATCTATGTCCATCCTTACGTCAATCTCGGCACCTTACAGGTATAAATATTACCGGTATTGCCTTAAGCAAACACACGCGGTGGTGACGAGATCGGAGCAGCCAGACTTGCCGAAGCCCAGAGCAGAGCAGACCCCGCTGGCGCAGCCCCGCCTTCCTGACGCGCTGAGAACGAGACGCTGCTTTCTCCTGCCGAGAAATCCAGCTCCGGCGCTTCCGAGCAGCCCTCGCAGGCAGCTTGGAATATCGAGACCAGAGACGAGAGATACCATCCCTCATTCATCCTAAATTCCAGGTACAGAACTGAATAACCCCTTGCAGAGAATTCTTGAGTCAGTCACTTGGCAAAACAAACTTAACTTAAACTGCTACTTTCTATTCCTGCCCACGTATTAGGCTTAGGTCAGGTACACCGGGGTAGGCGTAGTTAGAAACACCAGTTGAGTACGATTAGTCAAATGTATATGTGTATGTATCTATTTTATCCATTTTAAACCACCTTATGGCTTAGAAACCATATAAATGTTTTTACAGTATTATTTTATACTTCTGCTTTTATTGTATGCACTTTACTTAACCATAAGTATTGCGATAATATCGATCCATTTCTCTTGTATGAGAAAAGAGACTGATCAATAAATAACATCTTTTATTGAACACGCCCGTCTCTTCCTTTTCTCTACAATCTGGTGAGACTAAGAATGCACGTACTGACTGAGTAAAATAAGTTGTCTATTGTTTTCACACGACTCTAGAGATACACTCTTGATTAGGGGAGAGGAAAGTTGTCATGTTCTATGGTTGTCAGAAACTAAAACCCTTCTTGTCTATCCAGGGAGGTTCAACTCCTCCTTGCCTATTCGAGAAAGTTTCTAGTGAACTCTGAGCTAGCTGGCAAACCCAAAACTTTAAGTCTAATATCGACAATAGAAGACCTAGTTAACGTCTGGTCTAGGCCTATACTATTGAAGGTATTATTCCAATGCGCAGAGCCTATTGGGATAATAGGAACTACACTACAGTACTTGGGGCCCAGGTCGTGGAGACACTTGTGTGCGTGGGTGAGGAGCCGGAACGTGATCCTCTTGTTGACGGGGAGCCAGTGCAGGTCTCTCAGGTGGCCGGAGATGTGGCTGCGTCGGGGGACGTCCAGGATGAGTCGGGCGGAGGCGTACTGGATGCGTTGGAGTCTTTTCTGCAGCTTGGCTGTGGTTCCAGCGTAGAGGGCGTTTCCGTAGTCCAGTCGGCTGGTGACGAGTGCCTGGGTGACCGTCTTCCTTGTCTCGGTCGGGATCCATCGGAAGATTTTGCTAAGCATGCGCAGGGTGTGAAAGCACGATGAGGAGACTGCGTTGACTTGTCTGGTCATCAAGAGAGAGGAGTCCAGGATGAAGCCCAGGTTGCGTGCGTGGTCTGTTGGCTTGGGTGCGGTGCCCAGGGTGGGGGGCCACCAGGAGTCATCCCAGGCGGAGGGCGATCGTCCCAGGATGAGGACTTCTGTCTTGTCTGAGTTCAGCTTCAGGCGGCAGTTCCTCATCCACTCGGCGACGTCTTTCATCCCTTCGTGTAGGCTGGTTCTGGCGGTGTCGGGGTCTCTGGTGAGGGAGAGATCAGCTGGGTGTCGTCGGCATAGGAGATGATGTTGAGGTTGTGTGGGCGTGCGATGGCTGCAAGAGGTCTCATGTAGACGTTGAAGAGGGTGGGGCTGAGTGATGATCCTTGCGGTACGCCACAGATGACTTTGGTAGCCTCGGATCGAAACGGGGGGGAGGCGGACTCTCTGTGTTCTTCCGGAGAGGTACGAAATGATCCATTCCAGTGCCTTCTCTTGGATGCCCATGTCGCTGAGGCGTTGAACTAGGGTGCGGTGGCAGACAGTGTCGAACGCTGCAGAGAGGTCCAGGAGGATGAGTGCCGCTGATTCCGCGTTGTCGAGCAGGGCTCGGATGTCGTCGGTGGCTGCGATGAGGGCGGTCTCGGTGCTGTGGTTGGCTCTGAAACCGGACTGCGAGGGGTCGAGGGATCCGTTCATCTCGAGGAAGGCGGCAAGCTGTCTGTTGACGATCTTCTCGATGATTTAGCAGGAAAAGGGAGGAGCGAGATGGGGCGGAAGTTTTTGAGGTCGGTGGGGTCCGCTGTTGGTTTCTTCAGTAGGGCGCTGAGCTCGGCATGTTTCCAGCTCTCCGGGAAGGTGGTGGTGTTGAAGGAGGTGTTGATGATGTTCCGGAGTTGGGGTGCGATGGTGGAGTCGGCCTTGTTGAAGACGTGGTGGGGGCAGGGGTCGGTCGGAGATCCGGAGTGGATGGTGTTCATCGTGCGGGCTGTGTCTTCGGTGGTCACCGTGGTCCAGGTGCGGAGGGTGGTGGTGGGGGGCATTGGTTCGACGGTTGGGTGCGTGGATGGTGCGCTGAAGCTGTTGTGGATGTCGGCGATCTTGCGGTGGAAGAACGAGGCGAGGGAGTCGCAAAGATCTTGTGACGGAGTGATGTCGTTGTTGCCTGTGCTGGGGTTGGAGAACTCCTTGACGATGCTGAAGAGTTCCTTGCTGTCGTGGGCGTTGTTGTCCAGTCGTTCCTTCAGTGATTTATTCTTGGTGGTGCGGAGATTTGTGCTTGCAGTTAAAGTTTACTACGAACGAACATGAACAGAACGCAAGCGACCGTTGTCCATGATACTTTTGTTGAATGCATCCTTGCACCAAAAAATGGTATGGGTTTCATGATGAAATATCGATTACAAAAACTCCGACCAACAAAAATATCGTCACAAATTCATCGTCTACAAAAATATCGTCACCATATATTTACACAAGGATTTATACAAATATCGATAAGTTTTTTATCGACTACATTAACTTCGTTTACAATTATATCGAGTACATAAATATCGACTACTACATTATCGACAACCCTTGAAATAACATTACCATCTACACTAATATCGATAACACAAATATCGAGTAACTTACTACCTATTTATATATACTAAAAATATCGCCTTCCTCTCTATAACCTTAAATACACAATACCTTCAACTATTTTACTTTTTTATAATTATTTAATTTATAAAAAAGCCTTTCAAACATATATCTATATACTATATATTGTAAATATTAATATATTATATTTAAATAAACATTAGTAATATAAACGTTACCAAAAATTATTTACACCCATTTTTGAATAATTTTATTAAGATTTCACATATTTTAACATTTTTAAAATTATTAACTATTATTATAAAACACATACAAAACATTTTCTAATATAACGTAGAACAAATTAATTATTACTACAGGCTCATTACAAAATAACGGTTTTCAAATTCAAACTAAGGTTCTCATCCAATGATTTTAAAATACATGTAATTGAACCAATCAAAATGAACAATTACTTAACTCACTATTATAAAAACAATTACTCACTTAACTAAAATTACCATTTTTGGCCCAAACTTGGAGAAAAACGGTTTGTTTGCTGAAGAGAAGAGAATACACACCTACAACAACGACTACAACGACAGTCTACTACAACTCAAGTAAGTGAACTCCCATTTTATGTAGCATAAAAACCTCACAAAATGTAGCTAAAATCCCTGAACTAAAGAAATGCTCTCTCTTTTTTGTAAAATATAACTAAAACATCCTATCAACAACAGCCACAATAAATAAATAAACGAAAATATGAACAGCCTTATCAACTTCTTCTTACAAATATTTTAAATAAGTAAGAATATAATAAACAGAAGTTCCAAATAACTTGATATGGTATGAGCTACAAATATATCCAAATATAATAAATAACTAATATTAACTTTTTTTTCCAGACTATACAAACTTCATCTACCAATCTACAACTACACAAACAACATCTTCTACTAAATTAAGTAAGTATACCCACTGTGTCTATTAATAATCAGAAAGTAGAAACAAACAAGTATCAAACTATATAATTAATTACTACTATTCTCTACCACAACTACAGGACATTAAACAGTGAAACTCTGAATACTGAATATAAGAACAGAAAACACCTGATGTGCAGAAAAACAACATTCTAAGTACATTTGTAAATTTCTCAATTGAGCCTAGACATTTAAATAAATGTTTAGCAATTATACTAAATACACATATATATGTCTTCACAGATCTACCTTAGACATGGCAGAAGGAGCAACTTTTATAACTTCTCAAAAGGGGAAAATAATGCTCAGCTACATGGGTTATACCTACACCCAAGAAAGAGTCAAAGAGAATAAAACCCATTGGAAATGTAGTAAATATTATTCAACTGCATGCTATGGTAGAGTAACTACTGTTGATAACAATGTTGTAAATGTACGTAAGCATAACCACCCACCCAATGTAACAGAAGTCGAAGTAAGAGAAGCACTAGAGACATTGAGAGAAGCTAGTACAGGCTCCCAAGAAACAAGCACCACTATTTTGAAAAATGTTTTAAGCAAAGTCCCAGAACATGTAACAGGACAGTTACCTTCAATCCCCAACTTGAAAAGATTAAGAGCTAAAACTAAACAAGCTTCTGATCCAACTCCACCAGCACCTGAAACTGTTCAAGAGATTAAAATATATCCAGAATATACTATCACCCACAATAAAGAAAAATTCGTAATGTATGATAATCAAAGTCATGATAAAAGAATTTTACTTTTTTCAACAAATAGCAATTTGCAAAAACTCAAATCGTGTGAAACATGGATGATGGACGGAACTTTTAAAGTTTGTCCTAAACCTTTCTATCAACTTCACACCATCCATGGTGAATACCAGGAAACTAATATCCCTTTCATTTATACACTGCTGCCAAATAAAACAAATGCAACCTACGTAGAAATTTTAACAACTATCAAAGATTTTACTGATAATTACTATCCACAAAGAATCATAATCGACTTTGAAATAGCTATGATTCAAGCTATACTTAAAATATATCCACACACTTCAATACAAGGGTGTTATTATCACTACAACCAAAGTATATGGAGACACTTACAAAAATCTACTTTAAGCATTGAATATTCTACAAACAGTAACTTTGCTTACCAGATTAAAAATTTAATTGCACTGGCATATGTGCCAACAACAGAAGTAACTAATTATTACAATTTATTACTTGACAGCCCTTTCTACCGCAGTAATGAGAAAAAATTAACTCCCTTCTTAGACTATTTTGAAGACACCTGGGTGGGAAGATTACATCGTTCTGGTCACCGCAGACAACCTAAATTCCAAATTCCATGGTGGAATGTGTATGCTAGTACTATAGCACAGAAAGCCAAAACCAACAACTCGGTAGAAGGATGGCATAATGCCTTCCAAGCCACAATAGGAAGAACACAACCAACACTTCATAAACTAATCCAAAGCATCAAAAAAGAGCAAAGCTACCAAGAACTAAGAATCGAACAATCTCTATCAAAAATCGGGCAAAACTAAGTAAACAAACATTAAATATGTACGAATACCTTCAACAAAAAAACAGAATGTACCCAAGTATCCAAGGTCTAGAATACTTAGACCTAATTGCAAAATCTATCCTTTAACAAAATACAAATAAGAACGCATCAAAAAATAAATAAAACAGACCATTTTATTTTTAATTAGTTAAATTATGTCATGTAAAAAGAAATGTAATTTATTATTACAAGACATAATGGAACTAAATTATTATTTTTTTTAACTATTTTGCATAATCCACCCCAAAATAAAAAATAATAATAACTTACGGTTCTGCAGCTGTAGAATGTGTTGCAAGTAGATGATTTCAACACGAATTCAAGCAAAAGCAATCCACGTCGTAAAAAAAATCCCCACAAAATGCTAAATATACAACTGTATTATAAGGGTCCAACGTAGCAATCCTCTGGATAACGGAACCATAAAAAACCCGAAAATAAAGCAATAGAAAAAAAGCTCCAAAATCCCGAAAAATAAGGAAATGTGTTTAAACATTTCCCTTTATGTTTAAAAATAAAAGAGATGAAATCCATCTGGTCACCAAAACGAACAATTGTAAATAAAGTACAAACAAAACCCACCCGCAATAAATACGAAACCCACAAAGCCTAAAAATAACATATAAAAGACAGTAAGATATATAAAGTAATACTTTAATACAATAGATTAACATGACATCCATATTAAATATCAATCATAGTACGCTATCACTAACGTACTTAAATAACACGTACTTTTCACATAAACAGTAAAATAAAACACGTAGCAACACGTACACACTGAAACTAGCTCAATTATTTCTTAAATTTTACTTAAAAGTAATGAAAATTAAACTTACATTCACCAACACGAAGCAGCTCCCAACCGCGAGGTTCCGTTTTCTGAAATGACCCAAACAATGATGTAGATAGACTAAAAAGTGAAGTACACCAAACAAAATGGCAGCATAATAAAAACAAAAATAGGACTTAATCCCCATTATAATAAAGACAAAATGTGTTATAAATCGCATATTATTTTCTATAAATTGTAATAATTTTCTTAATGTTTACAATAAACATATGAATAATGTAAAATATACAATAATTCTTTTTTATATAACTATATATAAAATAATTATTGTATATTAAAAATATGTT
Source organism: Lissotriton helveticus (assembly GCF_964261635.1). Classification (NCBI taxonomy): domain Eukaryota; kingdom Metazoa; phylum Chordata; class Amphibia; order Caudata; family Salamandridae; genus Lissotriton; species Lissotriton helveticus. Next base: position 178,118,509 of record NC_136063.1, on the reverse strand, counting down.
TATTAATGTAAAATATTTATTTTAATTATATAAAAATGTGAACTATTTTATGTATATACTTTTGAAAATGGCAATTATATGTAAATTAATTAACATATTAATTTTTAAATAAAAGTGTTTAAATTTAATATGCTAATTATTATAATATTACAATGTATATGTTACAAATACTGCAATGTAAAATGTGAAGATATAAAAAAATTGTGTAAAAAATAATGTTTAAATATTTCCACCTACAAAAGAAAGTAATAAAAAATGTTTTTTTCACAAGACTATATTACTATTGTACTTAATAAATGTTTTAACTTGTGATTTAAATGTTAAAATGTTTAAAAAATATATATTTGTTTCTTTATAAAATTAATATTAAAAATATATATGTAATAATAATTACAAATAAAAAGAATATTTTTTTTTACTTATATATATATTTTTATTTTAAATTAACAATTTTTAATAATGTTACCCAAAATCCAACATAATTCATTGAACGTGCTGGACAGTAAACCATAAAAATTTACTATTCTAACTCCAAATCTGACATAACTCAGGGAAAGTGCTGGACAGTAAACCATAATAATTTACTATTCTAACTCCAATCCAACAAAACTCAGGGAAAGTGCTGGACAGTAAACCATAATAATTTACTATTCTAACTCCAATCCTATATAACTCAGGGAAAGTGCTGGACAGTAAACCATAATAATTTATTATTCTAACTCCAAATCTGACATAACTCAGGGAAAGTGCTGGACAGTAAACCATAATAATTTACTATTCTAACTCCAATCCAACATAACTCAGGGAAAGTGCTAGACAGTAAACCATAATAATTTACTATTATAACTCCAACCCAACATAACTCTGGGAAAGTGCTGGACAGTAAACCATCATAATTTACTATTCTACCTCCAATCCTACATAACTCAGGGAAAGTGCTGGACAGTCAACCATAATATTTTACTATTCTAACTCCAATCCAACATAACTCAGGGAAAGTGCTGGACAGTAAACAATAATAATTTACTATTCTAACTCCAATCCAACATAACTCAGGGAAAGTGCTTTACAGTAAACCATAATAATTTACTATTCTAACTCCAATCCAACATAACTCAGGGAAAGTGCTGGACAGTAAACCATAATAATTTTCTATTCTACCTCCAACCCTACATAACTCAGGGAAAGTGCTGGACAGTAAACCATAATACTTTACTATTCTAACTCCAATCCAACATAACTCAGGGAAAGTGCTGGACAGTATACCATAATAATTTACTATTCTAACTCCAATCCAACATAACTCAGGGAAAGTGCTGGACAGTAAACCATAATAATTTACTATTCTAACTCCAATCCTACATAACTCAGGGAAAGTGCTGGACAGTAAACCATAATAATTTACTATTCTAACTCCAAATCTGACATGACTCAGGGAAAGTGCTGGACAGTAAACCATAATAATTTACTATTCTAACTCCAATCCAACATAACTCAGGGAAAGTGCTGGACAGTAAACCATAATAATTTACTATTCTAACTCCAATCCAACATAACTCTGGGAAAGTGCTGGACAGTAAACCATAATAATTTACTATTCTAACTCCAATCCTACATAACTCAGGGAAAGTGCTGGACAGTAAACCATAATATTTTACTATTCTAACTCCAATCCAACATAACTCAGGGAAAGTGCTGGACAGTAAACCATAATAATTTACTATTCTAACTCCAATCCTACATAACTCAGGGAAAGTGCTGGACAGTAAACCATAATAATTTACTATTCTAACTCCAAATCTGACATAACTCAGGGAAAGTGCTGGACAGTAAACCATAATAATTTACTATTCTAACTCCAATCATACATAACTCATGGAAAGTGCTGGACAGTAAACAATAATAATTTACTATTCTAACTCCAATCCAACATAACTCAGGGAAAGTGCTGGACAGTAAACCATAATCATTTACTATTCTAACTCCAATCCTACATAACTCAGGGAAAGTGCTGGACAGTAAACCATAATAATTTAATATTCTAACTCCAAATCTGACATAACTCAGAGAAAGTGCTGGACAGTAAACCATAATAATTTACTATTCTAACTCCAATCCAACATAACTCAGGGAAAGTGCTGGACAGTAAACAATAATAATTTACTATTCTAACTCCAATCCTACATAACTCAGGGAAAATGCTGGACAGTAAACCATAATAATTTACTATTCTAACTCCAATCCAACAAAACTCAGGGAAAGTGCTGGACAGTAAACCATAATAATTTACTATTCTAACTCCAAATCTAACATAACTCAGGGAAAGTGCTGGACAGTAAACCATAATAATGTACTATTCTAACTCCAATCCAACATAACTCAGGGAAAGTGCTGGACAGTAAACCATAATAATTTACTATTCTAACTCCAATCCTACATAACTCAGGGACAGTGCTGGACAGTAAACCATAATATTTTACTATTCTAACTCCAATTCAACAAAACTCAGGGAAAGTGCTGGACAGTGAACCATAATAATTTACTATTCTAACTCCAAATTCAACATAACTCAGGGAAAGTGATGGACAGTAAACCATAATAATTGACTATTCAAACTCCAAATCCAAAATAACTCAGGGAAATTGTTGGATAGTAAACCATAATAATTTACTAATCTAACTCCAATCCAACATAACTCAGAGAAAGTGCTGGACAGTAAACCATATTAATTTACTATTCTAACTCCAAATCCAACATAACTCAGGAAAAGTGTTGGACAGTAAACCATAACAATTTACTATTCTAACTCCAATACAACATAAGTCAGGGAAAGTGCTGAACACTAAATCATAATAATTTTCTATCCTAACTCCAAATCCAACATAACTCAGGGAAAGTGCTGGACAGTAAACCATAACAATTAACTATTCTAACTCCAATCCAACATAACTCAGGGAAAGTGCTGGACAGTAAACCAAACTAATTTACTATTCTAACTCCAATCCTACATTACTCAAGGAAAGTACTGGACAGTAAAGCCCAATAATTTATAAATCCTACTCAACCTTCACCCTATACAATCAACTAATAAATACTAAAACTTAATATTGTATTTGTAAATATTTTTTTATAAATAGTAAAAATTTGATCTTGAAATTTTTAAATGTGTAACTTTAAAAAAAATATTTTTGGTCAAAATGTTATTATGACACATTAACACACATTTTTACATATTACTACCCACTCTTATCCATCATAATGCGAATTATCCACTAATAAAACATTCACACACTAATTTTGTATTAAAAATGCTTTTCACAGATTTAATTTCACATTTAATTTTTTTTTAATTTATTAACAATTTGACTTTTTAAAAACATTCACACACATTATTATTATTTACTACTCAACCTTAGCATCTATATAACATAGAACACACTAATAAAATATAACACACTTAACTTCATGTACATTTAAAATGAAATTTAATTTCAAATTTCAAATTTCAAATTTCGAATTTCTAATTTTAATTTGCAACATTTTTATTTAAATAAACACTCTAAATAAAGATTCACACACTTAATTTAAATTTAAAATATATTATTATCAAATTTAAAATTTCGATTTTCAAAAATCTAAATGTTATTTTTATTTTTTATTTATAAAAAATACATTAACAAAATTTAAATTACTACCCACCCTTATCCCCTATATAACCAACAACCCGCTACTAAATCTTTTACATACTTCATTAAAAAATGTATTTTAAAAATTTCTATTTTCTAATTGAAAAAATCTTTTTCTATTTTTTTTTTACAATTCTAAATAAATATTTACCCAACTTTTTTAAGTTACTACCCACCCTTATCCCCTATAAAACCAATATCCCGCTCCTAAAAAATTTACTAATATTTTATATTTTTTATTAATTTTTTTTCGAATAATAATGACAATAGACATAAAAAAAAATTTTTTTAACTTAAAACATACATTTTTCAACAATTATACAACACATCTAATTATAATAGCGATCTTATGTACAACGATATTTCTCTCAACTATATTCTATACAACGATGTTTTTATTTGTCGATATTTCTGTTATTCTTCAAAATCGATATTTACAACAACAATATTTTTTTGACGATATTTTACAAAGTCGATATTCTTACCTCGATATTTATGCTAGTCGATATTATCCCGTCGATATTCCTGCTGTATACCAATGGTATGAGCACGAAATGACGGATCTGCATTTCCATAAGTATGCGTTATTTCACATAATTTAGCCGAAGTTTCACGTAATTGAGCAAAAGTAAATTTCACACACTCCCAATGAAAAGTACTTTTTTTCATAAAGATCAGCACTGAGATAGGTATTAAGCAATTGTGTGAGTTGATTAATTGCCCTGAACACTTCCTCCCTGAGACTCATCTGATCGCTTGCCCCCAATACCATGAGAGTCAAGTATAGAATGGCTTGTACTTGGCCCAGTTTTCACAGCCAAAGAAAGGAGTATTTCAGGGCATCAGTGGCAAACAACCTCATCCATCATGGTTGTGGCCCAAAAGCTCCTGTCCACCCTGTAGTCCCTCAAACAGGGTCTGACAATAATCTTTGGGTTATTTTGTAAAATGTTTGATCCAATTGTACCAAAAAATAAGCCTCTGTTTGTTTTCCTCAGATTTGGATATTTGTTTTAAGTAAAGTGACACTATACAATGTATGTAAAACTTGCCATTTGTGTAACAAATTAAATAATCACGAACAATGTTATTACTGCATTACTGCTTTTTTAAATTCTTTTGGGGAAGACTTTATTATAGTAATGTTTTATACCTGCAGACCTTATGTCAACAGACTGACCCCTTCTTGACGCTGGCCTTCCTGACTTCCCTTTTGTGTCTCCACCCACTTCTTGCTCTGTCCCAAATCATCTGTTACTCTCCACCGTCAACAAGCCAATTTGTGAGTTCCCTGAGCCAATTTTTCCATCTCCACTAGTGAGTTCAAGTACACTTCGTTTTACTCATTAGAGAGAAGCCTGGTGCAAGTTCGTGAATATGTCCCCCTAAAACAAGTCAAAGCTGCACAACTAAGCAGCAATCCAGTGGGGGGTTTCTCAACACACTACACCTAATTATGGGGCTCATTATGATTGCGGTTTTTCCGCATCCTCCGGGCCGGCGGAAACCACCGCTGGCCCGGAGGATGCGGAAAATCATCTGCGGACCCACCATAGACCCACGGCCACATTAGGATGGCTGGTGGGTCCTGGTTCCAGTCCGCCGCTTTTCCGCCGCGGTTGACTTACAACCACGACGGATAAGCTGTAACATGGCTGGCGGTGTCTATCAGACACCGCCAGCCATATTAGGATGGAGTAAAAAGTATGCTTTTCCACGGCGGCTTTTCCGCTGTGGAAAAGCATACGGTGGATTAGGCTATATATTCAGAGATTCAATCGCGTGTACACAGTTGGAGGTGAAGGTGGTATCAGGGTTTGAGCTCATGGGCTTTTCCATCATGGCCCAGAGCGGTACCTTGGTGGCGGGCCTTTTATGTTACAGACCACCCTCCCCAACCTCCACGGAGATCCAGCCATTGATCGATCTGATCTATGACCTCTCAAACTCCCACTCTAGACTATTAGTGTTAGGTGACTTTAACCTTTGGCCTTCTGGCCCTCAAGATCTGGCATATAGAGAACTATGCCAAGCATGTAGCAATATACAACTTGCACAGCTGGTTAAGGCACCTACTCACGCTAGAGGGCATACTCTAGATCTTGTATTTGCCAACAATGACCTAGTCTCTGTGGGAGAAGTCGTGGCTCAATGCTGGACTGACCACGCATTGGTTCTACTGTCTGTCCTCTTGCCCAGTACACGGAGGATGGGTGATCCAGGCGCTTTTAAGACCGGCAGACAGTGGTCCCGTCTTTTGAAATCCCCAACTAGACCTATCCTGTTGTCCAGACCCTTTGTGGCGGAGGACAATGTGGACAAAAGTTATCAGGCCTTCTGCCAGCAGATCGTGACATCCTTGGATAAATTGATCCCTCTAAGGAAGGTAAGGGACAGACCTAGAGGAACTAATGCCTGGTTCACGGAGGATCTGGGCCAGCAAAAACTCCGTTGTAAACAGGCGGAACGACTCTGGAGAAGAGAATATAGGGAAGCAGACAAGGTTGCATATAAAGCGACCTTGCAGGAATATAAGATTCAGCTGAAGAAAGCCAAGGCCCAATTTCTGGCGGATACCTTGGCTAGGGCCACTAATAAATCGCAGGCATTGTTTAAATTGGTTAACAACCTAGCCCATCCGCCTTGTGCGGCCTCGACCTTCCCCGTCTCCCAGGACCTGTGTGATTCTGTGGCTTCTGCGTTTGAGGAGAAAATTAGGAAAATCCTGAGCGGACTGCAGATCTCTGCTCAGTCAACATCCTCCTTGCGCTCTCTGGTAGAACCACCCGTCACGGCGGCTCAGTTGTCCTGCTTTCCGTGCCCTTCCCTGGAAGAATTCTGCCTCCTGGATAATGGTGTGTCCTCAGGATCACCACTTGATCCTATGCCTCATAAGATCTGGAAGGCATTTCAAAATGAGCTGTTTCCGCCGCTCCACACCATCTGCTGTCAGTCATTAAGTACAGCAGTGGTTCCAGAAAGCTGGAAGATGGCAATTGTCAGACCACTGCTGAAGAAGGCCTCTTTGGACCCTTCAAGCCCGGCCAATTACAGGCCCATTTCGCTCTTACCTTTTATAATAAAGGTTGTAGAGAAGTGGGTCACAAGAACTCTATCCAGTTTTCTGGAAAATAACTCCTGCCTGGATACATCACAGTTCGGCTTTAGGCCGGCTCACGGCACGGAAACTGCATTGGTCGCCGTGTTGGACGATCTACGGGCGCGAGTTGACATGGGCAAGTCAGCATTTTTAGTGCTGCTTGACATGTCGGCCGCGTTCGACACGGTGGACCATGCAGTATTGCTGAGCCGTCTACAGGCGATAGGAGTAACTGGCCTGGCTTTGAGCTGGATAACATCATACCTTAGCAACAGACAGCAGGCAGTGGCATTACCACCTTACCAATCTGCCACTCATCGTGTGGATTAAGGCGATCAGCCCGATTTTGTTCAATTTGTATCTCCAACCTCTGGTTGCTCTGATAAAGTCATTCGGCATATCGGTCATCAATTATGCCGATGACACCCAATTGATTTTCTCATTCGAGGGCGCCAGGCAGTGTCGAAAGATACTTTTCACCGTTGTATGTCGGCTACAGCCGAGTGGCTGCGTGCTAACTCGCTCCAATTTAACAGCTCAAAAACGGAGGTTGTTCATTGTTCCCTAGACCGTACCCCGCGTCCGCTCCTGGACGACTTCTGGCGTACATCTATTCCTGGTACGGTAGAGGCCGCTGAGTCGGCCCGTAATCTGGGAGTTCTGTTCGAATTCAACCTGCAGCTTGATGCTTCTGTGAACAGAACCATAGCTACATGTATGGGCCTACTTCGTGCCCTACGCAAGATATTACCGCTTCTTCCCGAAGAGGCAAGGACAGAAGTAGTGCGCAGTTCTATTTTTAGTCGTTTAGACTACTGCAATGCACTACATCTGGGGGCCCCTAAAATCTTAATCCTAAAACTTCAGAGGATACAAAATATGGCAGCTAAGCTGGCCCTATCTCGTCCTCGCTCTGCCTCCTCCGGAGCACTGGCTGATCTGCACTGGCTACCTGTCCAGCAGAGAATTTCGTTCAAGGCAGCATGTCTTGTCTTTAAGGCCCTGCATGGACAGGGGCCGACTCCGATTCAAAATCTTTTTTCCTGGTACTGTGCCACCAGATCCTTAAGATCCTTCTCTGCATTTCTAGTGACGGTCCCGAGGATCAATAGAGTGAGGATGGGTGGCCGTGCGTTTGGTTTCACGGCCGCTACTTTTTGGAACACCCTCCCGCTGGCGCTGAGGAGCAGACAAGATTTTATTTCTTTTAAAAAGGACCTTAAGACGTTCTTGTGCCCAAGAATAATGTAATGGTAGTCCTGCCTGTAGTACAGATGCAGTCTCAGCGCAGGATACCCTTTGGGTGGCAGCCGCGCTTAACAAATAAATAAATACATACATACAAATACATACCTTCACTTCGGGGGCCCGTTGCGGGCCCCCTGGGTGAAGGGGGTTGGGGGGTGCACATGGGGGGTACCTATGGTACCCCCCTGCATTTGCGTGCACAAAGCGGCAGGCACCGCGCGGTGACTGCCGCTTTGTGCACGCAAATGCTGTGCATGCATTTTTAACATTGCGGCGGGTGCAGCTTGAAGCTCCACCCGCCGCAATGTTCAAAATAGAGGATGTGACCGCCACCCTGGCGGTCACATCCTAATCTGTATGGAGGGACCGCCGCTGCCCTGCGGACGGTCCCTCCTACACTATGGTGGCTGACGGACTCAAGTCCGTCCGCCATCATAATCGGCCCCTATGTTGGATGTCAGCATTACTGTAAGTGGAAGCTTCCACCGTTTCTAAAGGAGATGGATGTGTTGGGAAATGGCTTCAAGAAATACAAATCGGTGTCCACAGTGCAGCTGCTCAATACTGGATTTTTCATATCCTAAAGATAAATGTACATACAATTAGTTGCAATTGAGAATCATTTGCATACTATCTGATTGTCCTGAAAATTGTTGTGGCTTCGTCGTTCAGGCTTGGCAACACCTCCATAGAATTTTGGGACTTCCCTGCCCGCCACAGAAGAAATACTTTAACAGATTGGAAATTTGTACACCACATGCGCACATTAAGTAAATGCTTAGTGGTCTTTTCAATTAGGAATGTGAATTTATTCCATGCTCATTAGTTTGGCTAACAGTCACCTTTAATACACAGGTGACGCCTCACTCCTACCCTACGATATGCCTTTGGAGAGCCACGGAGCCCCCCTGCTCCACGATTGATTTGTGAGAGACAACCCCCCTCGCCCCAGCACTCATGGTAAAAATAAGTAACTCTGCCCATCATTGTGGGACTTCTTTTTATTCTTACAGTATGTAGTTAGGTAATGTTATACCCTCCTTCTTTCTTTAGGTGCCCCTAGCCCTCACCACTTTTCACTTGTCCTGAGGAAGACCCCGTTAGTAAGGTGCAAGACACCTACGGGAAAAGGGGTCAAAACGTCAACATTAGAACACTTGCCAAAACCCAATCAACAGTAATGAAGAGACTGTGACCTCATGTGTTATATGGCGAATTTGTATATAGTATGTGTACTTTGACCATCCGGTATATGACCAATATATACCAGAATTGTTTGTGATTTTTTTGTCACCACCACAAAACTTTATCTCTTACCACTTACCATCTTACTCTCCCTCCCCCTCCTCTTTTCTGGGCACCATTCATGCGAATTGTGTACCTTGTTTGGTCTTTTTCTCGATTTATTCTCTGCATAAAATGCATATCCCCAATGTGATTAAATAACATTGGTCGAACATTATTTCTCTGATTTTGATTTTTTTTTTTGTCAAGTTTTTGATGTATTTATTTCTTTCCCTTCCATGTGAAAACCACTAATACACTGGGACCACTTTAATATATACCCCCTAGTGGGGCAACAATATTGGTCATCTGTTCAGTAAAGCTTTAAATATTTGTTATCCAATTTTTGGGTTATGATTTAGGAATGACTCAAAGCCAACCTGCATCTTTTATGTTTTATTGTTTCAGACTTCATAGCCCATGACAAATATAAACGAAATGTTTGGAATCATTGAGGAAGCTGGGGAATACTACTTTCAGAATTTATGTAATGCGGTTTTCTCAAAATAAAAGACTACCTATCCCTTGACTTACATGAATATTTACATAAGCACTATTGTTAACCTATGCACACATGCGACGAGGCATAGGGAGGAGTTTACGTTCAGAATAAACATTGGACAGGAGTGTACTATGCACATAGGTTAATTCAGATGGATCAAAGAGATTTTCACAAACTATCCTTCCACGAATATGAACATTAATAAAACAAACATGTTGAACCCAACACAACAGTTTTTTTTACTGCCTTATATTAGATTTGACATTTCTTGACAAATTATGAACTGCCAAATGTTTTCTTAGTTCCTCTTTTAATGGGGTTAATTCTCCCATTTATGGTCTTCTATTTTCACTTTTACCTGATATACTAAATTCCCACCACCCACCAGGCTGAGGCACAGTGCTTTCATGTGGCTTTTTCAGCAGGTGGGGTAGATCTCCCTTCCTTTTTCCCATCTAATGCTTCTATTCTCCTAACCTCAACTAAAATATACACTTGCTACCTCTCTCGTCTTGGGTAGGCTGATGCCATCTTTTAAATGATGTTGTTGTGTTAGCTGTTGATCACACATATATCCTCCTTGGAGAATATTAGCTCACTCCACTCCAGGTGAAACAAGGATACTTTGAAGAAATACTTTGTTTTCCCTTGAGCTCTCCTAGGTAAGCATGTTTTAGCACATACAAAGCCCTTTGGCAACTCTTGCCCACTGAATCTTTTACTGTTGATTCTTACACATATCAAAATGTGAGTTTTTCTTGCAGTTATCTTTGATGACCAGCTTCCTTATTCCATCCTAGTTTCCTTCTCATATCAATCTTTCCCATGTAACCAGAGAAGCATCTTAACCTCTCATTGTTTAATCTCCAACCACCCCAGTGTCCCTCATGTATCTACCTCCTATTCACTTCCCTCCAGATCTGGAGGCTCAATATATCTTGTTTTCTTTTGACACCCCTTCTCTCGTTCTTCAACTAATATTAATTCCTTTCCCATATCCCCTGCATCTCGAACTCTGTCCTTCTCTCATCTACTGCTAATGTTTGCTTAGATTCATTGTTTGCTAGCTCTCATTCAGTAATCCCTTCTTCAAGTTCTATTTTAACTTCTTCTTCTGACTTTCTCAATCTCACACCCCATAGCTAGTAGCCATACCTGACATGTCTCCAACCACATGCTCATTGTTGCCCATTTTGTGGATATCTCCTGCTGGTTGCAACATTCTTCCATCCCTCTCACACACTCTTTACTGCTGTGCTGTGTCTTCTACTTTCTTCCACCATCTTTCCTGTATGTTTTCTTACTTTCTCTAGCACCCTCTTCTCACGTTTGACTTTAGCTTTTCTCAACTACATTTTTTCCATGTGTTGGTATTCAATTTCTTTGCTTATTCCTTTCAGTCCATTTTACTTAATCCTCTCTCTGTTAATATTCCCTTTACTTAATTCTGCCACATCATCTTTCTTTTGGCTTTCTTCCATCTTCTATTTTCTAATCTTTTCACCTTAACCCCCATGGCCCTCATTCATTGTAATGCATTTCTTTCATTTCTCTAGCTTTGTTTGGCCCTTTCAACGTGTTGTTCCTATTTTCGCTCCTTCTCAAAGTTTCTTTATCCTATTCATTACCCTAATTCTGTACTCCTCTCTCTTTTTAATGTTTTCCCTCACATCTCTTGAGAGACTCCTCGAATCAGTGTTCCTCTCACTCACTCACATTACTCCTTTGATTTTGATGTTTCCTTTCTTCCTTTCTTGAATGTACTTTTATTTCTCTGAGTACAAGATAATTCAGTCATCAGATTTTTGTCACATGCTGGGCTTTGTGGTTCTGTTGAAACCATTATAAACCAGGTCTACAACTCCCAGAAAGCAAGGAAAATCCAGGTCTGTATTAACTACTAATACATGGAATGGGAATTATGAGTGTTCTGGTCTGACAGAATTGAACTGCAACATGCTAGAAGTTTTATGTTGGTAAGGTGAAGGTTGTCTTACAAACATGTCAAAGGCTAGAGCGTTAGACGTTCCCAGCCTTTGATCATGGTGTTTTGTCCCATATTAATTAATTTACTTCTGTATATCAAAAGATTGCTTTCGCTAGAAAGAGCTTTAGTTATCTTTTCTCCAGAGGAAGTCATTAAAATTCAAGCATAAAACGTGATTAATATTTTCGGAAAGCCTTCTTCAATGTCTAAAATTTGGAGAGCAATTGCATGCTCCTCTATGAACTCATCTTCATTCTCCAACTAGCAAACACAATGACTTGAATTTGGATAATTTGCACTTAAATCCATTCCCACCCATCCCATTAATATCAAATTTCTGTTTTTGTCAATGGTATCACTACAAGTGTCAGAAGGACAAAAAAGCCTTTGTGACTTACTGCATATATCTGGGAATCTTGAGAACTCTCTTGGCAAAGTTTGGGTGAGGTGGTATGTAATAAAATGAACGATATTGGTTTGTAGCAGCTATTGAAATTTGTGGCTGTTTCAATCGGGGCAGAGGGGTTTCAAGATAGATTCAGGGAAAAAATGGAAGGAAAAATATATATATGATGTCATCGATGGTGTCATTTGGGATGTCATAAGTGATAGCTTCTATTACGCCATTTAATATGTTATGATTTACGTAATATGCGACTTCCTAAGAGTGGATGACTACGGTGCAAGTTGTAGCTCGTTTACCGAACCCTAACTGGCAAATGTTAGTTTTTGGTCACGCCTACGCATCGGAAAAAGACCTTTAGAAATCGGTCGGTTTTGCAGGCAAAAACATGCACGCGTTGCATTGCTTTGAAAGGCAACGCGTGCACGTTAGGCGATTCCCTTGCGGGAGCGAGCGGCACCATGTGTTAGCAATTATCGCACTTGCAATGAAAAGCTGCCTGCTCTCGGCCGCACTCCCCCCCCACCCCCTACTTGTTTACCATGGCACTCTACCAGGCGGCATTCTTAATTCAGTTTTCCTCTACTTCCCCTGAGATCCACTGGTCGATGTATTTGCATCATTTACACGTCCTCCTTAGATATGCTGACTTTGGCATCATTTATTTTTATATTATTGAACAGTTTTCTGTACTGACACTGCACCGACCTCGGATTCGCGCATTGTCCAGAGAACACAAAGCATAATACAATTGGGCAGAAAAAAGCTAACTTTAGTGATATACTACGAAAAACAAAACAATCAAAGTCAGTAAGTTTCTTCTATTCAGGACTTTTTTCAAGTGTAATATTCGTTACGTATGTTTTCACCTATAGATTCGGAAAAGTGAGAAATTGCGAGGAAATGTATTTATGTAAGTGTTATTTTTATTGCTTCACTGGATTAGCATATAACCATTTTCCTAGCAAACCCCAGCTATTGTGAGTCTGCCTCCTGCCAGGCTGTCTCTGGGCGGGACTGCATTTTATGGCCTGCCTTTGCCAAGATATGATCTTTCACTGAGTTCATGCCGAGCACAGGTGATCCAATACCTTCCACCCGCTGCACGCGTGCATGTCATTAGCGCCTGTTGTTTGTTATCTGAGACTCCTCTTTATCAGTGAGTCAAGGTGGTCAGCGTGTGGTCGGAAGTGCCCAGGTTCTCCGGTTTCTTCCACTTCCACCCCTTCAGTTTCCTCGAAAACTGTGAATGTTGGTGACCAATGAGAGGATGACGTATGTGTATAAATAAGGATTGGCCATTTGCTGAGCAAACTCCAATTATTGGCAAGATCTAGGTCCCGCGCCACGGCATTTTCGGGAACTAGTTACATCAGTTTACTTTCGTCTCAGAGGACGTCCTTAAGGCTTCTGACATCTGTGCAAGACACTGGGCTCTGACTCTTGGGATCCAGAGATACATGCTGGAATCCTACACAGCCACACACGGTCCTCTTATGTAGGAGATCCAACCTCATTTGTTTGCCTCGTGTTTCGGAGGTGTAGGTATTTATTGCTAAGCAATGTACTAAACCTAAGTTCGTAATCAGGCAAATGCATTACCTGAACAAGAACTAAATCTGTTGTTATCAAACACACATCACATCCACCCTGCTAGGCATGGCCACACATAATGCAACACTCACACACGCACCTCAGATGTTTTGGGACCGATCATAGACCTTGAACTCCATGTTAAAATCATGTCCTGCTTAGTACAGTTTTTTCCAAGCTCCAGCACGTGTCCATAAACTTGAAAGACCGCCTCTCCTACAGCTACCCCAATGACCCATCCCTTTCAACTGAGGCAACCACCTCTGTAAGACACATTGAAATTCCACATTGAATCTCCTTTTGCCACCCCAAATCGGGGTACACTTCATTGCAGTGCTAATGAGTTGAGGATAAGGTCTCATCTGCAAGACAGGCAAACCAATTGCCTTTAATGCTGTACTGAGTCATAAATATTCCACATTTACCATTAGCCGTTGGATCAGGCTAGCCATCCCCACAGCCTGTTTCCTTGTGGATCCTGGATATGTCTAGTAGGTGGATGGCTGCAATATGGGTCAAGGCACGGGCATGTCAATGCCTGAGATTTCTAGAGCTGCCACTTCTCCACATGCTTTTGTCCGTCATTACCACTTGGATGTGTATCTAGGCCGGGCAGATGACTTTTCTGATGCTGTTCAGTCCTCTGTCAATGTTCCTCTTTACTTGATGTCTCTTTGTTATGGGATTAAACATTCGCTGGTGCATTATCTTCTATGTGCTTTGAATTTTTGGTGGTCAGCAGACAGCATGTCCCATCGTAAGGTCTATATCGAAAGGTGTTAAAGACCTGGTTGTTCCCTTAGATGTCTGTCCGAGTGTGCTTTCTCTGCCTGCATAGTGCTCTGCTGTTAGATCCTTGACGCCCTGGGTCTAAGTTAGCGCTCTCTAAATCTTATATTCATTCATTTTTATTGAGGAGAAACTGATGAGGAGGTAATACCTAGATTATTTACCCACTCTTTTAATTGCTCTGAATAGCGACACCCCTTGTTACAGTCCTCAACCCCGCCTCTCCCTTACGTTTCTGTTTTAATTCCACCTTTTTAGGTTGATGTCTTGCTAAATAAAGACTTCTTGGGGACACTCTGAAAGCTGACCTAAGAATGTATTCCTCCTATTCCTTACTGTTAGACCTGGCACCTTGGCGTGAGTCTCCCTTCCACTTTTTGCTGATGTGCCTCATGTGTTTTGCTGGTGTTAGCTGCTCGGGGCACTGTGCCACTGCCAATCAGTGCCACAGTGCAAGTGCTCCCTATGAAAAATGTATACATTGATTGGTTTCCATGATTGGCTTATTTGGTTTACGGTCAGTCCCCAGTAAAGTGCACCAGGAGTGCCAGGGCTTTTAAATACAAATGCTGCTGGTGAGCCTGCAGCACTGGTTGTGCCACCCACAGAAGCGGCCTAGTAAATTGTGTCTAAGGTCTGCCATTGCAGAACCTGCGTGCAGTCTGGTACTGTCATGCTGGCTGGACAAGTGCACACACTTGCCAGCCCTTAAACCTTCCCTTTACTTCATGTGAGTCACCCCTAAGGTAGGCCCAAGGGCAGGGTGCATTGTAAGCATAAGGTAGGACAAGCTCTGATGTGTGTGGCATGTCCCAATAGTGAAGTACAGCCATTTTCGTTTTCACTATTGTAAGGCTACCTGCTCTCCATAGGACAGAATGGGCTGCTGGAATTATTACACTCATAACTACGCCTGGTGTCCATTTGTGGTGGGTCATTTGATTACTGTGTCTGATCATAAATGCTTAACTAACTAACGCCCTGAAGTTTAGCCTTGTCTGCTCGCGCCACACAACCTAGAGGGTGAGCAGGGGTTATTCTAAGGAGTGAGTCCCTTGCCCTGACTAGAGAAAAAGGGTCCCTGTTTGTCACAAGTGCATACCTGTGCCAACCAGGAATCCCCATTTCTAACACTTACCATTGGCTTTGTGGTTTGTAACTCATATTTGCTTGCTTTCTTTTTGCTGTTTTTTTGTGTTTTAGGCCAGGGGCGGACTGAGAACACAGACCAGCCCTGGCTATTCAGTGGACCGGCCCCAGGAGGTGGGTGGGATGGTGCTAGTGAAAAGCACTGCTGCTGCCTTTGTTACAAAGGGGTCGATATTTCAGCACTGCTGCAAAACTGGCCCCAGTAAAACAAGCATTGGCATAGCCTATAGGTCTCGCTTTTGGGACCTTATAAGTATTTAGTTTTGCAGCACAATATCCCTGGTGCAACAACGTCACCTGTTGCATGGCTAAACTTTGTACCTTATAAGTGTTAGCCATGCAACAGTTGATGTTTTTGCACCAAGGACATTGTGCTGAAGTTCTCCAGCACAATATCCTTGGTGCAACAACATCAAGTGTTGCATGGCTAAACACTTATAAGGTCCCACAGGCGAGACCTATTGGTTATGCCAATGCTTGCTAATCATAACTGTTTTTCGAAGGAAAACAATAATATATATATAATATATATATATATATATATATATATATATATATATATATATATATATATATATATATATATATATATATATATATATATATATATATGTATAATCTCCTATGGCTATGAGACAACACTTTAGAGACAGAACTTTGGTCCTGTGCACTTTTGCTCCACGGCCCACATCCAGCTGGAAAGGGACATGCAAAACAGCAAGCCACGTTTTTTTCTTTCATTACCATCTTAGCTTCCGTTCTTGTGTCAGGAAGCCCTTGTCTCACCAAGTGAGAGAATCCTTACCAGATATAGCCAGCCGCACATGCTTCTGCACTGTAATCTGTGAACGAAAAAAACACACAACACCACTGAAGCGTCTCCATGGCAATTTAGCTCACCTCCCACACGCGACCATGTCTTTTATTCATGTTTATTCGTAGATTTACCCATTGATTTAGTGCTTTTATATGCTTTTAGTTGGGAATCTAAATGGCGGGTTCACATGGGATATTCTTTCTTTGAAAGATTCAAATGCCTTTTAGACGTGTGGACGCTTCATCATTTCACACGCAGCTACAGATTTGTGTGTGAGGGATGCGCTGATGAAAGGGTTAGCGTTCGCCGGCTTCGGCGCGCGCGGACTGTTGTTTTTCGCGCGGTAATGATAGCCTTCAGGAGCTGACGCTGCGCCGCTTCCGGTGGCGTGGGACGGAAAGAAAGGAAGGACCATTTATGGGCTCCCACGCGCTGAGTGGGAGGTGAAAGGGTTCTTCTCTCCAAGGCTGCCGTTCGAGGGCCTCCTGCCTGCTGTCAGAGCTGCCAATGAAGCCGCCACCTCCGTGCATCCCGCCTACACAGTAAAAGCCCTGAATGTCTCCGCGCGAACAAGACAGCGGCGCCGAAAGCAGGGGCGGAAGCGGCAGGTGGGCAACGGGGGAGGTCAAGGAAGCCCTATAAGTGCGACATGCACTGATGTGCTGAATCACTGAACACCACATTTCAGGACCGCTGACCGGTCCTAGCAGTTATCCTCCACTGAGGGCACACGCAGGGCAGCACGTGTAGCACCCGTTCTCGGGAATGTCGAAGGCTGGCACGCGGGAAGAGAGTTGCCAGCAATTTGTTTTTCCTTGTCTTTGCTGCTCGCAGTGTTCAAGGAACCAATGTTTTTTTTTTAGATTGCCGTTTTCCTCCAAAGAGAGTATTACTGTTCGCTCATTAGAGTGAGCTATTCTTATTTGCATCTGAAAGGCTATCTATATCTCCTCTTACCTCTAGTGAGTGGTCTGTTTAATCCTCAAGGAAAAAGGGAGAAAGTTGGAAACAACATTGCAGTTTGCATAACACAAGTCTGCAAAGTGCACCACAACATAGCAGCCGGCAGCATAATGGATTGTGGTGCTTGTGGTTTTGCCTGAACGCCATCTTTATGGGTTCAAAGCCCCAGAATGCCAAGTGATGTTGGCTCAAATGCCAGAAATGTAAGAATGTGTTATACACGACATGAAGATTTTAAAATGTTACAACATGAGGAGAGAGGAGCATTACAGCCGAGGAAGGATCAGTCTAGGAACGTAACTGGAAAGAGGAAGCCAGAGTGAAAAAGAAAAGGGAAGATGAAGATAAAGAAAAGGCAAGGAAGGGTGGTTGTTAGGGAAAGAAAACGTATGCAAAAGAAGGAATTGTGAATGGGGGCAGGATTTACAGAGTGAGAAGCACCGAGGAGAGGGAGAACACAGCGGCTGGGTCGGACAGAGACCTATGGCGAGTAAAAGAGGTTAATCTAACGAAGGGAGGGATTGAATCAAAAGCAACAGTGAGATAATCCGGGGGCGCTAGAGGTATGGGTATAGAAAAAAGTAATTACAGGATTATACCTGTAAACAAAACCAACATACCACGCTCCTACTCCCAGCATTCTTTGCACTTCTCTCTCGATGGACTTTGAGAGCCGGGAGGCAGATGGACAGGACTGGAATCATTGAGAGGTAGAAAGTGAGAGGGAGGCAAATGCAGAAAGGGATAGGGAGAGCGATGAAAAACGTGTGAGGGAGAGAGAGGGAATGGGAGGTTTTGAAGGGAATCAAAAAGTTAGGGAGTGAAGACAAATGTAGAAAGGAGGTGACATGAAGAGGGAAAGAAATGGGAAAGATGTAGGAGGCAAGGATGGGGAGAGATAAGGTGAGATTAGATAAAGTACTAGTGTGGGCATCTGGGAAAGAAGTACACTGTGAAAGAGAGAAGAGAACCTTCGAGGAAAATGGGGAGGGCAGAAGCAGACATGACACTGAGTAATGGAGAGTTTGCGACATGAAAATATGTTGAAAAGGAGCGTGATGAAAGTGAATGCCCCAGGGGTGTTCTACTTACAAAAATAGCAATTCTTCCCACCTCTTACCTCTCTGCCTTCCTACCTGCCTTTTTTCAGAGGTAGAGGGTAGAGAAAGAGCCATGTAAATTGATTGATGGGGGAACAGTACGGGTAGACGAAGAGGGGATAAAGCGGGTGAAGCTAGGTACTAAGAAAACAAAAGCAAGATTTGAGATAAAGAGAAATATACAGGACAGAATAAAGTGAGTGCATAGGGTACCGAAGCAGATGCAATGATCCTAAGAGAGTGTGAGGACATACTGGGGAGGAAAGAGGTAATCAAAGAGGAATGGCGTAGGAGAGAAAGTGACAGAAGGAGACATACCAAAGATGTTGAAAGCAGTGCTTAATTTATTCAAAAGTAAATGCTGGGGCCAAAGGTATTTTTCAGGAACCCACTTCATCTTTCACCACCCAGTGCCCCTGCTGGCACTGCTAAATGTCAGTTTCAATACAACTTCTACTCTTCTCACTCGTACCAGCGTAAGAATTAGCAATAAAGTGATTACTTACCGGTAAACCTCATTATCCCGATTAAGGTCCTCCTCGTCCTAGCCATGACAAAATGAGGTAGTCCCATCCCCAGACAGGCTTATCTATATGGTAGTCTTTCTTTTATTAAAAAAATAGAATAAAGACTCCTCCCTCCTTCATGCCTGCTACTAACAAGACCAAACAAAAAATGTAAACCATAAGGGAGGGCTGTTGATTGGGACGAGGAGGACCTTAGTCAGGGTAATGAAGTTTACCGTTAAGTCATGGATT
This sequence comes from Lissotriton helveticus, assembly GCF_964261635.1. Lineage (NCBI taxonomy): Eukaryota > Metazoa > Chordata > Amphibia > Caudata > Salamandridae > Lissotriton > Lissotriton helveticus. The sequence continues at coordinate 178,099,130 of NC_136063.1, read as the reverse complement.
TATTATTCCTTCAGAGGACCTCCTCACCCCAGTCATTGCAATATGAGGATTTCACAAGCAACAAAGAATCTGTTTGACACCATAGTCTGCGGACAATAGAAATTTATTAAACTATACTCTTGTCATTTCTCTTTTCACAACACCAACAGCTAAATTATCAAAAGAAGAAAGCAACACATCAATATGCCATGTAGCCGCCCTGCAAATCTCCTGCAGTGGCACCCCCGCTGCCTCAGCCCAGGAAGCAGAAACTGACTGAGAAGCTCATTCTTCAAACTGTACTGGAGGGACTGCACTCAGGGATTTATACGCTTGACAGATTGCCTGCCAGACCCATCTGCTGAGCATCAAGGTGGCCACTTCTTTACCTCTATTGACACTACCAAAAGAAATGAACAGGGTATTGGCAAGGCGAAACTCCTTACAGTGCATGTAGATTGTCAAAGTCCTCATAATATCCAAGAAGGAAGGCAGCTGAAGATCGCTTTCATCTTGAAAGACTGGAAGAATTACCTCTTGGTGCTAATGAAACCTAGAAGACAACTTGGATACATCCTGTCAGGAAGGATTTACAAATGTGGATATACCCTCATCAGAACACCCAATTCACCTAACCAGTGGGCTGAACTAATGGCCAACAGAAAAACTGTTTTCACCTATACCAACATCATGTCTACCTCGTGAAGAGGTTCAAAAGGGGAAGCGAGGACTAGGAGCTAATAAAGGTCCAGTGCTGGTGCTGCGAAGACTAAATTCAGACAAGAGAATGGGGACACTTCCTAACAGAAAAAGGAGAAAGAGAGTCTAGGTACTGGGCAGAGTGAAGGGGAGAATCAACAATACTGTTTCTCCTCACACATCTCTATGGATGTCATGCTTCAACTTTGGGCGGGTGCTCTTCGTCGGGCTGGCGCTGCAGTGCCCTACGGGTCCCCCGAAGGGTCACTGTGGTGGAGATTTTTCTGGTTTTTGTCGCCGTTTAATGAGTGCAAGGGATGTCCTAGTGGGGTGGTGTAAAGTGTGTGTGATAGTGAGTTAAAACTGACTTGGGGATATCACCTCAGGCTTTAATGCATGGATTCCCCTGTCAGATTAAAAAGCCTAATATGTTGGTGCTACTAAAGGGGTTGCAATGTGTCCTTGAAGGTAAGTGTATTTTTCTGTATGAGATCTTAGTTTGTTAGTAAGTAGCCCACCTTACTGCTGGATGAAGGTACAATGCACGGTCGTATAGCCCTTTGTGTGGAGACAGGACACAGACTATTCAGGTGTAAGTGAGGCCAGGGCAGTTACTCCCTCCCACCCGGCCAGTGATGGCCTATCCACTTACACCTAAGCTCCCATTGTGTGTGGCTATCGAGGAGGAATGCACCAATCCCAAAATCCCAACTGCCAACTACACTCAGTCATGTGACCAGAGACCTGCCTCAGGCGCCAGATGGCTATAGCAAGAAAATACCAACTTTCTAAAAGTGGCATTTTCAGAATTTTAATTTAAAATCTGACTTTACTATAAGTAAGGATTTAAAATTAGGATTCCATAGACACCAAACACAAACTAGTTATCTATTCCCATTTGTAAATTACACCTATAAAATGTAGTAAGGTTATTCCAATGTTACCCTGTGGGAGAGACAGGCCTAGCAGTGGGGAAAAATGAATTTGGAAGTTCTCCACTACCAGGACATGAAAAACACGCAAGTACGTGTCCTGCCATTTAAATTCATTGCACCCTGCCCTCTGGGTTGTCCAGGGCCCATCTTGGGGGTGACTGTATGTATAAAGTGTGACGGTTTGGTCCTAGCAAAGTTTCATTTTACCAGGTTGACATGGCTGTGTAAACTGCACTCATAGGCACTGCAATGGCAGGCCTGAGACATGGTTGCAGGCTACATATGTGGGTAGCACAATGTAATGTAATATAATACATTATATAATATTGATTTATAAAGCACACTGTTACTCCAAGGAGGGTCCTGAAGCTAAGCATCCAAGGTGACCAGCAACTAAGGGACCTCTCTATTGATCTTGATTAGTAAGTCAAGTCTTTCTGCTGCATGTCCACTAGTAGCATTTAATTTACAGGCCCTCGGTACATGTTCTACAATTTTAGTAGGGACTTATAAGTAGATTTATATGCCAATTGGGGATGTAACACTATTACCATGTTTAAGGGAGAGAGCCCAAGCACTTTAGCACTGGTTAGCAGCGGTAAAGGGTGCAGAGTCCAAATACCAGCAAAAACTAGGTCATAAAAGTGGAGTAGTAAGGCAAAATGTTAGGTAGAAGATCACCCCAAGACTGACAGGTCTAACGTGTCGCCTCCAGCTGAAAGTGGGGAGAGCTACCCAGTGGCTTGGGAGTTCTCTTCACTGAAGTGAAAGAACCTGCAGGGAGATGGACCCCTTCAACAGTTTGGAACTTCACCCTTTACCTGCATGAACCATCTGAAGGGCCTGTTTGTCTGAACCAGAAAGTATGTTCCAAACAGGTATGGTCTCATTTTCTTCACTGTCCAGAACACAATAAAAAGTTCTCTTACAATCATGCTCCACACCTCTTCCTGTGGAAGTAACCTCCTGGTAATGAAGTCCCCCGGTAGGTACAGACCCAGGCCCTCATTCAACTGTACTAAGACCACCCTTATGCCATGCTCTGAAACGTCTGTCTGCACTATGAATTCTTTGAAGTAGTCAGCCGTCTTGAGTACGGGTGCTGAACACGTAGCTTCCTTCAGGGTATCAAAGGCTTTCTGACAGGTGTCTGTCCAGAGTAGCAGTCTGGGCAGCTTCTTCAAAGTCAGCTCTGTTATGCGGGCAGCAATGGTGGCATATCCCTTAACAAACCTCCTTTAGTAGCCTGTGAGGCCTCGGAAGGCTCTCTCCTCATTCTGAGTTTTAGGTGGTTGCCAGGCCATGATACTCTAAATCTTGGCATGGAGGGGCTGCACCAGATACACCACGGAACCCTGCCCTATCTGGCACATACTCGTGTTGATAGTCAGACCGAGCAATGTTGTTCATATAGGCGACACAGAAAGCTGCCATTCCAGCTAGGACCCTGTCAACCGACCTCTGGAAGGTGGCAGGGGAATTCTTCAAGCCAAGGGGCATCACCCAAAATTGGACTTGGCCCTCTGGGGTTGAGAATGCTGAGTTCTCTTTACCCCCTCAGTCAGAGCAATCTGCCAGTATCCTGCTTTCAAATCAAAAGTGCTGAGGAATTTGGCAACTCCCAGCTTGTCGATTGAGCTAATAAGCTCAGGGTATGAGATGTGCATCAGTCGTGGTTATAGAATTGAGACTCCGGTAGTCCACAAAGAACCTAAGTTCTGAGGTAGATCCTGGTGAGGCAGCCTTCGGTACCAACACCACAGGTCTGACCAGGGACTGTTGTAGGGCTCAATCGCCCTTTAACGTCAGCATCTTGCAAACCTCTTCCTTGATATTGGCCCTCACTATCTGACAACCTGTACATTTTGATCTTCACAGGTCGGCTGTCTCTACTATCTATTTTATGGATGCACAGGTGTGTGAGTCCAAGGGTGAGTGAAAACAGAGAGACATATTGCCCCAATAACTTATAACAGTCGCTCTGCTGCTCTGGGGTCAGGGTGGAAAACAGGTTAACCCTTCTACTGACCCATCATGTTCCTGGGTAGATAGGAGGTCAGGCAGAGGCTCGCTCTCCTCTTCACTCATTTATCTCTTACCAGGAGCATGCTCACTTCAGATCTCTTGAAATGAGGTTTGAGGCCATTCACGTGGAGTACCCTTAAGGGGTTCAGAGATCCACCAGTTAGGTGGACTCCCCCTCTTTCATCTTGTATGGGCCCATTCTGCGACTCCGGAGAGCTCTGGGCTCCACAGGCTCCATGACCCATACTTTATGACCAGGTTGAAATCCACCAGAGTGGCCTTCTGGTCATACCAGAGCTTCATAACCTCTTGGCAGGCCTCAAGGTTGCTTTTTGCCTTCTACCAGAAGTGGTGCATCTGGTTGTGGAGGGCCAGCATGTAACTGACCTCATCTTGGGAGGTTTCCTGGGACCTTTCTCCCACTTCTCCCTCATGAGGCTCAGTGGTCTTCTAACAGGGTGGCAATAGAGGAGTTCAAAGGGGCAAAATCCTACTAATTTGTGTTGCACCTCTATGTAGACAAAGAGAAGGCATGGCAGAAGGACATCCCACTGAAGCCTCATGGGCTCAGGGAGGCCCATTATCATACCTTTCAATGTCTTGTTGAATCTCTCCACAAGACCATTGGTTTGGGGTTGATAGGGTGTGGTGAATCTGTAGGTTATCCCACACTCTTCCCACATGGACTTCATATACACTGACATGAAGTTAGTGCCTTGGTCAGACAGTACCTCCTTGGTGAACTGCACATGGGTAGAAATCTCCATCAGGGCTCCGGCCACCATAGGTGCAGTTACGGACCTCAGAGGAATTGCCGCTGGGTAGCAGGTGGCATGGTCTTCCTAGACCAGGACAAACCTGTTGCCTAAGGTTGTCTTGGGGTTCAAGGATCCAATGATGTAGATGCCTAAACTTTCTAGGGGAGTGCCAACGACAAGTAATGGGGTCAGGGAAGCTTTGTGCTATATTCCTCTGACTTCCTACTGATCTCATAGGTGGCACAGGATCTACAAAATGCATTTGAGGCTGTCTTCATCCAGGTCCAATAAGTGGGCAAAAAGCCTGGCAAAGGTCTTGTCTTGCTCTAGTAGTCCTGCTAGGGGTATGTCATCATGAGCCAAACCCAGCTGGAAGGCATCCAACACCAGGGCTGCCCCAGAACCAGGAGCCTTAGGTTCACTATATAGGAGGTCCTTCTCCCCATAGATGAGGTGCTCCCTAAATGTGCCACCCTTCGACATGCCATCTCAAGCCCTCTAGAGTGGGGCACTCTTTCTGCATATTGCAGAATTCCTCCCTGGTGGGCCCACCCTCAACTGGCCAACCAGTAAGCACAGGCAGGTCACCCAGGGCAGCAATGTCCTTCCCGGTTGGCTCGGACCTTCTCCTCAGATGCCCTTTCAGCCTCCACTGTGGGAACTTTCGGGGCTGGTTTCCCATGCCTCTTGTCCCTCTCTTTCTTGAAAGTTGTTTGGGGCATTATTCCAGGTTCCAGATACCCTTGACTCCCTTCATGGTCATCCAAGGATTGTGTGGTCATGCCGACCCACACAGGCAATCACAACATCTCCAAGTGTGACGTGAGCTATAACTCCCTCCAGGTAGTGTGCTTCAGATAATTGCATAACAGACAGTCTACAGGCATTGCAGGGCTTACAGATACTTTTAGAGAACCTAATACCCCCTCTCCACCCCCCACTCAATGGGTACAAGAGCCATCGGTTTTTGGCTCTCACAATTGTCGGCGACTACTACTTGCTGGAATTTGCTTGAGGACACCAGCTGACACTTCACAATCACATTAGCTCCTGTGTCTCCCAGAGCCTTCACCTGCTGCCCATTGATGGTGACCCACTGCCTGTACTTGGAAGTGTTGGGAGGCATATGGGCTTTTGGCACCATCTCAAGAGGTGTGGCGCCGCGGCCAGGGTGACTGACTCCGGAATCTGGGGATCACGGTTCGATCCCCGGCACCGGCGGCAGATTAGCCCAGCACCATGTGACTCTGGGCAATAGCTTGCTTAATCTTCCCGACGGCCCCCAGCGTCTAGAGACCCTAACGGGTGATTGTGCGCTTTACAAATGTGGATATTATTATTATTATTATTATCACCCTGGGACACTAGTGTTACCTCTATCTGTTGTTCAAAGCTTCCTGGGACTATATCTTCCCCGAGCACTAAACTTGCCAACCCAGGTGTGGGCCTACTGGTGGGGAGTTGTGCCCTCTTGGGAAATTTGGAGGCATCCTTGTTGTACCCATGCTTGTAGCACTCAGTACATTGGGGTACAAACCTCTCCGTCTGCTTATCAAAGAACCCCTTCCTCTTAGAATCAAACTGGGACTGTTTACCACTACTCCCGTGACAAATATTTTGAGGGCCTTTAAAGAACTCCCTATTTTTAAGTTTTTCTCCCCCCTAATTCTTCGGGTTGGAACCCTGACCTCCTTTGTGGTAGTGCCTCCCAGATACCTTTTTCGGACATTCTGCTTCTGGCCTAGAGGTCTGCCTCCTGAGCAAGCTTTCTGGGGTCAGTCAGTATAATGTAAAGTAAGTTCCATTGCAACTCTGCAAAACCAACACTGAGCATTTGCTTTCTCATGATTAAATTGTACAGCCCAATGTAATAAGAAAGCATGTTGGCCTGCACCCAACATTCAGTGCCTTGCTGGAGTAATCTATAATACGTGAACAATGACCCAACTGGTATTATTCATTAGACAATTATATAAGTATACGGTAAGCATTACATAAACAGAGACAAGGAGACTCCAATTGGTTTGAGAATGTGCACAAAGCATCATATCATTTGGAAGAAAAAGAAAGAAAAAAACTGTTGTAGCAGCATTATACAAAATTACTGGCAAAACAACCCAAATTGGACTTGGTGCATGGTATGTGACGGTGACATACAGATAGCTACACAAGTGACAATTGTGATCAGCTGGAACGGCGCGTGAAGTGCAAGTGTACAAATATATACAGTGAAGCAAGACGGCGGCAGGGCTCATATAACAATGCATAGGTTTTCTGTTTAGAATGAGTGATTCAATTGAGCCAGAATGGGGAATGCGCCATTTAATGAGCTGAGGAGTCGACAACGTTTCGATCCTTGTGATTCAGGATCATCTTCAGGACAGGGTTGCGTGAGAAGTCCGGTGCTGTACAGAGAAGGAAAGAGGGGGTCAGAAGGAGAGGGAAGGGAGAAGGGAGGAAGGCCGCGTGGTCTGGAAAAGAAAGTCAGACGGACGCTTAAGGTGGGGTGGGGCGGGAGCAGGGGGATGCAAACAGCGGGGCTCTGGTGGTCGGGCCAGGAGGGAGTAGGGTGAGTGGATTGGTGACCTGCAAGTAAATGGGACCAGGCGGAGAAGCGAATCGCAGGGCTGCACTGACAAGGTGTCAAGGGGCCAATAGGGCAAAATGAGGCGACAAGGGACAGGCCTCGAGGGACGGATCGGGAGAGAGTGGGGAGTGTGGGCCGGGAGCCAACTGGTGAAGGAGGACAGTGAAGCGAAGCGCAGGGCTACACTGTAAAAAGCACGGGAGCCTGCTGGTAAATGAGGTCGGGCAGTAAAGCAAAGCGCAGGGCTGTACTATCAAGGGGCCTTGGGCCACAGAGACAAAATGAGGCGGCGGGGTAAGGCCTCGGGCGAAAGAATAATGCGGCTGTAGCTGTAGCTGAAAGGACCGCGCATGGGGGTGCTCACGAGTGAAAAGCTTAGCGTCTGAGCTGAGGGTAAGAATACCTGTAGTAGAAAGCGCATCACGGGGGACCGAAGGTCCGAGGAAGGCGCCTCGAGTATGGTGAATCTAAAGGGGGGAAGGATAAGTACAGGTCAAGTAGCTAGTGCGTGGGGCGCCAGAGCATGGCGGAAGGCTCAGGGGCCAATTACCTGTAGGGAGAGCGTTTCGAACGTTTGCAATCTAAGGAGAGTCCAGGATGGAATAGAGACGTCCCGGAGGGGATCTCGGTCACAAGGGAATGGGCCTGAAGGGAAAAAAAGGGGGAGAGAGAGTTGCTAAGGTGATGTCCTGGGCGTTCCAGCGGGGCGTAGAAGGAGTTGTGGGGTGAGAATCCTACCTTTGGCTGAACGAAGCAGCATGGGGTGGCTGGTCCTCACCACGGGCGTGTACGGGATGCCGGAAGTGAATGAAGTGTGTTGCTGAACGAGCGCGTTAGAAGTATGGGTGGAGAGAGGGCCGCTGGGGGCGTGTCCAGACTAACGTGTCTGCGAGGGCGGCTTTGAAGTGGGATGGAAGAGAGAGGGGCAGGGAGGGGGCGCAAGGAAGGCAGAAACAGCGCATGCATGAAAACCAGCCTGGAATCTGCAAAGATATAGGCATAATGGTTGTTGTTGAACTAAACAGTAGTAGGACACGAACGTTAAAGAGAGGTATTAAAACGTTATTGTACACTTGTATATGGGCAATCAAAATTTGCGTCTGATGGGAGATATAATACATTTGAGAGAATGGAAATGATAAACTCAGAAACAAATTGGAAATGACGTCAGTAATCTAATTAACACAATCCTCAATGAGAATGTATACAGGCATGTAGTAAAAGGGTACAAGGGGAAGGTCAAGAGAAGGGTGGAGGGGTTACACTGTATGTGGAGTGTAGGGGAAGAGATAAGGCATGTAATATAGACAGATATTAGTTAGCATATAACACAGATGGATATCATGTTGTGATTGTATTACGGGTGAACAGGCCAGAATCGACCTGAGGGTGGAGGAATGGGGGCACAGCTGGTATTCCAAGGTTAGACGTACAGGGGTGTTATAGACCAAAATAGTACTGTTCCATTCGTCGGTGGTGTTGAGCCCCTGATTAACATAATTGCATAGAGTCATCCATTTACACTCGGCCCTGTTGAGCAGGGTTTTCATGTCGCCCCCTCTGATAGGAAGGGTGGGTTTGTCTATCACTTGCCAAGTGATGTCAGTATCGCTGTGATTTCTTTCTAGGAAATGGCTGACCAATGGAGCAGTGAGGACTTTGCAGTTGATTCGACTTCTATGTTGCATAATTCGTTTTTTGACCATTTGAGTGGTCTGTCCAACGTAGATAAGATCGTAGGGGCAACGCATGACATAGATCACATTCTGCGACCTGCAATTGGTGAGGCTTTTCAGTTTGTAGGTTCTATTGTTGCATTCGAAATCCTTAGTGTTTACTGAAAGGTCACATACACTGCAGTTCTGGCATTTGTAATGTCCTAGGATGGGTGCCAATCCCCATGCTGAGGTGATGGTGTGTCTGTCTGCTGGTTTCTCATGCCACGTGATAGCGTGGACAAGATGGGATGCTAGGTTGTCACCCCGTTGGTAAGAGAAGAGTGGCGGGTCTTGGAAAGGTTTGTGGGGCCGTAACACTGCCCAGTTCCTTTTGATAATTATCGAGATTTGGTTGCTGCATGGGCTGAATCTGGAGACAAGGTATCCTGGTAATGGGTTTCTTAGGCTGGGATGTGAGGAGATGTTCCCAGTGGCAATACCACGCCCTCTTTTGTGCACTTGTGACGAGGCGTTTTGGATAACCCCTACTGATTAATTTGTTGGTGAGAATGGTAGACTCATGAAAGTAGTCTTTACGCCACTTAAGTTTCTTCTGATGCGTAAGAATTGGCCAAATCGAGACCATCTCTTAAACCTCGTGGGTGATAGCTGGCATATTGAAGTAGAGTGTTTCTCTATGTTGGCTTGCGGTATAAGCATGTGCCTAGTTTACCACCTTCGGCATGTATGGTAACATCCAAAAATGGAAGATCATTGTTCTTGCAGTCACTTGTGAATTTGAGATGGTTCTGTGAGTGATTGAGCCAGTCAATGAAAGGGTTCAGAGTGTCGGTAGTACCATTCCACAAGAGGAGAATGTTGTCGATATAGCGACGCCAAAGAATGATATTGTTGAAAAAGGGATTGATTGTGGTGAGAATATGTGATTTCTCCATATAATGAACAAATAGAATGGCAAAATTTGGGGCAAAGTAAGCCCCCATGGAGACTCCCTTGACTTGTAAGTAGAAGGTGTCCCGATAAAGGAAGTAGTTGTTCTCAAGGGCGATCCGCAGGAGGTCCATAATGAATACTGTTGGAATCTGGGTTGGCTGTGGTCTTGCTTCCTGTCGTGTTTTAATGACTGCCAGGCATTCATCATGTGGGATGTTGGTGTCCAAACTGGCCGTCAAGTTGGTATCCGTATTGAATGGTCTGTCTTCGATGGTATTGATTAGATCCATGATATCACGGATAAAGGTGTCAGTGATGGGGACAAATTCTTTGATGATGGCATCTATATATTTACCCAGAGGCTCTAAAATGGAGCCAGAGCTGGACACGATGGGGCGGCCGGGTGGATTGGTGTTGTCTTTATGGATTTTGGGGAGTACGTACAGGACGGGTGTCCTGGGATGCTGATTGCTCAGGAAGTCGTGCTCTTTTTGGGAGATGATATTCAGACATCTAGCATCGCCGGTGACACGCTGTATTTTAGTTCTAATGCCCAGCAGGGGGTCTTTGGAAAGTGGGCGATAATGCGTGGAGTTCAAGAGTTGTCGTTTAATTTCCTGATCATATTTGTGGATTCCCATGACTACGATCACTCCGCCTTTATCCGCGGGTTTAATAATGATTTCTTGGTTGTTTTTTAATGTGAGTAATGCTTGTTTTTCTACCAAGGGTAGATTCTAGGGTATGTATTGAAACTCTGATTTAAGGACATCAATGTCCCGCAGGACTAGCCGTTGGAAGGCTAAGATTTCAGGAGGCATCGTGCATGACGGGGGATTAAATGTAGAAGGCCGATGGAAATGGGGTAGCATCGGCTCGCTGGATTCTGGTTGGTCAGAGTAGAATTGTTTGAGTCTTATTCGTCTCTAAAACCTAAGCAGACTCGATTGGAGTTCTAGGAAGTTGGTGCGTTCAGTGGGAACAAAACTCATTCCACGGGAGAGAAGTGTAGTTTCATCGGGAGTGAGGATATGATCAGAGAGATTGAATATGGGTATGGCCTGGTCTTCAACATCCAGGTTGGTTTGGAGTTTAGGTAGGGTTGGTAAGTTCTCCGTGGTGTTCATTGTGGTGGGCCCCATTGGTAGAAGCGGTTGCGGGTCTGACGTTCTCCTGCAAATTGAGGTTGGTATTGGCGATTTCTTGTTGGTCTTGTATGAGGCTGGCCGCGTCCGCCACCCCGGCCTAAAAAAACAGGTGGTAATAATGGTTGGAGTCTGGTAGTGCCACCTGATGTGCTTGGACCTTCCGCTGGATCAGAGTCTTCAACTGACGTATTGGAGGAGTCTGAAAACTTGATTCTTTGGTTATTACGGTATCGTCCCCAATTTCGTGCTCTTGGTGGAATGTATGGAGTATTATAAAAGTCGTCACTAAGGTAAGGGTACGTCTGTTCCACCTTGTAGTATTTAATGTCTTTCTGGATTTTCGTGATCTTCTTATTTAATTCAAAAGTGTTAAATGCTGGAGTAATCCACATAATGTACCCAGGACTGGCTTGGGAGCTTCTGGATATCCCTAAACCTTTGATGGTACTTTTCAGGGGTCAGTCCAAACTTTGCAAGTAAAATGGCTTTCATGGGAGTTGACCTGGCTTGGTCCCCAACCTTTAGTGTTAGAAGTATGTCCCGCCTCACAGTAGGCATTTGTTTCTACAGACCCACCCAGTGTGCTCTTCTATGACCTTGTGGACCCTCTTGGCTACCTAGTAGGCAGAAAAACATTTGTGTATGTCATCTCCCACCACTTAACTGGGCAGCAGATTCTAAGGTATGCAAACTCTTTTATCACCTTCAGACATTTCGGGTATGCTGCCACATCACTGCTGGAATCTACCTACTTGGCTATAATGTCCATCTCTTTTAAACTCAGTTCATGAACCGATAACAATCTTTTCTACTCCAATGCCCTTTCAGCCTTCTTCGCTTCGAAGGCTAGTTTCCTCTCCTCTGCCTCCATTTTTCAATTTACCCATTTTCAGCTTGAGTCCCCTCTCCTCACTCCTCTCCGCCAGTTCCTCTGGGGACAGAGAGTGGGAGAAAACACTGCTTTCTGCCCTGGCAGGGAGCTCCATTCCAGAGGTCATATCCTTCCCTTCTACTTTAGGTGGGCCCTCAGAAGAGATTGGCTCAGGTCTCTCTACCTTACCATCCTCTACTGTGATCTCAACCGGTATGGAGTGAGCTTCTGCCCAGGTCTCAATGCCTTTTGTAAATCCACCTTCCTGGTGGTGCTCTTGGCAGGATGCCAAACTCCTTGGAAAAGGTTTTGAGCAGGGCCACAGTGTAGAGCTTCATGTTTGCCAGCTCAAATTCCCTGTTTGCTGGTGTGTTTTCAGAACCGACAGACAGATATGATTTTGGAGAATCAAAAATGCAAAATTCGTCTTGCGTATGGGATGGTAGTGTACACCAAATCACTGTATGGCACTGCACAAACACAAGTCTTAATCTCACCTCTGTTGTCAGAAATTGGGTTGTTAGTTGACTGGGGTTTAAGCCCTGGTCAAGCAGCAACCACAATCCTAGTCAAGGTAAGGCCAAGCAAACACCAAACTAACCTGTGTTCACCCTCTGGTAGCTTGGCATTAAGCAGACAGTCTTAACTTGGAGGCAGAGTTTAAAGAATTTGTGTAACATTTCAAACAGTAAAACAGTGAAAACACAACTCAAAATAATTCCACACCAGTTTAGAAAAATAGATCCAAACTTAATAAATAAAACAAAACCAAAACGACAAAAATTCCATTTAGTAGAACTGGAGATATTGAATTTTTTAGTTTATAGTGACAAAGCTCCAAAAAGCACAACTTGCTGTTGAGGATATCTGGTCGCACAGGAATGAGACACAGTCACAAGTTCATGCCTACTGTGATGGAGCACTGGCCTGCTACAAGGACCCAGTTAGGCCTAATGAGCAGAGTACTTACATTCCTGGTTGCTGAGCGTTGTGTGCATCTGCATCAAAGATGCCTCGCACAGCCATGGTAATGTGTTGGTTCCAAGATGCGGCGAGGCTGCGGTGCAAGGTCCGGCTGCGTCAATGTTGAGGATCTCGCTGACAGGGCTTACGATGCGAAGTCCGGTGTCGGGGATGCGATGTGCAGTCAAAGTGATGCGTTAGTTCTGATGAGCGGTGAAGCTGCGTTGCTGAGTTTCATTGTCGAAGCTGCAATCAATGAGAGATGCAAGGAGCTGCTCCAGGAAAGATTTGTGAAGCTTCAGTTCCAAAGGTGATGCATCAGTCCCAAGATGCGGGTTGCAGCAGCGATGCAAGTCTTTTGTGACGGGTCCAATCCACGCAGCAGCGGCAAGGCATCAGTTCTGGTCGAGGATGCGCCGCTCAGCGGAGAAGATTCATCCGTTTTGCTTGGGGATTCATCGCTCAGCAGAGAAGATGTGTCACTCCGCTGGTGAGCACCTCAGGCCAATTTGCAATTGTCCAGGACAGGGGTGGCACCACTTGGCTGTGTAGACTCACAGATGGCAGAGTTCAGGTGCAAATGCAAGGAGGTTGAAAGCCTGTTATGTCCCTAATGCTTCAGATGATATGGCCAGTCAGCTAGCCCTTGGAGTCACTCTTGGTTCAAGAACTGCAGGTCCAGTCCTTCACAACCAGAGAAGAGGGCATAAGGTAGCAGCCCAGCATGGGAAAGCCGAGTCCAGCAGAGTGCAGTCCAGCAGAGTGGCAGTGCTTCAGCAGCACAGCAGTCCTTCCTGGCAGAGTATCCGCAGGTCAAGAAGTATACTGAAGTGGCTGTGTCTGAGGTCCAGTACTTCTACCCAGAGGTGCCTTGGAAGTGGGGGAGACTTCAAGGACAAGCCTTTGAAGTGCACAGATGTCCTCCCTTCCTACCCTGGCTCCTGACTCACTTCGGGGGGTATGCAGCCCTTTGTGTGTGGACAGTATACAGCCTATTATGTGTAAGTTGGGCTGTGCTCAACTCCTCCTTCCCGTCTTGCAAGATATGGCCCATTAAGACACCTAAATTCCCATTATGTGTTGCCATCTAGGAGGAATACACAGAACTCAGCTGCCAACCATTCCTAGAAAATACCAACTTTCTAAAAATGACATTTTCAGAATTGCAGTTTAAAAATCGACTACATCACAAGTTTGGATTTTAAATTGTGATTCCAGAGACATCAGACTAGAAAGGTTTATCTATACCCATTGGAAATTACACTTAATAAATGTAATGAGTAATCCCAATCTCTCCCAATCCTTTGGGAGAGATAGGCCTTGGAGCAGTGCAACGCAGATTTGGAAGTTCTCACTGCCAGGACATGTAAAACTTACAAGAAATAGCCCTGCCTTTTAAATACATTGCCCCCTGCCCCTTGTGTTGTCCAGGGCTTACAGTGGGGGTGAGTTATATGTATAAAAAGGAAAGGTCTTGGCCTGGCAAAAGGTTTATATTTGCCAGGTCAACATGTCAGTGTAAACTGCACACACAGGCTCTGCAATGGTAGGCCTGGGAGATAGTTAAAGGACTACTTCAGTGGGTGGCACAATCAGTGCTGCATGCCTACTAGTAGCATTTAATGTACAGGCCCTGGGTGCATGTATTACCACTTTTGTAAGGACTTATATTAAAAATGCCAATTGAGGTTGAAATAATATTACCATGTATGGGGAGAGAGATCGCAAGCACTTTAGCACTAGTTAGTAGTGTTAAAGTGCACAGAGTCCTGATGCCAGCAAAAACAAGGTCAGAAAAGTGGAGGAGGGAGGTAAAAAGAGGGGGGAAGACCATCCCAAGGCTGTCGGGTCTAACAAGGAGCCTCCAGTGTGTTTGTTGATAAGCAAAGAAGAGCACCTGCTATGCTCACATGTAGGAATAATATAATTGTTAACCCCTTCGACGCTCATGACGAGCTCAGCTCATCATGAAGTACACCTCTTGTACGCTCATGACGAGCTGAGCTCATCATGAACCGCGGGATTCTGCATTTCTTAGCGCACAGCGGGAAAATGCGCCTCATCAATGCGGTTAAATAGCTGACCACTAGTTTGTATGAACACATATTTTCATTTTTGTGCATGTTTCACCTGTATATATTGAGTCCAAAGGGCATGAGTGTGTGTGTCTGTGTGTGTGACATCGTAATTAGTCTAGCACTTTAGGAGATTACTACATGTGGTTACAGGGTGTTTGCCAGGGTGTGTGGAGGAGGTATGTGCTGTCACTAGCACGGACCACTGCTTTAGGATAAGGTGCATCATGTCAAAGGTTGTAGTTTACCCATTGAATGTAGTCAGAGGGGGTCTAGCTGGTTAGCTGGTTCTTTGGCTGATGGTGTGCAACAGTAAAAGTGTGTTGTGTTAGTGTTTCCTTGGATTTTTGTCAGTGAGGAGTAGTTCAGTTGGGGTGAATAATGATGAGGTGGTTAGTGTTTGCAGTGAGTGTCCAAATGGGGGTGATTCTGGTGTGAGGTCCGTGAACACTTTTGGTTGTGAGTGATACTGCAGAAGCAGTTTCTTATCCTTTTGCTGTATGTGTGAGAAAAGGAGATGTTGCAGTGTCTTGGTTTAAGAGCCTCAGTATGCACTTTATGTGAGATGCAGTAGTGAAAGTGATGATGCCTACAATGTCTGGTGAACTGGGTGAAGGTGGATAGTTCTTGACAGCTGATGAACCCCTAATAAGATCTTGGATGAGAATACTGTACCTATGGTCTTGCATCCTGTACCCTGTACTGAGGTCAGGATAGCTTTTGTGCAGGAAAGCATGCCATCATTTAGGGCTATTTCCTCACTGTATGTTTATACAACTCACATACAAAGAGGTAAAAAAAACGGAGACATAAAGATATGTCTCCTCGTTATGGCAGCACTCAGGTGGTAGCAACATTTTCTCACAACACCATGTTCAAAAGTCTTGGTAAATAGGGGTGTGCATGAAAATACATAGATGGCTGCACAGCAATGTCCATGCACCACCCATGTAATGCCTACCTAATACAAGGTAATACAAGGCAGCGCTGTGTGCTGCATCACTATTTCTTTTTATACAAAGCCACTCAAAACCACACAAATAGGGATTTGAGTGATTTTGTAATCCCCAAAATCGATATTGCGCCAGGGCTGCGCAAACAAAATGACACAACTTTATGCAAAATTTTAGTAAATATGGACACTAGTGCATAATAAACAGTGATTTCCTATAGTGCACTTGTATACAGAACAGAGCAAAAAGGGATTTCCAAGTGGTTGCCATTATGTTCTGTTACCTACTTTCTATCAGTAAGTGATCCTACTTTCTTATAAGCCCTTTTTTGAAAACCTGTAAGACTGTCCTGTCAGAATCCAATTAATCATCTTGGCATCTCTTGGTCTTCCTGTACAAAACTAGTAAGAATCCAGTTGTGGTCACTAAAGAGGTAAACACACAAGCTGTATAAAGTGGGGTTTTCAATTGATTGCAATACATAACACTTCTGGTGGGCTGTCAGTCTAGTCCATATTTTAACCCCTTCCATGCTCATGACGAGCTCAGCTCGTCATGCAGTACAGTGCTCCTGTGCTCATGAGGAGCTGAGCTCGTCATGACCACACCCGTTTTTATTGCTGTCCAGCACAGCAGGGGAATCGCTCTAGCAGCGATGCGGTTAATATAAAATTGACACTGCAAGTTCAGGTTAGAAAGTTACTATAAATGTCTAGCCTGGACGAGGGTATGTCTGAAAGTTTTTCTGGGCATGGGATATCAAAGTTCATGCCACATGTCAATACCTGCAAAAACAACCATTGATGGACAGAATGCAAAACAATGTCGTACATTGACACAAGTACAGAGATCTGGGCCTAAATCCATAGTTGTTTTTGCTCACCATGCCATTCCAGTTTGAACCCAGCCATATACAAATCAGTCTTGACCCTGTGCGCAATGGGAGCAGTCCAGCCCGAACTGCCAGGCCAGGTCCTCCCGGGACTGGAAACAAGCATCCTAGGACCGTTTTCAGGGTTTCACCCCTCCTCAGCCAGGATAGCTTGACTCCAGTGGCATGGAGAGCACGGGACCCATGTCTGGGCATACCCCTCCCACTAGCGGTGACAAATGCAAAAACAACAATTGATGGATAGAATGCAGAACAATGTTGTACATTCACCCCAGTACAGAGAGCTGGGCCTAAATCCATCGTTTTTGTGCTCACTGTGCCATTCCAGTTTGAACCCAGCAATATGTAAATCAGTCTTAACCCTGTGCCCAATGGGAACATTCCAGCTCGAACTACCAGGCCAGGTCCTCCCTGGATTAGAAACATGCGTCCTAGGACCGGTTTCGGGGTTTACCCCTCTTCAGCCAGGATCACTTGACTCCAGTGGCATGGAGAGCATGGGCCCCACTTCTGGGCATACCCGTCCCACTAGGGGTGATAAATGCAAAAACAACAATTGATGACAGAATGCGGAACAATGTCATACTTTCCTCCAGTACAGAGATCTGGGCCTAAATCCATAGTTTTTTTGCTCACCATGCCATTCCAGTTTGAAGCCAGCCATATGCAAATCAGTCTTGAACCTGTGCCAAATGGGAACAGTCCAGCCCAAACTGCCTGGTCGGGTCCTCCCGGGACTGGAAACAAGCATCCTAGGACAAGTTTTGGGGTTTCACCCCTCTTCAGCCAGGATAGCTTGACTCCAGTGGCATGGAGAGCACGGGACCCACGTCTGGGCATACCCATCCCACTTGAGGTGACAGATGCATGGCGGCATCTGGTGATTAAAGCCATGTTAGCTGCCATAGAAAACAGGGCAGATGTTGCACAATCAATAAATACATTTTTCACCATGAACTCGGGACTATGCATCCTCTGACCACCCTGCTAACACCGTGTCTAGATGATAGTGTCAGCAACAAACTGGACCCTAAATGAATTTCATCCTGTTCACAGTCTGTAAAGGAGGGCTTTTATGCTGCAGCATTACTCTTGTGAGTAATCATCACATAGATCTCAGTTGTCCAACTTAGATATGCAAAAGCCAAAACTCTACAACATTTTGAAGATAAGTAATAAGTAAACAGGCAAATAAATGAGTCCAATTTAAATACATTGCTTGTATATTCATCCCGTGCTGAAACTTGAAAATCGTGCTTGGCTCTTGACCTCCCTCAACAAAAATGTACTAACTTGGATATCGCAGTTATCATGCACCTTGGTTCACCAAAGTACCAGGAGTAACAGAAGTGACATCACATACCCTCCCTTTGCCCCAATGCCATCATAGTAAATGACAACATATGATTTTTTTTTTATTTGATTCTACTAGGATGTGATGTCACCTGACCTTAATCACATCACAATAATTGACACTGTTTAAGTTAATAGCCCCTAATGCACTCAATTCTACAAAACACACCAGCTATTAACAGATATTAATGTCTATTTTATATGCCACCTATTTTAAGTAGTTTGCGCGCATTTATCTTTTTTCTCATTCATCTTTTTTTACTTTATGAAAATATTTTAGTTAGTATAAAGAGGAAACACTCGGAACCCACATTATTTAAATCACAACCATAATTTATTGGATCTTCTACTGTATAAACCAAGAATAAAATATACTGGTAAATAATAGGAAGAAGTAAAAATCAATAGTGCTTTATTCATGTAGCCCATATGTTAAATATCAGCTATGCTATTAACGTATTCCATCTCATAGTTAATACGTTTTCATCATGATCACTTGCATGGCATTATCCACCCATGCAAATCAGAGGTGACTCGTTTTATTCAGAACACCATTTTACATGTTTTTACAATAATAAAGGTGGGCAACATGTTGTTTACATCACATTTCATGTTTTAATATATTCAGTAAAATGCCTTTACCCTGCTGATGTTATTTGTTTCACTGAAATAAAAGTTTAATGTCCCAAGTCGCAGTGAGATCTACCGAAAGTAAACCATTGTGGGAAAGTCATCCCTTTTTCCCTGATCATCCCCATTTTTTGATTGATACTGGTGGTAAATGACTCTGAATGCTCTCTTGGCCTTGCCACCCCAACCCAGGGCTAGTGCCTTTGATTAAAAGGTATATGGTAATTAGGTCTACTTACAGTTGGCACTGACAACCTACCTGTAAGTAACTAGTATATGGTAGAGCATGTCGGTTTAGAGGCCAGCAGATCTCATGCATTTAAGCGTGTGCTGCTGTCTTGCCTGCTGTCATTTTAAAAGTTAGCCCTGCTTTGCAAGCTGCTTTTAAATTGAAATTATATGCAAATTCGACTTTGGTTTTAAAGGTACTTCCAAAGCATCGCCGGTGACACGCTGTATTTTAGTTCTAATGCCCAGCAGGGGGTCTTTGGAAAGTGGGCGATAATGCGTGGAGTTCAAGAGTTGTCGTTTAATTTCCTGATCATATTTGTGGATTCCCATGACTACGATCACTCCGCCTTTATCCGCGGGTTTAATAATGATTTCTTGGTTGTTTTTTAATGTGAGTAATGCTTGTTTTTCTACCAAGGGTAGATTCTAGGGTATGTATTGAAACTCTGATTTAAGGACATCAATGTCCCGCAGGACTAGCCGTTGGAAGGCTAAGATTTCAGGAGGCATCGTGCATGACGGGGGATTAAATGTAGAAGGCCGATGGAAATGGGGTAGCATCGGCTCGCTGGATTCTGGTTGGTCAGAGTAGAATTGTTTGAGTCTTATTCGTCTCTAAAACCTAAGCAGACTCGATTGGAGTTCTAGGAAGTTGGTGCGTTCAGTGGGAACAAAACTCATTCCACGGGAGAGAAGTGTAGTTTCATCGGGAGTGAGGATATGATCAGAGAGATTGAATATGGGTATGGCCTGGTCTTCAACATCCAGGTTGGTTTGGAGTTTAGGTAGGGTTGGTAAGTTCTCCGTGGTGTTCATTGTGGTGGGCCCCATTGGTAGAAGCGGTTGCGGGTCTGACGTTCTCCTGCAAATTGAGGTTGGTATTGGCGATTTCTTGTTGGTCTTGTATGAGGCTGGCCGCGTCCGCCACCCCGGCCTAAAAAAACAGGTGGTAATAATGGTTGGAGTCTGGTAGTGCCACCTGATGTGCTTGGACCTTCCGCTGGATCAGAGTCTTCAACTGACGTATTGGAGGAGTCTGAAAACTTGATTCTTTGGTTATTACGGTATCGTCCCCAATTTCGTGCTCTTGGTGGAATGTATGGAGTATTATAAAAGTCGTCACTAAGGTAAGGGTACGTCTGTTCCACCTTGTAGTATTTAATGTCTTTCTGGATTTTCGTGATCTTCTTATTTAATTCAAAAGTGTTAAATGCTGGAGTAATCCACATAATGTACCCAGGACTGGCTTGGGAGCTTCTGGATATCCCTAAACCTTTGATGGTACTTTTCAGGGGTCAGTCCAAACTTTGCAAGTAAAATGGCTTTCATGGGAGTTGACCTGGCTTGGTCCCCAACCTTTAGTGTTAGAAGTATGTCCCGCCTCACAGTAGGCATTTGTTTCTACAGACCCACCCAGTGTGCTCTTCTATGACCTTGTGGACCCTCTTGGCTACCTAGTAGGCAGAAAAACATTTGTGTATGTCATCTCCCACCACTTAACTGGGCAGCAGATTCTAAGGTATGCAAACTCTTTTATCACCTTCAGACATTTCGGGTATGCTGCCACATCACTGCTGGAATCTACCTACTTGGCTATAATGTCCATCTCTTTTAAACTCAGTTCATGAACCGATAACAATCTTTTCTACTCCAATGCCCTTTCAGCCTTCTTCGCTTCGAAGGCTAGTTTCCTCTCCTCTGCCTCCATTTTTCAATTTACCCATTTTCAGCTTGAGTCCCCTCTCCTCACTCCTCTCCGCCAGTTCCTCTGGGGACAGAGAGTGGGAGAAAACACTGCTTTCTGCCCTGGCAGGGAGCTCCATTCCAGAGGTCATATCCTTCCCTTCTACTTTAGGTGGGCCCTCAGAAGAGATTGGCTCAGGTCTCTCTACCTTACCATCCTCTACTGTGATCTCAACCGGTATGGAGTGAGCTTCTGCCCAGGTCTCAATGCCTTTTGTAAATCCACCTTCCTGGTGGTGCTCTTGGCAGGATGCCAAACTCCTTGGAAAAGGTTTTGAGCAGGGCCACAGTGTAGAGCTTCATGTTTGCCAGCTCAAATTCCCTGTTTGCTGGTGTGTTTTCAGAACCGACAGACAGATATGATTTTGGAGAATCAAAAATGCAAAATTCGTCTTGCGTATGGGATGGTAGTGTACACCAAATCACTGTATGGCACTGCACAAACACAAGTCTTAATCTCACCTCTGTTGTCAGAAATTGGGTTGTTAGTTGACTGGGGTTTAAGCCCTGGTCAAGCAGCAACCACAATCCTAGTCAAGGTAAGGCCAAGCAAACACCAAACTAACCTGTGCTCACCCTCTGGTAGCTTGGCATTAAGCAGACAGTCTTAACTTGGAGGCAGAGTTTAAAGAATTTGTGTAACATTTCAAACAGTAAAACAGTGAAAACACAACTCAAAATAATTCCACACCAGTTTAGAAAAATAGATCCAAACTTAATAAATAAAACAAAACCAAAACGACAAAAATTCCATTTAGTAGAACTGGAGATATTGAATTTTTTAGTTTATAGTGACAAAGCTCCAAAAAGCACAACTTGCTGTTGAGGATATCTGGTCGCACAGGAATGAGACACAGTCACAAGTTCATGCCTACTGTGATGGAGCACTGGCCTGCTACAAGGACCCAGTTAGGCCTAATGAGCAGAGTACTTACATTCCTGGTTGCTGAGCGTTGTGTGCATCTGCATCAAAGATGCCTCGCACAGCCATGGTAATGTGTTGGTTCCAAGATGCGGCGAGGCTGCGGTGCAAGGTCCGGCTGAGTCAATGTTGAGGATCTCGCTGACAGGGCTTACGATGCGAAGTCCGGTGTCGGGGATGCGATGTGCAGTCAAAGTGATGCGTTAGTTCTGATGAGCGGTGAAGCTGCGTTGCTGAGTTTCATTGTCGAAGCTGCAATCAATGAGAGATGCAAGGAGCTGCTCCAGGAAAGATTTGTGAAGCTTCAGTTCCAAAGGTGATGCATCAGTCCCAAGATGCGGGTTGCAGCAGCGATGCAAGTCTTTTGTGACGGGTCCAATCCACGCAGCAGCGGCAAGGCATCAGTTCTGGTCGAGGATGCGCCGCTCAGCGGAGAAGATTCATCCGTTTTGCTTGGGGATTCATCGCTCAGCAGAGAAGATGTGTCACTCCGCTGGTGAGCACCTCAGGCCAATTTGCAATTGTCCAGGACAGGGGTGGCACCACTTGGCTGTGTAGACTCACAGATGGCAGAGTTCAGGTGCAAATGCAAGGAGGTTGAAAGCCTGTTATGTCCCTAATGCTTCAGATGATATGGCCAGTCAGCTAGCCCTTGGAGTCACTCTTGGTTCAAGAACTGCAGGTCCAGTCCTTCACAACCAGAGAAGAGGGCATAAGGTAGCAGCCCAGCATGGGAAAGCCGAGTCCAGCAGAGTGCAGTCCAGCAGAGTGGCAGTGCTTCAGCAGCACAGCAGTCCTTCCTGGCAGAGTATCCGCAGGTCAAGAAGTATACTGAAGTGGCTGTGTCTGAGGTCCAGTACTTCTACCCAGAGGTGCCTTGGAAGTGGGGGAGACTTCAAGGACAAGCCTTTGAAGTGCACAGATGTCCTCCCTTCCTACCCTGGCTCCTGACTCACTTCGGGGGGTATGCAGCCCTTTGTGTGTGGACAGTATACAGCCTATTATGTGTAAGTTGGGCTGTGCTCAACTCCTCCTTCCCGTCTTGCAAGATATGGCCCATTAAGACACCTAAATTCCCATTATGTGTTGCCATCTAGGAGGAATACACAGAACTCAGCTGCCAACCATTCCTAGAAAATACCAACTTTCTAAAAATGACATTTTCAGAATTGCAGTTTAAAAATCGACTACATCACAAGTTTGGATTTTAAATTGTGATTCCAGAGACATCAGACTAGAAAGGTTTATCTATACCCATTGGAAATTACACTTAATAAATGTAATGAGTAATCCCAATCTCTCCCAATCCTTTGGGAGAGATAGGCCTTGGAGCAGTGCAACGCAGATTTGGAAGTTCTCACTGCCAGGACATGTAAAACTTACAAGAAATAGCCCTGCCTTTTAAATACATTGCCCCCTGCCCCTTGTGTTGTCCAGGGCTTACAGTGGGGGTGAGTTATATGTATAAAAAGGAAAGGTCTTGGCCTGGCAAAAGGTTTATATTTGCCAGGTCAACATGTCAGTGTAAACTGCACACACAGGCTCTGCAATGGTAGGCCTGAGAGATAGTTAAAGGACTACTTCAGTGGGTGGCACAATCAGTGCTGCATGCCTACTAGTAGCATTTAATGTACAGGCCCTGGGTGCATGTATTACCACTTTTGTAAGGACTTATATTAAAAATGCCAATTGAGGTTGAAATAATATTACCATGTATGGGGAGAGAGATCGCAAGCACTTTAGCACTAGTTAGTAGTGTTAAAGTGCACAGAGTCCTGATGCCAGCAAAAACAAGGTCAGAAAAGTGGAGGAGGGAGGTAAAAAGAGGGGGGAAGACCATCCCAAGGCTGTCGGGTCTAACAAGGAGCCTCCAGTGTGTTTGTTGATAAGCAAAGAAGAGCACCTGCTATGCTCACATGTAGGAATAATATAATTGTTAACCCCTTCGACGCTCATGACGAGCTCAGCTCATCATGAAGTACACCTCTTGTACGCTCATGACGAGCTGAGCTCATCATGAACCGCGGGATTCTGCATTTCTTAGCGCACAGCGGGAAAATGCGCCTCATCAATGCGGTTAAATAGCTGACCACTAGTTTGTATGAACACATATTTTCATTTTTGTGCATGTTTCACCTGTATATATTGAGTCCAAAGGGCATGAGTGTGTGTGTCTGTGTGTGTGACATCGTAATTAGTCTAGCACTTTAGGAGATTACTACATGTGGTTACAGGGTGTTTGCCAGGGTGTGTGGAGGAGGTATGTGCTGTCACTAGCACGGACCACTGCTTTAGGATAAGGTGCATCATGTCAAAGGTTGTAGTTTACCCATTGAATGTAGTCAGAGGGGGTCTAGCTGGTTAGCTGGTTCTTTGGCTGATGGTGTGCAACAGTAAAAGTGTGTTGTGTTAGTGTTTCCTTGGATTTTTGTCAGTGAGGAGTAGTTCAGTTGGGGTGAATAATGATGAGGTGGTTAGTGTTTGCAGTGAGTGTCCAAATGGGGGTGATTCTGGTGTGAGGTCCGTGAACACTTTTGGTTGTGAGTGATACTGCAGAAGCAGTTTCTTATCCTTTTGCTGTATGTGTGAGAAAAGGAGATGTTGCAGTGTCTTGGTTTAAGAGCCTCAGTATGCACTTTATGTGAGATGCAGTAGTGAAAGTGATGATGCCTACAATGTCTGGTGAACTGGGTGAAGGTGGATAGTTCTTGACAGCTGATGAACCCCTAATAAGATCTTGGATGAGAATACTGTACCTATGGTCTTGCATCCTGTACCCTGTACTGAGGTCAGGATAGCTTTTGTGCAGGAAAGCATGCCATCATTTAGGGCTATTTCCTCACTGTATGTTTATACAACTCACATACAAAGAGGTAAAAAAAACGGAGACATAAAGATATGTCTCCTCGTTATGGCAGCACTCAGGTGGTAGCAACATTTTCTCACAACACCATGTTCAAAAGTCTTGGTAAATAGGGGTGTGCATGAAAATACATAGATGGCTGCACAGCAATGTCCATGCACCACCCATGTAATGCCTACCTAATACAAGGTAATACAAGGCAGCGCTGTGTGCTGCATCACTATTTCTTTTTATACAAAGCCACTCAAAACCACACAAATAGGGATTTGAGTGATTTTGTAATCCCCAAAATCGATATTGCGCCAGGGCTGCGCAAACAAAATGACACAACTTTATGCAAAATTTTAGTAAATATGGACACTAGTGCATAATAAACAGTGATTTCCTATAGTGCACTTGTATACAGAACAGAGCAAAAAGGGATTTCCAAGTGGTTGCCATTATGTTCTGTTACCTACTTTCTATCAGTAAGTGATCCTACTTTCTTATAAGCCCTTTTTTGAAAACCTGTAAGACTGTCCTGTCAGAATCCAATTAATCATCTTGGCATCTCTTGGTCTTCCTGTACAAAACTAGTAAGAATCCAGTTGTGGTCACTAAAGAGGTAAACACACAAGCTGTATAAAGTGGGGTTTTCAATTGATTGCAATACATAACACTTCTGGTGGGCTGTCAGTCTAGTCCATATTTTAACCCCTTCCATGCTCATGACGAGCTCAGCTCGTCATGCAGTACAGTGCTCCTGTGCTCATGAGGAGCTGAGCTCGTCATGACCACACCCGTTTTTATTGCTGTCCAGCACAGCAGGGGAATCGCTCTAGCAGCGATGCGGTTAATATAAAATTGACACTGCAAGTTCAGGTTAGAAAGTTACTATAAATGTCTAGCCTGGACGAGGGTATGTCTGAAAGTTTTTCTGGGCATGGGATATCAAAGTTCATGCCACATGTCAATACCTGCAAAAACAACCATTGATGGACAGAATGCAAAACAATGTCGTACATTGACACAAGTACAGAGATCTGGGCCTAAATCCATAGTTGTTTTTGCTCACCATGCCATTCCAGTTTGAACCCAGCCATATACAAATCAGTCTTGACCCTGTGCGCAATGGGAGCAGTCCAGCCCGAACTGCCAGGCCAGGTCCTCCCGGGACTGGAAACAAGCATCCTAGGACCGTTTTCAGGGTTTCACCCCTCCTCAGCCAGGATAGCTTGACTCCAGTGGCATGGAGAGCACGGGACCCATGTCTGGGCATACCCCTCCCACTAGCGGTGACAAATGCAAAAACAACAATTGATGGATAGAATGCAGAACAATGTTGTACATTCACCCCAGTACAGAGAGCTGGGCCTAAATCCATCGTTTTTGTGCTCACTGTGCCATTCCAGTTTGAACCCAGCAATATGTAAATCAGTCTTAACCCTGTGCCCAATGGGAACATTCCAGCTCGAACTACCAGGCCAGGTCCTCCCTGGATTGGAAACATGCGTCCTAGGACCGGTTTCGGGGTTTACCCCTCTTCAGCCAGGATCACTTGACTCCAGTGGCATGGAGAGCATGGGCCCCACTTCTGGGCATACCCGTCCCACTAGGGGTGATAAATGCAAAAACAACAATTGATGACAGAATGCGGAACAATGTCATACTTTCCTCCAGTACAGAGATCTGGGCCTAAATCCATAGTTTTTTTGCTCACCATGCCATTCCAGTTTGAAGCCAGCCATATGCAAATCAGTCTTGAACCTGTGCCAAATGGGAACTGTCCAGCCCAAACTGCCTGGTCGGGTCCTCCCGGGACTGGAAACAAGCATCCTAGGACAAGTTTTGGGGTTTCACCCCTCTTCAGCCAGGATAGCTTGACTCCAGTGGCATGGAGAGCACGGGACCCACGTCTGGGCATACCCATCCCACTTGAGGTGACAGATGCATGGCGGCATCTGGTGATTAAAGCCATGTTAGCTGCCATAGAAAACAGGGCAGATGTTGCACAATCAATAAATACATTTTTCACCATGAACTCGGGACTATGCATCCTCTGACCACCCTGCTAACACCGTGTCTAGATGATAGTGTCAGCAACAAACTGGACCCTAAATGAATTTCATCCTGTTCACAGTCTGTAAAGGAGGGCTTTTATGCTGCAGCATTACTCTTGTGAGTAATCATCACATAGATCTCAGTTGTCCAACTTAGATATGCAAAAGCCAAAACTCTACAACATTTTGAAGATAAGTAATAAGTAAACAGGCAAATAAATGAGTCCAATTTAAATACATTGCTTGTATATTCATCCCGTGCTGAAACTTGAAAATCGTGCTTGGCTCTTGACCTCCCTCAACAAAAATGTACTAACTTGGATATCGCAGTTATCATGCACCTTGGTTCACCAAAGTACCAGGAGTAACAGAAGTGACATCACATACCCTCCCTTTGCCCCAATGCCATCATAGTAAATGACAACATATGATTTTTTTTAAATTTGATTCTACTAGGATGTGATGTCACCTGACCTTAATCACATCACAATAATTGACACTGTTTAAGTTAATAGCCCCTAATGCACTCAATTCTACAAAACACACCAGCTATTAACAGATATTAATGTCTATTTTATATGCCACCTATTTTAAGTAGTTTGCGCGCATTTATCTTTTTCTCATTCATCTTTTTTTACTTTATGAAAATATTTTAGTTAGTATAAAGAGGAAACACTCGGAACCCACATTATTTAAATCACAACCATAATTTATTGGATCTTCTACTGTATAAACCAAGAATAAAATATACTGGTAAATAATAGGAAGAAGTAAAAATCAATAGTGCTTTATTCATGTAGCCCATATGTTAAATATCAGCTATGCTATTAACGTATTCCATCTCATAGTTAATACGTTTTCATCATGATCACTTGCATGGCATTATCCACCCATGCAAATCAGAGGTGACTCGTTTTATTCAGAACACCATTTTACATGTTTTTACAATAATAAAGGTGGGCAACATGTTGTTTACATCACATTTCATGTTTTAATATATTCAGTAAAATGCCTTTACCCTGCTGATGTTATTTGTTTCACTGAAATAAAAGTTTAATGTCCCAAGTCGCAGTGAGATCTACCGAAAGTAAACCATTGTGGGAAAGTCATCCCTTTTTCCCTGATCATCCCCATTTTTTGATTGATACTGGTGGTAAATGACTCTGAATGCTCTCTTGGCCTTGCCACCCCAACCCAGGGCTAGTGCCTTTGATTAAAAGGTATATGGTAATTAGGTCTACTTACAGTTGGCACTGACAACCTACCTGTAAGTAACTAGTATATGGTAGAGCATGTCGGTTTAGAGGCCAGCAGATCTCATGCATTTAAGCGTGTGCTGCTGTCTTGCCTGCTGTCATTTTAAAAGTTAGCCCTGCTTTGCAAGCTGCTTTTAAATTGAAATTATATGCAAATTCGACTTTGGTTTTAAAGGTACTTCCAAAGCATCGCCGGTGACACGCTGTATTTTAGTTCTAATGCCCAGCAGGGGGTCTTTGGAAAGTGGGCGATAATGCGTGGAGTTCAAGAGTTGTCGTTTCATTTCCTGATCATATTTGTGGATTCCCATGACTACGATCACTCCGCCTTTATCCGCGGGTTTAATAATGATTTCTTGGTTGTTTTTTAATGTGAGTAATGCTTGTTTTTCTACCAAGGGTAGATTCTAGGGTATGTATTGAAACTCTGATTTAAGGACATCAATGTCCCGCAGGACTAGCCGTTGGAAGGCTAAGATTTCAGGAGGCATCGTGCATGACGGGGGATTAAATGTAGAAGGCCGATGGAAATGGGGTAGCATCGGCTCGCTGGATTCTGGTTGGTCAGAGTAGAATTGTTTGAGTCTTATTCGTCTCTAAAACCTAAGCAGACTCGATTGGAGTTCTAGGAAGTTGGTGCGTTCAGTGGGAACAAAACTCATTCCACGGGAGAGAAGTGTAGTTTCATCGGGAGTGAGGATATGATCAGAGAGATTGAATATGGGTATGGCCTGGTCTTCAACATCCAGGTTGGTTTGGAGTTTAGGTAGGGTTGGTAAGTTCTCCGTGGTGTTCATTGTGGTGGGCCCCATTGGTAGAAGCGGTTGCGGGTCTGACGTTCTCCTGCAAATTGAGGTTGGTATTGGCGATTTCTTGTTGGTCTTGTATGAGGCTGGCCGCGTCCGCCACCCCGGCCTAAAAAAACAGGTGGTAATAATGGTTGGAGTCTGGTAGTGCCACCTGATGTGCTTGGACCTTCCGCTGGATCAGAGTCTTCAACTGACGTATTGGAGGAGTCTGAAAACTTGATTCTTTGGTTATTACGGTATCGTCCCCAATTTCGTGCTCTTGGTGGAATGTATGGAGTATTATAAAAGTCGTCACTAAGGTAAGGGTACGTCTGTTCCACCTTGTAGTATTTAATGTCTTTCTGGATTTTCGTGATCTTCTTATTTAATTCAAAAGTGTTAAATGCTGGAGTAATCCACATAATGTACCCAGGACTGGCTTGGGAGCTTCTGGATATCCCTAAACCTTTGATGGTACTTTTCAGGGGTCAGTCCAAACTTTGCAAGTAAAATGGCTTTCATGGGAGTTGACCTGGCTTGGTCCCCAACCTTTAGTGTTAGAAGTATGTCCCGCCTCACAGTAGGCATTTGTTTCTACAGACCCACCCAGTGTGCTCTTCTATGACCTTGTGGACCCTCTTGGCTACCTAGTAGGCAGAAAAACATTTGTGTATGTCATCTCCCACCACTTAACTGGGCAGCAGATTCTAAGGTATGCAAACTCTTTTATCACCTTCAGACATTTCGGGTATGCTGCCACATCACTGCTGGAATCTACCTACTTGGCTATAATGTCCATCTCTTTTAAACTCAGTTCATGAACCGATAACAATCTTTTCTACTCCAATGCCCTTTCAGCCTTCTTCGCTTCGAAGGCTAGTTTCCTCTCCTCTGCCTCCATTTTTCAATTTACCCATTTTCAGCTTGAGTCCCCTCTCCTCACTCCTCTCCGCCAGTTCCTCTGGGGACAGAGAGTGGGAGAAAACACTGCTTTCTGCCCTGGCAGGGAGCTCCATTCCAGAGGTCATATCCTTCCCTTCTACTTTAGGTGAGTCCTCAGAAGAGATTGGCTCAGGTCTCTCTACCTTACCATCCTCTACTGTGATCTCAACCGGTATGGAGTGAGCTTCTGCCCAGGTCTCAATGCCTTTTGTAAATCCACCTTCCTGGTGGTGCTCTTGGCAGGATGCCAAACTCCTTGGAAAAGGTTTTGAGCAGGGCCACAGTGTAGAGCTTCATGTTTGCCAGCTCAAATTCCCTGTTTGCTGGTGTGTTTTCAGAACCGACAGACAGATATGATTTTGGAGAATCAAAAATGCAAAATTCGTCTTGCGTATGGGATGGTAGTGTACACCAAATCACTGTATGGCACTGCACAAACACAAGTCTTAATCTCACCTCTGTTGTCAGAAATTGGGTTGTTAGTTGACTGGGGTTTAAGCCCTGGTCAAGCAGCAACCACAATCCTAGTCAAGGTAAGGCCAAGCAAACACCAAACTAACCTGTGTTCACCCTCTGGTAGCTTGGCATTAAGCAGACAGTCTTAACTTGGAGGCAGAGTTTAAAGAATTTGTGTAACATTTCAAACAGTAAAACAGTGAAAACACAACTCAAAATAATTCCACACCAGTTTAGAAAAATAGATCCAAACTTAATAAATAAAACAAAACCAAAACGACAAAAATTCCATTTAGTAGAACTGGAGATATTGAATTTTTTAGTTTATAGTGACAAAGCTCCAAAAAGCACAACTTGCTGTTGAGGATATCTGGTCGCACAGGAATGAGACACAGTCACAAGTTCATGCCTACTGTGATGGAGCACTGGCCTGCTACAAGGACCCAGTTAGGCCTAATGAGCAGAGTACTTACATTCCTGGTTGCTGAGCGTTGTGTGCATCTGCATCAAAGATGCCTCGCACAGCCATGGTAATGTGTTGGTTCCAAGATGCGGCGAGGCTGCGGTGCAAGGTCCGGCTGCGTCAATGTTGAGGATCTCGCTGACAGGGCTTACGATGCGAAGTCCGGTGTCGGGGATGCGATGTGCAGTCAAAGTGATGCGTTAGTTCTGATGAGCGGTGAAGCTGCGTTGCTGAGTTTCATTGTCGAAGCTGCAATCAATGAGAGATGCAAGGAGCTGCTCCAGGAAAGATTTGTGAAGCTTCAGTTCCAAAGGTGATGCATCAGTCCCAAGATGCGGGTTGCAGCAGCGATGCAAGTCTTTTGTGACGGGTCCAATCCACGCAGCAGCGGCAAGGCATCAGTTCTGGTCGAGGATGCGCCGCTCAGCGGAGAAGATTCATCCGTTTTGCTTGGGGATTCATCGCTCAGCAGAGAAGATGTGTCACTCCGCTGGTGAGCACCTCAGGCCAATTTGCAATTGTCCAGGACAGGGGTGGCACCACTTGGCTGTGTAGACTCACAGATGGCAGAGTTCAGGTGCAAATGCAAGGAGGTTGAAAGCCTGTTATGTCCCTAATGCTTCAGATGATATGGCCAGTCAGCTAGCCCTTGGAGTCACTCTTGGTTCAAGAACTGCAGGTCCAGTCCTTCACAACCAGAGAAGAGGGCATAAGGTAGCAGCCCAGCATGGGAAAGCCGAGTCCAGCAGAGTGCAGTCCAGCAGAGTGGCAGTGCTTCAGCAGCACAGCAGTCCTTCCTGGCAGAGTATCCGCAGGTCAAGAAGTATACTGAAGTGGCTGTGTCTGAGGTCCAGTACTTCTACCCAGAGGTGCCTTGGAAGTGGGGGAGACTTCAAGGACAAGCCTTTGAAGTGCACAGATGTCCTCCCTTCCTACCCTGGCTCCTGACTCACTTCGGGGGGTATGCAGCCCTTTGTGTGTGGACAGTATACAGCCTATTATGTGTAAGTTGGGCTGTGCTCAACTCCTCCTTCCCGTCTTGCAAGATATGGCCCATTAAGACACCTAAATTCCCATTATGTGTTGCCATCTAGGAGGAATACACAGAACTCAGCTGCCAACCATTCCTAGAAAATACCAACTTTCTAAAAATGACATTTTCAGAATTGCAGTTTAAAAATCGACTACATCACAAGTTTGGATTTTAAATTGTGATTCCAGAGACATCAGACTAGAAAGGTTTATCTATACCCATTGGAAATTACACTTAATAAATGTAATGAGTAATCCCAATCTCTCCCAATCCTTTGGGAGAGATAGGCCTTGGAGCAGTGCAACGCAGATTTGGAAGTTCTCACTGCCAGGACATGTAAAACTTACAAGAAATAGCCCTGCCTTTTAAATACATTGCCCCCTGCCCCTTGTGTTGTCCAGGGCTTACAGTGGGGGTGAGTTATATGTATAAAAAGGAAAGGTCTTGGCCTGGCAAAAGGTTTATATTTGCCAGGTCAACATGTCAGTGTAAACTGCACACACAGGCTCTGCAATGGTAGGCCTGAGAGATAGTTAAAGGACTACTTCAGTGGGTGGCACAATCAGTGCTGCATGCCTACTAGTAGCATTTAATGTACAGGCCCTGGGTGCATGTATTACCACTTTTGTAAGGACTTATATTAAAAATGCCAATTGAGGTTGAAATAATATTACCATGTATGGGGAGAGAGATCGCAAGCACTTTAGCACTAGTTAGTAGTGTTAAAGTGCACAGAGTCCTGATGCCAGCAAAAACAAGGTCAGAAAAGTGGAGGAGGGAGGTAAAAAGAGGGGGGAAGACCATCCCAAGGCTGTCGGGTCTAACAAGGAGCCTCCAGTGTGTTTGTTGATAAGCAAAGAAGAGCACCTGCTATGCTCACATGTAGGAATAATATAATTGTTAACCCCTTCGACGCTCATGACGAGCTCAGCTCATCATGAAGTACACCTCTTGTACGCTCATGACGAGCTGAGCTCATCATGAACCGCGGGATTCTGCATTTCTTAGCGCACAGCGGGAAAATGCGCCTCATCAATGCGGTTAAATAGCTGACCACTAGTTTGTATGAACACATATTTTCATTTTTGTGCATGTTTCACCTGTATATATTGAGTCCAAAGGGCATGAGTGTGTGTGTCTGTGTGTGTGACATCGTA
Source organism: Lissotriton helveticus (assembly GCF_964261635.1). Lineage (NCBI taxonomy): Eukaryota > Metazoa > Chordata > Amphibia > Caudata > Salamandridae > Lissotriton > Lissotriton helveticus. The sequence continues at coordinate 178,066,757 of NC_136063.1, read as the reverse complement.
ATTAGTCTAGCACTTTAGGAGATTACTACATGTGTTACTACAGGGTGTTTGCCAGGGTGTGTGGAGGAGGTATGTGCTGTCACTAGCACGGACCACTGCTTTAGGATAAGGTGCATCATGTCAAAGGTTGTAGTTTACCCATTGAATGTAGTCAGAGGGGGTCTAGCTGGTTAGCTGGTTCTTTGGCTGATGGTGTGCAACAGTAAAAGTGTGTTGTGTTAGTGTTTCCTTGGATTTTTGTCAGTGAGGAGTAGTTCAGTTGGGGTGAATAATGATGAGGTGGTTAGTGTTTGCAGTGAGTGTCCAAATGGGGGTGATTCTGGTGTGAGGTCCGTGAACACTTTTGGTTGTGAGTGATACTGCAGAAGCAGTTTCTTATCCTTTTGCTGTATGTGTGAGAAAAGGAGATGTTGCAGTGTCTTGGTTTAAGAGCCTCAGTATGCACTTTATGTGAGATGCAGTAGTGAAAGTGATGATGCCTACAATGTCTGGTGAACTGGGTGAAGGTGGATAGTTCTTGACAGCTGATGAACCCCTAATAAGATCTTGGATGAGAATACTGTACCTATGGTCTTGCATCCTGTACCCTGTACTGAGGTCAGGATAGCTTTTGTGCAGGAAAGCATGCCATCATTTAGGGCTATTTCCTCACTGTATGTTTATACAACTTACATACAAAGAGGTAAAAAAAACGGAGACATAAAGATATGTCTCCTCGTTATGGCAGCACTCAGGTGGTAGCAACATTTTCTCACAACACCATGTTCAAAAGTCTTGGTAAATAGGGGTGTGCATGAAAATACATAGATGGCTGCACAGCAATGTCCATGCACCACCCATGTAATGCCTACCTAATACAAGGTAATACAAGGCAGCGCTGTGTGCTGCATCACTATTTCTTTTTATACAAAGCCACTCAAAACCACACAAATAGGGATTTGAGTGATTTTGTAATCCCCAAAATCGATATTGCGCCAGGGCTGCGCAAACAAAATGACACAACTTTATGCAAAATTTTAGTAAATATGGACACTAGTGCATAATAAACAGTGATTTCCTATAGTGCACTTGTATACAGAACAGAGCAAAAAGGGATTTCCAAGTGGTTGCCATTATGTTCTGTTACCTACTTTCTATCAGTAAGTGATCCTACTTTCTTATAAGCCCTTTTTTGAAAACCTGTAAGACTGTCCTGTCAGAATCCAATTAATCATCTTGGCATCTCTTGGTCTTCCTGTACAAAACTAGTAAGAATCCAGTTGTGGTCACTAAAGAGGTAAACACACAAGCTGTATAAAGTGGGGTTTTCAATTGATTGCAATACATAACACTTCTGGTGGGCTGTCAGTCTAGTCCATATTTTAACCCCTTCCATGCTCATGACGAGCTCAGCTCGTCATGCAGTACAGTGCTCCTGTGCTCATGAGGAGCTGAGCTCGTCATGACCACACCCGTTTTTATTGCTGTCCAGCACAGCAGGGGAATCGCTCTAGCAGCGATGCGGTTAATATAAAATTGACACTGCAAGTTCAGGTTAGAAAGTTACTATAAATGTCTAGCCTGGACGAGGGTATGTCTGAAAGTTTTTCTGGGCATGGGATATCAAAGTTCATGCCACATGTCAATACCTGCAAAAACAACCATTGATGGACAGAATGCAAAACAATGTCGTACATTGGCACAAGTACAGAGATCTGGGCCTAAATCCATAGTTGTTTTTGCTCACCATGCCATTCCAGTTTGAACCCAGCCATATACAAATCAGTCTTGACCCTGTGCGCAATGGGAGCAGTCCAGCCCGAACTGCCAGGCCAGGTCCTCCCGGGACTGGAAACAAGCATCCTAGGACCGTTTTCAGGGTTTCACCCCTCCTCAGCCAGGATAGCTTGACTCCAGTGGCATGGAGAGCACGGGACCCATGTCTGGGCATACCCCTCCCACTAGCGGTAACAAATGCAAAAACAACAATTGATGGATAGAATGCAGAACAATGTTGTACATTCACCCCAGTACAGAGAGCTGGGCCTAAATCCATCGTTTTTGTGCTCACTGTGCCATTCCAGTTTGAACCCAGCAATATGTAAATCAGTCTTAACCCTGTGCCCAATGGGAACTTTCCAGCTCGAACTACCAGGCCAGGTCCTCCCTGGATTGGAAACATGCGTCCTAGGACCGGTTTCGGGGTTTACCCCTCTTCAGCCAGGATCACTTGACTCCAGTGGCATGGAGAGCATGGGTCCCACTTCTGGGCATACCCGTCCCACTAGGGGTGATAAATGCAAAAACAACAATTGATGACAGAATGCGGAACAATGTCATACTTTCCTCCAGTACAGAGATCTGGGCCTAAATCCATAGTTTTTTTGCTCACCATGCCATTCCAGTTTGAAGCCAGCCATATGCAAATCAGTCTTGAACCTGTGCCAAATGGGAACAGTCCAGCCCAAACGGCCTGGTCGGGTCCTCCCGGGACTGGAAACAAGCATCCTAGGACCAGTTTTGGGGTTTCACCCCTCTTCAGCCAGGATAGCTTTACTCCAGTGGCATGGAGAGCACGGGACCCACGTCTGGGCATACCCATCCCACTTGAGGTGACAGATGCATGGCGGCATCTGGTGATTAAAGCCATGTTAGCTGCCATAGAAAACAGGGCAGATGTTGCACAATCAATAAATACATTTTTCACCATGAACTCGGGACTATGCATCCTCTGACCACCCTGCTAACACCGTGTCTAGATGATAGTGTCAGCAACAAACTGGACCCTAAATGAATTTCATCCTGTTCACAGTCTGTAAAGGGGGGCTTTTATGCTGCAGCATTACTCTTGTGAGTAATCATCACATAGATCTCAGTTGTCCAACTTAGATATGCAAAAGCCAAAACTCTACAACATTTTGAAGATAAGTAATAAGTAAACAGGCAAATAAATGAGTCCAATTTAAATACATTGCTTGTATATTCATCCCGTGCTGAAACTTGAAAATCGTGCTTGGCTCTTGACCTCCCTCAACAAAAATGTACTAACTTGGATATCGCAGTTATCATGCACCTTGGTTCACCAAAGTACCAGGAGTAACAGAAGTGACATCACATACCCTCCCTTTGCTCCAATGCCATCATAGTAAATGACAACATATGATTTTTTTAAATTTGATTCTACTAGGATGTGATGTCACCTCACCTTAATCACATCACAATAATTGACACTGTTTAAGTTAATAGCCCCTAATGCACTCAATTCTACAAAACACACCAGCTATTAACAGATATTAATGTCTATTTTATATGCCACCTATTTTAAGTAGTTTGCGCGCATTTATCTTTTTTCTCATTCATCTTTTTTTACTTTATGAAAATATTTTAGTTAGTATAAAGAGGAAACACTCGGAACCCACATTATTTAAATCACAACCATAATTTATTGGATCTTCTACTGTATAAACCAAGAATAAAATATACTGGTAAATAATAGGAAGAAGTAAAAATCAATAGTGCTTTATTCATGTAGCCCATATGTTAAATATCAGCTATGCTATTAACGTATTCCATCTCATAGTTAATACGTTTTCATCATGATCACTTGCATGGCATTATCCACCCATGCAAATCAGAGGTGACTCGTTTTATTCAGAACACCATTTTACATGTTTTTACAATAATAAAGGTGGGCAACATGTTGTTTACATCACATTTCATGTTTTAATATATTCAGTAAAATGCCTTTACCCTGCTGATGTTATTTGTTTCACTGAAATAAAAGTTTAATGTCCCAAGTCGCAGTGAGATCTACCGAAAGTAAACCATTGTGGGAAAGTCATCCCTTTTTCCCTGATCATCCTCATTTTTTGATTGATACTGGTGGTAAATGACTCTGAATGCTCTCTTGGCCTTGCCACCCCAACCCAGGGCTAGTGCCTTTGATTAAAAGGTATATGGTAATTAGGTCTACTTACAGTTGGCACTGACAACCTACCTGTAAGTAACTAGTATATGGTAGAGCATGTCGGTTTAGAGGCCAGCAGATCTCATGCATTTAAGCGTGTGCTGCTGTCTTGCCTGCTGTCATTTTAAAAGTTAGCCCTGCTTTGCAAGCTGCTTTTAAATTGAAATTATATGCAAATTCGACTTTGGTTTTAAAGGTACTTCCAAAGTATGAAACAACACAATTTTACACATAAGTCACCCCTAAGGACTACCCTAGGTGCCATGTAAAAATAAGCAGGGACATTTTAAAAAGATGCTTTATATGCCTTGGCGAGGGAAACACTTCCAATTGAGTTTTCCCCCCATTTTATCATTTTAGCTCCTTAGGGTAACATGGGAATGCTTTAATAAAGTATAACTATTGACAGAAGAGAAGCTAAAATAATATTTAAAGGACTTCAAGGATTGGCAATGATAACTCCAACAACCTGCCACTGTTGAATTTACCATAACTAGTACAGAAAATAATTTATAGAACTTTCTTTTCTTTGAGTCAAAATCCAGCCTTCTAGCAGCCTCTCATGATTGACCAGTCTTGACAGGCTGAGCCAAACTGCTTCGATGAGGAGATAAGTGGCCTGCATAGAGAGAGTGGTCATTTGGTGGGGGGAGATCTGCAGCTGCAGAGAACATGGCAGAAAGGGGGCTGGGTGCCCAAACTGATCTTCAAAGAGAGCAGGACAGTAAGGCCTGTACCCCCAGCCAGATGGGAGCCCCAGGAATGGAATTTGCAGGAGGTCTGGAGGGGGAGTGTTAAGGGAAATGAGCCACATCAGGAGGTCGACTTAGCCAAATCTTTAACCCCAAGACGAAAAAGTCTGTATCTTGAATTGTAAAGTACTGTGCTTTGTGGGACAAGAATATGTCACACTTCGGAGGAAGCGGTCATGCTTTTGGGTGGCATCCTATACCCCATCGGTTAGAGGTGCCCCATTGCTTGTCGCCCCAGAACTTCAGATGAATATGTGAGAGCTGCATAGCAACTCAGCTCTGCTGCTTGAAACTACTTTATTTTATTATTTATTTATTTATTTTTTGAACTTATATGGCGCAAACAGCTACCCAAAAAGGGTTTCCCGGCGCCTAAGCACACAGACACAATGATGATAAAACAGCAGTGGATATTTTAAAGACACTGGTCAAACAACCAGGTCTTTATCTCTTTCCGGAACCTGGTGAGACTTTGCTCCTTTCGAATATGGATAGGGAGGGTGTTCCAGATGGATGGGCCTAGGTAAGCAAATGATCTTCCTCCCATCCTGGCCAGTTTGAATCTAGGTACGCCAAATTTTTCAGCTGATTTTGAACGTAGATTTCTCTCTGGAATATAGGGAGAGGCCAGTGTTTGGAGGTATTTGGGTGCGGTACCAGTTTTGATTTTGAACATATAGTTCAACGCCTTGAACCTGATACGATTTTCAACCCTTAGCCAGTGCAGCTCACGTAGGTAAGGAGACACGCTGTTGTTCTTGGGTATAACACAGAGAAGTCGGGCTGCCGCATTTTGAACAAGCTGCAACCTCTTTGTGACTGCCTTGTTTGCACCCAAATATAAGATGTTCCCGTAGTCAAGCCGGGATGTAACTAAGGCGTTGACCACTGTTTTTTGCATGGGGACAGGCAGCATCCAAAGGATCTTCCTGAGCCACCTCATGATCGTAAAGCAGAGGCCCACTACTTTGTTGGCCTGGTGCTTCATGGACAAGGAATTGTCCAGTATTACTCCCAAGTTCCTAGCATGAGTCACTGGAGTTGGAAGATTGCCCATCTGGTCAGGCCAGTGTGGAGTACCCCACAGCTCTGGCTGTTTGCCCAGAAGGAGAATCTCCGTTTTATCTCCATTTAGTTTCAATTGGTTAGTTGTCATCCAATTGAAGACTTTCAGAAGGCCATCTCTTAAGGGAGACGAAGATGAAGCCTGGGGTTTAGATAGTGAGAAGACAATCTGAGAATCGTCAGCATATGACATAAAGGTTAGTCCTGCCTCTTCAACAAGGTCTGCCAAAGGTCTAAGATAGAGATTGAAGAAGAGGGGGCTGAGGATGGAACCCTGCGGTACTCCATGTGGGGATTTGAAATGTCCCGAGCATGCATCAGCCGAGGCTATTTGGAATGTCCGCTGGCTCAAAAAGGATCTGATCCATTTCAGAGCAGTTCCACCGATTCCATTTTTTTCCAGCCGGGTGATTAGTTTTGTATGCGACACGGTATCGAAGGCTGCGCTTAGGTCGAGTAGAACAAGCGCAACCGTCTGACCATCATCGAGGAGTTTCCTGATTGTTTCAGAGATACCCAGTAGAGCGGTTTCCGTAGAGAACCCTGTGCGGAAACCTGATTGGGTGGGGTGAAGAAGGGCATTTTCCTCTACAAAGAGAGATAAGGCAGAATGCACATGCCTCTCCAGACATTTAGAGAAAGCAGGTAGGAGTGAAATAGGCCTATAGTTGGCCAGTATGTCGGGGTCTGCTGTCGGTTTTTTAAGCAATGGGGTCACAATAGCGTGCTTCCATATAGAGGGTACTGTGGCAAGCTCCAGAGATGAGTTTAGAATGTCAGCTAAAATTTCAAGGGCTGGTACATCCAGTGTTTTAATTATATTAATGGGAATGGGATCCTGTGGAGAGCCAGACTTGATTGTTTTCATAATGGCTATAAGGGTGTCTGTTGTAATAGGAGGCCATTTTTGAAGGGTCTGGGTTACAGTCGGCGTATGCTCACCATCTTCTTCAGATGGGTCAGATTTGTTCCCATCTATCTCAATGATTAGTTTGTCGATTTTGTCTGAGAAGAATTGAGCTAATTCCTGACACTGTTTCTCATTCAAGGGGCGTGATGGAGCAGTAGTTTGTGCTCCAGCAAGGTTTTTTACAGTGTTAAACAGTACTTTTGCTTTATTTGCAGCTCCCAAAATGGTGTTAGCTACATACGAGGCCCGTGCTTTTTTGCATGCAGTATGATAGTGATTCCTAGCTGTGTGGTATAAGGATTTTTTAATTGGATCAAAATCCTTCCGCCACACTCTTTCGAGGGCCTTACATTTCTTTTTCCCTTCTTTTAGTGACTCATTGAACCAAGGGGCCGGGGGGCGATGTAATTTCTTTTTGACATTAGGAATGGATAGGCAGGACTCAGCTGCATTTGTCAGCCATTGTTGTGTGGCCATCGCAATACATTCCATGGTTTGATTAGTGCTAGGTGGATGCCTACTGAGTTCTGCATTGAGTTTAGGGACATCTAAGGATTTCCAGTTTTTCTTTAACGGGGGCACCACCTTGGCTTGAACAGTAGAAGCATTAAGTGCCTCAAGCTTGAACTTAATTAGAAAATGGTCAGACCAACAGATGGGGATAGTATCCAGCCAGATGAGTTGGGGGAGATTGGACAATAAAGGGTCCAATAAATGTCCTGCCCTGTGGGTGGGCCCTGTGTTAAGTAGGTGAATATTGAGTGCTGTGAGATCTTCCAGCAAATTGATACATGCCGAATTTGATTTCTCGTCAAGATGAAGATTTAGATCTCCAATGATGGAGAAATTTTTGGCTGCCAGAAGGAAAGGGGCTATGTGATTAGCCAATTCTGCTGCCCATTTACTGCTGTTTCCAGGCGGTCTGTATATAAGAATGCCAGACATTGTGAAATTGGGATTGAGGCAGATTTTAAAAAAGGCAGACTCACAATCAGGGATTAGTGTTTCCTCAAGAGAACATTTGTATTTTTTGTTATAAACAATTGCAATTCCGCCCCCAGTTTTCCGAACTCTGTCCATCCTAACGATCGCGTAGTTCGGAGGAAGAGCCATGGCTACATCAGGGCCAGACCCCGTGTGAAGCCAGGTTTCCGTAAGGAACAGGGCGCTTGGGTTTTTGTCTGTTAACAAATCATAGATATCTAGCCTGTGCATAGGCAGGGAGCGACAGTTTGTGCTGTAGAACAGGTAGGGGTCGTTAGTGAGGAAGGATTGCTTTATTTGATTCCTGCGTCTATTCCTACGAGGAGGATAAGGTTGAATAGATGATATTGTAAAACTACAAGCGAGGCAGGTATTTTTCCCTGAGTCAGGGATTTCCAACAACATGCAGTAGTGATTTGGTGTTGGGCGTAGGGCTTTTAGATGGTCGGATGACAGTACCTGTATATTGCTAGGATGTTGGACATGACCCTCCGCCTGGCCCGTCGTGGCACGGACGGGCACAGACGGGCTTGTCTTTGGCGCGTCTTCGGCGCGGGATCGGCGCGTTCGCTGCGCGTCCTCGCTGCGCGTGTTATGCATCTGAGAGTTTTGTAGGGGCCGCGCTAGCATTCAGCACCGCCTCCCTCCCCTCTAACCAATCCCTGTCCTGCGCCGGCAAAGGAACCCGGAAGTAGGAAGCGCCCTGCACCCTCCACAACAATCAAGCCGAGTGCTTGCGGTGGACCGGGGTAGCAGGAGCGACAATTAACACCACAGACAGGTAGGTAAAAGTGCAAACGTGCTTTTGTACAATTTAAAAACACAGTGCAAAATTTAACATTCAAATTTTAAAAATGAGATCGAGCTAAGTGTAATTTTCACATCAATACACAAAGAGCAAATTCCTCAACCAGGTCGCGCTAGGAGCTGTAACATGCGCGTGTCTTTAGGAAGAGTGCCTGGATTTTCTGGGGCTTTGTAGGGGCCGCGCTAGCATTCAGCACCGCCTCCCTCCCCTCTAACCAATCCCTGTCCTGCGCCGGCAAAGGAACCCGGAAGTAGGAAGCGCCCTGCACCCTCCACAACAATCAAGCCGAGTGCTTGCGGTGGACCGGGGTAGCAGGAGCGACAATTAACACCACAGACAGGTAGGTAAAAGTGCAAACGTGCTTTTGTACAATTTAAAAACACAGTGCAAAATTTAACATTCAAATTTTAAAAATGAGATCGAGCTAAGTGTAATTTTCACATCAATACACAAAGAGCAAATTCCTCAACCAGGTCGCGCTAGGAGCTGTAACATGCGCGTGTCTTTAGGAAGAGTGCCTGGATTTTCTGGGGCTTTGTAGGGGCCGCGCTAGCATTCAGCACCGCTACAAGAAGAAGAAGAAGGACTGCCCTGCTGGAGCCCTGGCCTGCACCAAGAGGACTCCACTCTGAATGACTGCACCTGCTGCACACTAAGGACCTACAATCCTAAGGACTTTGCCTTGCTTCAAAAAGAGAAGGAGTGGACACCCTGAAAGCAACAGGTTAAACGAGCTTCACCTGCATCATCTCCAGCAAGAAGATTCCAGCTGACCGCCTTCAGCTGGACTGTTAGAAATGGGTAGCGTGGTGCAGAGTGGGCGGGCCAAACTCCGGAGGAAATGTGTAAAGCATCCGCGCAGCACACACAGGCGACACACAAGGCACAGTACAAAAAGAGACTCCACACCAGGTTGCATGAAAAATAACTTGTGTATTTATAAAACACATTAGAATGCAGAACCCAGGTGCATATCTTCCGTGCCAGCCGGCACCGGGCAACCATTCACAGGGCTATTTCCAAGGCAGGGCCAATCGGGCCGCTGCCAGAACCATCACAAGGTATAATCAGTAAGTCCCTCAATAACCAAGGTATGACGTTAGGCAAGAAAACACATTTGACAGAAATCTTGCGCATAAATCACATTAGAGTAGGCATAAGCCCATTATGCAGAACACCAACAACATGACCCTGAGGGAAAACATTAGACATCACATTAGCAGAAGGCACATTGGGTATAATATCATAAAGCATCTCAGTAGGCCTTGACATATGCATGTGACATCCGCAGGCATGAAAACATGAGCATGGGTGCACTTTACACAAACCCCACTCAGGCCCAGGATCAGTTGCGCCAACCTTTGGCAAAAAGATATTAGGCAGGTTCACAGCACCTCCTAGAGCGCGAAAACACAACATGCAGACCGTCAGCCTCTTATTGGCAGTGGGCAAATAATGAAAACATCATAATATGACAATAAGCCTAGAACACCCCTTAGGCATGACACTAGGCATGAAAACAGTAGGCATGAAAACCGTGTTAGGCATAAAAACATTAGGAATAAATTACATTTGTAGGAGGCATCATCAGTAGCATACAGGTCACAGTAGGCCTGCCAATTATACTCTGCACCAATCCTAGGGTATAAACATATTATCATGTGGCACCTCTTTCGCAGGAACACAATAGGCCTAAAATCAGCACTGCAAACCGGAGGGAAAAGCATTAGGTATCATCCTTGGTACAAATGCATCAGGCAACAATATTATGCAATAAATCATAGGGGGCAATATGCCTCACCAGCATGAACACAGTTCGCCCCAATCAGGGGCACAACACTCTGAAACTGGCCCCAGGCCAACTGGCCTCTCTCCTGGGCTCAAATGCCCTATGTCCCGCAAAGTCGGGGCTGGCTGCAAAAACAGCAAAAGCAAAGTGCGCAAAGTGCTGGGGCAGGGCAGGAGTGTCACTCACTCCTCTTTCTCTACTCCTGAGGAGTACAATGCCCCCCAATACGTTGCAGCTGCCTGCGCACTTGCAGGGCAGCTGGGAGTCAGGCTCAAAAACAAGCACTGCGCAGTTGGGAGCCCAACTCCGGGACCCCTGAAATTCACAGTGCTCCCCAAGGTTGCCGCTGCCCGCTGTCAGACGGGGCTGCTGTAAGGTCAGCACGGGCACCATGGCACCCTCAGAGCGGCACCGGGGGAGGCGAGCACCGACAATGTGCCCCGACACCATTCCCACCAAACTGGGACTGTGCCCTACTCACCGGACTCTCCGGAGTCCTTGCGCAATTTCTGGGCACCGGCACTGTGCTCTGATAGGCCCCTTCCTGCTGGCAGGCGATGGGGCAGCCGGAATGGAGCACGCACTGCTCCCTCTTCTTCAGTGGCTGCAGGGCTCTCCCTGGCAATAACGTGGGAAGGCCCACAGGCCTTCTCCTTGGGGGGGGGTTTGAAATACAGCACAAAGGAAAGTAGCACACACACTCCTCACCTCCTTCTGGGGCACAGCTGTAGCGCTCATGCGGCGCTAGAGTCCTCCCAAGTCCAGGGTCCCCCAGAATAAATTAGCACTCTGGCAGCACAGTGCTGCAGGTGTCAGCTCTTCACCTCCTTGTAATACAGGCCAGGAAATATAGCGCTTTTACAGCACAGTGCTGTATTGACAATAACCAGCTCTCCCTGGCAGCACGCAGCAGTCGCAGCAGCTCCCACGCACCTTCTTCTCCCAGGCAAGTGCTGGAGGCAGCGCTCACCAGGCGCAGGATAGAGGCCCAACAGCTCCAGGGGCAACAGACAGTGCTCCTCTTCTCTGGCAATGTTGACAGAAGAAGCGGGAAAGTCCTTGGGGGCTGGGATAGTGCTGCAGCCCTCACAAGGCACAAGTCAGCAGGAGGAGCCCAGTCACTTGAAATGTAGCTCTCACGAGGCACTAGGGGCCAGGAGACAGTTAATGCAGGGCAAGATCAGCAAGCAGCAGGGCAGCTCACCCAAAAATGAAGCAGCAGTTCCTGGGAACAGTCATCCTCCATTACGATGGCAATCATGCTAGTACAGCAGTCTCCACTCCAGCAGAGTCTCTCAGTGGCCCTGTGGCAAAGTGGTACAGATGGGAACAGGGGCCAGCACACAGGCCCTTGTGGCGGTACCTCCTGGCAGAGTGTCCCCTCTCAGTCAAGTTCACCCTCAGTCTGAGCACATGGCATCTCTACTGCACCTTGTCACTTGAAACACTAAACCGCCAACCCACCTTAGGCAGGCAGCCCAAGCAGACAGAAATGGCGTCCATCTTAAAAGTGACATTTTACAAAGGTGCATACCTACAATGGTGGAAATAAAGGTGCGTACACCATTGCACAACATTTATTATTTTCAGTTCAGATACACCATGTCAGTAAGCGTCAGTAAGGGGAAAAGCGAAAAATTCCAGCCCTAAAGGACCAAGTCCAACATGGACATTAAAGGATTTGACCAGGTGCATTATGATAACGTTCCAACTTCTGAGGAACTACTTAGAGACTCTGGAACCTTGGGGTTTGTTTGTGAACACTTTGAACTCCCAAAAGAAATTTCTGTAGGCTCCTCCTGAAGTTTGGAGAACTTTTGAAAACTTTTATGAAAATGGTCCATAAGGTGACCTACCCGATGACGAGAGTCAAGATGATTGCGTCGACCCGCAATACGTTGTGGAATTTAGGTTCATTCTGCTGAAAGCTCCGGAGCTCAAGACTTCCAGGAGTTGACTGGGGCTCACCCAGAACCAAGTCAACGAAGCCGCTATGAATCTAGCCTGCTGGAGAGGCCCAATCGTTGTCGAGAGAAAATCCTCCAGAAAAGTGCTGAGGAAAACTTTCAACCGAGGCCTCACACTTAGCGTATCTGACCAGGGCTCCATTGTGGTCGGCCTTAAACTTAGACTTTCTCCATGTCAAGCATGACCAGACTTCCTAATTTGGCACTATGGGTTTTTGATCACTAAAATATGTTTATGCTTTAAAAATTCTTATGTCCAGTTCCCTACATTGGATTTTTGTTGTTTTGGTGTCATTTTAAGGGTAAAAATATTTCCCTGGTTAATAAATTGGTGTTTGATTTTTATTGTGTGTTGTGTCTTACTTGTTTGATGTATCAATGGTTTTTAATGCTTTACATACATGTCTCCTTTGTTAAACCTGCCTGCTCGTTGACAACTACCCAGGGTTGAGCATGGAATATATTATTGCAACCTTGTCTGGACCTTACTTTGTGTTGGTGGCCTTATTGCTAGTGTTAGGCAGTGCTTAATTTGAGCCTGTGGTTTCTGGTGCTCGGCACCAACACTTTATTGTCAACACCGGCACTTGTGACAGCTGCTATATGGTGGTGCTGTTTGTGTGATTCAAAAATGAGCAGAACAAAACTTGTTTATTAGTACAATATGCATTATAAACAAGCAATACTTGCCGCCCATCCATTCTTTTAGCTTTGGGGGCCTCGAACAGTTTGAATTGCAACACTTGTAGCAACGTAATGGCTTGTAGTTCAGTAGGTACTGTCTTTGGTAGTGCTGGCAGTGGCAAAGGGCAGTGCAAGAGGCGGTGGTGTCCTGACCAGGGCCCTGGCCTTTTGTTTTTACTTTGACAAATTAAGCACTGATGGTAGGTGCATACTTACCCCTACAAATAAACCACCCTCCAACAACCCTGCTTATCAGGTCAATGTTTACCCTCTGTTTTTGGCATTGTCTTTGCCACCACTAAAGCCATGGGCAATATGGCAGTGCCAGGGGTCATAAAGGGCAAGCCAGTGTTCCATGGCTGTTGTGTGCATTTCTTTCTTCCTTTGTATCGCTTGAATAGTTCCAGAAAAAAACTACAAATCCCTACTGTACTTTGTTTAAGATGCTAGCCAGATGTCGTATGTAAGGGGAAATGACAACCAATGTCAGTATTTTCATTTATGTGTGTATTAATTGCTTTATTGCCATGGACATTTTTAAATTAAAATGAAAAGTCTTTCTGAATAACACGTGAAACAGATAAAGGGATTTAACGATGCTAGGCATGCTTTTATATTTTTCCTTCCCAGGCATGATGCCTATGCTCCTGTTTATATAGTGTGCGTTTCATATAGAAGTTCGATCTCCTTAGGTATCTCTAGTGCCATCTTCAGGATTTCTGGGCTTTGAGCAAGTAACATTTGTGGCTCCGGTTAGGTAAAAGTTTGAAATGTATTACCTATTTTTTGCAAATTCTGGCTCTTGTGATGCCACAATATATTCCTAGACAGTATCAAAAGCAGTCCCGAACTAGCATTGACAAAGCCTTATCTAGATGCTTTGTCGTGCAACAATAATATTTTACATGGTGTTTGATATCTTATCAGTCCGTTCCTCCCATTGTTGGATTGACAAGGTAGGAGTGACTTGAGAATTTATGCATAGTATTAAAATAAGACATATAAACATAGCACTTGAAACTGTAGCTTTTGTTGCTGTGTATACATAATCACAAATAAATTCCACATCACAACTAGCAATCCCACTGCAACAGTGAAAATCAAAGCACTGTTTCAGAGATCTTCACAATTCCATCTGGAGAACTCTGCAAATATTCTTCATAATTCTCTATCCATGCCTTTTCCCTTCTCTCATCCTTCTAGGTGTACACTTCTCTGAGAAGACAATGACCCCCAGAGCTTCTAAGTAAGAGAACTGGAAAGGGGCAGATAGAAGGACAGATAACTAAAGAGCATTCTAGAGAGGGACAACTGAAGTAGACAGGAGAGTGGTATGAATAGGAGCCACGAGCAGCGGCCGGTAGTGAGAGTACCGGCCGGGCGGTGACGTGGGGAGGGGGAGGGGCAGGGGCAGGGTGCGGGGTAGTAATGTATAGATTACAGACTTTAAAAGGTAAGTAAACATAAAAATAAATAAAATGAATTTCGTTGCACACACTGCATCGCATTTGGTGATGCAGTGTGTGCAACGAAATTCGTTTTATTTATTTTTTTGTTTCCTACCTTTTAAAGTCCGTAATCCATATATTACTACCCCCCACCCTGCCCCTGCCCCTCCCCACGTCACCCCCCGGCCGTTATTACAAAATAATGTATATATTATAATTATTTAAGTATATATTATATATTTAATTATTAATTTTAATTAAATGTTTAATAGTAAATATGTATTATTTATTCATTTTAAACATTATAACACATTTTAACATAAGTTTAAAATATATATAAGTACTATTTACTTAATTTTACCTTTGTTTTAAAAAACGATGTTTTTAATTACGATATTTTTAACATCGATATTTTTGTACTTACCATGTTGTAGATAGGGTGTCGATATACTTGCCTTCGATATTCCAACGTCGATATTTTGTCTGTCGATATTTTCAGCCTCGATATTCTGTCAGAGATCCTAACGGACTAAAAGAAGAACTGTCTTCTATATACTGCAAGAATTAACACCTAAATGCATGGAACATGTACTTCAGACCCTAGCAGTGGAGGTGGGGCTAGCAGACTGACTGGTTGGTGGACTATTCAGGGCTCTGGTGTGAGCCCTGCTGCCAAACAAATAATCAGGAGGCTTTACATGACTCAGCAAATATTATGATAGACTGCTGCATAAAACTGTGAGACAGCAATACTACTAGGTTAGCAAAAAAACTAATAGGCTAGGCTTGTCTGATGTGGAAAATACTTCTAGGTAAGGATTTGTGACCAACAATGTTGTTGCAGTATCTAGTAATCACACTATTTCCTTCTTTTTTTTTAAGTTCAAAATAAGCTTTATTGAAAGTTTTGAAAAAAGTCATATACACAATTTAAATACATGAAAGCATGAACTTGATACAGAAATAATAAATGAAACACATGAGAACGAGAATCAAAAATAAAAAATAGATAAGAAAAAACAGTTCATATGAGATAAGTACAAAAGGAAAAAAAAGAAAAAGACCAGCTACGAGATAAAGAATAACACATTACTTTGAAATATAATAAGAAACAACATAGCATTTTTGTGAATGTTATGAAAAAGAGAAAAAATAAATAAATAAATAATTAATACAAAAAGAGGAACTCAAGGAGGTTTAGCAACTTCTTGTTGAAAGGGAGATTTAGGCAGAGAACGAAGGGCACAAGAATCAAAAAATGAAGTAACTGGGTCCCACAACTGCTTTCGTTTTGGAGCTAAAACAGGTGGATAAACATATGTTGTATCTAATCTATGATTATAGCACACAGCATACCACCAAGCCTGATAAGAGAGTTTAGTGGAATCTTTCCAAGCTTTGGTAACTTGCTGAAAAGCTACCGCAAGAAGTAGGTCAATTATTTTTATATCGAAATTGTAAGGATTCCAGATATCGGAAATACTACCTAAAAAAATATGGGATATATGAAACGGATGTGTAGTGGAAAAGATTTTGTTAATTTGAGACCAAACCTGAACCCAAAACCGGTGAACCAGCTTGCAATTAAAAAGCATGTGTAGTAGATCCGCCTGAGGAGTTGAGCAGGACCAACAAGCGTGAGATAGGGCAGGATATCTTTTACTAAGTGTTAATGGGGAAAGTAGGAGTCGATTATAGATGAAAAATAGAGTTTGAATAGTATTTGCAGCCCTAGATGATTTTCGTAACTTAACCCATAGTCTATCCCAAAGATCTACAGGCCAGGAAAGGCCCATGTCATCTTCCCATGCCTCCTCTACCTTTGTCTTGATGCGTGGTGATATTGGAGCGTGTAAGAAAGAATATATTTTTGACGCCCTGGATCCTTTAGTAAGTAAAGTTCGTAGTTGAGATATACTAGGAGACTCCTGAGGTGGTGTAGAAGATAACCGGACATGCAAATCAAATGCAGATTGAAGTGCTTGTGTTAATCGGAGATAATTGGTGCGAAAGGAAGAAGGGAGACGGAAGGATTCTGCAATAACAGAAAATGGGAGAATACATGATTGATGGAATAATTGACGTACCCATATAAGACCACGATTTCTCCATGACTTCCAGAATAAAGGCTTATTATTTATTAAAATCGAAGAGTTGTGCCATATGGTTTGATCGTGAAAGGAAGAGATCAAAGGAGGCGGTAACATTTTTAAGGTATATTTAAGAATTGGAGTAGAAATAGATTGTGGTGAACGAGAAAAAGAGAGGTATTCTAGGAAAGAGAAGGGAGAAATGTATTCCAATTCAAGTGTTGTCCATAGGGGAGAGA
Source organism: Lissotriton helveticus (assembly GCF_964261635.1). Classification (NCBI taxonomy): domain Eukaryota; kingdom Metazoa; phylum Chordata; class Amphibia; order Caudata; family Salamandridae; genus Lissotriton; species Lissotriton helveticus. The sequence continues at coordinate 178,050,075 of NC_136063.1, read as the reverse complement.
AGGTAGGAGAAATATCGAGCCATCTAGAAGCTTGGTGTAATAAAAAAGATTTATGATACAAAGAAAAATTTGGAAAATTCACCCCACCCTCCTCCTTTGGTCTTGTTAACTTAGATAAAGACATACGAGCCTTCTTGCGACCCCATAAAAATGAAGACAAGATGGAGTTAATTTTCTTGAAATGGAATAAAGGAATAGAGAAAGGAATGTTGGAAATCATAAACAAGACCAAGGGGGAAAGCATCATCTTGATCGTATCCAGCCTACCCCACCAAGAAAGATATAAGGGATGCCATTTAGTGGTGAGATCTGTCAACTTTCTAATGCATTCATCCACACAGCGGGAAACCGTACCTGAAAGAGTGGGGGTGAAATGAAGACCCAAATACTTGATGCAATTAGGATTCCACGTGAAGCCGGAGGAAATGAAGTCAGATTTATAAGTAAATTTGGTAAGAGGTAAAATTTCACATTTATCTTTGTTTAATTTGTAACCTGAAACAAAGGCAAATGAATTGACTTCATTTAAAAAAGCAGGTAGGGAAGTTGTGGGTTCAGACAAAAATAATAAGACATCATCTGCATAAGCAGCCATTTTGATTGTGGATTGATGAAACGTAAAGCCCTTTATGGCATCATTTTGGCGAATTCGCAAAAGAAAAGGTTCTAGGGCAAGATTAAACAAGAAAGGAGAAAGAGGACAACCTTGACGGACCCCTCTAGCAAGGGGGAAATAAGAAGAAATGCCACCATTCGCTGCAATAGCAGCTCTGGGGTGAGAATACAAAAGAGAAATGAGGGTTGAGATTCGTGGACCAAATCCGAACCATTTCAGCGTTTGAAAAAGATACGACCACTCGACTCTATCAAAAGCCTTTTCCGCATCTAAGGCAATGGCAGCAAGAGGATGAGAGGAGTGCGAAGTCTTGGAGAGAATGTCAAAGAACAGTCTAGTATTATCTGAAAGCAATCTACCCTTAACAAAGCCAGACTGCTCCTTCCCTAATAAATCTGGTAAGAAAGATTCTAAACGAAGCGCCAAGGATTTGGAAAAAATTTTGTAATCAATATTTACCAGAGAAATGGGTCTATAATTTTTACAGTACTGCGGATCTTTACCTGGTTTGGGGAGAATGCAAAGAAGAGCATCAGAGAAAGAACCGGAGGAAGAACCAGAGTCAAGAAAAGAAGAAATAAGAGAAGTTAACTTTGGAATAAGTAAAGCTGAGAAGTGAAGAAAAAATTCTACAGTGAAGCCATCCGGACCAGGAGCTTTATCCTTTTTGAGAGTCTTCAAAGCACTAAGGAGTTCTTTTTGAGTTATATGTGACTCTAATGAAGAAAAATCAGGGGGAGTAGTGGAAGGAGAGTCAATGACAGAGAGAAATTGAGAGATATCCTGTGATGAGGAGGTTGATTCTGAGGAATATAATGATTTGTAAAAATGAAGAAATTCCGTTAAGATGTCTTCATCTGTGTGTTTTAAGACAGAATGCCGATCATAAATACTATCTATATTGGTCTTATTCTTTTTAATTTTCAAATAATTAGCCAATAATTTGCCAGCTTTATTTTGACCTCCATAAAATTTAGCACTAGAACGCAATAGGTAGTTTGAAGCATTGTTTGTGGTATCCTTATTAAATTGCAACTTAGTAGCTATGAGTTTGTGTAGGCAATCAGAAGATTTAGAAGCAAAGTAGGAGTGTTCTAGATTCTTGATCTTATATAGGAGTTCGTTATTAAGTTGCTCAGCTTTCTTACGTTTACGAGAGACAAAACCAATAATGAAATCCCTAGCAGATGCCTTAAAGGCATCCCACATAACAGGAAAAGACACCTCAGAAGATTCATTACGTAAGAAGAAATCATGAAAAAAGGTAGTAAAGAGTGAAACAAAATCGGAGTCAAGAAGGAGAGAATTATTAAAACGCCATTTTTTGTTTAGAGCTGGCTTCTGTAAAATGTCGAGGTGAATGGAGACTGGTGCATGATCCGATATCAAAATAGAACCTATGTCAGAAAACACTATTTCCTTCTTGATCGCTAATATGTTTATTATAATCTTATTCGCTTGTGCTAATAGCATATAATACATACAGCATGTTAAAAATACCATTTTTTGTGCGTGTGCTATATTCATACGCCCTTTCTCTTAAAAGGGCTCTGTTTTTGGGGGGCTCACCAAATCTACTATGTGTGACCCATGAACTCTCAGCTTCTATGTCACTTTAGTGATCCTGTCTCTGCTGCTGCAATCGCCTTTAAGACCTGGCCATTACATTTGTAGCTACCTTGTCTCCTGTCATTTCACTGATCTCTGTTACTTCTACAGCACCTTGTTAGTGTCTGGGTAAGGCGTGCTCTACGCATATGCTATAGCTTAGAATACCATGAAAAGGATTAGGGTGACCGCCTGAAATTTAAGTTCTCTTTGTTACAAATAATTTGTGAGCCGAGCAGAAAGTCACTTCTGCAAAAATATGGATTCTGTGGTACACGTTAGAAGCCTTGGTGAGAAAAAGCATGCATGTGACTATTAATGAGTCAGTGCATTAAAGTTTCATTGGTGATATTGCTAGAGATTATGTGGAATCTCAGCTACACATTAACTAAACATTTGGTGCCCAAGCAACGTATAACAACTGAAATGGAAAAAAAAACAAGGTTAAAGCCCTGTCTCCCGACGTGAGGAATTGGGTCACATATGTCTCATCTAGTCTGTTTTAATCGAATGTATGATTGAATCACTGCACATGAGCAGCCTCCTATTGAAGGAAGTCTTTTGCCTTGAATAAAACTTGCAGAATTTTAAGGCTCAACAAGTCAATGTATACGTTCGTTTTGTTTGTTGGGGTTTACAAAGGTGTTATTAAATGATGTTATGCTCTAAATATAAACACATCGTGAGCCATAGGCGAATCACTCCTTGCTAGGGGCAATGATGTAGTTTCGTAACTCACAGTAAATAGGGCTTTTCTATAATTTTCAACCGTTCATGGGAAGAGGCAAAATACATAAAAAAAATGATGCTATATTTTTCAGACTAAGACATGGGATAAAGTACCCCAATCATGTTATTTTAGCAGAGCAGCTATCCAGTTCACTTATCCTAGTCAATTAGTGATCTCAGAAGTAGACTCTTATAAGCAAATTAGAGGGATTTGTTTCTGCAATTTGTGGCGACTTCCATGTCATTATATACACTATTGTTTTAATAGAAATAGTTGTTCCTTCATTTACTCAGACTCGACAAGGGACAGTTTAATGACCATATTTTATGTTTGAATTTTTAATGTTGTGTTCTAAATCAACACAACATAACATGTGTATTTGTAAAGCGACCGTGAACTCTATTCTTGGGCCTCTTGGTTCTGAAATAAATCACCCTAATGAATGAATGACTCAGAAAGCAAACTGACTGGGTGATAAAGAACACATCATTTCCATGGCAAGCGACTGCATTAACATAGTGCCACGCTGTCACTTGTGCCTCCCTTCAGGCGCTCTTCATGTTTTAAGACCACAGGGGACCACTTTTATAGAGTGAGTCAGTGTGCCTTGAGTGTGACCTTTTCTTCCCTCAAGTGACGTCTGCTGAAGTAAGATGCAGGCTTGTTCAGTATCCTGTTATTAACAGGTCTGCTGCGGAAGAGTGTCTCACGCTGGGACGAAGTGCAGCATGAAAAGGTGACTTGGACAATTCTTGTCCCGAAAGATATGCAGCAGCGCCAGCACACTGCGACTGGGATGTGTGAGCATTATTTTGTGCAATCTGTGTAAATGTGTGCTACATACATCAGTCATTGAACAATGCTGCACTCAAATGCCACCCACAATCCTGCTATTGCTGGGCACTTTCTTCCTAAATAAAATCAAAAAAGGCATTGAAAACAAATTGAAAGGTAAAAGGATAAAAAGGTGGGGAAGAAAAATTTGGGAACCGGTACATCGTTGGAAAGAAAGGTCAGCTGCAAACATTGGCTGATGTACTAATTTCATCTTTAATGGTGTTGTTTTTTTTTTTTTTTTTTTTTTTTTTTTTAGTTATTCAAATTCTTTTCCTTTTTATTTCAATGGTTAGGTTTGGTATTAATATCTGTTTTTTCTTGATAGTAATTTTGATTTATTACATGTATTAAGTTATCTGTACTCTGTGTTGTGTGTGTGCCAGAAATAAAAATTTAAAAGCAGGAAAAAAAAAAAAAGAAAACAAATTGTCCCCAAAGAAGGTAAGATTGCCTACTTTGTAATTGCATTTATATAGCTTACCACCCCTGACGAGGCGTCCAAGCGATTTTCGGCGAGTAGCATGCTACTCTGGAACCGAAAAAGGATTTGTTGGGACTTAGTACAAGGAAATATTAAATACATTTGAGTGGTAGACATGTGAGTCTGTTATTTGGGTTCAAAGGGATACTGGAGGGATAGAAGCGGGAGAGGTTTTCATTTATATAGCACGTGGTACCCCTGATGAGGCATCAAAGCGCTTTTCAAGGAGTAGCATGCTACTGTGGAAGCCAAACAGGATTAGTGCTGAATTAGTATAGGAAAATATAAGATAACGAGTGAGTGACTTTTGGCTATTTTTGTTGTCCTAGACATGTCTTCTACTTTATTTTTAAATCAAAATGTGTATTGAATCATAAAACAGAATATAGCCTTGCAGAACCTTAGAATCTAGTCATATACTGTGCCACTCACTTGTTGCCAACATCTGATGGGTACTTCAGCAGCTTCTTTGAAAACATGTGAGTATCAATGAATCTCTATTCTGCTCCAGTGAAGAGCAGGGCACCACTTGTACAGAACATTAATGAACTGGACTCAGTAGTTCATGCAGTTTATAATAAAGGGCAGTGTTGGTTCACTAGTGACCCAATGCAGTTTCATTTATCATCGTCTATTCACACATGAATAACAATCATCAGAGTTCGCCATCTTAGTGAATTTTCATAATACAAAAGTAGCACTTAATGTATTTCAAGGAAATTTCTCTTCTTTAAAAGTACAAAACTATTGGTTACTCGTGGGGGTGGGTGCAAAGGAACGCTGCGGAACCAGATGTCAGGGCCAACCCATGAAATTTGCTATTTAGACTGCTCACCGCCTTGGAGAAGAAAATGCTGTACCTACAAGAAGAGAAGGAGTGGGTGAGGTGGAGAGAGTGATCGGTGGGGAAAAAGATGGTGGCGGTGAGTCTAACCCTTACTCCCTGGTATCTACCATTGAGGTGCCCATCACAGGTAACCACCAAAGCATTTGTGGTTGCCAGGTAACCGATTAAAAAGCAGGAAACACTAAGAGCCTGTGGCTCAATAATAAATAAAGTGTGTCTGGCTAATGTCTATTTGCTATTATAAATGAGACTAATGTAAATGTATTTTGCGTTCTGTCCAGTACTATATTTGTCTCGTATTGCTACCTTTTGTTAATCACATGAGGTTTGGCCATATTATTAACTGGTCTCTCTGGTGATAGGCTTCATGTTAACAATTCAGTCTGCCTAATTTGTGGTTTCTCTATCTCTATATATAGTGTTTTGTGAATACCCTACTTTAACATAACGCTATTTAGGTATTTGTATTTATGGAATCCCACAGGTTAACATAGTAGACACAAGTGTTGGTTTTGATTAGCCTTAATTCTTGTACCATCCATTAGGAGAATGTTTATGTTACTCTAAAACCTGTAACTTGGAGTATATTTGTAATTCTGTGTGTAGTATTTAGCTGTGTATGCATTAAAGAACTTTTTTATTTTTCCAAGTAAAAGCACTGCTGGACATTGATGTATTGAGTGCTGTGTGGTTCTGAGTGTCAAGCTCACAATGCCTCCTTGAGTTAGCCTTGGACTGCTCTCCCACTTTATGATAAAAGTCAAGTGCTTGTATTCCAGTATGAAGTGCTGTAGTTTGGAGTCACTAGGACACCATACGCAAACATAACCATTGATGCAATTAGGGCTCAACAATCACTGACTGTCCTGCTCCGAATACATTTTTCTCACAGTGATCATGAACAAAATCTCAATAAAGCAGCGGTGGCCGGCTCAGGTAAGCGCAGTGGGGCAGAGAAGGGCACGGCAGGGGGGAAGACGATTGAAGAGGTATAATTAATTAAATAAATAATACCTATTCCGTCGTCCGTCGGCTTCCCCCCTGTCACTCCCTGCCTTGCCCATCGTACCTACCTGAGCAGGCTGCCGGTGCAATAAAATGATTTAGGGAAAAATGGTTTGGCTTGAGTGCTCCTTTGTGTTTTGTATAAATGTAAAACTTAAAAAAAAAAATCTGAAAAATATAAAGAATGAAAACAGCCACAAGTCACAGTTACCAATACAATACAATTCTAATTTGTCTCAGGATTGAGTGAGACCTGCACACACTCAATCCTGAGACAAACCAGCTGCAGCGCCTTACAAGTACATTTGAGCAAATACCAATTATAAAACAACAAAAAAATGTTCATCATTTCCGTAATTACCCATAAACATTGTGAGCTGCGAAACAGAGCATAACAATTTGTAAATGGCATCAAATCAAAGAAAGCATGGAGGTGAAAGTGGCCATTACTCAATTGTGAGAAAAGAAAGCTCTTCACGAACCTCCTCATCAGCACTATACTATTTTGCAAATAAAAACAACTAGCACGTTCATATTCTGCTCTATACCAGATCACGAAGAAATATTGTTGAATTAAATGCAGACGTTTAGGGGGGAAATAATATTCCATTAGCAAGAAAAATAATTTCTGACTAAAACAAAATACAAAATAAGTCTATTGTAAATGTGCAAGTTTTACAGTACTTGGTATCAGGGATATCTAAAATGACCAAGAAATATGAATAAACCTTACTGCTCGCCACAATCATACAGCATAAGCAGCAGATTTGAGATAACACGTGGAAATATTCAAACAATGCCATTTATTTCTCTGAAACAGCAGGGGAAATATTTAAACAGTATTTTTCAGAAATGAGTGTTCCTAAAGAACTGCCCAAAACACACACAACAGTCGCCAGTTCCTTATTTTGCAATGATAGCAAAAACATGGAAAACAGATTTTGTTTTTTTCACCTGCATGGATGGTATCAGAAATTGAGTTATTCATTTGGAATGTGGTGATGTACCTACTGGCCTAAGAAACACATCACGGTTAGGTCACAACTCATAACCCCTGGTAACTATGGCATAAGCAGCATGTAGCTTCCCACATAAATGTGTGGTATATTCAGAAAATGCCATACTATACAACATTAAACTTAAGAACCAACTCAACAAAGTACCCAAACCAGTGTAGAAAAATTATAAATACCTTAATGAGCTAAATGACTGAAAATGGTCAAAACTGGATTAGGGAGCCAGGGATACAGATTTTGAGAAGTTTGAAGTCCAAGACAACCAAGAAAGTGCAAAGAGCCGACGTTTGAGATAGTTTGGGACCGAGGTTCAATTTCAGGGTGACCACAATGAAGATGAGTTAGCCTAGTGGATCACATAACATGTTTACCTTGTGACTTTTATCTTTCTTGTCCTCAAAATCATTCAGCAAGGATATAGTTGGCAGATGCTCCTCACAGTTGGATTAATCACCAGGCTCTCATTGAAGCTTTCTGTTTTGGTGCAAAATGTGCAAAGCAGGAAAGAAGCCTGATTATGAGCCACACAGACGATTCACCGCTGGGATGTATTCTACCCTTCACCTTGGCCGTAAGTCATCTGTTCAGACTCTTTTGGTTCTTGAAACTCTCTAGAGGCGAAACACTGAACACAAAAGATGGGCAGGACATCACCAGGCCAGATACTTTTGATGCAAGGTCCCTCTGAAGCCTTTTTCTCTACGGCAACATGCTCAGAGTGCTACAACCATAGAAGTTCTGCCACAGAAGATACTCCTTTATCTCATAGCCTTTGCACCTTGTGCCAGGCTCTGGGAGGTTCAAAACTGATTCAAGGCTTGATTTACAGTTTAAAGACCATTAACTCCATCAAAATTGTGATAGATATCCTGTCTGCCTTATTTTAAGTGCCACTGGATAGAACACTCTTCTAATGAGGAGACTGGTTTATCGTCTGTCAAACTATAAATGATGCCCTAAGTCACAATATTTCTTCATGTTTGGAGTTACTCCAGATCTCTTCTCCAACCCCAGGTACAGAGGCAGGCTTGTTGGCACTAAGGGCCACATCTATGAACCTATTTTGCATTTGCAAACATGCCAATTCGCAGAATTGACCAGTTTTTGCGAAACTCAAAATAGACTTTTCCTAAGTATCACACCCTATTTTGTGATTTGGTAACCACTTTCCAAATGAAAATGCGAAATGGGTTTGAGATTCTGTATCTGGAAAGGGTGTGTTTAGGGCATCCATTCCAAACACCTCATCACAGCAGTATGCATGAATGTTTTGTGACCGTTAATGCGGTTTCAAAACATTCACTCTTTACCACCAATTTTAAGTTGGTGGTAACTTATTCACAAATGGGAAGGGGTTCACCTTCCCCTTGGGGAATGTTGGCGAAAATGATTTTTAAAAACAGGCTGTGGTCCTGCGGACTACAGCCTGCTCCTAAAAAATGAAAAGGCATCTTTTCATTTTTTTCTTTTAAACGCAACCCATTTTCCTTTAAGAAAAAATGAGCTGCGTTAAAAAATGATTGCTTCATTCGAAAGTAATCATGGACATGGTGGTCTGCTGACCTTCGCAGGCCACCAGCCCCGTAATTTTAGTAATTTGTAAGGGGTTGCGTTGCGACCTACCTCATTAATATTAATGAGGTAGGTCGATTTGCAACCACCTAAGAATCATTAAATGAAACTCTTGGAGTCTCATACAGTAGGAATAGTGAGTCGGAAAAAATCACAATTAGGTATGCTATTCCTAATGTTGATACATGTGACCCTAAGTCTCCCTTCAGCCATGGTTCTAACCAGGTGCAGAATACTCCACTCCCAAATTGTCCAACTGGATCTTCTTCAAAGGATAAAGTCTTTCTGCTGTTTGTGTCCCTCCAGCAGTGAACAGGATAGCAGCCACGTGATTCCTGCACAGCTGTTCTGGTCCTGGGTTCCAAGTGAAATCCTCTTTCTTAATTCAGGGATTCTTCCAGGTTCGGGAATGTTCTGAGGAAGGGGGGGGCAATGTGCCATTCGATCTCCAGTGTATTACCCAGTGATTGGAGAATTTCTTTATGCCCAATCTTGGGAGAATTCCCCCAGACCTGAGCTTCCTTTTTAAGCTCATACTCTTTCACCTTACTATAGTCCTTTACAGAGTCCCGCATTCAAAATGGCACTAGCCAGGCCCCATCTCCAGAGCCTGGTGTCTCCCCTGACCCACGCCTGAGGATATGAGGTAAAAAAACGGTTCCTTGTTCCGGGGACAGTTTCCTATCCTGCTGTGGAAAGAGATGAATGTCTGAGAGACCTTTGTGGTTGACTAGATTTCTATTTCCTGGGTCCACATTTAGGAATTTTGTACAAAAGAGACAGTTATTTGTCCTGTGTAACAATCCAATCTTATCTGCTCCAAGGTGAGCCTTCCTAGCTAAGAGGTTAGTTTTTCACACTGAAACAGCCTTCCTGACTTTAGAAGAGGCTGTAATTTGCTATGATAGGCCCTCACTTTACTCTTCTTTGGGATGTTAATTGCAGTCTTTGAAGAGAAGGTAGTCAGCAGAACTGGTATAAATCCAATTGTCTCTCATTTACTAACTCTGGGTTACCTTATTACATTTAATATGTGCTAACCTTGGATTTAGAGCGAATAGAAATTTACTGTTTAGACTCAAATCAAATGTAATTTAAAATCCTCTTTCAGGATGAAGTTGGATTTTAAATCACAATTCTGAAAAGGACACTTTTGGAAAGTTGCCATTTTCTTGTCCTAACCATTTGTGCCTTCTGCTAGTGTCCTGGGACACATTTGAAGTTTACTCTATTTTTCTAAATTTATTTGAGATTTTTGTTGTATTGTATTTCAACTTTATTACTTTTTTGTGCTGCATAAATAATGTTTACATTGCCTCTAAATTAAGCCTGGCTTTTATGCCAAGCTACCGAGGGATTAAGCACAAGTTAAATTAGTGACTTTTGTGGATCACCCTGATAAGGATTGTGATTGTTGCCTGAGTGGGGGCTTCACCCCCCTCAACCAATTGCCCATTTTCTTACAATATAGATACAAGATGTCATCATGCATCTGCTAACTGTGTTCTTGGCTTGGCTTTCATGTCAGCCTTTTATTTTCAAGAATTCCAGTTACTCGTTGTCCTCAATTGTACCAATTAGACTAAAGTCCTACATTTCACTGGGTCGCAAATTAAAAAAAATGGACTGGACACATTTAGTAATCTTTCATATTGGGAGACACACACCCCAAAGTCGTGCCTTATTGCCTAGGCTATTTAATTTAGATTTGACAATGTGTGCGGTCAGATCAGTGTTTAATTTGAGCCAGTGGTTTCTGGTGCACCTGGTGCCACCTGCACTTTGAAGAGAGGAGAGAGATCACCTTTCAGTGCGGCTCATAAGGGCAGGTTTGCCTCTTTCGCTGCATCCCTTACATAGCGCAGGTGTAAAGGTAAAGTGATTCCTTCATTTGCAAGGGGCCATGTCACCATGCAAATGAGGGAACGCCCTCTCATGATAGCCTGGTGCTACATGTGCACCAGCGCGATCCGTATTAAAGAAGAGGTGTCTACGGCCTCTTCTATAATACCATTATGCCTGTTGCACCCCCCTGGGCACACTGTATAATATGGCCCCAGGGATTTAAAAATGGTGCCAAAACAAACAATAGGACAGGCAGCCTACTCTGGCATCAAGCCATAACCCCATCCCGGAAGGGGCAGTAGTGTCTGTCTGCCACTCTGGGGACAGAAAGAAGGTTTGTCCCAATTTGGGAGGTTTCCCCAAATCTTCCCCTGGGGGTAGATAGACCACTACACACCAGGAATTTTGACATTTGGAAGAAAAGAAATGGCTGTGGGCTTCCCACCCTAACTTTAGCCTAAACACCCCTAACCTAAAAGGGCCAAGTTAGTTTTCCTGCTCCCTCCTGGGGGCAGAGAGGGCGTTTGCCCCTATTTTCCTCCTGGGGGATAGAAAGCCCACTAAATGTCCAGAATAAATATATTTTTTAAATAATGGGGGAGTGGTGTCTGCCCATCATGACTTCCGGCCCCATCCTTACCTCTAAAGCCTCAACAGCCCTTTATGTACCCTAGGGACTGAAGCATCACCATCCCAGTGGCAAGAAAAAGGACATTTTGAATATTTTGGGTGTTGATTAAACATATTGGCCAGGAAGTAGGGCTAAATCCCAATATCACCCCAATTGCCTTGCTGAATGGCTTAATATTTAGTGTTTGGGTCTGCTATCACCCGAAGAAACCTACTAAATCCAAACGTTTCTGAGAACTAGACACCAGGAGGAGTCTACGGTGGTGTTCCTAGTATTGATCGCATTTCTTAATGACAATGCCCTGAAAATCACAAATGTTGCCTAAAATTATGCGTTCCCCCACTTCTTTCATTAAAAATACTACCCTACTTGTTGGTCTAGAGTGCCCTTGACAGGAAATACCTGAAAATGCAATTTGGAGACATCAACATTTCCTGTCAAAAACACTGACTTGATTTGTCAACATGAGTAGCTGTGATAACTAGGCCCGGTCTTAGTCAAACTGAAGGAACTTAGGTATGACATGCCTGCAAACTACACACCCAGAGGAGACCAGAGTGGTGTGACTCACTTGGATCTCACAAGGGTTTCTTATCCACAATACCGATCAAACCTCTAACTTGACGACAAATTCTTGAACTTCACAGAAATATGAGGCCAATCTATGTTTTTCTTGGTAAGAAAAACGCGAGAGATTTCCGCAAATCATACCACCCTGGACTCTCCAGGGTGCCTACATTTCAGAAATGTGCTGGTTTAGGTAGGTTTGCCAGTGTGTCAGCTGACCTAGGGCCCAACATCCAAAGCTAACCAATTTGCAAATATGAGTCGGTTTTGAACATCTGTCCATGTTGCATTTTAGACCCATTCCTTTGGTGGACACTAAGACCTCCCACACAAATTAGGTATTATTTATATCCAAAGACATGAGGGGACTCTGGGTCATGGGAAATGTGTGGCTCCCTGCAGATTTCACAACTTTCCCTCACTTAAATGTGAGGAAATGTGTGCTTTGAGCCACAATTTTAGCTTTGCAAGGGCTTCTGGGAAAGAAAACTTTGTGATATCCACACAAGTCATGCTACCCTGGACTACCCAAGTTGTCTAGTTTTCAGAAATCACTGGATATGATAGATTTCTCTAGGTGCTTGATGAGCTAGGTCACAAAATAAACAGCTAACACATTGTAAAAAAGCATGGATTTGGCTGAGTGAATTAGGATGATTTCAGGTCAAGTTTTGGGGAGTGCTGTGTTGCAGACGCTAGGCCAAGCCTCACAAGTGGGGTACAGTTTTAATTCGAAAATGTATGGGAATGCAGAACAGTTGAAAAGCTTATTATTACGAATTCCATTTCTCTGTATTTGGGCCTTCCAAAGTGGTGAAAGAAGACATTTTATAAAATGCTGTCTGAATAACATGATAGAATGGATAACAACAAAGTCAGAGAGGCACAAATAACCATTTTCCTAATTTCAGAATCAGAATATTATGTACATTTTAGAAATACATAGGTAGGCTTCATGCCTATTTTTCATTCTTTACATTCTACCATATTGATTTCTGTGTAGGCGGCACATGGTGAGATGAGTGTGGTTTGGGAGGTTAAGAGTGATTGTGATTGTCAGTTTCTGAATGGTCTGCAACCTCCTGGTGCGTTCTGTTGATCTTGGAATAGAGGGTATTCCTGTAGTACAGCTTGCTTGCTATAAGGGCTTCCTTGAAGGTTTTCTGAGCCATTTGAAAATCATCCTCAGAATCTTCAGGGTATAGAAGAATGAGGCGGTGACAGTATTGACTTAGGTGGTCACGTCAAGTCTGCTGTTAATGACAATCCTATGGTTTTTAGCGTGTGGGGTGGGTGTCGGTCCTAGGTCTGTTCGCCACCAGGTGGAGTCCCATGTTGAAGTTCCTGAATATTATGTTTTTGGTCTTGTCAGGTTTCAGCTTCAGACAGTTGGCCTTCATCCAGTTGACAATTTCAGTCATGCAGGCATTGAATTTGACTAGCTATGGGGCATCTTGTCTTTGAGGGAGAGAATTATGAATCATTAGTTTAGGAGAGGAGGTTGATATGAGAGCAGATGAGGATGTCTTTATGGATCATGCATGTATTGAAGAGGGATGTGCTCAATGGAGGATCCTTGCAGAACTCCGCAGATGAGGTCACAGGCATCCAAGTTGTAGAGTGCCAGGCTGGCTGGCTGGGTCCTTCCAGCCAGGAAGGAGCAGATCCGATGGAGTATCTTTGGATTCAGATGTCATGTAGGCTTTGGATAAGGATGGGATAGCAGACTGTGTCAAATGCACTGAGAGGATGCAGGTCTGTCACGTAGGTGTGGTGGGGCAGGGCAATGATGGGGCCCCTGATTGAATGGACTTCATTATGGCATTAGTTTCTTCTGGGGTGAGGACACACCATGTAGTTAACATTGGTTCTTAGAATAAGGTTGAAAGGCATTTTGCAAGGTCTGTGGAGCCTGGCTGTGTTTTGAAGTTAATGTAGATGGCAGTGATTTGTTGCTGAAGTCTACTTTGCCCCCTTTTTTTATTGTTAATGTTTTTTGTGAGACTTGGCTGAAGCCGAGCTCCAAGATGGCTGACAAAACCTCCTTGTTGAAGTGTTGGCAGCCAATCAGATTTCGAATCCCTACCTATAATATCTCTAAAACTACTGAACAAATTTACACCATATCACAAAAAGGCCAATTTGTGAAGCAAGATATAGCTTTCTGCCGAATTTTGTGTATTTCCATCCAGTGGTTCTGACTGTAGTTGTATTCAAAATCCTTATAAGAATTACCATAGCGAAAACATGGTTTGGGACCCCCTTTTTCTCAGCCCCCACTTAACAGATCACCCGAAAACTTTCAAAACAGCAGCTGCAGTGAGCGTCCAATTTTTTGGAAAGATTTCATGAAGATTCATCAACCGGTGCAAGTCAAAAAGCACTTTTCATGTGGAAACTAGATCCTAACTATACTTGCATACTGGCGACCACGAGTAGGTAGTTATAATTATATTTATATTATACAAACTTAGAGAGAGCGTTTAGTCATAACCATGGCCAATGTGTTTTAAAGTACCAGGATGTAATAATGCATATTTTAAAGATCAACAGGTAAAACGAGTGGCAAAGACATGCACGGTGACAAATGCTATTCCATTAAATTGTTCGACAAATTTTGATAAGGTGTCGTTTATACTTTCAATGCTATAGATGTAGGATCTGATAGTTTTTCCCTAGAGTTAAAGAGTGCCATGTCTAAATTTTGAGATTAATATTTTGGAATTTATGAATTCAGTGTTGGTGTCTAAAGTTGCTGTTGTGCATGCGATGTTAATGTAAATTATTTTGCAGTTAAATTTCTTCTTGATTGCAGTCTCGCTTTAGTAGAGAGTAGCATGGGGCACATTTACTATTATTTCACGCAATGCCTCTCAGCAAGGGAGCTTTGCTTTCTCTTTGCTTGAATGGGGGAGAGCGGGAATGCTCCATATTTACAAAGATATGGAACATTTCTGCTCTCTTTTTGCACTGGCGCACTCTGTGCTGCCTAGTGTCAACACAGGCACTCTTGCCTCATAATGCAAGGCATATCTTTACAGAGGTCAAATAACCCCTTCCTTCTGGCTAAACCCCAGAATCAAAAGGGCTAGAAGTGTAAGGTGGTCTTTTAATTTTCTGGGGTCCAAGCTCTGGCACTCCCTCTCTATTAAATTAAGAGCTAATGGCAACTAGTTCAGTTTTAGAAAGCAATTAAAGACCCATTTGTTTACATCAATAGTGTATTATCTCTCTCATGACTCCTGCTCGCGCTGGGAAGCCCATGTCTGGGTATGCATGTGCTCTACAATAAACTGTAACATAACCTAACAAAGCCATGCAAGGCGGTGTAAATCACCCATTGCAAGCCTTTGTAAATCTGATTCATGGAATTGTGCTGCTTTGCATCACTTTTCGTGACACAAGGACAACTCAACTCCGTAATAAATCTGGCCCTATATTTGTAAAGATTCATTCTTTTACACAGGCGGGGGCATTGCCTACCTTGTATTTAAATACATAAGTTGTTAATGGAGTCTTGTTATCAAAAGATATTTGGATAGCTCCAAACTTTACTTTTGATTGATCTAGGTTCAAATATAGCATTATGCACTTTATTAATGTTTTTCCTCTGTGTTGCAACTGCTCTAAAGACAGTTTAATTTTGTTTTTCCTTTTAACTCCCTTCGGTGCTCATGATGGAATGGTTCCGTCATGAGTGCCAGTGCTCGTGTACTCGTGACTGAACCATTCTGTCTTGTACACACAAGCACAAAATCCCACTGCTGCAACCAGCAAAGGGATTTCCTTTTTTAAAAATGTTGCCTCTGGAGGTGGGGAAGAGCTTCCCCCAACCTCCGAGGCTTTTTTTCCCAATGTAATGACGAACGCGCACATGGCGTACTGACGTCATTACATTGAAAATGAAAATGAAACTTAGTTTCAGTTTTGGTGCTCGTGGGGCTATCTCAGCCCCTGAGCACCGAAACACGTGGGAGAGGTATTGTTGAAAAGGGGAGAATCTCCCCTTTCCAATGGTGCCACTTTCTAGTGGATCCCTGCTTGGGATTCTCCCCAGGAGGACGATCACCAAGCAGGGATGCATCCTCTAGGCATCAGGGAGGGACCCCTTGGGCAAGGGCCCTTTCTCCCTCCTTAAAAATGGCATAATCAGTTCCCCCCCATGGGGGAAGAAAGCACCCTAGACACCAGGGATTCTTTTCTTTAGGTCAAGGGGGTGAGTTTACCAGAATGGGAATGGCAGTGCCCCTACCGTTCCCCCCAATAAAGGGCAAAAGTCTTTCTGCTCCCCCGGAGGCAGATGGGGCAATAGCCCTCTTGGGCAGAAAGCTCACTAGGCACCAGGGGTTAGTTTTTTTATTTATTTATACCTATGGTTGGAGGCTTCCCAGAATGCCGCCAATAAATTACCACAGTCTTTCTGCCCCCTGGGAGGCAGATGGGGACAATAGTCCCTGATATGAACCCCTGGAGGGCAGAAAGCCCACTAGGCACCAGGGATTATTTTTATTTACTATGTAGGAGTGGGGCTTGCCCAGAATGGGCACGCCAATGCCTCTACCCCAAAACTAATTGCCACAGCCTCTCTGCCCCTTATCTGCCCCCCAGGGGGCAAAAAGTCTACTAGGCACCAGGTGTTTTATGACTCATAGGGACATTGTTTCACCAACACCTGAAGCTGCTGAGCGTAGATGTGACTTGCATGACCAAACTAAAATTAAGACACTCAAGAGGTTTAAAGTTCCTGTTCAGTGCTCTCCTCGTTCTTTACAGGACACATCTGATTTTCGAATTGGTGGTGGTGAGTGCCAGGATTGTAGGTAAGGTGAGACTGCTCAGCAGAGACGGAATCCGCCACACTAGTTTGACGTGAAACCAAACCGGAGTTTAACTGCAAAGTATGCCTCAGACGGTGAGAACCCTTCTCCTTGATTGGACATGGGCAGTGACACTCCTCCACAGCACTGCAGAAGTTACAATAGTGCAGGAGGCACTCCATCATTGTCTAGAGGCGAGAGCAACTGACACTTCAATACAGTGGAAAAGGCAGATACATGAGTTGTACCCCCGGATAGGCTTTATGAAATAGTCCTCCAAATTGAAGGTGATATACAGCGTACAACTAATGCGTTTTTTTGGGGAAAACCTTAACTGTCCGTATGACATTTTATTGGCGGAGGCGGATTGGCCGCCACCGTTTGTTCTAGCTTCTTTCCAAGGGGAGGATGTTCCATTACGTCCCTGAAGGAGCTAAACAGGCTTACGCATCAGAGTGGGCCTTAGCCCTGGCTTCGGGGGTGCATCGTCATCAGGTAGGCTGGGATAGAGATTTCGCCGGCACATGAGATTCCTTTACGATCTAGGTCACAACCTCAACCCCAATATCCCATCAGACATGAGGCTAACGCTTCAGTTTGTGACATTTTGTCTTGATTGGAATAGCAGGGTGTGATTGAACCCTGTATATCACCCATGAATAATCCTCTTTTTCCGATATCAAAACCGGACGGTTCGTATCATATTGTATTAGATTAGCTTAATTTGAATAGTGATGTTCGTACATTTGCTGTACAGAACACACACAGCTCGATGTTAGTGAATAACATTGTTCGTAAAAAATATAAAACAACACTGGATATATCCAATGGATTTTATGGTCACAATCTGGCTCCTGAGAGCCGTGACTTGACCGTATATGCTCGTCTGCCTATGGCCTATAAGATCAGTCCAGGAGCATTTGCGGTGCGTTTTGTGTCACTTTTACACAACATTGACCCTGATGCATTCTCATACGTCATGACATTTATTTGACAGATGAGGAATAGGTCCCCATCTAGTGTGGGTGGAGCGCTTCATCCTCTCTTTTGCAGACATGGGCTACAAATTTAATTTAGCCAAGTCACACATCTCTTGTTTGGCGGTGCTGTCTTTGGGGTATGAGCTCAATAATGAGGGTCGGGGGTTGGCCCACGACTTTCTGGAATAGGGTGCACAATTGCAGCCCCGTCTATGTCCAAAAATTACAGTATTTGCTGTTTTTTTAAATTTTGGGAGAACTTACGTTCCTGATTATACCCAGCGTTTCAAACCGCTTTATGTGTTGATACAACCAACTTTTTCATCTGCCAGCTGGCTTCCGGAACATACCTCTATTCTTCAACCTTTGAAGTCTGATGTGCTTGCGACCAACTTCTTGTTGACACATGAGAATTCCACGAACTTGGTCATAAGAATTGTGCCACAGACAGTAGGTTTCACATATTTAACATTCAATGAAGGTGGCACAGTACCTATTGCTTACAAATTGCACTTGGACACTTCAGCTGAAATGCACTTTTCAAATGTTGAGAAGATATTAACGGCTGTCCAGATGGTGATTTTGAAGGAACGCTCTCTGGCACAGGGAAAACGCATTCTTATGTTCCCGCCTATACCTGCTTTAGAAGAAGTTACTAAGGCTATTGTACCAAATTCTAAAGCTTTGCATCCTCCTTGGATACAATGGGCTACGTTTTTGACATCTACGGATGCCATGTTTATTTTTGATCCCTTGTTACAGACACAGGAGTATCTACAATACGAACATGTTCATCCTCCTCTGTTGTCTCTGCTTCCTGTAAATCAGTACCAATGTATTATCTATTCAGAAGGATCTGCTCAGCCTGCCGTCAGGTCCCAACGTGCTTATTCAGCGGCTTGTGCCATTGTAGCAGGCGTATTTAAGTCTTCCATAGTCCATACGTAGGCGCGTGGAGACTGTACAGTTCAATTGGTGGGGCTGAGTTCTTTGGTTTTGTCTCTAGAATTTACTAACCCTGATATGAACACTCTTATTGTGTGCAATTCTTACTACTGTGTGCAGGGTTTCAATGACAACTTGTTCTTTTGGTCTCAGAATTACTATCAAGACTCTAAAGGTAGCACAATCAAGCTTAAAATGCTCTAGGTCTGAGTGGCTGAGCTTAAAGATAAGTTGCCACTCGGTCATGTTATTCATACTCTTAGCCATCAGCGTGTGGGAGCACATGTTGTTGGTAATTCTTTGGCTGATGAGGCGGCTTAATCTGCAGTAGCCACATGTTCAGTTGCAGCAATTATTAGGTCCATTACTAAGATTGATAATGATATTCTGGCGGCGATAGCTGCTACGAAGGATGGAACAGTTTTCCCACAAGGTTTCCCTTCTAAGTATTCTTATCATTTTTCACCTGAGCACATCCCTTTTGCTACGATACCATCCGTTCGGATCGCCTGATTCCCAACAAGGACCACAGACTTCCTTTCATCATGAAGGCATGGCATCTGCACATTCCGGAGGTTCTGTGACTGTTCCTATCTTACATCAATGTTATTAGTGGTGTGGTTTATGTAGACAAACCTGTAATTATGTACTTTCTTGTGACATTTGTCAGCAGATGAAACCATCTACGGTTACATCTCCACCACAAACACAGCTGTACATTTCAAACCAACTGTTTGCCTGTATTTATCTTGATCACTGCGGTCATTGACTTCTGATACTGCATATAAACATATTTTAGTTGCAGTTGATTCGTGCACTAGATTCCTCTGGGTTTGGCCACAACGCAGTGCTGACGCTAGAAATGTCAATAGAGCTTTGCATGTCCTTGTCTTGACTTTTGTCTGTGACACCTTCCATTCTGACAAAGGTCAAGCGTTTGGCTCTAAGGCGTACAAGGACACAATGAGGTCTCTGTGGGGTGCTGGTGCAGTTTTCGTCTCCATACAGGCCTGAGGGCAATTCTATTGTAGAGTGAATGAACCGTGACTTAAAGCAATCTTTGACAGCTAGTGTCTTAGGTACTGGTAGGAACTGGCTGATTCATTTGTATGGGGTTCAACGTGCACTTAATATTCTCCCGAGAAGATCTCTGAGTGGGCGGATCCCATATGAAATGCTCTTTGGCATTAAAATGTTTGGGCCAGACCTTGATGGTGTAGATGTTGTGGCGGCTGCCGCAATGTTTAATGTGGATAACCATTCTACTATGTTACAGGAACTACAAAAGACCCATGACACCCTGTCTAAGGATTATTCACCTTCTTCCATGGAGGCTGTGGTGCTAATTCCTGTCGCCGGCTAGTCTCCTAAAGTTGGGGATCTAGTACGAGAAAAGCTGGAGAACAAAAAATAATTTGTTCTCTCTTATCATGCACCTGTCAAAGTTCTTGAACTGAAGGGTACTCGTACAGTGATTTTGCCTCCTTTGCCTGGCTGCAAGGAAAACAGATATTTTTCTATTGACAACGTCAAGCTACACCATATGGCCGATTCTGAATAGTGCGACTCCCAATTTTCCGAACCAGGCTGTTTCATTGAATCCGATGGTTTCAGCTTCATTGAATGGTGCCCACATTTTGGAGCGGGAGATGGAAACTGCTATTGACTTTTCACCTATTGTACCTTCATCTTCCTCCAATGCCGATGTTGAGTATGCTTATCCTGCTAATGGGGTTCACATTGACGTGCCTGGAAGTCCTATACCTCATCAGTCTGATGCTCCACAGCCTCCATTGATGAGCTTGGGAGCTAGCGGTTATTACATGGACCATACGAGCATCTCATATGATTCTTCTGCATCATCCTTATTTGTCATAACTCAGCCCACACTCACCAGACTTATCATATCCTGGTCCCGTCTTGGATATACATCTGGCTGGTGCTTATACTGATTTTCCTTTTCGCGCGGATTGGGGTTTTGATAGTGTTCATCCTGCTCCACAATGGTCATTATTTGCCAGGAACGTTCTGCTGTGAGGTTGGTTGATGGAATTCTGGCTCCCCATACATCATTCCATATCATGAAATGTGATCAAGCCCTCGTGAACATTTCGTCTTTCCCTGTTGCTGATGGCATAGTTTGGGATAAAGTTGCTGTTACCAACATTATGCCCATCATTTCTTACATAAAGCAAACACATTTAGACCAATTTTCAATTGTACGCAGTGGAAACAATGTCCAACTCCTTTACAGGGGAGTTCTAAATCTCTCAGGAGTAAGTTCATGTACTTTTCAGATTACAATATGTCCAATTCAGAGGCCTATTTTTAGGCCTCACCAAGGCAGCGCGCATGCGCTGCTCTAGGAGGGCCTTTAGCCATTGGTCTGCTCCTTTTCCACACACTCATGCTTGTGGTGGCATCCACCTTGTGGGAGCAAGCAGCGGCGCGCATGCTAATTAAAAACATATGGTTCTCGCGCCGCCGCTGCTCACTCCTGCAAGGCGGAGGCCAGCACAAGCATGAGTGCTTTCACTTTTGCCGCGACTTGCCTGTGCGTGCACCACTTGCGGGACGGTTCTACTGTACTGTCTTCAGTTTGGGACTGAACACACCTCCATTTCCACTTGCCGCCACTTGGCCCAGTGCGCACCACTCGTGGGACACTTCTACTGGGGAAACATCCTTTACAACGCAACTTTTACCACGCAGTGCCTTTACGACACAACATTTACAACGCAAACCATTACAACGCATTGCGCTGGGGGGCGCTCTAGGATAGGGAATAGATTTCATTTACTATCCAACATCTTCCCTACTATCCACGGGGACTGGAGTTGGAATAGTAAATTAAACTATTCACTATCCAGCGCCCCAAAGCACTATGCGTTGTAAAGGTATTCATTGTAAATACCACGTTGTAAAGGCATGCATGGTAAAAGCATGCGTTGTAATGTCATACATCCCTTCTACTGTGCTGTTTTCAGTCTGGGACTGAACACACCTCCATTTCAACTCGTTGCCCGCTTTTTCCCTGGATGCAATGCAAAGACTGCATGGCCTTGCAATGCGCTACTGTTGGGACTCAGAAATGGACCTCGCACGCGACCACAGAAAGGAACAACCACACCTCCATTTCAACTCGCTGCCTGCTTTTTCCCAGGATGCAATGCAAAGACTGCGTGTCCTTGAAATGCGCTACTGTTGGGACTCAAAAATGGACCTCGCACACGACCACAGAAAGGAACAAACATACCAGCTGGCAAAATGCAAACCTCTGGCACCCAACTGGACAGTTAACAGTGTAGGACAGAGCCATATAAGACCATACAGCATTGAGAAAGCCCAAGGCCATTAGTGTTAAGGGGCAAACCGTGTATCGGCTAACCTTATAACGGAAATAAGTCGGCAGCAAGAATGAAACAAAATATAATTGCAGATGAATAGGTATTTTTTAGCATCACCCATCTATACAGAACCTCTCGAACATTAAAAGGGGCCCCTGACTGGACCACATACTGCCCAAGGACGAGCCAATGTCAAGATGCAACCTCCAGCACACACACACTATACAGGTGTGCCTGTCCATGCATCGTTCTTATGGTTGGAGCACCCCCCAATCCCCAATTACTACATTCATCAGTATATTGCCATCACAGTTTATCGATTGGTGCCTAAGTAAAAGGGATGTTGGGTGATATGATTACTTCACACTCCCCAGAGCTATGTTTTTGACTGAAACTTGGCTAACGCCCACTAACCATCCATCAATTAATTTAGCCATCCCGGATGGATATAAATTCATTCACCTAGATAGGGAAGGTAAGACGGGGGTGGCATTGCCATAGCCTTTAAAAACCATCTTAAGATGCAATGGACCTTATGCAATGATAGCTTGGAACTGGGTATGTTTAAAATAACTATGTCTCCCACGGATAGCTGGAACGGAACACTAATTTATCGGCCTCCAGGACTCAGAGCTAACTTTCACAATTATCTGATTGAGCAAATAGCTATGCAAGTCTTAGCTTCCAACAAATTCATTCTGCCGGGGGATTTTAACTTTCACAGCAAAGATTTTGCAAATCTAGAAGTGAACAAGCTTACAACTAGTCTCAATTTTATTGGACTCTCCCAAAGGGTTTTGGGCTCCACACACAGGGCTGGCCACACCCTGAATTTAATCTTCACCAATATTGACCACCTCACCTTCTACTCTCCCTATTCTCTAACATGGACTGACCATTTCATGGTCATGTTTTCCAGTCAATCTCAGTCCACTACGATACCAGCAGGAAACGCGGGATGGAAGAAGAAGGAGTTGCGTAGGTCTTGGCATTAGCTATCCCTGGAATCTTTCAAGGAAACATTCCATCCTCATTCATCAGAGAGTGGCTCTGACGACTCTGACGTTTCTGGAATGTTGGAAGGCTTTAACTCGGCCTTAGCAACAGCACTGGACTCCGTAATCCCTCAAAGAAAATATAGCTCAGTCCAGCGGCGGCAATCAGCCTCCTGGTACAATGTAGAGCCAAAAATGGATAAACCCAAGAGCAAGACACTGGAGAGACGATGGAGACTCAGCAAAGATTCGCTGGACAGACAGGCGTACAAACTATTTCTGTCCAGTTATCATCAGAATATAAAAATGGCTAGGCAAACTTTTATCATGAATCAAATTGACCAGTCCTGTAACTCACCCAAAGTCCTATTCAACATAGTTAAGGACTTTGTATCACCTCAAGCTTGTAGACAAACCACCAGCTGAATCTCAAGAACTATGTGACTCATTATAAGTTTACTTCCAGGAAAAAATTACGCATATTTATGCTAATTTTCCAACTATCAAGTCCCAGAAGCCGGAATCCTTTACAGGACAAGGAGAACCTGAGATACCGACAGCCACCACTCTTGATCAGTTTGAAACAATTACCTTGCGATCTCTGCCCTCCCAAAATGATGGCCCTTCTATCCATCAGCTGTGCTCTGGCAATTCACAAAAAATGTTTAATTGCTCAATTCAATTAGGCATTATTCCCACACCATGGAAAGAAGCATATGTACGACCGATTTTGATAAAAATAACTAACAGCCGACCAGCAGGTACTAAGTAACTCGACCAATATCTTTGTTACCCCTGCTGGGCAAACAATTGGAAATCATAATAAATAGGCAGTTAAGTTCATATCTTGAGTCTAACAAAATTCTAGAC
The DNA here is from genome assembly GCF_964261635.1 of Lissotriton helveticus. NCBI lineage: Eukaryota > Metazoa > Chordata > Amphibia > Caudata > Salamandridae > Lissotriton > Lissotriton helveticus. Next base: position 178,026,366 of record NC_136063.1, on the reverse strand, counting down.
CCCTCACAATCCGGGATCCGTCCAGGCTTTAGCACTGAGACCGCTATCCTGGCAGTGACGGACTCCTTGAGGCAAGTAATGGATGCTGGAGGATCAGTAGTCCTGATCCTCTTAGATCTCTCCACGGCATTCGATACCATCTTACATTCACTGCTCATGGAGAGACTATATTCATGTGGTATTTGAGGCACAGCCTTAAAATTGCTGCTGAACTTTTTGTCAGATAGATGGCAAACGATAATGTTAGGTCCCTATCTTTCATAGAAATCTCGTCTGGATAAGGGCGTACCCCAGGGCTCTTGTCTAAGTCCAACATTATTTAATGTTTATATGGCCCCTTTGGCAAAAATTGTACAACCATTAGGGTTCAAGATAATCTCCTATGCTGATGATACTCAGCTGATGTTTCCAATCGACTCCAATATAGAAGCTGAGAAAATCCGATTTTCAGCAGATTTGCTCGCCATCTCAAATTGGATGACGGGGAACTGCCACCAGTTGAATCCCAGCAAAACTGAGGTTATGCTAATGGGGAAAGCCTCAACCATCTGGATTTAGGATTGGTGGCCGTGTCAGCTGGGAGTTGCCCCCATCCCTACACAATCCGTGAAATATCTTGGATTAAAACTGGATCAGACCCTATAAATGAAAGATCACATTACGGCTACCACTAGTTCCTGTTATTACAGCCCACGTCTCCTACGTAAGATTTTGCCCTATCTGCCTACTAAACACCGCAGAACCCTGGTCCAGGCCATGGTGATCAGCCACCTGGACTATGGGAATGCACTGTTAGCTGATGTAGGCGAGACGCTGCTCACTATATTATAGGTGATTCAAAACATCGCAGCAAGAATGATTCTAAATCGCCCTCCAGGTTCCCCCTCAGGCCCGTTGCTGAGAGAGCTCCACTGGTTACCAGTGAGGAAGCGAACCAATTGTAAGATTTGCTGCCTCACATACAATGCCTTAAATGGCAAAGGTCTCTCCGACCTACAAAAGAAACTTATCAAACAGGTTTCTGGTCGTAACCTTAGATATAATTTCTTAGCCCTTTTAAAAGTCCCCTGAATACGTCTTAGTCACACTGGGGGCAGAGCCTTCTCGTACCTTTCCCCACAGAACTGGAACCAACTGCCCATTGCACTGAGCGAATGTACCTCATATACCGTTTTCAGGAAACAATTAAAAACCTGTCTGTTCTGAATCTATACATCTACTGTTTTTGGTCTCCCCCTCTTTTCACTAGGTAAGCGCCGAGATGCCCCCGGGTGAGTCGTGCGCTATAGAAATATTCCTAACATAACATAACAAAATAAAGGTAGCCAGGATAGCATGGGCTCCAAGGGAAAACAAACAACATTTCCCTTTTTGCCCCCAGAATAGCGGGTGGGTAGTAAAAGATAACTGTTGCTGGAGGGCCATGGTCTCTCGTGGCACTGGAGTGCTGCACCAGTGAGACATACGCCCCTTGGGGTCGGCGTGAGTATGTCCACATGACTATACATCGCCCTAAACATTGCACAGCCAATGTGTTTCCCAACTGCACCACTCTCCGCTGGTAAGGCCTTCCACGGGGCATGTCCAGGCTGTATTTTGATGTCACTCAAAGGAAAACTGCATGGCAGAATCCAAGGCATGTATTTTCGGGCCCCAGCAGGCTCAAACCACACTTCAGTTGAACTGAGATAATACAAACGTTTGTTTGGTAAACTTTTGTACGTAGAGATGTACGCGCAGTGGTGTCTGGAAGGGCCGACGCCGGCCTGCTTTTAAGAAGCGCATCACTTTGAAGAGCTTCAAGGTGTTGTTTGCAAGTGCTTTGTTTAGAATCTAATCAAAGGGTTAAACAATAAACGACAGAACACTTTAAGCGTGGAAGGCGGGGCGGGCGTTTGCGGTTTTAGTTTCTTTTTTCGTAATTGGCAGTGGGTTGGTTTTAGCGTTATTTAAGTGTCAAATCCATGTTTACACATTTCTTGCTCAGAACTGCCTTGTGAAATTGAGGTTAAATTTGTATAAGATATGCCCGTTTTGCACACTGGTGGAAAAATATTTTCTGAATGTAAGTCAGATTCTTCTCAAAATTAATAAGGGCGATGAGGTAACAGAGTGCTGCACATAAACAGATGCCTTGAAGCACCTCACTGTGCATCAAGATAACACAAGCATTGGCATAGCCAATACGTCTCGCATTCGGGACCTTATAAGTATTTATTAATGCTGCACAATATCCTTGGTGCAACATCAACTGTTGCATGGCTAAACACTTATAATGTCCCAAAGGTGAGACCTATTGGCTATGCCAATGCTTGTTATAGATTGAAAATGCCAACACAACCTAAATTCATATTGCCCCTTACTAAATTAATGTATTCTAATTCGTTTAGAACTGATTTGGACTTACAGGGTTACGAGCACTGGAAAGACACCATAGGTTTAAAGTCCATTTGGGGTACAAAAGAACGGCAGGTTCAGGGTCCTGAAGCTCTGCATTGGGCATGTCTCATTCCGACTCAAATGTTGTTTTTAAATGAAACAGTGCAGCAGACTACTTGTTTTGGTCTGGCTACAGACAAAAATGTCCCTTACATTCCTTCATTAGCTGAGTATGATTCCTGGCATAGGCACACTAATCATACGATTGACATATTGCTTGCATTGTTCAAAAATGGGACTATAAATGTTTCTGAAATTTATCCCCAGGGATGGTTGATGTGGCCAACAAGTTCCAATGCATGTCAAAAGTGTTTTCTTAATATGAGTTCCGGTTTTAGGCAAAGTAGACCAAATCAATGATACCCTAATTCTAATTCAGTCACCACGTATTTGTGAGCAAATTGTGTCAACAATGGTCAAGACACTCCACACTGTCCTCAGTGACACAACACCTGTCACATTTGTCGAGTGACGTTGATTTGTCTGATTTTCCCTTAGGTCCCCAATCACCTAGATCTAAATGATTTATTTATGAGGCATATAATGATTTGTGTAAACTATCACAAATGGAGGCAGCGATTCACCTACGACAAATTGACAAAGCAAATTTGGAAAAAGTACTTGCAGTAGTGGATAATAGCATTAATACATTATCTTACTGTATTTACACATTGGATAATATTGTTTCCTCAGTTATTGATATTGTACAGAATTATGTATCTTTGTTGTATCATGGTCAAAATCAATTACCCTCCGTGATGCAATTTGCATGGACTTTGCAAACGCTCAAAGTTCCATGGGATTATTCGAATGCTTCTGCTCTGTTTTTGCCATTTAATTTCACTGATAAACAGAAGTTTATTTCCATGAAAGATGCAACTCACACACTGTTACATATAGAACAATTAAAACAGTTTCCTTTTTCTGTAGCGGAAACTGATTCAGCTTTGTGGTTAATACATGGTGTAATTTGAATTGTGCCCCTTGCCTTTCACCTAAAGATGTCAGCAAGCGGTTAAGGAGGTGTTCCTAACAGGGGAGGAGTACAATTTCACAGTAGGAGGTTCCCTTGTATGCAAACATGTTAAATTGCACGGCGCTTGTAACGTTTCGGCACCTAATCTGGCTTGTTTTCTAAGAGGTAGGCCCGTCGCCCGTCCTGAGCTCACGTTGCTTTCAAATTATTTTGAATAACCACGACTGCTGAGGACCTGGCTTGGCAGTTCGGTCCGGAATGTTCCCATGACGCACAGGGTCAAGACTGATTTCCAAATGCTGGGTCTAAACTGGGGTGGCATGGTGAGCAAAAGAACAAGGGATTTAACCCAGATATCTTGACTGGGGTGAATGTATGATTTATTCAGCATTCCTTCCATCATTTGTTTGCGTAGCACTTTTCCCCCTATGTGGGTTGGGTATGCCCAGACGAGGGTCCCTTGCTCACTGTACCACTGGATTCAAGCTAGCCTGGCTTATGAAGGGTAATACCCAGAAACCGGTTCCAGAATGCTTGTTTCCGTTCAAGGGAGGACCTGGCTTGGCAGTTTGGTCTGGACTGTTCCCATGAGGCACAGGGTCAAGGCTGATTTGCATATGGCTATGTCTGAACTGGGTGGCATGGTGAGCAAAAGAACAATGGATTTAATCCAGATCTGTTGACTGGGGGATGAATGTATGATTTATTCAGCATTCCGTCCATCATTTGTTCGCGTAGCGCTTACGGGCCGGCATCCCGTATATAATAATGGTTTCGCAACATGTTACTTGTTGCAGCGATGTCCTTTTTCCATCCCCGCATGCGATTGTAGATAGTTCTCTTTTGCCTTCCATTCCAACTTTGAAAATAGATTTCAATAAATTAAGCAGACTCAATGCGCTATTGTTACAACAAGAAGTGGCTCTCACATCAGCGAGAGAGACCTTCGAATTGCAGGTGGCGAGTACCGCAAGCGAGATACACTCACTACTGAAAACCAATCTCCCACTCCATTTTGGACAATTAATACACCAAAAGCCAGATGTAGGTGGCCAAATAGCGTGCGCTAACGCTGAAATTCGCTATTTGGCAGCGAGCAATGTAGGTAAGTTGAAACCTACTAGGAAAATAATGAATCGCAAAATTGCGATTCCTTATTTTGCTTTGTATTTAAGGATTCGCTAATTGCGATTCCTTAAATGCAATGTAAGTAGCACAAAAGAAAGTGCACTTTAGCCTTAAGGAATCGCTAATTACCACCAACTTCAAATTGGTGGTAATTAGCAATTTCCTTTGAGAAAACACTTTTTTGCTGTTTTTTAAATACCATGTGGCACACATTCATGCCCTTAGGGCATGTATGTGCTCCACAGGTGCACACATGCACCTTTCAGGCGTGCAACAGGGTGTCCATTTGGAACGCTGGCACCCTTGAAATTGCGCCCGCAATTTGTGAGTGCCTCTTGGTGACTCGCAAATTGTAGAGCAATTCCTATTCCTTCCTATTAGCCCATAGGAATGAATGGGAAGGTATTCCTTAATTGCGAATCGCAGTTTGCGATTCACAATTAAGGAATATTAAGGAATCACAAAAAATATTGCAATTCCTACCTACATGGCAGTTTGCGATTCCTTAATAGCGATTCCCTAAAAATTGCTATTAAGGTATCGCAAACATGCATTTACCTACATCTGGCCCCAAATATTTAATGCGTCTGACACGTAAGACCTTGCTCATTTTTTTAAACTTGTGCGATCCAGCCCTGTGTCCTCTTTTTATATGATTTTTAGAGTTCTTTCCAGCATTTATCTATCCTATATTTTCCAGCGCGTTCGAAGAGTTTCCATTGATCCTCGTGCTGGCGTGTGGGGTGCTGGTACTTCTGCTCCTGTTACGCAATGGCTGCCTATCTTGTGGTACTGAGGAGACCCGGCGAATTGCACCTGTACCGTGACAAAAGGCAACAACTTTTTGGATGTTTGCCATTGGCAACAGTTGGCATAAGTTATGGACTTACTTTTTGCTGCTTCGCCTACTTCACTTGCATGCAACGTGTGTTCTATTGCCGACGGTGCCCTTTCCAATGGGCCTTGGATTTATGCCTCTCCAATGCGTCCGGCGCGGACCTGGATTATGATATGGTGATGGGTCCATTACTGGCCCATGACCAGGCCTGTTCTGGGGATGGCCGTTTGATTCATGCCGCTGCACTTGGAGTGTTGGCTGAGTGGAATACCTGTGAGGCTGCACAGGGCCTCTTGCAACGAAGTTTCATCAAGTATCAAGCAAGTTGCCCGGATATGCTCTTGGAAGCATCGGAGTATGAGGAGCACGTGTGTTCCTTCAATCTACTCAACTGAATGGCATCCCTCTTTGCTACGAACGACAGGGATGACCTTTTGGAACAAATTGCATTCTTAGATTCACGCAATCTGATGAGTTTTCTGGATTTGCATTAATACAATTTTACACTAGACTTTTAGCCTCATCCCAGTTTAGCCCTTTTTGTAAGCGTTTTTTGTCTCAGCTTATTTATACACTCTGTTTTTCTATATGGTATGACCTGGCCAAGGGGAGGGTGTCTTTTGGCCGATAGGGACATTGTCAACATCGCAAAGGGGCCGATTATGATGGTGGTTTTCCCGCATCCTCCGGGCCGGTGGAAGCCACCGCCGGCCCGGAGGATGCGGGAAAACCGCTGCGGACTGAAAAAGACCCCCCGCCAGATTAGGATGGCTGGGGGATCGTTTTTCAGTCGGCAGCTTTTCCGCCGCGGTCGCCTTCCGACCGTGGCGGAAAAGCTATAACATGGCTGGCGGTGTCTATCAGACACCGCCAGCCATATTATGATGGAGTAGAATTAATGCTTTTCCACGGTGGCTTTTCCGCCGTGGAAAAGTATACGGACCTTCACCTCGGGGGCCCATTGCGGGCCCCCTGGGTGAAGAGGGGGTGGGGGGTGCACATGGGGGGTACCTATGGTACCCCCCTGCATTTGCGTGAACAAAGCAGCAGGCACCGTGTGGTGCCTGCCGCTTTGTGCACGCAAATGCGGTGCATACATTTTTAACATTGCGGCTGGTGTAGCTTGAAGCTACACCCGCCAGGGTGGCGGTCACATCCTAATTTGCACGGAGGGACCGCCGCTGCCCCTGCGGACGGTCCCACCTACTCTATGGTGGCAGACGGACTCAGGTCCGCCGCCATCATAATCGGCCCCTAAGTTAGCATGAGCTCTGCTGCCATGATGCTGCTTTTGCGCATGTTACTATATTAGTTAGGGCCCGATGTAGGTGGCCCAAATAACGGTCGGTAACGGTGAAATTCGGTAAATTTCACCGTTACAGACCGGTATTTAGGAATTCGTGATGTAGGGAAGGAATCGGTAATAAGGATCAGTAAATACTGATTCCTTAATATCGATTCCTTATGGTCCTTGCATCTAAGGAATCTCGTAATACCGTTTCCTTAAATGCAATGTAGAAAGCACATAAAAGAGTGCTTTTGGGCCTTAAGGAATCGGTAATTACCACCGACTTCAAGTTGATGGTAATTACCGAATTCCTTTAAAAAAGCACTTTCTTGCTTTTTTTGAAGTGCCATGTGGCACACATCCATGCCCTTAGGGTTTGCATGTGTGCCACATGTGCACACATGCACATTTCAGGGGTGCAACAGGGTGTCCTTTGGACACCCTGGTACAGTTGAAATACCTCCCGGTATTACCGATTCGGTAATACCGAATCGGTAATACCGAATGTCTTCACATTCATTCCTATGGGCCTCCAAGCCCATAGGAATGAATGGGTAGGTATTTGTTATTACCGAATCTCAATTACCAATTCAGTAATAACGAATATTAATGATTCAGCATTTTTTACTGAATTCTTACTTACATCTGAAATACCGATTTCTAAATACCGAATTGGTAAAATACGGTATTTAGAATTCAGTAGTTCACTATTACCTACATCCGGCCCTTAATTTGTTCAATACTCTGTTTCTGTCTCTCACGTGAGACCTGTCTGCTTTGTGCGTTCACTGCCTGTTCCTGGAGTTTAGTCTGAACACTGTGATCAAGGTCGATATACAATGCCCCTTGTTATTCTTTTCGGGTCAGTCTCTAGCACCTAGGCAAAACATGCTATAATAGCTGTTGCTGCTGGAAACTCAGCTTTGATATTATGGGAAGGCACGTTTGGTTAACACACACTTGGAGAGGGACTATTCCAGGGAGAAGAGGCATGCGGTTCTTATGATGTAGATATACCGTCTGGGCACTAAGTTATGGGTCTGCTGACAAAGCCCAGAGATCTTCTATTATATAATAATACTTCTTACCAAGGGGAGGGTGGTGAGCCCTTGTTGTACTTTATCCACTGTCTTTATAAAATGACATCTCCCTTTATGATATATGGCCTTGCTGCAATGCCAACTGTGTTAGGTTTGTGCATTTTGTTGTTAGTTGTGGCTCGTATACTACATTATAGAGCATGATCTACATGAGCCCCCTTGCAGCCATCGCACGCCAACACAACCTGAACATCATCTCCTACGCCGATGACACCCAGCTCATCCTCTCCCTGACCAACGACCCCGCCACCGCCAGAGCCAACCTACACGAAGGGATGAAAGACGTGGCCGAGTGGATGACGACCAGCCGCCTGAAACTGAACACAGACAAGACGGAAGTCCTCATCCTGGGCTCTTCACCCTCCGCCTGGGACGACTCCTGGTGGCCCCCCGCCCTGGGCAACGCACCCAAACCGACAGACCACGCACGCAACCTGGTCTTCATCCTGGACTCCTCCCTCTCCATGACCAGACAAGTCAACGCCACCTCCTCGTCCTGTTTCAACATCCTGCGCATGCTACGTAAGATCTTCCGGTGGATCCCCACCGAGACCAGGAAGACGGTCACCCAGGCCCTAGTCACCAGCCGACTGGACTACGGCAACGCCCTCTATGCCGGAACCACCGCCAAGCTCCAGAAGAGACTCCAGCGGATCCAGAACGCCTCGGCGAGACTCATCCTCGACGTCCCCAGACGAAGCCACATCTCCAGACACCTGAGAGACCTGCACTGGCTCCCGATCAACAAAAGAATCACCTTCCGGCTCCTCACCCACGCACACAAAGCCCTACACAACCAAGGCCCGACCTACCTCAACAGCCGCCTCAACTTCTACGCTCCCAAACGCCATCTCCGCTCGACCAATCATGCCCTCGCCGCCGTCCCCCGCATCCGCAGAGCGACAACAGGAGGAAGGTCCTTCTCCCACCTGGCCGCCAAGACTTGGAACTCCCTCCCTCCCGACCTACGCCTGACCCAAGACCACCTCTCCTTCAGGAAGAAGCTCAAGACCTGGCTGTTCGAGCAGTAGCGGACCCCCCCCCCCAAAAGCGCCTTGAGACCCTCCGGGTGAGTAGTGCGTGGTATAAATGCCTATGATTGATTGATTGATTGATGATAGTTGAAATAAACATATTAAACTATATTCGTGTCTCGGTCAAATCTTATTGCGGACATGTAAGAGTGAGTTAGCGAAAGGGTGTGTTTTGCTATCGTGATTCCTGAGAGATATGTGAGTGTTATGTTCTGGAGTGTCTAATCATTTGCATCTTCATGATTGTATAGGAGAGTGAGTGAAACACTATTGCTAGCCGGCCCTAGGATTGTGGGTGCTGAGGTGGTAGGAAGGCATAGCCCCTATGCACTGAGATCTCGTATTCCTGCGCAAAGTTCTGTATATTTGCAGAATCCCTGCAGCACAGGTATTTTTCTTTTTAGTTCAGGGGTGGGGGCTGCCCAGACTTTTCCTCTCACACCCCCCCAGGAGGAAGGTGGGGCAAAAGCACCTGATCTGCCCCCCTCGGGATGGCAGAGAGCCCTCTAGGCACCAGGGATTACACTGGCTTTTTTATACTTAGGGGTGGGTAGAAAAAAGTTGGGGAGCCATGCAATCCACACATCTCTGAACTCTCCCAGGTGTCTAGTTTTCAGAAGTGTCTGGGTTTGGTAGGTTTCCCTAGATGGCCGCCGAGCCCAAGCACAAACATCGACTACAACAGAACCTGGTGAGAGCCACACAAGTTGCCCCATCCTGGATTTCCCTGGCTGTCTAGTTTTCAAAAATGTATAGGTCTGCTAGGTTTCCTTAGGTGCCAGCAGAGCTAGGGTCCAAAATCCACAACTAGGCATATTGCAAAAAAAGGGTCCGTTTTCACTGGCAAATGCAATACGTCCATGTGGGCAGTTTCCTGTCGCAGGTACTAGGCCTACCCATATAAGTGAGGTGCCATTTTTATTGGGAGACTTTGGGGAATGCTCGGAGGTCCCCACTGATTCTTTCCATCACAGAAATGTGAGGAATTTTTTTTTTTTTACAAAGTTTGTGGTTTTCAAGGGCTTTCTGGGTAAATAGAACCTAGTGAGAGCTACACAAGTCACCCCATCCCGAATTCCCCTAGATGTCTAGTTTTAACAAATGTATAGGTTTGCTAGGTTTCCCTAGGTGCCGACTGAGCTAGGGTCCAAAATTCATAGCTAGACACATTGTAAAAAAAGGGTCCAGTTTCACTGGAAATATGTGATGTGTCCACGTTGCGTGTTGGGTCGCAGGTACTAGGCCTACCCACTGAGGTAGCATTTGTATCTGGAGACTTGGGGGAACACAGAATAGTAGAACAAGTGTTATTACCAATTGACTTTCTTTACATTTCTGTCTTCCAAATGTAAGACAATTTGTAAGAAAGAAGTCATTTTGAAAATTGACCTCTAATTCACATGATTGTATGAATGGGTACCCACAATTTCGGATATGTTCAAATAACCACTGTTTCTAAACTCTATATTTCGTTCCCAGTTCAGAAATACATATGATTCCTTGGTACCTATTTCTCACTCTTTATATTTTACCAAATGAATTGCTATATAACCAGTACTCAACGAAAAACTATTGCAAGACACAGCTCTGTTATTGGCTCTGGGTTCCTCGGGTTCTTGATGAACCTACAAGTGCTATATATCCTTGCAACGAGAAGGGCTAGCAGATGTAACGGTATATTGCTTTAAAAATCCATCATACTTCCAAGAAGTTACATGTGAGAACGGAGGCACAAATGGCTGTTTCTTTCAACTCATTTTAAATATTTTTTATTTTCAACTGTTAGTTTCTATAAAAAAACTTTAAGGATCTACTCAAATGACCCCTTGCGGAATTCAAACTTTTGCCTACTTTTCAGAAATGTATAGCTGTTTGGGATCCATTATTGCTTACACACCCATTTCTACCACTAACTGGAAGGAGGTTGAAAGAATAAAAATAGCAAAAACAGGTTATGTCCCAGTAAAATGCCAAAACTGTGTAGAAAAGTTTGGTTTTCTGACCAAAGTCTGCCTGTTCCTGAAAGCTGAGAAGATTGTGATTTCAGCACCACAAACTCTTTGTTGATACCATTTGCTGGGGAAAAACAGATGCTTTCTTCTGCAGCACTTTTTCCCCACATTTAAATAAATAAATAAATAAAGTTTGCAGTATTTTGGCTAATTTCTGGGTCCTCTCCAGGGGAATCCACAAAGCCTGAGTACCTCTATAATCCTCAAAGATGTTGGAAGAAAAGGACGCAAATTTGTTGTGGATGCCTTATGTGGACAAAAGGTGACAGGGACCCTAAGTGAGAACTACCCCAATAGCCAAAAAAAGGCTTAGAACCGGATTAGGGGTGGAGGCATAGCAGCAAAGGGGTTAAATGAATGAAATACTAATAGAATACCACTGTGATATTTCATTTGGTTCGATGAAAATAAGAAGCACTCTACCTAATGCACTTATTTAATACACTCCTTTTGATGGTCTGCTTTGGATTATTTTTATCTTAACCTGCAGAATTTCTCATTAGATTGAATTGATCGGAAATGTTTACATTTGCATATTAGGAACTATTTCTGTAAGACGCAGTCTTGTAAATAAAGTAAATTACAAATGCTTTCTGTGCACTTCAGTTATACTTGGGGCGGAAATAGCCTTTTGAATAGAGCACAGAAAATGGAATTTTGTTTACATCTTGTTCAGTGGAGAGGGTACAAGCAACAGCCATTCAGCTCTCAGAATCTGCCAGTTGAATTATTAATGTGCAAATGATGTACATCAGTTGTAGCCCCTAATGGCAATAAGACATCAACAGGGGCTGTCAGGCCAATCAGCCATTGTTGAACAAATGTGTCCATGTTGTACTGTAGAGGACTTTACAATAATAGAGTGTCTTCTTATCTTAAGATATGGATGAGTGATTTAACAACACAGCCAGAATACCCAGAAGCAAGCACTTTATCTCACTGTTGCCTTTTCCCTACTGCCTCTGGGATTATGCAAATAAACCATTCAAGTAGATTTTCTTTATAATTAAAAATTGTGTTCTTTTTTAATTAAACTTTCCCTGCAGACCGAGTTTCAGGAGGGGAACTAATCCTTCCAAGCTGTATATTTTTTTTCTCTTCATACTGGCATGACCAACAGCATTTTGCTCGACACACTGAACTGGATTCTGCAATAAAAATGTTTATAGAAATGAACTACCATGCAAAGCCTGTAATTTAAGAGCAATTATCTTCACGCTACTGTGTGCTGTGTAATGCAGATAACATGGGAAGACATTACAGAGAATTGATGAGGATGACACCTGCCTCATATGATAAAGACATTAACAACAACAGCACAGGGAACATGACAAAGTTTGTGGCTACAGCACTGCACTGTCTGCCATGTTACTTGCTTCTTTCTGCATCTCATACGCTGTAGTTGTTGCATGGTAAGTGTGAGCCATGTTTATAGTGCACACTACAAACTGTGGGCCTGATTTTGATGTTGGTGGGACCACCACCGACAGGCCGTCGGTAGCAGTCCCACTGACATCCAGGCCTTAGGTCTGACTGCCGCATTACAATGCAGATGGTCAGATCGCAGCAGTTTTGGGGACAAACCTCCGCCTCCGACAGGCTAAAGGAGCCCCTCGGGGCGGCGGTAAGACACTAATCCCTATAATGGAGGCGATGCCTGCATTGTAAGGATTAGAATGTCCATTTCCCACTGTAATGAAAAGGTGTCAGAAGTGACTTCAGGTGCGCAAACATGGCCTCTGTCACCCGGGGCCACCGCTAAGTGGCCAGGGGGGCACATGCGGTGCCCCCCAAACATCCATGCACTATGTACCTTTTCCGGGCCGCATCACAAGCCACAGTAGAAAATGCAGTTTCCGACTAACTATATGTATGTATGTATGTATTGTGCACTTATAGAGCGCAATCTGCCACCCAAAGGGTATCCTGGCGCTTCTGACTCCACTGAACCGTTTACGCAGACACGTTTTAGCCAACTCTGGGAAAAAGGTGAGTTTTTAAATTTTTCTTGAAGGATGAAAGGTCCTCCAAGCTCCTCAAGGATAGTGGGAGGGAGTTCCAGAGCTTGGCAGCTGTGTATCCAAAGGATCGGCCCCCCATTCGAATCCTATTAATCCTTGGAACCACGACCAGGTATAATGAAGATGATCGTAGCGGTCTCACTGCGTGGTACCAAGAAAAGAGGATCCGTAACATTACTGGGCCCTGGTCATGTAGAGCCTTAAAGACCAGGCAGGAAGATTTAAAAAGAATTCTCTGTTGGACTGGCAGCCAATGCAGATCTATAAGTGCAAGAGATGAGGAGGCAGCACGGGGCCTAGCGAGAGCTAGTTTTGCAGTCATGTTTTGAACACGTTGCAACTTGGAGATCAAGTTACCAGGGGCCCCCAGAAGCAATGCGTTGCAATAATCTATCCTACTGAGGATAATGCCACGCACCACCTCTGGTCTGGCCTGGAGTGGCAGCATGGGGAGAATTTTCCGCAACATACGGAGTAACATCATACAGATAGAGATGGTTTTATCAACAAAACCATTCAGCTGGAGATTGGAATCAAACATCACTCCAAGGTTACGGGCAGAGTCCACCGCCACCACCTTGCCCAGGGAGGAGGAAGGCCAAAGATCAGACGGCAGAGCATGTGGGACGCGGTCCGATGAACAATGGAGAACCTCGGTCTTGGAGCTATTAAATTGAAGAGCGTTGTTCCTCAGCCAATCGGCCGTGGCCGTCATGCAGCGATGGAAGGTATCTGTGGACACCGCATGTTCTCCCTCCAAGGAGAAGATGAGCTGGGTGTCATCAGCGTAATTGATCACTGAGATGCCAAAAGATTTGATCAATTTAACTAGAGGACACAGATATAGATTGAACAATATAGGGCTGATCGCAGACCCTTGCGGAACGCCTTGTCCCACTCTCCTAATACCTGAGCGAAAAGGTGGTAAGGCCACCACCTGATGCCTGTTCTGAAGATACGAGATCAGCCAATCCCTTGCCAAACCAGCTATCCCGGCCTCCTCCAGCCTGTTGACAAGAATGGGATGGCTGACCGTGTCGAACGCGGCCGACAGGTCGAGCAGCACTAGAAAGGCTGCTCGACCATTATCGACCCTAGCTCGAAGTTGGTCCAACACGACCACCAGTGCCGACTCCGTACCATGAGCTGGCCGGAAGCCGAACTGGGCCATCTCCAAATAGTTGTTACTTTCCAAGAAGCCGAAGAGAGACCGGGTGACAAGTTTTTTCATGATCTTAACTGGAAAAGGGAGCAAGGAAATTGGCCGATAGTTCGACAAACAGGTGGGGTCTAGCGTTGGCTTTTTTAGGAGAGGGGAGACCACCGCCAACTTCCAGCTGTCAGGGACCGTAGCCGAATTAAAGGACTGAAGACAGATGGAATGCAACGGAGAGAAAAGTTCATCCTGAAATAGTTTCCAGTATCTATGAGGCAGTGGGTCCAAAGGAGAACTATACAGTGGTCTTATCAAAATATGCTGGGTGTGACCACCGACTACTTGTCAGGTGGTCTTAATACCTCTGTGATGGAGGTCAGACTGAGGCCCTGTGTTGTCTTTTTATGTTTATGTAATAGGGTTTTGTTAGTACACACCTAGATGGTACGACTCATGAGTATGGAGGGAGAAATGGTAGAGCTGGCCATGAATGTACTCAACCCTGTGACCAGTAGGTTAGTCAAAGGCTTTTGCCGCAGAGATTGAAACGATGAGCCACATCACATGTTACTTGTTCAGGCATGTTTCTGGGTTTTTTCTTACACGTATTTCTAACCGATGCACTTATAGACGGCGTATTTTTAATTACTCCGAGTCCTTGGCTTCATTGCCACCATGTTTAATTTAAGAGGACAGGTTTTGAACTTGGTTAAAAAACAGTACCTCCCAAAGAGAGCCACAGTCAAGGAGTCCCTAAAAGCTTACTCCATGGACCTATCTCTCTGAAACAAATGTTTCCCTTTAGGCCCAAACAATACTTTTTCAAGCCACCAGGCAAACATCTGTGCGGCAAAGGGAGGGCTTGGAAAAGAAAGCTGTAGCACAGTCAGGGGAAATGTGTCATTTTTGAGGAGCTGCTAGGCTGTGATACAGAGTCTGTCATCTATGAGGAATGCGAGGGTCTGCACCGCAGATGCATTGCACATCGACGGTTCTGAAGCGGCACCGGGATCTGTGCTGCTGGTCTTTACATAGGTTCCAGCTCGCACAGTAGCAGTGAAGCATTGTTTATGCTCAGAGTTGCACAGCAGAGGAGATGCGTCTGTTCTGCTCGTCCCACAGAGACTGGCAGAGCTCCTTATGCACACTTCCAAGGGTCAGGACTGGAATAGCACCAATGAGCAGGGTGAAGTCACATATTGGAAAGTGCAGGTGCTGGGTTCTAGGTTTGACCCTCTGGTCCCTGAGGCTAAAGTCAGGAGGGCAGCCAACTAACCCTTGGAGTCACTTTGGAGTCATGGGTTCAAGAGATGCAGGTCCAGTCCTTCTCACCTAGGCAGCAGGCGATCACAGAGGGAAGCAGTTCTTCAGAGCAGCAGTTCAGAAAAGTGCAGTCAATTCAGCAGCACAGAATTCCTTCTTACTGCCAGAGTAGACTCACAGATAGCAGAGTGCAGGTGCTGGGTTCAATGTTGCTGGAGCCTACTGTCACTGAGGTTCAAATCAGGAGGACAGCCACCTAGCCTTTGGCATACTTTTGGAGTCTTGGGTACAAGAGATTTATGTCCAATACTTCTCACCCAGGCAAGAGGGCAGCAGGCCAGCAAAGCAGAACCACAGTTCCTTCAGAGCTGCAGTCCAGCAGAGCGGAAGTTCTTTCAGCAGCACAGCGGTCCTTCTTCCAGGCAGAGTGTCCATAGGTCCAGAAGTGTATTGAAGTGGTGTTGTCTGCGGGCCTCTATTTATGTGGCAGCAGGACACGGGCTATTCAAGTGTAAGTAGGTCTATACTCAGCTCTGCCCTCCCATGCCAGAGATGGCCCATCCAGGTACATCCAAGCTCCCTATTGTGTGTGTCTGTCTTTGAGGAATACAAAAAGTTCAAGTGTCAGCTACACCCAGTCATGTGACCCAGGTACAAGCTACTGGCACTAAATGGCTAAGGCAGAAAAATGCCAACTTTCTAAAAGTTAGGATCTTTCATTACACTTATAAAGGCACAAACCTGATCCCATTTGCAAATTGCAGCTTATTAAATCTAATAAGGTAGCTCTAATGTTAGTCTATGGGAGAGGTAGGCCTAGCAGTACTGGAAAACGAATTTTAGAGTTTTTCACTACCAGAACAGGTAAAGCTTAAACTTATATGTCCCACTTTTGAAGTACACTGCACCATGCCCTCTGGGCTGTCCGAGGCTTACTCAAGGGATGACGTATATGTGTTAAAAAGTAAGGTTTGGGCCTGGCAAAAAGGTTGATATTGGCAAGTTGAAATGGCAGTTTGAACATGAACACGCCTGCTGCTGTGACAGGTTTGAGACATGTTAAAAGGACGACTTAAGTGGGTTGTACAATCAGTGCTGCAGGACCACTAGTAGCATTTAACTTACAGGCCTAGCGATCATGCAGTGCAGATACATTAAATATGCCTATTAGGCATGACCGGGCTTGGAAAGCAAACAGGCCTTGGTAATTTCGTTGGACCGGCCGCGGGCTTGTTCTTGGAAAACACAGCAGCTGCTTTTCTGCTTTTGTTACAGGGGGCTGATATTGTAGGTATGCTGCAAAACCACCCCCGGTAACAAAAACGGTGCCCGTGGGGTCCAAAAACGCCCCACTCCCTGGTGGCCCACCGGGGAAACTTCAAAATTACAACAGAGGGTCCCTGAAGACTGATACTCGGAGAGGGAGGCAGGGAGTAAGGCAAAAACAAGAACAGCACCTCTCACTAGTATTCAATTAAATCTAGGTAATATATCCTACATCAGTACAAATAATAACATTGTCCCAAAACAGAAGTTATTGAAGAAACATATTTTCTTTTTTATTCAAAAGGTTTTCTAGTAAGTAAGAACATCACAAAAACAATATATCATAATTGTGGTACCAATTTTGTATGTACATTCTATATACATGTATTTATATTATATACAATACCCCCCAGAGAAAAGAACATCACACATACAGGCCCAATCGAAACAAACACACAATTCGTCCTGACACACAGTCTTACCAATCTCACAGACTCTCAACAACTGATTCAAATAACAGAAAAAAACAATTTGAAACAATATGGAGACTTCACAAAAACATATAAAATATATACAACACAACACAACAAAAGTGGAGCGCCGACGCACGTTTCGGAAAAGGAATCTTGTCCTAACTTCCTTCGTCAGGGTGCATTAGATCAATATTTCCATGTATCTTACTCTTTTTCTTGGGTCTATAATACAGTGGTTCCGATCCAACAATATAATAATAGCACAGGGGCTAGATCTGTAGTCAGTATAGATAGCTAACAATCTTCTCTGTAAGGGACAATGAAACAATCATTATACATCCATAATCAAATTATACCTTGCTACATGCTGTTGCTGCGGGAACCACCACCAGAGTGTAGAACGGACAATCCATACTAATATTATAAAGAGAGAGCCCTAGCCTTTGAGGCGGGTAATCTCAGTAACCACAGCACCAATCACAACACCCAATACAGCATTGGAAAGGGCAGTTGCAGCAGGGGGACATGGGCTATACAGATGACCACCATATACATTTGAAAGGTAAAAGAACCTTGCCAGCAAAGTAGTCCTTTGTGGGCATGTGCGTGGGCGGGGCGCGGCATGACGATAAAAAAAAAGCGTTCCTTAAACTTGTGCGTTGTGCTGGGGGCGTGACAAAGGCTGGGGGCGTGTGCTGGGGGCATGACAAACGACAATGGGCGTGGCAATTGCGCAATTGCGTGGGAGCAAGGGGCAAGACAAACGACAATGGGCGCGGCAATTGCGGAATTGCACGGGAGCAAGGGGCATGGCCAATGGGCGCGGAAATGCATGGGAGCAAGAGCGTTCAATGGGCGTCTGAGTTCAGCTGGAGGCGCGCCAATTGCGCAATTGCGCGGGAGCAAGTACGTGACAAACGACAATGGGCGTGGCAATTGCAGAATTGCACGGGAGCAAGGGCCGTGGCCAATGGGCGCGGCAATCGTCCACCAACAATCGCGCCACATTCCTAAATTATGATGCCAATCGCGCACCTGGGCGTATGCGTTCAATGGGCGTCTGCGTTCAGCTCGAGGCGTGGTAAGTAACCGTTCGCTCTACTCACTTGTGGGCCTGCACATTGTGCTGGGGGTGTGTCACATATACTGGGGCCGAATGCAGTGTGTGCCTTGTGCTGGGTGCGTGTCAAACAGACTGGGGCCGAATGGCATCGGTGCTTTACTAAATTGCCGTTACGTTCCTGCCTTCACGCCATGTGGGTCCTAAAAAAATCTTAATACCGGGAAAAAAATTTCAAGGGTCACATAATTTGCATTGTAATACGGTCGCCGCTGGAGCCGGGCCTCAAGCGGGGGCACACGCCACTGAGCGTGCCTGCGGGGACAATAACTGCAGCATCTCCTGCGCGCTGTCACTCAACTCTCTGCATAAACAAATTTACACACGGCGCCCAACATCAACCAGGGCTGGAGCCAGCCTCAAGCGGCGGCTGACGCGACTAAGCGGCCCTGCTGGCACACTAACCTTGAAACTGACTGCACTTTCCAACACGCGCAGCGTCTCTAGCGCGACCTGTCACCCACTCACCTCTTCATACCCGGAAAACGTCGGGACGGGCTGCTAGTCCCAGAATAAAGTGCCAATAGGTGCTCAAAAGACAGAAATCAGTGCAACATCCGATGCGTGCTGTAGATGAGATACAAAACCAGAGAAGCAGAAAAATAGCTAGATGAATTCCCAAATAATACACTCTAACAAGAAGTCGTGAACTACACCCCCAAGGAAAATAATAAAGTAAGAATAAATCTCTATATCCACACAGGCTATAATTCCAATAGGACCAGACATACCCTTTGTCTCTGTAAATGTCTCGAGACAGATTCGGTGGAAAAGCCGGTATATTTCACGGCAGAATGAAATATGGGTCCCATAATAACCTCTGGGTAGGGACAACTGCAAATTGAAAAGCAATCAATGTGGATCCGGTCAGTAAAACCATCAACCGTTCTACATAGTCAAGAACAGCGCTGTCACTGTATGAATGAATTTCAAAATGTGGAGTCCTGATGCTGTAAGGGGAAACACCTGGTGCCTGCTATGGCCAGCCTGGCCCTACTATTGGGGATACGCCAATGTTACCATGCTGTGAGGAGTGAGCACATGCAATTTAGTACTGGCTAGCCGTGGTAAAGTGTGGAGCGTCCTGAGGACAACAAAAACGAGATCAGCAAAAATGGAGGAGGAGGGCAAAATGTTTGGGGGAAGACCACCCTAAGGCTGACAGGTCTAGCAATGTGCATATGTCTTATTCTAATAGAATGCACTAGTCCACTAAACATCTGAATAGTCACCATTAGCAACCTTTTCACATAATAGGAATAACAACCTTGATAGGCACTGAATTCCACTTTTTTTATTGCAAGTAAAACAAATCTAGATCGAAACGCAAAAGGAAATGGCTTTATCAAGGCTTGTTCAAGCTTTTTGGTATTATTTGCCTTATGGACACCAGCCAGCTTGAGCTTTCTTCTGTTTTTGTGTATACTTGTTTGTGACGTTTTAACATTGTCCAATATTGTTTGGCAAATGGTGGTTTACATGAGTCGAAAGTGAGTAAAAATGTAAAGTTGTACCAAATGGATGCCCCAAAATATAAAAATATCTTGGTACCCACAAATCCTTCTAATGTCACTGTTAGCAACAAACTGTATCCTTGGGCCTGTAACATGCCTGTGCTTGCCCTCCCCTTGACATTACTCACTGCTAGGGTGACCAGGTGTCCCGGATTTGACCAGACAGTCTAGATTTTTCGCAAGCTGTCCCGGTAAATTTCAGGAAATTAAGCTCATTAGAGATGGTCGGCCGAAAACGATGGGAGGTAAGCCGGGATAGTTATCAGCTGTTATAAAAAAGGAATTTAATTAACAGGCATGCTACTGGCTCTAAAAATGGCATTGTATGTATGTTCTTACTGCCTCGTTTGTATTTCTCTTCTAAGGAGCACTGTCATTCTGTGGCCTGGGTTGACGTACATTTGTTCTATTTTGGGGAAATGTCCCGGTTTTCGGCTTTAAAATTCTGGTCAGCCTACAACCTGCCCCTCGTGGACATTGCCAATCCCATACACAAAACTGCCCCATCTCTTGCAGCTCTTCTTAAACCTGTATGTCAAGCTCTTAAAAGTGGCCCTACGGTGATCCCGTGTTCATCATGCTCTACTATCACTGACACACTAGTGCCTATGAAGCAGAAATTGAGTGCTGAGGTGAGACAGCACAGATTTCAAACATTGGTTTGAAGGGTTTTTTCCACGTCCGTGATTGGGCAGTACACGGCACCGGGCTTGCACGCAAACAGGTTTAAAGAAAAGAAAAAATAAGAATACAATAAAGAAAAAGGAGTGCACTCTGTCACTCGTTTTTGATGACAGCACAGATTTCCACATTACAAGACCTGCCTATTTTCCTTAGTGTAATCTCTTCCCATATTAAAGTTAGGTGATGCCATTCAATATTTGTGAATAGACACTGGGCATGGAAAAAACTTGCTATTTTTTTCTTTGACGCTTCATTTCATATTTATGAGCCATATATTTTGCATTAAAGAGGGAGGGGTGAGCCACAGTGAGCTTAAGCTTCATGGTCAACGCCTGTCGGTGTGCTCACGTGGACTGCACTGGGTGACTTGAATTCCGTCGAGACTTATCCAATGCCTTCTGAAAACACCCCCAAGACTTATTCAGGTTGAGGATCACGGTTAAAAAGACTTCCATTCTCAGATATGACCCTCCAAGACTTTAATGACCTTAAGCTAGACAGTGGAAGATGGGTGTGGCTGCCGCGCTCACATTTAAATACAGTAAGTATGCATGTCATTTACGCCGTGCTCCCATGAGTGGGAGCGGCAGCCATGTATACGCGCTCACGTTTAAATACAATCGGGCAGATTTACAAGCCCGCTGCACCACCAGTATGTCACTTTTTGTGACATACTGGAGGGGCATTTTACTGCTCCATATCTACAAGGATGGGAAAAGCCACTGTGCATGACTTTTCCTGTCCTTGTAAATATGGCCCCTTTACAGCCAGCACTTTGCATGCAAGGGGCATTCCATGGGTGTTGTGGGTGTTCCCACGCAACACCCATGGAACCAGACACATTTCCAGATTTCCGAGAAATTGTAAATCTGGATATGCGTCTCAATGCTAGGCCTCCCCAGGGGAGGCGTAGGGAGGCGCAACAAGGAGAAATGTTTTCATTTCTCTTCGTTTTTTCCTCTTTCAATGCATGCTGTATTCCACAGCACACATTGAAAGAGATAAATGCCTGTAGTGATTGTTTTTGTACAGGAAGGGGCACCTTCTTGCACAAAAACAATCTCCCCACGATGCAGGCATCCTTGCACCATGGTGCAAGGGTGCCTGCGCTGGCGCATGGCTGAAGTTTGTGTGCCAGCGCAGGGGGAAGTACAGAGATGCAACATATTGTTGTAAATAGGTTGCATCCCTGTGCTTTGAAAGTGACTCAGTGCGCTGAAGCCAAATGACTTGCGGAATGCACTGAATCACTTTCATTATAAATCTGCCCCAATATGCTTTTAGTTTACACCCACTGCAATGAGTGACAGCGGCAGCCATGTTGGATGCTGTGTTGTTTAAGCCGTGCCCCCTCGGGAAAAACTGCCTGTTATTTAGTCTCTTGCCTGTGAATGAGCTCCCTGCGTCGCGGTTGAAAAGAATCTGCGCTGGACAGCTCCCTGCGGGCCTCGTCGTCCTCCAGTTCAGTTTGTTCAGCACTGGACAGCTCTCTCCAGACCTTCTATAAGTGGCAGCTCAGGAGCTCTTCTGGAAATGTGGGGAAAAGAAAAGAAACTGGTACCTAGAACCTGCTTAAAGCTCCTGAACTGAAATTTCACTTTTCTGACTTGCTGGGGTCCATTGTGTGAAATATGGCAGGTGAGATGAGGGGGATGGTGGCTTTATTAGAATAAATGCACAAAAGAATAGCAATGCATTGTTACTGCTGCTGAACTCCAGGAAAGACATAATGGCCAGGTAGAGGCTTTGGGGCTTGTCTGGTTTTGGCTGCGTTTGTTTCCCAGCTCACATGGCCGTTTGTATACATCGCTGCCAAGGTTTCAGATTCCTATGAGCGTGTAGTATCGAAGACCACAAAGATTAAGTGTGCATGGCCTAAAATATGATGTCCTATTTTGAACTATGTAAATATTTTATACTGTGTTTCGCTTTTTTACGTGAAAATTGTTATGGTTTTATTTAACTAAACAATAAATGTACTATACCTATGTGTGATATTTTCATAAGTTTAGTGTAATTGGGAGTGACATTTCAACAACTATGAGCGACACTTTCTGGCAAGCAAAATCAACCAATGAAGACATGGGAAATATATAAATATCAGAAATTACACCCATTTGCGCATCGAAATGGTCTTTAGAATCATGTGTTCAAACACAGCTGAGCTGCCAAGATTTCCGCTTGGTTATGAGTGACATTTTCAGGGCTTAATTGTGCTCATGTGTTTCATTATACTTTCGTACGTGTGACACTCTGACACTTTATCATGAGCACAACAGTGCATTAATGTAAAAGTTAGTAATTTAGATGATAGCAGAAATTACCCCTTTTGTTGTATGTGAAGCTCAAGAATCTGTCTTAGAACAGCTGCAATGCTCTTACTTGCATATATATGGCTGAAGAAACTATTGTGGAGCCACAATAAACAAGTCATTTGTTGGTAGTATCAATTCAATTCAATATAACTTTATTCGGTCCAAATAAAAAAATAGACCATAAAAGTACATATAAATATTTGCACATAGCCACAATCACACATGAAGATTTAAAAATAATATTACATTAAAAACAGTTAAGAAGGATATAAGTGCATAAACAACTTTAAAAGTTCCTCAATACATCAAACAACCATGTTGAGGATGAGCAAAAAGGTGCGAGTCGTAGTCAGATTTCTGTGCTCCATTACACTCGTATAGGGAGTGGCTGAGGTTTAAAAAACAAAAAAAGGGAATGGAGAGAGAACAAAAACCTCAAATGGGGTCCGCTGTTGGCAGTATATTTGTGTATGTATTCTATGTGCTTGGGAAACTTGATAGCTCTATTCTAGGAAACGGCAAACAACAACAAAGAGAGCTGATGTTTTATTGTATCAGTAGCTCGGCAGGCATCTCAGCTGCCTAAGTGTCAAACTGGAATGGCATGGTGAGCAAACAAACGATGGATTTAGGCCCAGATCTCTGTACTGGGGTGAATGTTTGACATTGTTCTGTATTCTGTCCATCAATTGTTCTTTTTTTTTGTAAGTGTCATACAGTCTCAGTTGACTTGCGTGCAGATAGGATGAACACCATTATTCTCACAGGCTTAGGCCAGCGCAGTAACTTCCAGTGCCATACAACATTGCTGACAGCTATGACTGTCAGAAACCTGTTAAAATTACCCCCAGGGTTTTTGAGAAATAAGCCGCAAATGTAATGTAGAAAGAAACATACACTTGTCACAGCCCGGGTAACATGTCATGACTGGCACCTACTAGATGCAGGCAGCTGCCAATCATGCGCTGTGCCTGCCTGAAGGAGTTATTTGCAGACCGCGTCCACTCCGCGAGCATGAAACACCACTTGAAATGATACCTTTAAAGGAGGTCTTCTTAATGCCAGGTCTCTACCTAGACACGCCCAGCATGTCTTCGATCTATTGGCTGAGGACAATCTGGACTGTTTATTTATTACGGAGACCTGGCTAAATCCATGTTGTGTCCCAGATATGGTACATTCCTTGCCACCAGGATTCAGTATGCAAAGGAGAGATAGGGGAGGAGATAAAGGAGGAGGAGGAATAGCTATAATTCACAAGGAGGCATATATATGTTTGGTGATTGAACTCCCTGAATTAAAGGAGGCGGAGGGGATGGGTTTCTGCATCAAAATCAGCGAGACCATGACATTTGCGGGGGCCCTCATTTACCGCCCACCAGGCACATGTAAAGACTTCCTGGATAATATAGGAGAGGCACTGAGTCCTTTGGTGCTCAGATACTCCAATTTTACATTATTGGGAGATGTGAATATACACTTGGAGTCTACCACCGATACCGCAGCTGTCTCTTTTAAAGAATTAATGGAAGTCCTCGGACTAGAGATTGGGACAGTTCAAGCTACCCATGACGCAGGTCATGCCCTTGG
Organism: Lissotriton helveticus; assembly: GCF_964261635.1. Lineage (NCBI taxonomy): Eukaryota > Metazoa > Chordata > Amphibia > Caudata > Salamandridae > Lissotriton > Lissotriton helveticus. The sequence continues at coordinate 178,002,149 of NC_136063.1, read as the reverse complement.
CTGTATAGCCACCAATCTGCAATCGCTTAAGACAAACTGCCCAATACCTCAAACATGGACAGACCATGCTCTAGTACCATTCATGTTCCCTATTCAGAGCCCTAAGAAATGTAATAATAAGGTTAAGTACGACCAGGCTGGCCTACAAGAATGGAGGGCCTTAATGGCAAATCCAAATCTGATTGAGATGGCTAGGGATTGTAAGCCTACCGTGTCAGGCTCAGAGTTCTCAGACCCCAGCACTTTCAGAGAATGGATGGTTGAATTAAAAAATAGGGCAGGCCGGCCAAACAGGACCCGAAAACAGAATACTAAGAAAAAATCAGCTCCATGGTACAATCAAGAATTAAAAATAGCACAGGGGGAGCTCCGTAGAGCAGAACGCAGATGGAGAAAAAACTATAGCATGGAAGAGCGGGATAAATATAAAAGGGCTATAAGTACCTATCATGCACGAATTAAATCAACAAAAAGGAAATTTTATGAATCTGCCATAGTCGCTGCTAAAAACAAACAAAAATGTATTTTCAACATTGTAAATGATTTTAATAAACCCATATTTTTAACACAGGAAATTCCACCCTCAAAAGACCTCTGCGAAAATATAGCTGATTATTTTGAGGACAAAGTACAGGGTCTAACTAAAGATTTTGAAATTCCCTCTCTGGAACCCAGTAGAGAAAGTGGAAGTGCTGATGAAACTATGAACCAGTTAGCAACCTTCCACCCAATTAGTCTGGAAGAAACAAAGCAGACAATCTTAACCACAAAATCTGGGTCCCCATTTGACCCCTGTCCCATAAGACTCCTGCATCTCATGGTAGATGAAGTAAACCCTATGATTAACGAAATCGTAAATCATTCACTTTCCACGGCCAATGTGCCACTGGAATGGAAACTTGCGGCAGTGAAACCCTTACAGAAAAAAACCCTCCCTGACCCGGCGACCCTCTCCAATCTGCGACCTATCTCACTTCTCCCAGCATTATGTAAGATTGCAGAATCACTGGTGAACAAACAGCTGACCAGGTTTTTAGAAGTCAACGAGATATGGCATCCCAATCAGGCGGGGTTTAGAGCCCAGCATTCAACAGAATCGGCTCTACTGTATACGACAGACACCATTCGTACTGCCCTAGACCAAGGAAAGAAGGCCGTCCTGATTTTATTAGATCTGTCGGCGGCCTTCGACACGGTCTCCCATGCCATCCTAGTAGATCGGCTAAAAACATCTGGCGTGAAGGGGACGGTACTAGAGTGGCTGGAAAACTACCTAAGGGACAGGAGACAGGTGGTAACCCTGGGGGAATTTACCTCCACGGAAAAACATCAGACGATGGGAATACCCCAGGGGTCCAGCCTTAGCCCGACATTATTTAATGTCTATACTGCGCCCCTGATTAAACTAATATCATCCTTTGGCATAGATGCAGTAGCATATGCCGATGATACGCAGTTAATACTGGTTACGGATAGAGACAACCAGGCATGGGAAGAAACATTCAAGGAATGTTTAACTGCCACCTTCGATTGGATGCGGAAGAATCACCTAAAATGTAATACAGGAAAAACAGAGATCATTCCGCTAGGCCCTAATAATGACTTTAATGGTGGCCAGAAAGGGCAGAAATACCGCCTCATACCACCATAGTTGCTCGGAACCTGGGGGTCACGTTTGATTCCAATCTTGCCTTCAAGCAGCAGGCAATAAAAGTGGCAGGAATGTGCTTTGGCTTAATTAAAAGCCTGAGGAAATTCTTTGACATACTCCCATTGGAGGCGAGGAAAACTGTTGCTGTAGCGCTGGTAACGTCGCGCTTAGATTATTGCAACAGTTTGTATGCTGGCACAAATAAAGAAGTAACTTACAGGCTTCAGTTAGTGCAAAGCGCTGCTGCCAGATTGGTGCTAAAATGGCCAAAAAGATCGTCAGCCTCAGGGGCACTAAAAGTTCTTCACTGGCTTCCCATTGTAAAAAGGATCCTGTTCAAAGTTCTGATTATAAAATTTCGAGCAATGCACAAAATAGGACCACTATATCTACAGAAAAAATTCAAGAGATACTGCCCAACCAGAAGCCTACGATCATCAAATTCCAATACTTTGGTGGTTCCTAGGTTTCGTCTAAAAACCCGTGGAGGAAAGTCCCTGGCAGTACTGGGTGCAAAGGCCTGGAATATTCTGCCCCCTGCCCTGAGGACTCTGGATAAAGAAACAGAATTCCGCAAAGAATTAAAAACTTGGATATTCAAACTTCAAGATAGCATGGCCAGAACTCTAGTTTGATGCATGCCTTTGTTTTTGGTCCAACTCTGAGTCACTATGTCATCTGGTATTTTGCCGGAGGTAGCGCCTAGATGCTCCATTGGAGCGATTGCTGCGCGATATAAATAAAATTTTACATTACATTACATTACAATGTAACAAGGCATAACAGAGCCGTGTGTGGCCTCGAGAGACCACGCCACTGACTTGTATGTCTCGTGGCTACACATGACCAATCTAACTAGTCTGTCTCATTGCTACACGAGACCAATCACTACAGCATTTCCTCTCTCAAAAAGGGACAAGAAAAGAACAATGAAAAAGTGCAATGAGTAAACACTTAAAAAATTAAGGATGAACTATAGAGCAATCAAGCTTTCACAACTACTGAAAAATTAATACCCTGCATAAATAATGCAACAAATAATAATTAAGAACATTTTTCAGGCACATATTAATAGCAAACAATCAAGAATGCTGAAAGGAGTGCCCTCCCAGCTGGCAGGAGCACATTTCAATAACGAATAGTTTATAAGTTGCCTAAACTGAATATTCAATAAGTTCTTGCACTTCAAATGAATGTTGAAATGACTTCTTGATGATAGCCAATTGCAATCAAATGAAACGTTGTACAAATCTGTACTTATTCATGTGTCAAGTCATGTTCAGTCAACACATTTTCATATCCCAATGCATTCCGGGTCTGTAAAGGACCCTTCTTCAGGGGAACTTCATTAGAATTCTAAAAAAAAATAATGAAACAGGAGGCGTTTCAAAAAACAGTCGCTCTCCAGTTACTGAATTTAACATAATGGTGACTTCTTTCTACAAGTTTGGCTCGTGCCAAGTAAAAAACAATAATTTCCCACAGCCATGCTCAATGGGTGAACATCATACCAACTCAACCAATTAACATAAAATACGTAGAGTAAAAAAAGAGTGAAACAAAATTATAACCGAAGATTGCCCATGCTGCAATGCCGTGTTACTATCAATATGCTGAGTTTTCTACTGTTAGAGTTCGACCGTGGACTAACACGCTTGTTTTTTGCACAGAAGGCTTTCAACCAACTTAATTTTCAAAGCTTGCACGCGAATATGCACTTTTCCTTTAATACGGCAAGGAATGTGGGTTTATTTAACCTTTGACCCGACACACGTTACATGACTAACACTGCTTGCACAGTAGCGAGGCTAACGGCAGCATATCGGTAAACTGAACAGATTTCACCACTTTATAGTGTTGCACTTTGCATGTTTGTTTGACTCACAGTCAGCTGTCAAAATCACGCACCGCATGTGGACACGGTGAATATCTTTTACTTAGCTTCGAGCACTCCTTTACTCATTTTTTTATGCACACATATTCGTTTCCACAACTCTAACAGTAGAAACCTCAGCATATAGACGGCAACACGGCGTTGCAGCATGGGCAATCATCGGTTATAATTGGCATGATGTTCACCCATTGAGCATGGCTGTGGGAATCTATTGGCTTTCACTTGGCATTAGCCACAATAGTAGAAAGAAGTCACCATTATGTTAAATTCAGTAACTAGAGACTGACTGTTTTTAAAATGCCTCCTGTTTCATTAATTTGTTTTAGAATTCTAATGAAGTGAACCCTGAAGAAGGGTCCTTTACTGACCTGAAATGCATTGGGATATGAAAATTTGTTAACTGAACATGATTTGAAACATAAATAAGTATGGATTTGTGCAACGTTTCATTTGATTGCAATTGGCTATCATAAAGAAGTCATTTCAACATTCATTTGAAGTGCAAGAACTTATTGAATATTCAGTTTAAACAACTTATAAACTATTTGTTATTGAAATGTGCTCCTGCCAGCTGGGAGGGCACTCCTTTCAGCATTCTTGATTGTTTGTATCAGAGACGCCCGAGGACACGGCGTACTGCAAGTACGCACACTGCAAGAAAATGCTATATTATTTTGTTTAACACCCTTAACCACAAGTGCACACTGGCTACATTGCTTTACCATATTAATAGCAACCAAATATGTGATTCATGCAGGAAACCAGCAAGGTTCATGAAAAGCAAAATCTAGGTTAGTGCAATACAAAGTTCAAAGTTCAAAAAGTTTTATTTGCATAATTAGTTACAAAAATTCACATGATAAAATAACAGTGCAAAATTTAATAAAAATACTAAAGATATTGTCTCTCGGCCTTTGTTTTTTTGTTTAGAATAATGCGTGTAAGATCCAAGGAGTTAGGATGTCCCGGATGGCCCGCCAACTGGGTAGTCCTCCTGTTCCGTTAGTTCTAAGCATTTTCTTGCTTCTGCCAGGAATTTGACTCCACGGCATGCCAGAATTATTGAGGAGCCTCCAAGCCAGCTTGTGACTGCGTGTCTGCAAGAAAAAATGTTTAGTGCGTTAAAGATGGGTTTCAATAAGGCTCGTCTCTGACTTATCAGGGCCGGACATATACAGAAAAGGCGGACAAGGGTTTCAGTTTTATACCCGCAGAGGTGACATTGTTTCGTCTGGTGGGTTGGTTTCCAGGACGGTAGGAGGTCCTTTGAGACGTGCATCCCCATCCGATAGGCTATAAAAGCCTTTTTGAGATAGCCGCTGAAGTTGGATACTAGATATGCAAGTGGTTTTGGGGTTGTAAAGGAGTTCATAATGGTCCAGCCGTGCCGATGTTTTGCCAATGACTCTTTATCCTCCATAAAGGATTTCCTTTTTGCTGCCGCATTGGCTAATTTACTTAGAGTTGCTTTGTCTGTCCCAGATTTCCAGGCTGTTTCCAGCTCCAACTTTTCCACACAAAATTTCAGATACTTTCCCCAGATGTTCGGGGATTCAGTTTCCCCCCGTTTTTTGATTTCCTCCCAGCTTAGCCAGTCCAGTGTATCTGGGTCTGTAGCTCGAAGTTTATAACAGAGTTTCACGAAGCCGCTCATGCTCCGGAACTTCTGGTTTTGCAGTCCAAATTCAAGCCTGACTTGTGAGGCTGAGGCGGATTTTGGCAGATTGAAGACAGCTTTGTAAATTTTGATCTTTAGGTCGTTTAAAAGATCGGCCTCCTTGCCACACCATGTAACTAGACCATAAGATAGGGTGGGCATAATCTGCGCTGCCATTACTTTTAATAGATGGTTATAGTTGGGGCAATCCATTTTTTCTTTTAGGGAGCGGTGTGCAAAAATTAAAGATTGTGCTTTTGCTTTTAGTGCTGTTTTGTGATCCTTGTGATTTACTCCTTTTGTTATTGTTATTCCCAAGTACTTATAATGCTCTTGTTCTTTTACTATTGTTCCTTGGGCCATCCATTTGTACTTTAACTTTTGCGGGTCTACTAGGCGGACCACTTTGGTTTTTTCTTTGTTTAGTTCCAGGCTTTCCCGTTCTAGGTACGATGTTAGTTTATTGATGGCTCTTTGTAGGCCGATTGGTGTTTTACTCAACAGTACAATGTCATCGGCATATTGTAGGTAGTGAATTGGGTTATTTGCCAAGGATGGAGGGTGGCTATCGGCTGATTCGATCACGCTTGTGAGGTCGGAGAGAAAAAGATTAAAGAGGGTGGGGGCTAATACGCAGCCTTGTTTTAGGCCTTGGTGCGTTTGGATGCTCCTGGTTGTACTGCCTCCATTTCCCAGTTTCACTCTTGCCCATGTGTGGTGATGTAGGGCTTTAATAGCTATTAGAACATTGGAATGTTGGGAGCTCAATTGAAAACAATGGAGTGCTCTGGGCTTATAATGGCTGGTATAAGCCTGGAGCTTCAACATTCCAATGTTTCTCTGTTCACAGCTCTGGCTGTGAGCAAAGGCTTCAGGGAGCCTGAGGGGATTCCAATCCCCTCACGCTTCCAAAAGGCTTTGTTTTTTTATTAGAACATTCTGTCCTCTAGTGACAGAATGTTCTAATAGCCTTATAGCCCTTCGTAGTCGGGCTATACCGCTATTAAAGTCCCTCTCCCTTGTTAAAGGCCCTCGCCTTCGGCTCGGGGGCCTTTAACGCTGGAGAGGGCCTTTAATAGCTGGTATAGCCCTCTACGGCGGGCTATAAGTCTATATTAAGAGTTGATGTGGCAACCCCCAGCTCTCTAGTTTTCTCCACAATCGCTCTCTATTCACCCGGTCGAAAGCTGACTTGATGTCTATAAAACAGGCATACAAGTGGGCGCCCTTTGCTACCGCTAGGTCCGTTAGGACGGACAGGCAAGTTAGGTTGGTTATTGTTCCCATTCCTTGCCTGAAACATGTTTGAAATTTTGGCATAATCTTTGTTTCTGATATCCTGGCTTGTAGTTCGAGTAGAATACAGGAGGCGTAGAGTTTGGCCTCTACGTCTAACAAGGATATCAGTCTGAAATTTGTTGGATTGCGGTGGTCGCCATGTTTAAATATGGGATGAATGATGCTACCTTTCCAGGAGGCGGTAACTCTGCATGTTTGTATATTAAGTTGAACAGAGGCATTAGAGTCTCTGACCACAGGTCTGGGTCATACTTAAAGATCGCGTTTGGCAGCCCATTCGGTCCTGCTGCACCCTCTGACTTTAATCTTGAAATTATCTTCTTCAATTCATTTTTGGTGGTTAGGTTATCTGGCTCTGTTGGCCCCTTCTGACGTTTTTCACGCTCGGATTCGCTATATTCCTTGTTGTTCACCCCTTTTAGTTCCTCCGTGTTGTCCTTGGCTGCCCCTGAGCTGTTAGCGTGGCCTGAATCTGTATTGTTATATAGAGTTTGCACGTGTCTGGTCCAGGTTTCTGCGCCAACCCCGGCTTCTTGTTGGAGTCTAACCCTTGATTAAGCTCATTTATGATGCCCCAGAAGTCCCGCCTGTTAGGGTTTTTACCCACGATTATCAGTTTATTCCAGATGGTCTCTTTATATGAGTACTTTGCAGCTCTCAATGCATTCCTATAGATGCTCCTGGCTCCCCTCAGAATGGATTTGTTTGCCCCTGACCCCGATGTTTTTTGGCTTGCGAGGGCTCGGACCTCCTTGGCGACCTTTCTTTTTTTAGCTCTTAGGTCCATGTTAAACCAAGGCTCCTTCTTGTTGTTAAAATTTCTGTGGTTCCCTGACCTTGCTGGGAACTTTTGCTGCAGGGCCTGAATCATTTGCTCCCAGTTGTGTACTCGGTCCTCCTCCTTTTGAGTTCCAAGGTTGGGCTTTAACTGTCACCGTAATTTTGCCCAACCCCTCTCCACGCCATTTTAATTTTCTCAATTTGAATTTTGATGCGTGATGCAGAAGGGAGGTCGTTGTTGGCGCCATGCTTGGTGCAATAGTCAGACTTATTATTTGAGGGAAGTGGTCGCTTTCTACTTGATGTTCTATACCAAATGATACGATGCTGGAAATTAACTCATCACTTACTATAGAGTAGTCAATTATTGAATGGACCCTGTAGCTCAAATATGTGACGGCTGCCGGCCTATCCCCCTTTGTGTTGCCGTTCAAGATTGACAGTCCATATTCGATTAGGCTGGATGCTAATTTTTTTCCACCACTATTTGCGTTTTTCTTCACCTTCGCCTTTTTTTGGTCAATAAGGGCGTTGTTAAAGTCCCCAGAGATAACCAGTGGGTATTGCGAGTAGGTCCTTTGCATGGCCTTAATGAGTGACCGCAAGGTTGCGTGTTTTTCTTTTTGTGACTTTCTGTCAGGGTGGATATAAACATTAAATATTAGCATTTTCCATGGTTCAATCCCCGGTGACGCGGTTTCGGTGATTCTGATCACTTGAGCCCACTTCAGGCCCACGTCTATCTCCTCAGCTGCCCAATTATATTTATGGGTTACGTATGTTGATTATCCGCCACGGGGATGACCATGCGTGGAGAGGCTTTCTGAGTATATTTGATGTTCTTTGAAACCTTGAATTGAAGTCGGTTGTAGTTTCCATGATTCCTGGATCAAAATAATATCTTGCCGGAAGAAGAAAGCTTGAGTTTCTTGATCATGGGCCATTTCTCTAAAGCCATGCACGTTCCACGAGCAGATTGAAACTGTTGATTTCTTTATTAGATTCTGGGAGAGCGCCTCGTTCCGCAATGTTATGGAGGGGTTTGGGTCTTGGTTAGGTAGCTTTGTTGCTCAGGACGTTGGGTATCCAAGACCAATCCGTTCTGTCTGCGTGATGGTGACCAGTTGTTTGTAGTTTGCGACTTGCGCTTAATGACTCTGGCGTGGAGGCCTGGGCACCGCGTAGACAAGAGGTATGTTGACCTCTGCTCTCTTGCCCCTTGGTATGATCACGTATATTAAATTGTAAGGGATAGGGGTACCTCGGACACTTGTGTCGCATTATGGATATTCCCCATGATTCAAACTGAGGTCTTGCAAGGTATATCCTTTCTACCAGGTCCTTTGATGCCCAAGTTGTGACTGTTTCTTCAATGGCCGCAGTGTTTACGTTTTGTTGGAATTCGACGGAATAAAGGTCCCGGGTAGTGATTTCTTTTAGGGCCAATGTTTCATTAAACAATTTTAGCAAATTGCCTTGATTCAAAATGTCCTGTGTCCCCCTTGTTGGATATTCGGGGATAAAATTTAGTTTTAATTCAAACGGCTCTGGATGTTTGCTTGGCTCCTGTTGTGTTAATCCTACTTTGCAAGATAACAGGTTGTGAGATCGAGTACTGTCGCAGACAGGATGGGTCGGTTGTTGTTTTTGCTCTTTCTGTACTGCCTTGGTTATGGTTGCTTTTTTCTGAGTTGGGACTGTGTTCATTAACTTCGTTTGAGCCGAGCATTGCTTCCTTCGCAATAGCGAACATTTGCGTTCCTTTTCCAGGACGGTAATTCGCATGGGGGTTGACACGGTTTGGATTTCAGGTGATGCTACTGGTCCGTGATATTCATATGCATTCCTTTCAAATGTTGTATGTGATCGTTGCTCAATAATATTTTTTGTACCAGGGTTGGAGCCCTCTTGTAAATACATTTTGTGCCCAAACTGTTTTTTACCAGGGCTGGTGTCGGCTCGTGTCGCTCCCAACCTACATGTTCGATCCATTTGTGTTAGCTTTATTTTTTTACTTCCCAGCCCTTGCACTTGTAATTGCTCATTCGATCTTATGACCGTTTGACTGTTCTCACCTAATGCTGGGGATGGGCCCGGGTTGGGTCCTGTCCTGGGGCCTTCACCCCTTGATGTGTTTGATGGATTTAATTTATCAAAAGGGTCTACAAGAATATCCTCGCCCGCTGGCGACCCATTCGGAAAATTAGATTTGTTTTCGTGATGAGTGTCAGTTTTGAATATGGGGAAGATTTTGCCAGGATCTACGTTTGGTTCTTTCTTATACTTGAGTCTGGCCTTCCTTGCCCTTTTCCTTTCTCTCTTTGTTAATTTGTCCTCAGTAGTGGATTGTTGGATAGATTCTATTTCTTCCGTGTCTGGGACTGTTTTACCTTGACCGCGTTCCTTTGATGATTGTTCTTTATCCATTATTTGTTTGCTTCTTCTAGGGTCGGTAGTAGGCTTACTCTTGAGTATTTGTGGTTTCTCCTGGGTAGGCTTAGTTTCTGTCGCCTGACTGTGACCACGTGATTGTTTTACCTTCCCTAGGATATCCATCAGAGTGGCCGGGAGGCTTGCTAGCTTTTCAATTATAGTTCCACATCCACAGTTTCGTAGTTGATTACTCCCGCTGGTGTTGGGCTCTAATTTCCCCATAATTGTTAAAAGCGATGATAAGGAGTCCAGTTTTGCGTTTAGGCCCGAAATATGCCCAGCCACTAATGTAATAAGGTCGATCTGGACTTCCATTTTGCTGGATTGGTAATTCAGCACCCTTATTGCTTGCTCTAGAGTGCTTAGCAGGGATTGAGTCCATGACGTGGGGGGCTCGTCTTTTTCGGATTTTGCTCAGGTCCTTGAGCTCTAAGTCCGACATGCTCCCTGATGAAATTGAGATTGGCACAGAGTGGATGGGGTGTAGATGGTTGGCCTGCGTAATATTTATGTCGTTTATCTGTGCTTTTTGTTGGTCTCTTTTTGGCTCAAGGCCGCAAGGTGTTGAGACCAGCATACCCGGACTCAGATGTCGATCTTCAAAACCGTATTCTGCTCGTGGTGCTCTCCCTTGTGAGTCGATGTACTTTGTTATTCTCTCAGTAAGTTCCTCAAGTTCAGAGTCATTTGATAGGAAGAGGGGATTTATCCATGGGTCCCCTTCTTGCCCGGATAAGGTGGATGAGTTTTTGTGACCTGTATTTCCCTCCTGCACGCCCTTGCTTGCCGTTGCGTGGTCACTAGCTCCTACTAGCTCCTCGAGTGTCGCACTTTTATCCTGGCTCAACCTGATGTCCTTTGCAAGGCAATTATCTGAGATATCCTTTGCAGCTCTTCCTCCCTTGATTTCGTTTGTAACTACGGGAGTATTGGAACGGTGCACCGGGGCGGTTACTAAAGCCTGTTTGCCTTGGGCAGGGGGACCCGAACACGATGGAGGGGATAGACACTCTGGTTTGATGCTTAACATGTTCTGCAGACTGTTAGCCCGTGGGGAGGGAACATTCAGTGGCGTGATGGGGCTTGGTAGATTGCAAGCCTCTGCGGTTGGTGCGTAGATCGTCGCCATTGGGTCCTTGAGGTAAAAGAATTTTAGGAGTCCGGATTTCCGTCTGGAGTCTGATGTTAAGTCGGGGGTTGGTGCCGATACCAACCTCTCACTGATATTTGATTCGGGCCCTGTTTCTGATGGCATTTTAGCTTCCACTTTTGGCTTTCTCGATTTTTTTTTTTTTTTTTTACTTTCCGCAGGTTGGCGCGTTCTCCCCGATCTCATTTCCACAGTCGAGGCCTCACGATCTTTTTGACCCTGTCTGAGGATCTAGTCGTGTTAGTTAGTAACTATCTTTGACGGGGACGGGCATAGGCTGGTGCAGGAACTTGTCAGGGTCGAAGAGGATGTAGACAATGCGTGAGTGTGCGGACGGCCCGGCCGGCTAGCGGGCGGAGGAAGTAAGGGTGCAGCCAGTCATACAACCCGGACTTCGGTGGTTCTCTGACTCCAGGTCCTCCCCCACCTCCACTCATGCTGGACCTCTTACCACTCTTGGTTGGCTGCCGTCCGCTGCTAGCTCTATGATGATACACAGCTCTCACGCGATCCTGCACTCCGTAGCTCAGTTGTGAGATCCTCGTGCCAATATGCCGGTGTGGAAGGTGCCCGCGGCTCCTGCCGCTATTGGGGTTTTAATTTGAGTTGTACTTTTCGTACTTCATTCAAGGAGTATTGATTTGACTGGCGGCTCCTACCGGTTATGATGCAGCGGGTTCCGGGCTGGCTGGGATGAGCGCCCCAAGGATTACAATGCGCACTTGCCTCTCCTTACCGCGTTGCGCCAAGCAGCTTCCCTTGGCTCGGTACAAAGGCTCTCTCAGGCTCTCTCGGGCATTCAGAGCCCTGGGTACTCTGGTAGTCCGGCGCTCTGGCGATCTGGTCCCGACTCCTAACTCCTGGCTCCCGGTTCTCCTTGCTCCCGGTGAGCTTCCACTACTTGTCTCCTCCTCTCACCGCTGCATCCCCTCTCTTCTGTTGCGGTGGCATGTGGCGTGTGGGGTTTGGTGGCGTTGGCGTCACACTGCTCCAGCCACTGCTCCTAAGACCCACTAGGCAGCTGCTCACCCTGCCCAGCCTCACTGCAGCACGACAGCGCAGCGTGCCGCAGCCAAGCACGGTGCGGGTTTCACGCCCGTTATACCGTCTCCCCTGGGACGCGCTGGGTCTCGCTGGGTACCGGCTATGCGGCTCCTTGTCAATTGCTGCTCACTGCAGCCCGCTCTGCCCATCAGCCCGGCTGCCCAGCACAGCAGCACCTGGTCCAGGGCAAATTGAGGCGCGGAGGAAGCGGCGAAGAAAGAACGGGAGCCGGTGCGAGCACGGGTTCGGTGCTCCTGCAGCGGCACCACAGGGACTCCTGGCCGTCTCGGCAACAGGCTGCGGCTGCGGCCACCCTTGCAGCTGTGTCTGTGGAGCTCTCTGTGGGTTTTTTTTCAGCCGCGGCAGCGGCAGCGTCAGCAAGCACCCGGCGTCTGCCCTGCCTTGGCAGTGGTATGGCAGTGGTATGGCATACGGCAGGCTAAATGGCTGCGGGCTCCGGTGGCTTTCCCGGCCGTGCGCTCCGATGGTTTCCACGCTAGCACCCGACGTCTCCCCCTGCTACGGTCTCCACGGTCTGCGGCTTCCGCTGTCGCGGCTTGCTCCTCCTCTCTCAAATACGAAGAAAAAGCCAATACAAAGTCTTTAAGCTTGCTAGACAACATTGTTTGGCGGCCTCCGCCTCAGCCCCTGACCTCCGACTCACAGCTGTCACTATTATAGGATGCCAAACTGTGTTCCTCCATGACTGAGTCACCCTATGTAGTGGCATTGCCTATGACAGAGGGTAAACCTCACTCCTGTAACCAATTAAACCACTCACAATGGTCCATATCAAAGTTGGGATGTTTCTTTATGATGTCTGCTTGCGAGTCAGTAAGGCACACCACGCTGATTTTATTCCACCACCCCTTGTATTCCAGAAGTGCTGACCCTTTGCTCACTTGTTTGAATACCATGGGTGATGAGAATCTCACCAATCCCTTCTGTACCTTTCTTGAGTTCTTTATAAGTTCCCAATCGCCCATTTCCAGATCATGACCCAATGTTCAATGAAATGCCACCGTTGAGGCCTCTTGATTCTGCCCTATCTTTGGGGCTTTTCCTTGTGTGGATTGGTGGCGTGCCAAGAACGTGTAATTTTAGTGTGGTGCACACAACATTAGCTAAGTGTAGAGTCTGCCTTGGCTGCCAGCGTGCAGGAGATTCTCGTATGCACGCTGTCCTTATTTGTCTGCATATATTCACTCGATTATTGCAGCTTCTAGCAGTTTTAATACGACATGGCCTTAGCTGTTTGAAATTAGCTCCAAATTTGCAGACTGAGAGTGTATTTTAATTGATTTCAAAGGGATTGTTTGCAGTTAGAGAACTTGCTAATTAGATGAATATTGTTTCTCCCCCTCCCCCAGGTTTCACAGTTTGAAAACCTAATATTTTACACCTAAGAGGGATAAAAGTGGCAATTAATTACATTTACATTTCAGGTGACCAGTCATAGGAAGCCTATTACCTTACCGAGGATAAGAGAAAATCAGCAATTTACTACTCCCTTCTCCCCCGCTCGCACATTTGTCTGCCAATCATCTCGTATGCATCACATTATGCAAAGTGCTGCTGCCAGCGAGGAGGCAGATTTCGGTGAAGTGACCTTGTCTGACCTCTAAGGCAGACTCCTGCCACCTTGTATCTGAGAGCTTTAAACGGAAGCACAGCCAGGAAGGAAGTGCCAGATGGCATGCGTGCGGCAGGCTCACGCCTGGCTGCTCCTGTGCAGATGGAAGCTTCGTTTGTGCACATCTTCTGATGGAAGCAAGTGGGGAACAACGAAGCCATTTGGCATTTCAATGAAACGCGCTCCTGTCGAATTGTGCATCATTTCCACAGGCTCCTGTGTCTGTGCTCCTTCATATGTTGCCTCATATGCTGATTGTTTAATGCTGTTTTATGAGTTACTTTACCAAAAACAGGATTCAAGTGACGAATACTCGGATTAGAATATGTGAGAAAAGTGCAAACTTTGAGGGTGAGAGGCGTTGCAATGAAAATACGATATTTTGATTTTTACAGAACAGACGGTAGATACTGCCTGGTTCGAAGCGGGTTGAATGATGATTGAAGATGCAGAATGAAATAAAGTCTGATTATACATTTGGCATATAGGTAATAGTGGCTAAACGCAATGTATGCAGTGCCCTTTCTTAGTAGTTTTGGGGCGCTGATCATCTACCCTCTGGGTGCTGATATCTTTGAATTGAATCACTTGACAATGATACAGAAAGTCCTGAGCGCTATGCATTGTCGCATGCATAACAAAAGCACCTACCACAACAATGGCCCTTGGATTAGATGCCCAGAGGGTAAAACGCCTGTTCTGTAACTTGGGCTTGATTGTGGCAAAGAGGGATGTGGCCAAAAAGTTGGAGGTGCCGGAGGCCCCAAGTTTGGGTGAATGGAAGAAGGGTCTGGACATGTATATGGTGGCTGAGCGAGTCACGTGTAAGAGCAGGGGGTACCCCCGCAAATTTAGCAAAGTATGCGACCCGGGATGTGGTACTACAACTTAGGGCCTGAGACTGATGAGATTGATGGCCTGGGTCCTTGGACTGTGGCTATCCAGTCTGAACTGCCTGGATAAAATGGTCATTGTGCTGGCTTACTTGGAGATGCTTATGTGCCTGGTGGCTGGACATACTGTGTGGTGGTCATTGATGGAGTGTTTGTCTCGGGAGAGGTTTCTCCCTTTATGCAATGTTTCATGGATAGTAATGTTTTTGACCCTGCATGCTCGCTACCTTACAATATTTTTCCTATGGTACCATTATTTTGGATGCTCCATGTTGTTTGCTCACTTTATTGTTTTCAGAAAATCGTATAAAGATATTTAAAAATAAAAAATACAATGGCTCTGGGATAGCAAGCATCTCTGTCTCGTGATGGGTAGCTTTCTAAGGATATGACTTTTACATATGGAGCACGGCCAGATACAGGGACCAGGTTAGTCCAGCTGAAAAGAATTACCTTTGCAAGTTCAGTGTGAAGTGTGATGTTCATGGAGGAGGAAGCCACAAGGAGCAGAGAGAGTAACTTGGTTTGTCCCTGGATCATGAAGTGAAGATCACACGTGCAAGTAGTTGCTGTCAGTTGCTGTAGCATGAAGAGTCAGGGTCACTGGAGCTTCGAGTTGGCGGGTGACACGGATGGAAAGATCTTGGCATGAAAAGTTTGTTTGAGGCTGTGAAAAGTCCAAGGACTTCTCCTTTTGCTTCAAGGAGGAGTTCAACTTATGCCACAACAAGGGTCCAGAACATGGGAGCCATCTCTTGGGATCAGGAATTCACTCCAGCAGAGACCAACAGGGCTCAGGCAGGTCCAGTTTCAGTTCCGCTGGACAGATGTAGGAAGGCCTCTGGAGCTCGCTATCTCCCTGTAGCTCTAACAGGAGGTCAGTCAGCTGACCCTTGACGTCACTTCAGCCTGGGATGAAGGGTGCAGGTTCAGTCTTCCTTCTCAGCAAACAGCGAGTGAAAGGGCAACAGGGCATCTTTCTTTAGTAGTATCACCGGTCCAGGAGTGTACTGAAGAGAGTGGATCAAGAGTCCCCTTTTATCCCTGCAGTATCTTGTAGTTCCCCTTTCAAGTGGCTTTGAATTGCCTGCCTAGGTGCCCTGGCACCAGCCTGGCTATAGGCACAATTGACTAGTGTGAACTTTTTTATGTAAAAGCAGGGCTCAGCCTATTGATGTATATGTGGGGCTGTGCTTACTTACAATCCGACTTTCCCATTAAAGAGAATTTTACATTGCAATTCCTCAGATACCTAGCATGAATTTCCTACCTGTTCCCAATCAAAAGTTAGCAATTATTAAATCTGATAAGGTAGCTCAATATTATCCTACGGGAAAGGTAGGCCTCACAGTAGTAAACACGTATTTGTGATTTTTTTCACTACCAGGACATGTAAAACTTACAGGTGCATGTCCAACGTTCCAATTGCATGTCCAACTTTTCAATCCTTATGGAATACTTGTGGCCTACATAAGGAAGAGCAATAACTTCTGCTTCTCATTGGTTATATTAGTCACTCTTTAAGGAAGGGAGATCCTACCAATAACCAATTTACGACATCAGTGGGGCACTGCCTTACGACTCATAACAACTGCTGATTCTTTAATTTAATCCCTTTGTGTGTGTCTGTGTGTCTATCTATCTCTCTCCCCAATAAGGATCCCCAATAGGGAATAGTTACAAATATGTGTGTTATACTCCAGTGCCTTTTTCTGGTGTATTTTGGCACACATAAAAAAATTAAACATGACAGATACTGGCACTGTGTGACATCAGGGTTGACCAGTTACACTCACATTTTGTATCTTATAGGAAGATTAATCAGGACATCATAATTAGGAAATATCGGATCACTGACATAATATAGAATGACAAAATATAGACTTACCAAAATATAGTCACCAAAATATAGAGTGCCAAAATATCGAATTCATATCTACAAACAGGTAAGTACAAAAATATCGAATCCAAAATATAGTCTGTAAAAAATATAGTCAGTCAAAATATAATTTTTTTTTAAATGTCTTAAAAGTAATTTAAAATTAAGGAAATAATAAATATAATTAACTAAAACATACTTAAAAATACTCAAATAACCTTAAAATTAAGATATAATCAATTTAAGTTATTAATAAAAAATGTACAATATTTTACCGTAGGATAGCAGGAGGGTAACATTTAATATTACCACTCCAGTGAGTGCAACAGTAGGGAAAGCGTTGGATAGCGTAGGGGTAAAAAATACTATTCCCACTCCAGTGAGTGCAACAGTAGGGAAAGCGTTGGATTGCGTAGGGGTAAAAAATACTATTCCCACTCCAGAGAGTGCAACAGTAGTGAAAGCGTTGGATACCGTAGGGGTAAAAATTACTATTCCCACTCCAGAGAGTGCAACAGTAGGGAAAGCGTTGGATAGCGTAGGGGTAAAAAATACTATTCCCACTCCAGTGAGTGCAACAGTAGGGAAAGCGTTGGATAGCGTAAGGGTAAAAATTACTATTCCCACTCCGGAGAGTGCAACAATAGGGAAAGCGTTGGATAGCGGGAGGGTAAAAAATACTATTCCCACTCCAGTGAGTGCAACAGTAGGGAAAGCGTTGGATAGCGTAGTGGTAAAAAATACTATTCCCACTCCAGAGAGTGCAACAGTAGGGAAAGCGTTGGATAGCGTAGGGGTACAAATTACTATTCCCACTCCAGAGAGTGCAACAGTAGGGAAAGCGTTGGATAGCGTAGGGGTAAAAAATACTATCCCACTCCAGAGAGTGCAACAGTAGGGAAAGCGTTGGATAGAGGGAGGGTAAAAATTACTATTCCAACTCCAGAGCGTGCAACAGTAGGGAAAGCGTTGGATAGCGTAAGGGTAAAAATTACTATTCCCACTCCAGAGAGTGCAACAGTAGGGAAAGCGTTGGATAGCGGGAGGGTAAAAAATACTATTCCCACTCCAGTGAGTGCAACAGTAGGGAAAGCGTTGGATAGCGTAGGGGTAAAAAACTACTATTCCCACTCCATAGAGTGCAACAGTAGGGAAAGTGTTGGATAGCGTAGGGGTACAAATTACTATTCCCACTCCAGAGAGTGCAACAGTAAGGAAAGCGTTGGATAGCCTAGGGGTAAAAAATACTATTCCCACTTCAGAGAGTGCAACAGTAGGGAAACCTTTGGATAGCGTAGGGGTAAAAATTACTATTCCCACTCCAGAGAGTGCAACAGTAGGGAAAGCGTTGGATAGCGTAGGGGTAAAAAATACTATTCCCACTCCAGAGAGTGCAACAGTAGGGAAAGCGTTGGATAGCGGGAGGGTGAAAATTACTATTCCCACTCCAGTGAGTTTAACAGTAGGGAAAGTAATGATTTAATATATTATTAAAAATAAATTAAATATCAATACCAATAAAACATTAATTGAAATTAATAACCAATTTAATAATATGTAATAATTAATTAGAAATACAACTACATATTAGTTATTAAAAAGTAATACCCTATTCATAATTATTTAACAACTAATTAATTTTCAATAAAAAAATAATTAATAATAAAAATTAATACCAATTAAAAATTAACAGTAAATTAATTATCAATACACAAAAAGTATTTTTAATATGTAATTAATTAAAATTACATTACTTCCCACCCTATTCCCCTATAAACCCACATCCCACTACAGAAACTACATTAATACAATTATCATAATTATCAAATATTTAATTAATACAAAATAATTACCAATTAATAAAAATTAATTGCCAATTAATAGAAATTAATTACCAATTAGAAATTAATTAACAATAAATTTAAAATCAATACCAATAAATGAAAAAAATTATTTACTTAATTACAATTAAATTACTTCCCACCCTATTCCCCTATAAACCCACAACCCGCTACAGAAAGTAAATTTAGAAAATTAACATAATTAACAATTAATCAATTAATACAAATTAATTGGCAATTAATAAAAATTAATTACCAATTAAAACATAACAATAAATTCAAAATGAATACCAATACATAAATAAAAATATTTAATTAATTACAATTAAATTACTTCCCACCCTTTTCCCCTATAAACCCACAACCCGCTACAGAACTAAAAAGCAAAATGTAATTAAAAATTAATAATAATTGCTAAAAATTAATATTTAATGTAATATAATTAAATTACTTCCCACCCTATTTCCCTATAAACCCACAACCCGCTACAGAATTAAATCACGCAAAAATTAAATAACATAAAATTCATTACTTAAAATACATTAAACATACATTACAAAATTTAATATACACTTTTCACACATATACTAACATACAAAACACTTAAAAAAAATTGATATTAATAAAAAATCGATATATTTAAGGCCTATATTGTATACTTCGATAGTTTGACTTCTATATTTTGAAAATCGATATTACTTACCTTAAATTCGATATTTTTAACCACTATATTGTGTCCATTCGATATTTTGTCCATTCTATATTTTTACTTCGATATTATGTCCATTCTATATTTTGGAATCGATATTATGACTGTTTACCAGAAATACCATGTAAGTGATTTGCTCAAGCAGGCTCCTAGAGTCTGCTCTGTTTGTTACTGTTGTAATATGCCCAGATATTTTGCTAATGAATGAACCACTCAGTTTTGGACCTTTTAATGTGGGTGAGTATCAAGTCATGTGTCTCAACCATAGTAATCGCATGGCAAATAGACTGAGCATGATTCCCACCAGTGTTCGCCTTTTAAGATAATGCTGTTGCAATGCAGTTAGTGTAAGTGGCACTTAGCTGTTTACACATGTGTATGTGCATGTGGGCTGGCTGTGCATATGAGACTACAGTTGTGCACTGCCCAGTAACTGCACACAGGTAGCCCAGCACAGGGGGACTTTGCAGGGTTAGATTTTGACCAGGGATAGCCCTTATGCTATTAATGTGAACTTATAGGTGACGTCAGTGTGAGTTACTGTTTTGCCTGCAGTGACACTTTAATATATACATGGGGGAATCTGCCTTAGAGTTCAGTTTCTCTTCACTTAGGCCTACAACTTCCCATGAGGTTTGAAACTGGGGTGTAAAAGGTGTGCCCTATTCATATTCACATGTCTCAACTCCATACATGTACATTTTATAGGTCATCCAGAATTGTCATATTTCTCTAGCTCAGCTCGGGATCAGAGCCCAGGCCAAGTTAACCACATTTCTCCCCAGCAGAAGGAACAAAACCCACCCCACACAAAAGGGGTAATCAACAGTGCTTCCCTCAGCTCCTGGAGAGGAAGGGGTTAGGATGAAAATCTGCATCTGTTAATTACTTGTCACACTGTACAAGGGTGGGAGACAGGGCAGGCACACTGAACAAAGGAGGGAGCCCAGGCAAATGGAGGCAACACATCAAGGGGCTCCTGTTTGACGTTTTCGTGGGAACGACCCTGGCAGTGATGTAATTGAGTGTCGGAGCTGAGAATCGAAGAACAGATGTGACCAGTGACGCCAGATGATGCCTTCTTGAACTGAGGGTCTGGAAAGGTGATGTCTTTAAATTGGGAAGTGATAGTGAAGGTCTTAACGATGATATCCCGTGGACCTCACTATAGTTTGTCTGCAATATGTTAAGTAGTTCACTTAGTGCCACTACATCCCACCTCTATTTAACCTTACTGAAATATGCCCAGAAGATCTATTTGCTTTAGTATTATCAAACTTTCATATTACAGCTCATTTTGCTAGGTTTACACTCGTTTTTGAGGCGTGTACTTGAGTCAGGAAGCTTCAAATTGCTTTCTTCCAGAACCGTATTTTTTGGCCCAACAGGCGGAGACTATTTCTATCAACATGCTCTATCTATTGACCTAGACTGACCGGCCTTTTAAACAAACGTAAACACAATGTAAGCCTGTATTGTATGTTGACATATACTTCAATATTATATCAGGGAATCAGTGTTCATTAGACTCTTAAACATGGTCTAAGAACTACAATTCCCATGATTATTAGCGTCTATGGGTAGTTCTCCTACCCGCGGCGATGTAGCAACATAGATATATGTCATTATGTACGAGCCATCTATGAGGGCACCCTTCTGCCCTGATTCGAACCTTTAGGCTCCACTAGTATCAAATACTTTTATGAATTGAATAAGCACTTCCGCGTTGAGAGTTGTTCTTTACAAGAACGCTAATCGAGTGCACTTCCATGACCCTTGAAATGGATGGTAGTTCAGCACTCGAGAAGTCATCTTAGCGGGCCGGTAACAAGTTAATTACGAACACTGACTCCAAGGCAGCAGCAGTGATTAGTATAAAAGACCCAACCTCACCTACCAGAAGTTACGTCTGGATGCAGATTTCGCCAGCCCTAGGTGAGTGGACCGAACTATAACTGTTTTAGTGTAAACGTATACCTGCAAAAATCTTTAAGCCACAGAGTTCTGAGAGGTTACTCCTTTCACTTTCACATTGTATCATACGGAGCAACGTAGAATTCACTAGGTGTCCATAATGTTGATGTAAGCCCCCAGTGCTACTGCATCTATGCGGTCTTATGTATTCTTATGATTCGCCTGGCCGCTGTGTAGAATTTAGGGATTCATCACCGGTTCCCCGAATTTTATTCTATCTCACAAGCAGCTATCAAAGACTAGTGCAGCAATTTGAAATAAAAAATTTCAACTATGGAGCGTAGACCATCCATGATATGTGGAGGTGTATCTATACCCGTATACGTACAACCGGGTTATTTCACATTGTATCCAGTGGTATGTAACCTTTACAACGAAACTTTTACAACGACCTACCATTACAACGCAACTTTTACCACGCAAACTATTACAACGCATTGCTCTGGGGGGCACTCTAGGATAGGGAATAGGTTAATTTACTATCCAATAACCGTCCCTACTATCCACGGGGACTGGAGTTGGAATAGTAAATTAAACTATTCACTATCCAGCACCCCAAAGCGCTATGCGTTGTAATGGTATGCGTGGTAAAAACCGCGTTGTAAAGGTAGGCGTTGTAAAAGTATGCGTTGTAACGTCATACATCCTATCCAGTCCTTGCATGCCAACTAACTCCTGATGTATTTTCTAACCCTTAATAACTGAGCTAATGGCCACTCTACCAAACGGCTCCAGTGCACTTCTTTGACAGACAATATAGCGTTGTAAGCGCCTGCTATAGGTGCTTCTGGCATCATTCATCAGTATGCCCTTACCATTATATATAGATCATATGTCTTCTTAACCGAGCACCCCACCTCTAGTTCCCAGACTGTCCCTTCATAGATTACAGTGTGAACATATTGCTATTAAATACAATGCAGTGGAAGGCCAGACTAGACAGTGCATACTATTCGGATTGCCCATATTGTCTTTTTTTAGAGCGGTGCCTCCCGTCCTGAGCTGTCGCCAGGTGAGGTGAGGCTTCTTACTCATGAATCACTTTTCAGTTGTATTTTCTACTGTACATATGATATGTGACATGACAAATGCATATGATTCGCTGATATATGATTATTATAAGACACCAGCCTTTTTTTATCTCTCTTTGTGTTCGGTGTACAGGTGCAACCCGTATATCATTAACCTACCAAAAGTGCTACTCGTGATGTAGGTTTCATTTGTTCCAAACTACACATTCTTTAGATTAACTTTATTATTTTGATCACTTTGTCACGCAGTAGCATTGAACATCTAGGTCCTGAGGAAGGCCACAACACCTTTGAGTTCACATTGGCCGAAACATGTAGACCCACTTTAGGACAGATGCAGTTATTTTTTCAAACTGCACATGCACTGTTTTTAATCCTGACCCCAAGTGTTAGCTATTAATCTTTATCCTTTTTCGCTTGGTAGTTTTTAACACACACAATATCTTTTTGCACTGTGCCCATCACTCTGACACCAGAATACTTTACTGTTGGATTTTAATAGATACTATGCAGGAGTAGCATCAAAAACATCCCTGAGCTCCTCCCTCACAGTGAGGGGGTATTAGCCCTTGGCTACACTAGGTGTTGTAACCAAGAGGAGAAATCCCAGATGATAAAGCATGCCACCTTGCCATCCTTTTTAAGGATTCTCACTAGGCATGATTGAGAGTCGTTTGCTGGTGTTCTTAATTATCAGTGCTTTTCAAAGCCTGCCAGACCCTCGATTATTAGCTTTTGTCTTGAACCCTTGACAAAGCTAATAGGCCTGTTTTATCTAAAGTGATACCTTTTTATAATGTGATGTGGTGCTTTGTATAGGTGGGGGGGGGGGGGGCATCAAGATTTTGAGTGTCATGACCCTTTGAGGTCAAATGTGATTTTGTAACATAAATCCAAGGTATTTGTTATTTGCCGTATGTACATATTTGTAAATTAATGTGTGTAATAAATGTACTCTTCCTTTGACTGGACAATCACTTATTGAGTGTTATTATTGCATTCATTCAAATGGTGTTAACAAGCCCACACTACATCCCCTGTGTAGGCCTTGGACTGCTCTGCTTCACTTCCCCTAAGAGAGTCAAGCGCTACAATAAGGTGCTCAGTTCCCTTTAAGGGGAAAATCGTGGAACTATTACCCGCGCATGCCTCACATTCTGCACAACTAGTAACTCAACTTCCTACAGTTATCACCTGTAAAAATACAGGAATACATGTCATAAGTCTATCAACAAATAGTGATGTTATATATTGGAGCTGTTACAAATTCGTCTCTTATATGACATATCTTGAGCATTAACAACACTTTTGCATCAGACTGATGTTTCACTGTTATGATATGTTAATTTGTGTTGCTTTGTGTTATGTTGTGGTATGTTTATTTATATAGAGCACAGTTCTCTCTAAAGGGGATCCTGGCACTAATGCTGGTGCTGTATGTTCCAAACCAGGGTCGGGTTCATGTGAAGGCAAAGTCTTCAGTTTCTTTGGAATTCAAGAACTATGGAGGAGGTTGTGTTGTGGAGGGGCATTTCGATTCAGGTTTCGGAGTGACGTAGAAGGAGGCATGACTCCTGGATCTGGTTCTCCACTTGCAAGGATAAGGGGGGAGAAAAGGTGTGTGTGAGTAGTATTCCAGATGAGGGGAGGTGTCTGGTAGGTTTATGAAAGTTTATGCAGTTGTTGAGGTATGGAAGGTCAGTGTTGTGCAAGGCTTTTTATGTGTGCATGAGGAGTTTGAAGAGTGCTTGTTTGTAGATTGGGAGCCAGGGGAGCTCTTTGAGGTGCAGTGGGAGGGTTATGGTGAACCTGGCTGGCTGCTGAGTTTTACATGGGCTGGAGTCGTCTGGTGAGTTTAGTGTTGATTCCAGCAGAGTGTGTGTTGCTGTAGTCCAGGTTCCTGGTGATTAGGGCTTAGGTGGTGGCTCTGAGACTGTAGCCATTTGAAGATCTTCGTGTTCATCTTGAGTGTGTGGAAGGCAGAGACTGCATTTATTTGGCGGGTCATGGAGAATTAGGTATTGATTACTATTCTGAGGTTCCTTGCTTGGGTTGTAAGGAGGTGGAGGCCCAAAGCGAGATGTCTTTGTTGAAGATTACTATTTCTGTCTTGTCTGTGTTTAGCTTGAGGCAGTTAGTTTTCCTCCATGTGGTGACTTTGGTCAGGCAGCCAGAGAAATTGGTCTTGGTGCATAGGCCTTGTCGGTGGTGGAAAGTATGAGCTAGGTGTCATCAGCATAAAATATGATGTTGGTTCCGTGGGCGCAGGTGATGCTGATGAATGGGGCCATGTATGTTTTGAACATAGTGAAGCTGAGTGATGATCCCAGTGCAATTCTACAGATGAGCTTGATGGTGTTTGAGCTGAAGGGGGCCAGGCGGACTGGCTGCGTGTGGCCTGTCAGGATGGAGCAAATCCAGAAAAGTGCAGTACCTTAGATGCTTCTTGCAGTAATTGGGTAAGGATGGTGTGAAAGATGGTGTTGAAGACTGCAGAAAGATTCAACAGAATGAGGGCGGCATTGTCACTTCTGTTCATCATCATCCAGGTATTGTCTGTAGTGGCGATGTAATGTGGTTGGACTTGAATCCAGATTGAGTGGTGTCAAGGAGATGGTTGTCTGTGAGGTGGTGGCTAGGCATTTGTTTATCATCTTTTCTATTACTTTTACCAGGTAGGTTAGCAGGGAGATAGGCCAATAGTTGGTTAGTATCTTCAGGTCTCTTGAGGGTTTCTTGAGGAGGGAAGTACTGTAGCATGTTTCTAGCTGTTCTGGTAGGTGGCTGTGATAAAGGAGTCATTCAGGATCGGGGAGAGGGCTGCACTGATGGGGCACAGTCTTTTGATGAAGGCGTGGTGAGGGTAGGGTCTGAGGGTACTCCAGAATGCATGCCCTGCATGATCAATACAGTTTCTTGAATAGTGATGGTGGGTCAGGTGGCTGGGTGGCCGTCTTGTTGTAATTTAACCAACCGTCTAATCGTGTCAGCCACCTGAGGGAAAAGAAAAAGACCATCATGCATGTTTTTACAATCAGCTGCTACATCATCAGGTTCTATTGTTGGGGAGAATTTCTGAAACATTTCTATAACTTCTGAAGCAAATGTCTCAGTGAAATATATCTGCTCCTTTTCCGACCATCCCTGCATACTAGCGAAAAGATCAGGAGCAGAATCAGTGCTACGTAATGATTTATCGGCCGCACGCTGAACAGACAGCATAGATCGAGTGTCCCGTGCTGTTCGTTGATCTGCGTCATAATCCTCATCGCCTTCGACCGGAGCGGACGGAACGGCATACGGAGGTTGAGGTCGATCTAATAACAAAAAATCATCTTGTGGTTTATTAAGGACAGGATAGAGAGGCTGTCGGGCAGGATATTGGCCAGTTACCTGCAACCTGTGTTCTTTCTCCTCTCTCTCTTTCAAATCTTTCACTTCTTTCTTTCTCAACTCCAACGTTTTCTCATACACATTATTTTGCTGCTCTTTCTCAATCAATGCTTGCTCACGCTTCACTTGCTGTCGCACTTCTTTCTCCCACATACGCACGCAATCAAACATATCACGTCTAGACTTCCGCTCAAACATACATTGCTCCACATACTCAATCTTTCGTGCATCAAATGACCCAGGCATAGGCCAAAATAATTCAGGATCCTTTTTTGTATATTTGTGCCACAACGTGCTGTACATAATGGCAGAAAGACCAAACTTGACATACATGTCTCTATTAGGCATCCCCTCTGGGGGAGCCGACTGCGATTCCTCCAATCGGATGCTAGTACCATTACAAAAGCAACACAACCTTCGAAGTGCGCTAAAAACAGGCATGCCAGAAATAATGCAAAATATGCAGTATTATACACAAAGTAGCACTTAAAGTACCTTTAGTACGTTGCGCCGTTCAAATTCAAATTATTGAAGAAAAATCTTCACATTGCCTGCCTATATGGGTTGCAACACATATATTTACAAAATACCCAATACAAATTAGACTAGTCTTTTCCAAATAAAAATTTGCCACAGTAAGTGTTCCTAAAACTACCTTACCATACAAGGGCATCCAAAACCCGTAGTAGGTGCCGCAAAACGGCTCTTACCAATCATAGGTTGTCCAGATTCCAACTGCCAAGTTCTAAATTCGACCAAACGGCCACTGCACGGCAAATCAACAGAAGAGATCTCAGCCGAAGACCGGCGCCACCTGGATGGTCAGATCGGAAAGAAAGGAAGAAACGCCTTGGGTGCCAAGACTCGGGTCTCTTCTGGCAGCGTTCGCGTCCTCAGCGAGATTCCAAACATTCGTCACGACCAATCCTTCAGGCATCCGAGTCGCCGATGAGCCCCACGTGTCGAGCGCCAATTTGTCGTGGCAGGCCTGAGCCAGACCCGCTAGTGCAAGGGGTTCGCCCTTCTCTGCACGAAGTCCTCAGACCAATAGAAAGAAGTTGGCACAGAAAATGGAATAGAAAATGTAACATTTATTACACCTCATGAGGTGGTGCTACGGTTCAAACAGTACCCTTCGGTATTGCAAGAAGTAGCACCACGAACCAAGAAAGCATGGTTTATTTATACCCGCACAGGGGCTCAAAAGAGGGCGGTACAAAGCACAAGAGCATGATTTATGTACATATAAGGTAATATCAAAAGGCACAATCGATCAGTGGGAGGAGCTAACAGTCTTGGGGGCTTGACAAACACATTCCTATCTGGAACTAATCACTAACAGATGTGAACCCTAACGGACAGTAGCAAAGTGGGGGATGCTAAATATAGCTTGTTGCTGGGCAGATTCAAGCACCATGGACAGGAAGATAGGACAAAGCACATGGTCGGCATGAGGCAGCATGTAGCAGACAATATGGCTGCCATGAATACAAAATGGAGTCCGCTAAATTTATTTATTTATTTATTTATTTGCTTATTGAGCGCCTGATTCAATTCCCGATGGGATATCTCTGCGCTTTTTTTGCTTCTGCTGTCTGGTCACTGGTAACTTTCAGTTGTAAATAAAGTAGATAAAAGGGGATTGTATTAGGGCAGTGTGAAAAGATATGTTTTAAGTTTTTTCCTGAAGGATTCAAGGCTAGGGATCAGTTTCAGTGCAATTGGTAAGGAATTCCAGAGGATTGGTCCTTTGTATGATAGAGCTCGTCCACCTTGTCTGGCTCTTCTCACTTTTGGAACCTGTAACAGTAGATGGTTGCTGGAGCGCAGTGTGCGTCCGGGGATGTATGGTACAAATATTTTCTTAAGATATTTGGGGCCTGCACCGAACAAACATCTATGTATCATGCAGCATATTTTAAACTTGATACGCTGCTTCACCGGCAGCCAATGTCAAGATGTCAAGATAACAGCTAGAACTAAGATGTCTTCTGCTAATGCTCAATCTAATCGCTGTTAAATTACAACAGACTTAGCGTTAGTAGATATGGGTAAGAGGACTGCAAGGGTCAGGTTGGTGCTTGAAGTTTTCACAGATGCTGGTGATCGTGTTGCTGAAGAAAATGGACAACCGGGTGCAGAGATCCTGAGAGGAGTTTACGGTGGTTCTCTGGCATATCTGTAGTATATGATACAAACTGCCAGTAAATTGTCTAAATGTAAGATTTACCAATCCCTTATGTCAGTAATATAAAAGCATGCAGCATTACCCCACAGTATTATGGACTGGTCTTCTATGTCAAGTGACTTAAAGGTTTAGTTCCTTTCCGTGATATTAGGTGCTGTAATTTTTTATCCTGTGCATGAGGTTGCATGGGAATCCAAAACTTCTCCTGCAAGAACTAAGGACCCTTATTCACCTTTCTCTAAATAAGTGAACAAGTTAGTCATGCAGTAAACTGTTTAAATTATCTACAGCTCATTTCCGTGGGTTTCTAAATTAGACTAAAATGTTGTGATTCAACACCTCCTCTATTATAAGGCAGACTTCGGTGGATTCATTAGCTTGCTTCATTGAAATAAAGGAGGCACTGTACTCGCATGAACCAACAATCTATACCAATGGTGAGATAGACTTAATAACAGTTATTATTTTCCAACAATGTGTTTTATGCTCCCAGTATATGTTGCTCCACATTGTTTTGTTAATAATTGCCCCTAATGAATAGAAATATTGTGTGTGTGGTGTGATTACACGGTGTGCATGTGTATGGCATCCTTCCCTAATTACTTCTTGATTCACCAAGGTTCCCGTGTCTGTTACAAAGTGAATGGAACTTGTTAGGTTAACTAAGCAAACACTGTCATTTTCTTCAATCGAATTGCACATCTGAACTTGCTATTGCGCAGATCCGTTATTAGAGTCACAGCAGCTCTAAACACGGTGTAGCCCAATCCAGGACTATGTTTGTTTGGAAAAAAAATGTCATTCACATTTTGTTTACGACTACAACTACATACAGCATGGGTAGATGGCTGAGCCCACTTCAGCCAATTTTCAGCCATTGGCTCTCTCTTCGTGAGTGTCTCTGAGTGCTCGAAGCCCTAAAATGTGTGGACTAGGGCAGCAATGGTGGGGAAATGGATTTTAATCCATTAGAACAATATCTGAAAGATTGTTTTCTTATAAATCATACTTTTGTATTAAATTTTTCTACAAAAAACTAATTCATCAATAGCCTTATTTCATTAAAGAAAGAAATCTCATTTTCAATATTCATACTATTTTCAAGCTACTTTCATAACAAGAAGTATAACAAACCGATCTCTCCGCCTAGTGAGTCTTCCCTTTTGTATTTTAGAAGGTGAAAACATATATTTATTCCATTTGTTATTATTTAAATGCTGGATCAATAGAGTTTGCTCCAAATTTTGCAGAGGGTCAAAAATATGTTTGTATTGTCTTCTACTGTTCATATTATACCGTTCCTATTATACAACTATCAACAAAATTCTAAGTGGTCATTTGTTAAGTTTTTCACTAGTGCAAACTTTATTTAACCATGTGCCATATTACACAAATGACCTAGGGATAGAAACAGGCTTTTGAAAAGGGGGTGACAGCTATGCTGTTCTGTGTGTAATGACAGGACAGGCCGAATGGCTAAAGGGATAGCAAACACTCAGATGTTTATGGAGAGTGGGGGTTGGGTTGTGGATTGGGAGGGCTGACAGACCTTCTGAAAGCTGATTGAGTTCTGTGCTCTCTACAGCGAATGCACAATCAGAGAGAGTTAGCGTGGAAAAGCTAAATTGGCACA
This sequence comes from Lissotriton helveticus, assembly GCF_964261635.1. NCBI lineage: Eukaryota > Metazoa > Chordata > Amphibia > Caudata > Salamandridae > Lissotriton > Lissotriton helveticus. Next base: position 177,973,067 of record NC_136063.1, on the reverse strand, counting down.
TAATGTCCTGATTACATACTGGTAAACCTCAATACTCTTACTCCTACTCATCCTCGACACAGTCATTGCACATGAGGTATATTCACTGACAGGAAACAAAAGAGGAAACACTTGCTAGCTTATCCACTCTCCTGCCAGGGGCTACAACACAAAGGCCAGCACAAAGCACTTCCTGACATACCAAGCACCGCAAAGGCCTGACACAGGGAGGGTGACCAGGAAAGTCAAAGTAAAATACAGGAATTTCACATCCATCACAACAAAGGCTCTAAAGTAGAGAAATCAAGAGCACGCAGGACCAGAGAAAGATCCCAGGCAGACACAGAAGACCGGACAGTAGGGGAGAAGAGAGAAAAGCTGCGGAACAACCGGGACACCAACAGGGCATCCACAGAGGACAAAGAAGTCGGATCTCTGAATGCCCGGACAGCCGCCCACTGCCCCTTCAAAGCATAGAGAGCAAGACCTTTACTGAACGCATCCAAATAGAACTGAAGAATGGCAGAGATAGAGCAAGAAGAAGAGGGAAGAAGAGGACAGAGAATGAAGAGAACACCACTGGTCGAATGCAGGCCAATGCTTCGAATAAGAGGACAAAATAGACAACCTACAAGAATCCTGGAGCACAGAAATAATGTAGTCTGGTAAACCCCACCGACCTAGCAACTGCCGCTCAACTTCCAGACCTCCAAGGTGAGAGGGACCAGCAGGTGAGGTGTGGAAGACCATAGAGAAGATGGACACCGTGGCAAGATCCAGAGAGGACCCACAGCCACACTCAATGCTAACAGGAATTAAGACCTCCAGGGCCAATGAGGCAACACAGCCACCACCTGAGCCCTCACCCTCTGGACTTTCAACAGGAATGCAGGCATTAGGGAAAAGAGCGGGAAGGCATAAAGCAACCAAGGAGACCACATGAGGAACAAGGATTCCACACCCTTTGCCCACTGCTCTGCAATCCAGGAACAAAAGATGGGAAGGAGAGCATTGGCACTGGAACCAAACAAATCCTTCTTGGAAGTCCCAAACCTCCGGCAAATTAAGCAGAATACCCTGGGAGACAGACACAACGTCGGATGGAAAGGAAACCTGCGACTCAGGGCATCCACCACCACGTTGTCGGAGCCCTTGATGTGCTGAGCCGAAATGACCTGGTGATGAAGCTCCGCCCAACTCGCAATAGCACAGGACACAAAATTAAAGGACTGACTGTGAGTACTACCCTGATGATTCACGTAAGTCACAGTGTTGTCGGACCTCACCAGAACATTGCAACCCAATAGAGGACGTTGGAAGTACCGAAGGGCCCATTACACAGCTGATAGTTCCTACCAGTTGGAAGACCGCGAGGTCTCCGATCCCTGCCAACTAGCACTCCAATCCAACGCACAGTCATCTGTCAGCAGAACCACTGGCTGTGTGGGATGCAACAACATGCAGCGGAGAGACTGGAAGAGTCCATCCAACACTGCAGGCTGCTCACCACATCTGGAGACAAAGGAACCTCCAAGGACAAATCCTGAACAGCGAAACTAACAAAGCGTTGAAGATGCCACAGCAAGGGTCGAAGATGGAAACTGGCCCACGGAACAGTGAACACCGAGGCCGCCATGTGCCACTGCACCTCCATCCACTGAAGCAGGGAAGCCAAAGGCCGAGACAACAGAGCCCCCAACAATGACTGCAAACACAAGGTCCTGGAGGGAGGCAGGAACACTTTGCCCAGAACAGAGTCATAGTCTGCCCCTATAAAAGACCGCCTGGTGGCAGGGTGAAGATGGCATTTGGGAAAATCCAGGAGAAATCCATGGCTCTCTAGCATCGGAAATGTCAAATCCAGATGTTGAAACATCACTAGGGCAGAGGGGGCCTACAGAAGACAGTCGTCCAGGTAAGAAACACAGACACCCTGAGACGGTGACGGTGAGCCAGTAGGGGAGCCACCAGATTGGTAAACATGCTGGGCAAGGAATGTAGGCCGAAAGTGAGGACACAAAACTGTGAATGACGACCCTGCAGGTAAAACCTCAGAAACCTCCGGAACCCCAACGCCACAGGCACATGCAGATACGCATTCTTAAGAGCCAAGGTAGACATCACCCAGCCGGCCTTAATCAACGGGATCACACGCTGCAGGGTCTCCACCTTGAAGGGCATTTTCTGGACAAACCTGTTCAGGGGCCTGTGGTAGATCGCAATCCAGAAGCCTCCCACGTTCTTCGGTATCAGAAAGATGACTGAATAATTGCCCTGTCCCCAATCCAAACAAGGAACAGGGACAATCGCCTTCTTCCAAAATAACAGCTGAACTCCGTCCAACAGGGCTCACCCCTGTGACACCTCATTCAGAATCGGAGTCTGCACCTTGAAAGGTGCAGAGGGAGTGGGACAGTAACTCGATCTGGAAACCCCGGTCCTGGACATCCAGTACCCACTGGTCAGTCAATGTGAGAAGCCATGTTGCCATGAAATGATGCATCTTCCCACCTACCTCCGGCAGAACTCCAGCAGGACTTTGGAAGGTAGCATAGTCAGGAACGCCGATTACCAGGGTCGGCATCGGGAGGAGGCTTCCTCTGAAACTTTCCCGGGAAACCTTTCCCCGGGCCCTTCTGGTTCCTGAAGGAATTGCTCTGCTGATGAGAAGGCTGTCGAAAGGACTTAGTTGAGGAAATTAATACCTACTTATGCTGCTGCTGACCTAGAAAAGAAAAGGAATGCTTTAGTTCCTTGAACACCTGGTGCAGCTTCTCCTCAAGGTCTTTACCAAAAAGACGCAGACCAGTAAATGGCAATCTCAAAACCATGGAATATTGTGCAGCATCCGTTTTCAAACCCTTCAGGAACAAATTCCTCGCAGCAATGGATAAAGCAGAAGCACAAACTGAGTCAAACACAATATGAGAGAGGAACTCAGCCTGACGTTCCCTGGACTCAGACAATTCAGGACACTGCCTATTGTAGTGAAACAAGACTTGAAGTTGGACAATCACGTCTGTGCCACATATGCACCATACACATCAAACCGTATGGCGAGATGGAACCTTCATAATCCTTCTTTAAAGATGAGTCACTCTTTTTATAGGCACCATCCTTCAGGACATTATCCTCAGCCATGGATGGAGGCTCCACCAGACTGGCCACCATATGGTCAACTTGGACCAACTCTGGAATAGTATCCTCCATGTCCCTCAAGGGGTACAGTTGTGACATGAAGCACTGCATACTTATTCAGTCGGGATTCCTCCACTCCCTCAAAAGAAAATCCATCATGAAAGAAAGAATGAGCAAGGCCTTTGTAGACTGCTTCAGAAACTGGGGCAGCACCATGTCCCTGGGTGTGCTGGCAAACTTCGCATCAGGGAAACTCATATTGTCACTCACATGGGAAATAATGTCCGGCAACATATCCTTAGAGATATATTCCCTGTAAGGTCCACAGAACCCTAGGAAGACTCATCAGAAGAATCCAAGTTAGAAATGTCAGAATAGAGGTCGTGCCACCCTCCAGAGCGAACACCAGCCACCTTTTCAGCGGGATTCATAGCAGATAAATTCTCCAAAATCAATTTCTTCAGCCTGTCGTCATCACCCTCTTTACATTTCTTTAATGTGGGGTTAAATTCCCACTGCCCTCGGATGAGGTGGGCGAAGAAAGAGGAGAGCAATGTCTGCACTTATGACTATGCTTCCCCATACTGACCTGCAGCCAAAATTGCAGAACATCCCCAATGTAAAGCTCTTATACATACATCCTACCAGAATGCAGAAAAAAACAAACGCATTCAACTGGCCCCATTGCGCTTACTGATAGGGAAGACAAAAAACTTGCTGTCAAATGCCGTACGGCATGGAAAGAATGCAGAAGTGTGGTCTATGGACGTCATGCTCAAGCCCAAGCCCGCACGGAAGTGCAGATACAGCAGGCTGCTGTAAGTCACACAACACGGGGAGGGCCTCCACCCGCTCTTAACACAGAGGCGGGCCTAACTAGAAAGTGGCAATGCAGCCTCCTCTTTCGCTGGGATGCTGCGACAAGAAGCTACAGCATCCTGCCAAGCTAAGCGGGCCAAGATCAACTGAAGCATGCGGGCCCACGCAGGCACACAAAGATGCACGGTTCCCCCACAGCCCCTGAAGGTAATGAACTGCAGGGGGTGGGCCGGGGGGAACCTGTCCCAGCCATCAGCCTCCGCAAGCAAGACAGTCAGAAAACATCCCCAGGCATTATTCTGACAATGAAAAAGGGATGCAAGACAAAGAAAAAAGGCAACCATGGCCCAACCAAGCCCAGCAAGCCAGGCACCCAGCAGCATATCAACTCATTGACTCCAAGAGACCTCCAACCGCGTCCTGACTCCAGCCGCTCCCATGACGGTCCTTAGGCACTCCCAGAGCCCAGCAGAAGGAGAAGCCAGGAGACAACACAATGGAGTTAAGAGCCCGGCAGTCACCCTAATGTACCCCCTTTGTTCAACAAAACAGGAAGTGCTTTGTGCTGGGTATTGTGTTATAGCCCCTGGCAGGGGGTCGGGTGGCACTAGGAAGCGTTTCCTGTCTTGTTTCCTGCCAGTAAATATATCTCATGTGTAATGACTGGGTCAAGGATGAGGTACGTAGAGGTAACGGATGGTGTTCAATTTGTAACTAAAAAAAATGCCTTTGAAAATAGAGAAATTTACAGGATTACACCATTTGTGTAACAGCGAGAACGCAAAATCCTGCAAAATAGTACAAACTTGGCGTATGTCCCCTATCATTTCATATTACAGATGAGAAAATTAACAGCTCGAATATTGCCGTCTTTCACTACAAACATCATACAGAAATTGGTGCCCCCAGATGGACTACCATGGGTAGGAAAACAAATCAGCAAGTTTGTAGATCTCTAGTCCCTTTCTGCCACTGTGAAAAGGACATTTGCTGGCAAGTTTTTAAATAAATGTAAGGCAAGGAACATTAAAAAGACATCCAGAGGGGGCGTGGCCAGGCAGCGTGTGATTGAGCCTGCTGGATAGATTAGCTCCATCCTAAAGCCCTTCTCCCCGACTATCCACCACAGATATCTTCTCTTCAAGCCTCAGAAATGTAACCTGAGCCCGCGCTGACTCTACCAACACCTTTTTCGCAGCGGTGCGCCCCATGTATCCTGAGATCTGGCAATGGAGTTTGAGCCCTCCACACGAGCGGCAGCCAGGCAGTGGCGTACACGCAGCAGCCAACAGCATAACGACGCACTGCGGATCCGATTGTGCACCAGCGGGAGGCCTGACTGGAACGCTGAATTTCCCCCTGGGACCTCCTATTCTGGTGAGAGTGCCCACTTGTCCTGCTCAACGCGGGTGGAGCGCACACTACCAGCATCTAGGCTCTGTGCCCCCGTGATTCTGGTGTGTGAAGATACCCAGCCAATAGTGACTGGCCCGGACAAACATTGGTTGCCTTCACGTCCCGTGGCTGTGCTATGCCCGCGCTACTGGCACACTCCATCCTGGGGAGCGTAATCTGTGAAAGCCTTCAAGAACACAACTGACTCTGCCCTAGCCGGCCTGGTGCCACAGTAGACAAGCGCTGCGGAGGTACTGAGATGGCGCCGGAAGACTGGTGCGGGACTGAGGGTTTGACCTCTGCTGAAGCAGCTGGCACTGCGCTTCCGTCGTGGATCGCTGCAGCCTGGCTCCTGCGTTTGGGTGTGCGTGAGGCCCAAGCACACTGGTAGACTACCACGAAGGGCCATGTGCGCGGACCTGTCACTCGTGGGTCCTGCCGCCCCAACCCAGACGAGGACACTGGTAGCACAAGAGCCAGATACGTCTCCTGATTCACTGCCGGGGAACTCCACGAACCACGGGTGGTGCAGCTAGTCAAAGAAGCTGTGGACACTGCCTGAGCCACTCACAATGTCAGGCTCGAAGGGGTCGAGAACGATCCAGCAGAATAAGCTGGACCGCTGCACACTACCAAAGGCCTCACCCCAAGACCAGCGGGCCAAGGATAGGGCAGGTGGTGAAACATAGGAACAGACCTCAGAACTCACACTCAATGATATCATGGAGGCCATTTCTGGGGTGCGGTCATCTATGGAACGACGAATAGACGTACTCTCCACAGATGTCACGTTGATAAGGGCATACCTGTCAAAGATAAACGAAAAGGTCAAACAACTGGATATCACGGCCACAAGCCTGGTAGATGACACTTCCCACCTGCAGACTGAGATACGCGAATTGCAGTCATTTCGAAAGTTTGCTGAGGGTAAGCTTGGCGATTATGTGGGAAGCACCCACCGCAATAATGTACGCATGTTGGGAGCGCCGGAACGGGCAGAGGGGCAGGCCCCAGACCTCTTTGTTGAAGAACTTATACCTACCCCCCTCCAACCTAAAGGCCTGTTAAAATTCTTCGCGATTGAAAGGGCGCACAGGGTCCCGGGGGGACGACCGAAGCCTGGGGCTCCCCCAGGACTGATACTAGCACGCGTGCTGAACTACCGTGACAGGGACGCCATTCTCCAAAATTCCAGAGCGGGTCCACCACTCAAGTACGAAAATGCTACGATCACCTTTTTCCTGGACTTCACGCAGTCGGTCCAGAAGCAACGTCGCTCCTCCTGGCGGTGAAGAAGACGCTCCGGGCTAATGGGTTAAAGTACTCTTTTCTGTTCCCTGCGCACCTCCGAGTGAAATCCGGTGGTAAAGCCTGGTTCTTTGATAACCCGGAATCGGCATCAGACTGGCTGGAGGATTGGCATGGGGTCCAGGCCATTCTCCCAGCCGGGGAGACTAGCGGCCTTGACTGGATAAGGAGAGGCCACATGCCGGGCGCTTCAGACCTCATTATGCAGCTGTATGGCCCCCTGCATCGGCGGGGGCCTCAGGTATCGATTCATGGGGGTTGTCACTGCCTCACAGGGCCTGATACCAACTGACAGTGAATGATTCTAATGACTTGCCCCTCTCGAGGAGCAGATGAGACACTGATTGTTTTGGGAGGGGGGGATGTAGCGACTCTTTCACCCCACATTTCTACTTTTAGTTTCCTAGTAGGGCGAAAGGTCACTCTGCAAGTTGGAATCATTGGCAGTTTCAGGCCCGGAGTGCAGCGGGAAAGGGAGGGGGGGTTGTTGGGATCGGGCAATGTTGTTCGTTTTTTTTGTTTTAAATCAGCACGGGCAGACACCCCTATTGGGGAGGAACTGATGACTCCATATCACTCACAAACAAATGCATGGGGACTGCAATCTTAAATTCTTGAGCTGGAATGTGAACGGGTTACAGGACAAAATCAAAAGATGTGTTGTGCTTCAATACATTAGGAGATATGCCCCAGACGTAGTCCTCCTACAGGAGACCCACCTAGTGGGCAATACTTGCAAGGCACTCAACAGACGGGGCTACAAGTTAGTGGCACATGCAGGCTTCACCACTGGCTCCCGAGGTGTGGGTATATTGATGCAGGGCTCCCTTCCCTTCATTGTCCAGTCCACATGGGCAGACGGCCTAGGGCGATATATTGGTGTCACGGGACAGTGGGGGGGGGGGCGTACGATCACCTGCATGTCTGTCTATGTCCCACCGCTGCTGCTCTCCCTGCCCGAGGGCTTTTTGTTGATGGGAGGGGTCTTAGGTACGCTGGATAGACATCCTCCGCGATTCATTGGCGCAGCAGCCAAATGGTTGCCTAATTTTCTGGAGACACTCTGCCTAACTGATACATGGAGGGCATTCCACCCAGACAGTGTCCAGCACACATTCTACTGGAGAAGTGTGGCTCAATGGTTAGAGCGGCAGACCCTGATGCAGAGGTCTAGCCCGGGACCAGGGTTCAATTCCCCGCCTCGGCGGGTCCTGAGCTCAAAAATTCCACGGACCTGATAATTCTCGCCTCAGTGCCTATTCCAATCATGGAGTCCCACTCTGCAACTCTGGGCAATAGCTTGCTTAATATTCACAACGGCCCCCACAACGCTAAGGATGCCTGGCCTCCAACTTGGGGGTGCCCAGGAGTGGACACCTCACAGGGAAAGCCAGGATGGGTTCCACAGCGGTATTCGTACAAGCGCCTTGAGACCCTTGTGGGTGAGTAGTGCGCTATACAAGTATCAATTTACAATTTACATTCTACTCAGGCGCACACAATAGCTTCTCCCGTCTTTATTACTTAATCGTCCCTGCAACACAGTTGACATTTATTTGAGAAATTAGACTTCTGGCAAGGGGCATATCCGACCACTCTCCGGTATGGGCTCATGTGGCGCTGGGACAGGGTGGGGGGCAGGATAGCCTCATCAATCGGTGGCACCTCCGAGACCCTGGGATAAGTAAGGCTCTGCTGCAGGCTAGGGACCAATACTTCCAGGAAAACAAGGACACCATTGACTCCTCCCAGACGTTATGGGAGGCATTTATAGTGATACGAGGGCAGGCGCTTTCCCTAATAGCTGGGGCACGTAAAGAGAGGATAAAGGACCTAGTAACGATAGAGAGTGAAATCCTTGGACTGGAAGAGGAACTAGACGGGGAGTATCGCAGGAAAAGGTCAATGCCTTACAGCTCAAGCGAGACGAATACAAAACGATAGCTACAGAGAGAGTAAAATCCCTTGCAAGGGAAACCGAAGGCAGGGTGTACTATCTGAGTGACAAAGAAGGGAAGCAACTAGCGTGGCTGGACAAGAAAAAAATTGGTGTCTGACTATAGCTGACTGTAATGGTTTACTGCTCACAGACCCGCAGGCAATCGCTAACATGTTTGCTGCCCATTATTGCGATACCTGTGCACACACACAAGCTACACGGAAGAGGACTCCCAGTCCATGCTTAGGGATATCGCGCTTCCTATCCTGCAAACTGAGGAGCGAGTGCTCTTAGACAGTGACTTCACAAATGATAAGATCGCAACAGCAATTAGAAGCCTCCAGGTAGGCAAGGCTGGGCCCCAACTCTTTCAATTGAGTTGTACAAATTGGCGCTTGACAAACTGGCCCCTTATCTGCGGTTCATGTTTATTGAAAGTAGGGAACAGGGGTTCTACCACTTGACCAGTGAACAGCCACGATCGTCACAATCCATAAAGATGGCAAACCTAGGTTGGACTGTGCGTCGTATAGACCAATCTCCCTTTTAAATGCTGAATCCAAACTTTGTGTTAAATAACTGGCCAATCGCCTAGTTAAAATAATAGGTGGCCTGGTCCACCCAGACCAGTCGGTCTTCATGTCGCATCGCAACACAGCCCTGAATCTGCGGAGAGTCCATGGCGTGATGGGACGACTAAGCACGATACAAGAACTGACTATCATAGTCTCTTTAGATGCTACAATGGCATTCAACACTATAGAATGGCCCTACCTCTTTGCTGTGCTCACAAAGATGGGATTCGGGGAGGGTTTTGTCCAGTGGGTTCAGCTCCTATACTCTAAACACTTGCCACAGGTTGGGGTGAATAATAAAAAGTCTGCACTCTTTTCATAGGGACGGGGTACCCAACAGGGCTGCCCACTCTCTCCCCTACTGTCCGCCCTGGCACTGGAACCCCTAGCGGCATGGGTCCAGAGAGACCCTGTTATACGGGAATTGAAGTGGGCTCCGTCATGGGAGGACTGCATCTCGCTATATGCAGATGATATCCTCCTTTTCCTAGCAGCTCCCACAAAATCGCTGATAGCGGTTTTTGATATCCTTTTAATCTTCAGTAGATTCTCCGGCTACTCTATTAACTGGGGCAAGTCTCTCATTTATGTTTTGCATGGGGCCACCCCGTTGTCCCTTAGGACGGTAAACACCCTTTACAACTGTTACAACGAAGTACCTTTACGACGCAACCATTACAACGCAACTTTTACTACGAATTGCGCTGGGGGCGCTCTAGGATAGGGAATAGTTCCAACACCTTCCCTACTATCCACGGGGACTGGAGTTGGAATAGTAAATTAAACTATTCACTATCCAGCGCCCCCCAACGCAAGTTGTTGTAAAAGTTGTGTTGTAAAACTTGCGTCGTAAAGGCATGCGTTGTAATAGCATGCGTTGTAATGTCATACATCCCTAAGGACTGCCCCATCCATATCACCACAGAGGGCTTTAAATACTTGGGAATCTATGTGACGTCCAACCCCCAGCTCTGCTACAGCCGTAACCTCCCCCCCGCAACTGCACAGGCTGAGGAGGGACACTGTCACATGGAAGGCACTCCCTCTCTCGATGCTGGGCAGGGCAGCACTTTTCAAGATGATGTCCCTGCCTCGCTTTCTTTATGTGCTACAAAATTTCCCAGACCGAGTGCCCACAAGTTACTTTAAAGAAATTGAGAGTATGCAGAGGGAATTATTGTGGGGAGGGAAGCCTCGAATAGCGTTTCACAAACTCGCCCTTAATTAGTACGATGGGTGAATCAGCATCCCAGACCTTAAGAAATATTACTGAGCATCACACCTGGCAGCCATCAACCAAAGCACCTACCGCAGTGTAGATGATCCGGGCTATGCTATGGACCGGTGGATTCTCCCAGGCGGGAACTACTACAGAGCGCTCTACTCTAGGCCAAAGCACTTCCGCCTGACTGGACTGACAAAAAACACTCAGTGCATGTCTGGCATACAACCACTAGGAGCCTGGATTGGGGGCGGAAGCTGACATCTGCCACGCCACTCTGGGCCTCTGAGATTCTAGGTGATCTTTGGAAGTCAAAGGGCTTTGATAAGTGGGATCTCATCGGGATCTCAAACATCAGGTATTTATGAGTGGGGGAGCCATGGTGACCTTTGCCTATCTACAGCAGATGTATGAACTCGCCAACACAGAACGCTTCTGCTACATCCAGGTCCACCAAGCACTGCAGGCACACATACCCAGCAGCACTTCTCTCCCAGACTACACGCCTCTTGAGGACAGGCTGCTTGACGGCTACCTGCCAGACAAAACGATCTCCCTCACTTATAAGAAAATTATCAATAACGCAGTTGAACCCCTTCAGGATCTTAGGGCAAAATGGGAAAGAGACGACCTCAAACTGGATGACGAGAAATGGCAAGTGGCATTATCCTCCCCAAGGGAGGTGGCTATATCGGCAAAGCTACACGGTGTTCAGCTAAAACTCCTGCAGAGGGTGTATTTCACTGGGCCCTGTCTGGTCCGAATGGGGTGGGCTGATGGGGGTGCATGCAGACGGCAATGTGGCTCTGAAGGAACATTTATGCACATAATATGGCCGTGTGACCTCATTCAGAGATACTGGTGTCAAATCCACACAGTACTGGGCAAAATATTGGGTCTTGATATCCGCCTTGAGGTGAAGAGATGCCTGTTTAAAGTATGGGAACCCACAGACCTGGGGAGAATGGGCAAGACTTGGGTAACGCTGGGACCTATGTTGGCTAAAAGGAACATAGCACAGCAGTGGGCAGCGGCCAACCCCCCTGCTCTAGCGGATTGGAAGATAAACATGGATTGGTGCATGTTTCAGGAGACAACGGTTTATGTTGCAATGGGGTGCCCAAAGAAATGGTCGTTAATTTGGTGGCCCTTGAACACATACCGTGGGGAGAGCTGTAGCCCACCGCGCAGCACTAGTCTTGACGACTTGTCCTCACCGTAAAATGTATCATCTACAGCTCTGTGATTTTATTCTGAATGTAATTATGTATTGTCAAAATTTCGTCAAATGAACTCCTCCTGCCTGTCATGTATCCCTGTACCTTTGCCTCAGTGCTGATTTTTTGTTTGTTATATGTTAATAAAAAGAATTCTTAAAAAAAAGGCATACAGAAAGAGACTTGAGTTTCATAATGCCACAGCTATTCGACGAACATTTAATGAGTGTCATGCTTTATCTTTTCTGTAGAGGTAAGGGAATGCTTTGCTTATACTCATTTTTTAAACGTTTGAGTTCCTGTATCACTCTTAGTGACATTAAACTAATACCTGATTCTGTACAGTTGTCCCCTGTCTCCTAAAGTCCCTTTATATTTCACCTATGAATATGAGTATCATGTTAACAAAATTCACAATTTACTCATTTTAACTGCTTCAGCGCTACCGCGTTTACCTGCTGTGCGCTGAAAAAGTAATAAATGGCTTGTTTGTGACAAAGCCAGCTCGTCATGAGCGCAGGGCAGGTAACGCCCATGACGAGCTGGCTTTGTCATTAGCGTCGAAGTGGTTAAATTGATAGTGGCAATGCTTTCCTCAATGTAACTGGTAGCAATAACAAAAAGGAGTCTATAGAAGCGTTGAATATTTCTCCAACTCTATTACTTCTTGAAGAATGCTTCTGTGTCTATTATTGGAAGAATAAATTTGGAAAAGAGGCTCGCATATGTAATTTAGTGTTTTACAGATCACCTTTAGATTTGTGTGGTGTTTTATATTCAGATTACAACACACTTGGTAGTTGACTGATATATTGCTGCCTCATTTCTTCCATTGCAATCTTTAAAAGGGGAGAATGCATAAGAGCAGGCAAAGAGAGATGAGAACTGCAGTTTGCACTAGCAGTGAGAGGAAAGTCTCCCACATCATGTTCAGAGTCGCCTGTGCCTGTTGAAGCCCGTTGGCAAGTAGTCAATAGGATTCATTCACTCCTAATACTTTGTACGGACTTTGGGCCTTATTTACATCTAAGCAGATGGAATACAAATGTGACGGATATCCACCGTATTATGATCTCCATATGATATAATGGGCTTGTAATACAGCGGATGGGATATCCATCACGTTTGTGACGGAGTGTTCCACTCTGCCAAGATCTAAATCAGGCCCTTTGTCGTGTGCACTTATGCTTGTTTGATTATATTTCGCGAGTTCACAAAGATGCCTAGAATGTAGAAATTGTGACAACATCAGGTACCAGGTAAAGAGTCCTCAAACACCTTTGTTTTGCTTGACATTGAAAAGTCACCGTTGATATCCCCTAGAGATAGATATCCACTGGCATGATTTCCAACTAGTATGATGCCCATGGGTATACGGCTGCCCAATAAGACATTCTACCCCCTTTATCAATGCACAGATGCTAAACAGCTGCCCATCAATCTATCTGGACATCAATCTAACCTGTATTTCATCATAAAGCTCAACCCACCCAAAATGCCTTCTGCGCTCAACAAATATTCCAGGCAACAGTGATGGTCCACGCCTCAATGTCTTATCTCAAGCTTGATGGTTTTCCGTCTTCTCTCACTTCCTGCATAGATGTGTTTGGCTGGAGTGTTTACTCCAATCTCACTTTCAAGGACCATGTGACAATGAAATCCCAGACTGCTTGGTACCAACTGGGCGCTATCTGCATGATTACTTCAGTCATTCCACCAATCAATTTGTAATAAACCGCCAAAACTATGTCTATCTCACACTGAAGTGGGTACGGCTTTGCAATTGAGTCTGACTGGTACTCAATTAATAATAAACCACATAACAACAGGTTGATATTACTTTACAGGCTTCCCCTACCAACCTGCCTCCCAGTCAATTTCTACTGTATGATACACAATGCAATAAAAACAGAAATTAAATGTTGAGTTCTGCACCCTGAGACCCAGATTTTTCAGAGGATTGCGTTGCCCTTGAGTCACACAAGGTGGTGAAAGGACAACACAATCCTGAAGTTAAGTTACCAGGCCACGTAAAGGCCCCTTGTGTGGCCCTGTGTGGCTTGGTAAATCTGGAGTAATGCAAGGCAGCGCAAGTCGCTTTCTTGCATTACTCTACCCTGGGAAGGTGTTCCATCGGTGGAACGTGGGTATTCCCATACATGCACCCATGCTTTTTGGTGCATTCCTATTATTCCCCAGACTAGTAAAGCTGGCAATATTTCAAAATTTTACCCATTCCCAATAGAGATGCAATGAGTAAAAATATCTATATTGCTCCTTGTTGTTTCCTATCTCTTAGTGTACTGCAAAACTGCTCTCTGCAGCACACTTAGAGAGAAGAAAAAGCTTACCAGGGCTATTATTGTGCAAGAAGGTGTCACTTTATGCATAAAAACAATTCTGCCTACAATGCAGGCACCACCGCAATGGATCGCACACCGATAGCCCTTCCTCCGGATCGCCCCTAGGCACTCTGGTACATGAAGTGCGTGAAGTTCGAAGAATGACTGTAAAGTTCGTGAGTGGTTCACCTGAGTAGGTGCAAGTATGTACTTGTTGTTCCCAAGAATCTCTAGACCCGAGACATGGCCCGAGTTTCGGGATATTTTCCCTCATCAGTAGAGAACGTATCTGGGGTGGAGAAGAAGGCCGCCAAGTAACCGTCACAGGCCTCGTTGCCTACCAGGCTTCGCAGGTGCGTCTCCAGAAGCTCGTCAGCTTAAAAGGCTCAAGGGAGCCCGAATAGAAGAAACCACTGCAATGGATCGCACACCGCTAGCCCCAGTAATTCTTCGAACTTCAGGCACTGCACATACCACAGTGCTTAGGGGCGACCCGGAGGTGGGGCTAGCGGTGTGCGGTCCATTGCTGTTTTTTTCTACATAAGGTCTCCCTTGAGCCTCCCAAGCTGACGAGCTTCTGGACGACGCACCAGCGTGCTGGGCAACGAGGTCTGTGACGGTTATGAGGCGGCCTTCTCTTCCACCCCTATTGACTTTCTCTACTGATGAGGGAAGATATCCCGAAACCCGGGCCATGTCCAGGGTCTAGAGATCGGGGGAACAACAAGTATCTACTTGCACCTACATAGGTGAACCACTTACGAACTTTCAGTAATTCTTCGAACTTCAGGCACTGCACATACCAGAGTGCTTAGGGGCGACCCGGAGGAGGGGCTAGCGGTGTGCGGTCCATTGCTGTTTTTTCTACATAAGGGCTCCCTTGAGCCTCCCAAGCTGACGAGCTTCTGGACGACGCACCTGCGTGCTGGGCAACGAGGTCCATGACGGTTACGAAGCGGCCTTCTCTTCCACCCCTATTGACTTTCTCTACTGATTAGGGAAGATATCCCGAAACCCGGGCCATGTCCCGGGTCTAGAGATCGGGGGAACAACAAGTATCTACTTGCACCTACATAGGTGAACCACTTACGAACTTTCAGTAATTCTTCAAACTTCAGGCACTGCACATACCAGAGTGCTTAGGGGCGACCCGGAGGAGGTGCTAGCGGTGTGCGGTCCATTGCTGTTTTTTCTACATAAGGGCTCCCTTGAGCCTCCCAAGCTGACGAGCTTCTGGACGACGCACCTGCGTGCTGGGCAACGAGGTCTGTGACGGTTATGAGGCGGCCTTCTCTTCCACCCCTATTGACTTTCTCTACTGATGAGGGAAGATATCCCGAAACCCGGGCCATGTCCAGGGTCTAGAGATCGGGGGAACAACAAGTATCTACTTGCACCTACATAGGTGAACCACTTACGAACTTTCAGTAATTCTTCGAACTTCAGGCACTGCACATACCAGAGTGCTTAGGGGCGACCCGGAGGAGGGGCTAGCGGTGTGCGGTCCATTGCTGTTTTTTCTACATAAGGGCTCCCTTGAGCCTCCCAAGCTGACGAGCTTCTGGACGACGCACCTGCGTGCTGGGCAACGAGGTCCATGACGGTTACGAAGCGGCCTTCTCTTCCACCCCTATTGACTTTCTCTACTGATTAGGGAAGATATCCCGAAACCCGGGTCATGTCCCGGGTCTAGAGATCGGGGGAACACCAAGTATCTACTTGCACCTACATAGGTGAACCACTTACGAACTTTCAGTAATTCTTCGAACTTCAGGCACTGCACATACCAGAGTGCTTAGGGGCGACCCGGAGGAGGTGCTAGCGGTGTGCGGTCCATTGCTGTTTTTTCTACATAAGGGCTCCCTTGAGCCTCCCAAGCTGACGAGCTTCTGGACGACGCACCTGCGTGCTGGGCAACGAGGCCCGTGACGGTTACGAAGCGGCCTTCTCTTCCACCCCTATTGACTTTCTCTACTGATGAGGGAAGATATCCCGAAACCCGGGCCATGTATCGGGTCCAGAGATCGGGGTAACAACAAGTATCTACTTGCACCTACATAGGTGAACCACTTACGAACTTTCAGTAATTCTTCGAACTTCAAGCACTGCACATACCACAGTGCTTAGGGGCGACCCAGAGGTGGGGCTAGCGGTGTGCGGTCCATTGCTGTTTTTTTCTACATAAGGGCTCCCTTGAGCCTCCCAAGCTGACGAGCTTCTGGACGACGCACCAGCGTGCTGGGCAACGAGGCCTGTGACGGTTATGAGGCGGCCTTCTCTTCCACCCCGATTGACTTTCTCTACTGATGAGGGAAGATATCCCGAAACCCGGGCCATTTCCAGGGTCTAGAGATCGGGGGAACAACAAGTATCTACTTGCACCTACATAGGTGAACCACTTACGAACTTTCAGTAATTCTTCGAACTTCAGGCACTGCACATACCAGAGTGCTTAGGGGCGACCCGGAGGAGGGGCTAGCGGTGTGCGGTCCATTGCTGTTTTTTCTACATGAGGGCTCCCTTGAGCCTCCCAAGCTGACGAGCTTCTGGACGACGCACCTGCGTGCTGGGCAACGAGGCCCGTGACGGTTACGAGGCGGCCTTCTCTTCCACCCCTATTGACTTTCTCTACTGATGAGGGAAGATATCCCAAAACCCGGGCCATGTCCCGGGTCTAGAGATCGGGGGAACAACAAGTATCTACTTGCACCTACATAGGTGAACCACTTATGAACTTTCAGTAATTCTTCGAACTTCAGGCACTGCACATACCAGAGTGCTTAGGGGCGACCCGGAGGAGGGGCTAGCGGTGTGCGGTCCATTGCTGTTTTTTCTACATAAGGGCTCCCTTTAGCCTCCCAAGCTGACGAGCCTCTGGACGACGCACCTGCGTGCTGGGTAACGAGGCTCGTGACGGTTATGAGGCGGCCTTCTCTTCCACCCCTATTGACTTTCTCTACTGACGAGGGAAGATATCCCGAAACCCGGGCCATGTATCGGGTCCAGAGATCGGGGTAACAACAAGTATCTACTTGCACCTACATAGGTGAACCACTTACGAACTTTCAGTAATTCTTCGAACTTCAGGCACTGCACATACCAGAGTGCTTAGGGGCGACCCGGAGGAGGGGCTAGCGGTGTGCGGTCCATTGCTGTTTTTTCTACATGAGGGCTCCCTTGAGCCTCCCAAGCTGACGAGCTTCTGGACGACGCACCTGCGTGCTGGGCAACGAGGCCCGTGACGGTTACGAGGCGGCCTTCTCTTCCACCCCTATTGACTTTCTCTACTGATGAGGGAAGATATCCCAAAACCCGGGCCATGTCCCGGGTCTAGAGATCGGGGGAACAACAAGTATCTACTTGCACCTACATAGGTGAACCACTTACGAACTTTCAGTAATTCTTCGAACTTCAGGCACTGCACATACCAGAGTGCTTAGGGGCGACCCGGAGGAGGGGCTAGCGGTGTGCGGTCCATTGCTGTTTTTTCTACATAAGGGCTCCCTTTAGCCTCCCAAGCTGACGAGCCTCTGGACGACGCACCTGCGTGCTGGGTAACGAGGCCCGTGACGGTTATGAGGCGGCCTTCTCTTCCACCCCTATTGACTTTCTCTACTGACGAGGGAAGATATCCCGAAACCCGGGCCATGTATCGGGTCCAGAGATCGGGGTAACAACAAGTATCTACTTGCACCTACATAGGTGAACCACTTACGAACTTTCAGTAATTCTTCGAACTTCAGGCACTGCACATACCAGAGTGCTTAGGGGCGACCCGGAGGAGGGGCTAGCGGTGTGCGGTCCATTGCTGTTTTTTCTACAATGCAGGCACCATTGCACCATGCGCTAGGCAGCAAATAGTGTGCCACCGCAGGCAGAGAGCAGGAATGTGCCATATGTTTGTAAATATGATGCATTTCTACCCTCTTCATTTGACGCTGTGCAGCAATTTGTCTTGCTGCGCTGCATCAATTTATGTTTAATCTGGCCCCTAAACTCTGAAACCAACCACTCTACTCTCTG
Organism: Lissotriton helveticus; assembly: GCF_964261635.1. NCBI lineage: Eukaryota > Metazoa > Chordata > Amphibia > Caudata > Salamandridae > Lissotriton > Lissotriton helveticus. The sequence goes on along the minus strand of NC_136063.1, from coordinate 177,955,110 downwards.
CAACAGTGCAGAAGGAAGTCAAACCCACCTCTACACTAAGTTTTTGATGAAACACTTTGATTATCCGAGCGAAACTGATCACCCTCCTCTTTCATCCCATTGGAAGTCCTCAATTAATCCGCCACACTTGTTTAATGACTTGTTAATATGTGTAGCCATATGACAGAGTGTCTACGCTTGAGCTATGGCTACTTCCTCTCGTGCACCCAGTAACCATTTACAACTGGCACATATTTCTGCGGTGTATGTAAAAAGCTGTCCTCTCTCCCGGCACAGACCCACAGCTAAGTAAATACCCCTGTTAACTGCACATAAGTACACACAGGTTCAGCGAAAAGGAACTCTGATAAAGTCTGAGATGGAGGTTTGTGGATATTACCAACCCAAAATGTATTCTAGTCGAAAGACTGCACGTGTCTATTTTGACAATATGGCACAGATTCAAATGAGAGGAGTGGGAAAATGCATTTCCCCCCTTTGTTTAGCTTTTAGGAAGATACATTGAAAACGTTTTTGCTTTGCCATTACTTCCTACAAATTGTGTTATTTATATTGCATATATCAATATCAACACTAGAAAAAAGGTTCTGCATCAGATATAATTTGCATAAAACAGTTAGGTGCTTATTGCGAGCGAGAAGGTAAACCCATTTAGCCCAGAAAGGGGAGTTGGCAGCCGAATTGGGGTTACAAGTAATTAAGGCTTCGAGCTCCTTTCATACTCAATTAGGTTGCCATAGAAAATCTGCGCAAAAGGAAAACCTTAAAAGAAAAAAGCAGCAAACATTTGATACTGTGCCAGGAAAGGCACAGCTAAAGGCAGCTGTGCAGAGACAAAATCTGCATACATTTTGCCAGCACCCTATGCTGTGACAATGATCTCGCCAATCAAAGAAAAAAAAAGTGCCCGAGTGGAGCTAAACTGGGAATATTTGCAAACTTCAAGAATGGCCTCAAATTTGAATAGACTTCGCTGGCATAGAAAAATAAAATAAAAACTTGGCACACTCCAGCTCGTACATGGGGTTTGGGTTGGTGACGGTGCGTCCAAAGTATAAAGGAAGTGTTTGTGAATGAGTAACCTGCACTATGACATGGGGGCAGGTCTTCAGCAACCAGCTGGTTAAATGCGTTTCCCCTCCATTCCTGAGAAAACCCCACAGCAGGCTACACGGTTTGTTGTGGATCCTGGGAGAGACGGCTTTAGGCTACGGCACTGCCTGTTCCTTCAGTAATCTCAGTAATTTCCTGTCAGAAGTGAAGGGGTCGCCTGGAAGCGCGGAGTTTTCAGAGGGCTCGCGCCGTCTTGTGTGTAAGTTTAGCAGATGCTCGCTGCCTCGCGCTCCCGGGCACTTTGGCGCTGCTCTGAAGTGAGCGAGAAGGTCAGGCCGGTCCCAGGCCTCCCAGAGCAACACTTCACTCTCAGTCTCATTGCCTGCAGGTGAGGAGCCGAACTTTTGCCAGCCTCGGCATTTCTCCCTTGTGAGCGTCTTTGGCAGACGCGGAAACTTTCTGATGAGTAAAACTACCGGCTGGTTCACTGGTGCAAGCTTGTTTATGCTGACGCTTTAGGGCCGTCTCCGTGCTGCTGTCCCTGCTGCACAATTACCTGAACTGTGAACATTAAACACCGCCCAATTGGCTGGAGTCTAAGCTGCGTCAACACATTCGTAAATACAAACTGATGATGCCACAACACGTACAAAAATACAAAATTTCGTTCTGATTCGAAGTCAAATTTATATGTGTAGGTCATATCTGCTTTTTAAATAAGGATGTTTCAAATGATAATGCAATAGCTGGCATGTCGCACATGCACAGTAAGTTTAGACCCGGGAGCTCCCACCCCCAGAACATGGAGAAAATTGGTCTGCCCTATGACGTGCGATGCTATTCTACTGGGTGTATTTCTCATTCAGTATAAGGTGCCGCTAAGCCGCTTGTGAGCACTTGCCTGATCTCCATGCCTATAAAGCGCAACATAGCATTCAGTGGAGGCTGGCATGTACCAAGGGCGGTGAGGCGGGTGGCAAAAAATAAAAATAAAAAATAAAACAGAACCTTGATTTGTGACACAATGTCCTTCTCCACCGGTCTTCTCTCTTCCAGGCAGGTTCCAACGCAGGACCCAGCCAACTCCCCTAACCAATCCTGGTGCTGCTCTCACCAGCATGAGCGCAGTGACTGGCGGGAGCGACCTCACTTAGCGCACTAACCCAGTTGTCCTAGATAGCCAAGTTAGAAAAGTATAAAATGCACGTCTGGCTGCCCAAGGGACATGCGCATTTTAAACGTAAGCGAACAGCCCCTGCTGCCAGTCGGCAGCACTGGTACGCCCCATCTTGAAACTCAGTCAGGACAGGTTGGTTGCTAAAAAATAAAATGGTAATAAATAAACTTTATTACCATCTTATTTTTCATCTCTGGCTTGGGGCTTTTCTTTGTGGGGCGACGCTCTTCCGCTCAATCAGAGGAGCCGCCCCTAATAGTATTGGCAACAATTTTTGGGATCTGGAGCATGAAGCAGTGCAAGCTCACACTAAGAACCAACACCCTGTGATGCGCTGGTGAACCTACACCAAGCCGAGGCTAGAGGATCTGCTGGCACCGTTGATCTGTGGTTTTGTCAGAATCAGCCCCACTTTTCCCAAAAAGCTTCCTGAATATCGGGTGTTGGACTTGGCCCTTTTTGCAGGGTCATCCCTAAACTTTTTGCCTTTCTCCTAGCCTTTTTTCTGACATGGTGTAGTGGTCTTAGGCCTCTGGGCACTTTAGCACTGCTGTCCAATGGAAAGTGCGTGTGCTCTCTGTGATAATTGGGTAAGATTGGTCTACACCTGTTTGGTCTATTTAATTTACCTGTCAGTCCCTTGTAAAGTGGTATCTCCTATACTCAGGGCTGGTGAATTAAATGCTTCTGGTGGGCTTGCAGCGCGGATTGCACCACCCACAAAAGTAGCCTTTCAAACCTATCCCAGGCCTCTGCAGGGCCTGTGCGCGCAGTGTTACTGCCGCTGTGACGTAGCACCTAAAGTGTGTGTCATGTCTGTGACCCCCCTTTTACTGCATGCCAGTCACCCCTAAGGAAGGTCCTAGCTAGCCCTATGGGCAGGGTGCATTGTAGGTAAAAGATAGGACAGGTACCTTAAGTGTGTGACATGTCCTGGTAGTGACAAACTGCCATTTTGGTTTCTCACTACTTTGAAGCTGCCCTCTCATTGGAATGCATTGGGGATTCCCTGATAAGTGTTTCAGTGGTAGTCCCTGATATGAGAGGAGCAGCATGGTCAAGTTTGGTATGGTTGGAATAGTAATAATAAATGCTACGCAATGGTGTGCACAGATTTATTGTAACTATTTTAGAAATGCCACTTTTAGAATTTGGCATTTCTGTGTGTTATGTGTCTGCCTGCCTGATGTGGATTGCATGTCTGGCTTGTGAGTGACAGGGGCTGGTGAGATGTGGGTGGCTCCAGGAGGGGCAGGGTGAGTCAGCTCTAGGCTGAATGGGACATCTACATTTTGAGTAGTGGGAGGGGAAGTCCCTGGTCCCTGAATAGGATTGTGCCTGCCCTAATAAATGCTGGCTTCGTCCCTCTGTGGTGTGTCTGATGGCAGAGCCCCATCTCTGAAAGGAGGGTGTGAGCACTGTACATAGAGTGCTCCAAACCCCCCCAGAACCAGTTGCATCTGGTTTCCCCATGCCCTGCACTACAGACAAAGGAAACCGGGATATAAATGTAGGGGCTGTGACCCCATGAGATGTTCTTGTGCTTACCTGGACTGAGGGGACACTCTGCCAGGAGGAACCCCCCTGGGACCCAGCTACAGCTTCTTAGGGGTCCCTGCATGATGGGCTGCCTGGCTGTGCCCTGCTGGTGTGTTCCCAGCCCCAAGGACGGGAAACTTCCTTTACAACGCAACTTTTACCACGCAGTGCTTTTACATCGCAACTTTTACAACGCAAACCATTACAACGCATTGCGCTGGAGGGCGCTCTAGGATAGGGAATAGATTTAATTTACTATCCAACACCTTCCCTACTATCCACGGGGACTGGAGTTGGAATAGTAAATTAAACTATTCACTATCCAGCACCCCTCAACACTATGCGTTGTAAAGGCATGCGTTGTAAAAGTTGAGATGTAAAAGCATGCGTGGTAAAAGCATGCGTTGTAATGTCATATATCCCCAAGGACTTTATTGTTTTTGTCTCAGCTTGCCCCATGAACTTGGACGGGACATAGCGCCTTGTGAGCGCTGTATTTTAATTGCCCAGGAGTAGAGCGCCTTTAATTTTGATTGGCAGCACTGGGCTGTGACGCGGGATTCCCCACATTTTTGTGGTTAATTGAGGTGGAAAGCTACCTCGCTTCACGCCGGCTTAAAATCACGGGTGCCCACCCCGCTGCCTGCATCTTTAAACAGCGGGTGCCCACCCCGCTGTCCGCCTCTTTAAACAGCGGGTGCCCACCCCACATTGTCACTGTGTTGGAGGGTGCCCACCCCGCATGGGATGTCTTTTATTCAATCATGCGGGAGCTCACCCCGCGTGGTTGTTTAATTAGAGGAGTGGGTGCCCATCCCGCGTTTGGTGTTGAAAGCGGGTGCCCACCTCTCATCACACCACCTTAGGAAGGGAGACACAGCAGCCGAGGATAGGCCCAACCCGGAAGCCAGGCAAAAGACGCCTGAATGTGGGCAGAGCCGAGAAAAGGATCCTGACGGCCAGCCAGTAGCTGCGTGGCTGAGGAGAAAGTCTGGGACGAGTAAGGCGGGGCCCCCGTGTACCAGAGGGAGCCCCGCATATGGTCCAACGCCGCGCCTATCAGAGAGACTGGGAAAAGTCGAGAGAAGTGGTCCAACGGCAGGTTGAAGAGCTGGTGGTCCGTATCCTGGCTGTCTGGGGCCCCATGGAGAGAGGAGGGGCTTGAATGAAGTCTCCCTGATCGAGGAGAAGAGTCCATGCCGGTCCCAGCTGCCCGGACCCGCGCAGCAGAGAGCCGGTGAGTAGGGCTCTCACGATCCCTGTGGGGGCTCTGAAAAGTATTGAGGCTGCCGGAAGTGGCTCCAGAAGTGCCCCTGTGTTGTTGTCTTCACAGCTGCGCCGCAGTTGTGGGCAGCTGCAACATTGGGGCACTTGTCGTCTAGGAGCCCCAGTGGGGGCTCAGTAGGCAGAGTGGTGCCTGTGCCCATTTTTCTTTTAGGGGCAATTCTGTTCGTGAAGTCCCAGAGTGGGGCTTCCGTGGGACCGTGGTGCCCGAGTCAGTTTCTTACAGCTGCCCCATCTGACAGTGGGCAGCTGCAATGTGCGGCCACAGTTGTTTGGCACAGCCCCAGTAGGGGCTCAGAGGGCACAGGGAGTGCCGGGGCCACAGTTATCTGCACAGCTGCACTGCAATTGGCGGGCAGCTCCTACATTTAGGCCAGTGCATTGCGCACCTTTCAAAATTGCTGCGTTGGCAACTGAACCCTGACTTTGCTGGACGTAGGGCATTTGAGCCCTCTGAGAAGGCCAGTTGGCCTGGGGGGGTCAGTTTTAAGGTGATGTCCAATGCAAATGCCATGCTGTGATGTTCAGGCCTAATGAGGTGGTATAATGTGTTTATGCTTATGAGGATTTATGCCTAATGTGATTTATGCCCCATGCCTAGTGCCCAATGTGTTTGGGCTGCTGATGTCCTAGTGCATACGGTGTTTCTGCTTTGGATGGTGTCTTATGCTAATGAGGTTTTGGGCCTAATGTGTTTTATGCCTAATGTGATAATGCTGAGGCAATTATTGTGCCAGTAGTTACTGGTTGGGTTTTATGTTTATGAGCTACTTTCTGATGGTTCTGACCGTGGCCCGATTGGTCTGGTCCTGTATATAATCCCCTGCGAATATTGCCAATGCCGGTTGGCACAGTGTAAATGTGTGATTAGGTTTCTAATGTGTTTATGATAATACAAAGGCTATTTTTTTTTATAATCTTGTGTGGAGTTTCTTTTGTGGTGTGCCTAGTTTGTTGCTGCTGTGTGTGTGTGTTGCACAAAAGCGTTACACATTGCCTCTGGGATACGCCTGATTGCTCGTGCCAAGCTACCAAGGGGATGAGCAGGGGGTTATCTTCAGCGTGTAACTCCCTTGCCCTGACTAGAGTGGTGGTTTCTGCCTGGCTTTGGCGCAAGCCTTAGCCAACCAGAAATCTCATTTCTAACATCGGGCAACACAGCTAAGAAGTAATAACATTGACCATGCACCTTGGAAGATGACAACTGAATGAGACTATGCAGCCGGCACACAATCCTCACCTGGCTGGGCAGAATGTTATGAGATAGTCAAAGGAATGTTCCACAACCCAGCATGCAGCACCCCATGCACCTGGCACACATATTCTCACACCCGGTGCCTCAGCAATGGCAAACCACACCGACTCACCATGTAAGGGTACCATCACTGTCTAAAATGCCGACACTGAAATAAAAGGAGCCATGTTTGTACTCGGACGCAGGGAAAACTCTTTTTGGTATCTGTACATTGATTAAGTCTATTTAATAGCGATACCATTGCACTGGAAGGACATAGGGGCATATTTATCAAGCAGTGTGTCGCCCTTGCGCCACGCAATGGGGTGCAAAAGCGACTCAACTACTAAGTAAGATTTATCAAGCCACACAAGGCCACCTTGTTTGGCACTGCATGGCTTGTAAATCTGGAGTAATGCAAACATAGTGCAAATCCCTGGGTTGCGTTATCCTGCACCAGGGAGGCATTTCATGGGTGGAGCGTGGGTGTTCCTAGACATCCAGTCATGAAATTTGGCACATTCCCAGATTTACCATTACTGGTAGTCCTGAAAATGAGTTAAAATGCTACACGTTCCCATGTGAGATGTACTGAGGAGAAATATCTTTATTTCTCCTCATTGTTCCTCTTTCTATGTATGCTGCATTCTGCATCACCCATAGAAGGAGGAAAATGCATCCAGCGATTGTTTTTCTGCATGAAGGAGTAACTTCCTTAAATAAATCCTTCTTACAATGCATACAGCCTTGCAACATGGTGCATGGGTGCCTGCGTTGGCGCTAGGTAGCACATTGTGCACCAGTGCAGGGAAAAGACAGGAATGCACTATATAATGTTAAACACAGAGCATTCCTGCCCTTTCCCTATCAACCGTGCAGCGCAGCAAGGAGTCTTGCTGCATGATTTTTGATAAACATGCCCCTAAGAGTTCTGTGAACACTGCTAGGAAATCCTGATTATAATATGTGCCCCAACACAACAAGCCAGACCAGGTCCCACAGGGACAAGTGATGATTTATATGTGTGTTTAAAAGAAGTAGCCAGCAAAGTGTGCCCTGAGCAACGAGAAAATAAAATACAAGCACCAGTCACCCAGGGGTCTCATTTGGCTAACTACCCCAACTCGTCTTTGAGAACGTGGTATCCTGACCAAACATGCTGATGTTGGGCCACTTGCACGAACTGTTGGAGACACAAGGCATTAATGTAGAATTAGTATTACCAAGGTTCAAGCTTATCCTCCTCTTGCTACCTGAGAATGTGTGTGGACAGTGCAGAGGTGAGTTCCTCCAAAGGCTAAAAGTATTCCAGATGCAGCAAGCAGAACCAGGTGTACACAGATGGAGAGAGTTATGCGCACATTGACCATTTAGATACTCTCAGGTGCATGTTTAGAAATGCAGCATTTGCACATCTTCCTGTCATATGGACATAGCAACAAACCTTGTGAGTGGCTCTAATGTAAGTGTTGCAAAGTTGGTTATTAGTAGTGGTAAATATGCATCTACTAATGGCAAAAAGACCACTAACATGGTCTAGGGCTCAGAATAGGTCTCAGTAAATTATTTCAATGCTCAACCATTGGTAGCTTGGCTGCGAGCAGGCTGGCTTAACTTAAAAGACAGGTTTTGAAGCATTTAAAAACACCAATTCAGTAAATATTTAAGACACCCTACACAATAAAACTCAAACACCAAGTTATAAATATAGGAAATATTTGAATCTCTAAAATGACACCAAAACAAAATAAATCCAGTCTAGGGAACCAGAGATATGAATTTTTAAAGATGTAACCTTATATAGCACTAAGAAATCTAAAGCGCCACTTTGGGATATCTGGTCATGCTAGCCCGTGACAAAGACCGCAATGGAGCCCTGCTTGGATACCCCTTGCGGTAGACCTCATCAAAATTTTACAGTTGGACGTTGAAACGTTTCTGGTGCATTTTTTGCCAGGGTCCCTCAATGCTCTGTTAACCTGTAGCTTGCAGGGAGTCCACTCTGTAATCAGTTTGAAGCAAGGTACATACACAGGGCCTTAGTTCCAGATATTGCAGCAGGTGCAGTAAGTCCGAGTGCACGGTCTAGTGGAGCAAATCCTTCTTCTCCTAGTGTCAAGCGGCAGATCTGAGAGGCTCTGCACCTTTCACATATTTATTCAGTTTTCTCTGGGAAAAGCACTCATGTCCAATGAGGTGCTACGCAACACTCCAGAGCATGACAACTTCCTCCAAAGTGTGGTATATTCTTGTCCTAGAAAGCACCATTCCTCCAAAATTCATCATGGCTGACATCCCAGCAGAGGAGCAAGAACTAGCTAGACCTACATCCAGTGTGACTCATTTCCATAGCTCTCGTCACCCTAATATCTGCAGCTTCCTTCCTTAAGCCTGCCATCTGGATGGGTCAGAGTGGATAGGGGTAGGCAGACCTGGCACACTTCTCCTGTCATACCTCTCCTTTGAAGCCTCATGCTTTATGACACCTCCCTCTTGCTCTGGCATTCCTGTGTGGCAGAACCCTCTCCAGCAGATAGTTTCTCCCCTGGTGAGCCATGTATCACTTCATCAATGCAGCCTGGTTAATCCTGTTAACTCTGACCAATCAGGGAAGACTGAAGGACAGCTCAAAGACAAGAAAGTCTTATAACTTCTTTTCTGTACAATTTAGGATACATTCAGCAATGGCATATTGCTGGATTCATCAATAAAATTCTTCAACGTCTTTTAATGATATCTATTCAAATCCTAGCAATATTTATGTGCCCATAAACTATTGCAATGTTATTCTATGTGGCTAGGTATCTATAATGGGGAAAAATAAATGAGCAATTTCTCCATCACCAGGGCATAAAAAACATTTTTATAAAGGCCCTGCTTATAGTTAAATGACCCCCACCGCTGGGACACCTAGGGAAGACCTTGGGGGTCCTGAACATATACAAATAATGGGTATTCTCACCTCACAGTGATCATAGCACCAAAGTTGATTTTGGGAGGGACTTTACTACAATTCGCAAAGTGAAATGTGCAATTTTTCTACCCCAGGGCATATAAAACATCTTTTATAAGGACCCTGCTTATAATTACATGACTCCCCCACCACTGCGACATCTAGGGGAGACCCTGGGGGTACCTAATATTTAGAAATAATGTAGAGAAATAATATAAAGTATCACTTTGTAAGTTTCCCTACCTCCTAAGTCGAGTTTGCAGTGAATATACTTTTAAAAACACTGCTGCAATGCAGGGCTTCTTTTAAAATGACCTCAGGCACTCAGCTGTGCACACATGCAGGTGCAATAAGGCTGCTGACCTCTAAACTGCCATGCCCTATGATATACTAGGGACTCAAAGGTAATTTCAATTCCCCTTGCCCTATTATCTACACGGGACTTATTAGGTAGGTCATGCCAATTATAGGTGTACCCTAACACATAGTGTACCCTAATGTATGTGTGTTTGTGTTTTCAACAGAGCACTGACCCTGGACCTGATTAGACAGAGCCCAGGAAGAATCAGAGTCAGTTACCACCAGTACCAGTCAACAAAAAATGGGAGTGCACAGGGCACACAGGTGGCTTTGAAACAGCTACCTACCTTGATAACGAAATGTAAAGTAACATAATATAGCATAGCATAACGTAACATGACATATAACATAACCTAACATATCTCACCCATTCAATAAGTATTTATTTCTTCTAGTGCACCTAGAAACTCTGCATCCAGAAATCAGCCTCGGCACAACATAAAACTTAGAGGTCGATCCTGATTCTGTAAAATCACCTACGAATCGCCGTACGGAGCATTTTTCCCGTACGAATCATACACCTTCAACGTCCCCGTGCGTACGATGAAATACGATCCGAACCCAAAGCAGATCTCGGTACAAATCACACGCAATACGCGATGTCCGTACGGATTGAAACAGCTTCTTACGAACCAGCAAGTATGATTCGTTACGACAACACTCCGTACAACTCTTTTCTTCGGGAGTTTAAAACGTCCATAAAAGCAGAATTCGACTTGAACCGCGTGTGAAAGTGACCCCCTAGGGTACGCAAGTGCACCCCATGATTGCAGGGGTATGGTGCATAGGAGTACGGTGCATAGGTGTACGGTGCGTAGGGGTACAGAGCTTAGGGGTACGGTGCATACCCCCATGATTGCAGGGGTATGATGCATCGGGGTATGGTGCATAGGTGTACGGTGCGTAGATGAACGGTGCATAGGTGTACAGTGCACAGGGGTACAGAGCATAGGGGTACGGAGCATACCCCCATGATTGCAGGGGTACGGTGCGTATGTGAATGTGGGGCTCTCCATACGATTTGCTCATACGACGTTTTCCGTACGAATCGCGTTCTCGTTCCTCGGTCCGGATCGTACTTGTCGGGTCATACAGCATGTTTATGATTCGTACGGTTCACCGTGAGGGTCCTGTATTGTACGGATTTTCCCTTGCTTTTCGTACGGTTCGCAAACGTTTGTACGTATTATTTTCCTACGGATCGTACTACGCAATTCGGATGGATTTGTATGATTCGTACGGAAACGGCTACGAATTCGAATGGTCGTACGGATTTATTTCCCGAATCGGAATCGACCCCTTAGTGTATCATGCTGTCTATCACTGGCTCCTTCCACTTCCACCCCTTTCAGTCCCCCTCCCCCTTTCTATTCGATCCTGATACCCTTTGATTTGATCTTCCTGGCCAAAAAATCTAGTAAGTGCTCTGTAACAGCCTTGTGCTAATTTCGTTTATGTAATGTATCTATGCATTTTGTAAATATGACAAATGTATTCAGCTTTATTTTTTCGTTTCAATACTATGCAAATATGAGCCAGACCTGTCCAGATGACAAAGTTGTTTCTATCCGGTCATTCAGTTACATCAAAGGCATCACAATGACAACACAGTGTTTGAATCAGGCAGCCACTTTAAACTGCTATAAAGATGGTCTGATGACTATCTGCCTTATTCGGAGAGTGTAGAAATCTATAAGCTCTGAATAGGACGGATGGGACATCCGCTGCTTTTTGGCAGCTGTCCTGAATCCACTAATCTCTAAACGAGACACTGTGCCTCATTTACAAGACCCCTGTGCCACTGAATGTCACTTTTAGTAATGGTCCAGCGGTGCATAGTGCGGCAGCTAAAAGGCCACTTAAAACCACCCTGGGTGGCTTTTCATGGCCTTGTAAATATGGGCTGAGGCAACGCAGCACAATTAGCTGCGTTGCCTCACCCTGCGATAGGGAGGTGTGCCATGGACGTTACAGTGGGTGTTCCCACGTAACACCCATTGCATTTCACACTTTCCAGATTTATGAGATTACTTAAACTTGGGAATGCGCCGAAAGCCTTCGCCTCGCCAAAGGTGACGTAGGGAAGGGTCAATTATTTCCTCTTTCTTTGTGTGCTGCCTTTTGCAGCACACATAGGAAGAGGAAATCACCTCGATTGATTGTTTTTGTGCTAGAAGGTGTCCTCCCTGTAGAAGGTGTCCCTTCCTGGACAAAAACAATTGCCCCTAAATGCAGACACACTTGCATCATGGTGCAACAGTGTCGGCGTTGGCAGCCATTTGTGTGCCAGTGCAGGAGGAAAGGTCAGAAATGTGCCGTATCTGATATATACATGCAACAAAGAACAATTGATGGACAGAATGCAGAACAATGTAATACATTCACCCCAGTACAGAGATATGGGCATAAATCCATTGTTTTATTGCCCCCTATGTCATTTCAGTTTGAACCCAGCCATATGCAAATCAGTCTTGACCCTGTGCCCAATGGGAACAGTCCAGCAAGAAACTGCCAGGCCAGGTCCTTCCTGGGCTGGAAACAAACATCCTAGGACCGGCTTTGGGGTTTCACCCCTCATCAGCCAGGATAGCTTGACTCCAGTGGCATGGAGAGCACGAGACCCACGTCTGGGCATATCCTACCCACTTAGTGTGCCAAATGCAAAAGAAACAATTGATGGACGGAATGCTGAACAATGCAAACATTCACCCCGTCACAAGGATCTGGGTTTAATCCATCATTCTTTTGCTCCCCATGCCAATCCAGTTTGAACCCAGCCATATGCAAATTGGTCTTGACCCTGTACCAAACTGGGTTGGTGTGGTGAGCAAAAGAATGATGCATTAAACCCAGATCGTTGTGACTGGCAGTGAATGTTTGCATTGTTCAGCATTCCATCCATCAATTGTTTATTTTACATTTGTTACTGTAAGTGGGAAGGGTATGCCCAGATGTGGGTCCCTTGCTCACTGCACCGCTGGACTCAAGCTAGCCTGGCTCATGAGGGGTGATGCCCAGAAACTGGTCCCACAATGCTTGTTTACGCTCCAGGGGTGACCTGGGTTGGCAGTTTGGGCTGGACTGTTCCCATAAGGAATAGTGCCAAGACAGATTTGCATATGGTTGGGTCCAAACTGGGATGGTGTGGTGAGCAAATGAATGATGGATTAAACCCAGATCCTTGTGACTGGGGGTAAATGTTTGCACTGTTCAGCATTCCGTCCATCAATTATTTATTTTGTATCTTATAGATACAGCACATTCTTGCCTTTTCCTTTTGACTTAGGGCAGCACAGCATGAAGGCTTGTGGCACTGACCCATGTCATAAGATTGTATATGAGGTCCACTGTCTCTGTGTAGAGAGTGAGACTTTGAACTGGTGTCCAATACCATGAGGGGTAAGGTGAGGGAAAACTCAACTAGTAGTACAAGCATAATGCACTGAACAAACTTCAGATTTTTGTTCAGTGTATCTGGAATTGTTATATTTCTGGCAATAGCTACCTCTTACAGGAGGCAATGGCATCGGAGCAGCAAGCTCTTTGGTTATTTTAGGAGTAGTTGGACAGAATGCTCATTCTGGAAGGTGGAATAAAGTTCTGGATCCTTGGTGGGCTTACGAAAAATATAATGTGTTAGTTCTTTCTCAGAAATGGCCAGCTTGTTTGTATTTTTTGTAGCTTACGTGAGTTAAGAAGACAAACCAGTTTGGAAATACTTCTTGCCATGATAGGGAGCCATGCATAAGAGATGAAAAAGGGAATAATATACTGAGACCTACTTACTCCAATGACCAGTGTGAGAGCTGCTTACAGGGTGACTTTGAGGGGCTAGGTGAAACCTCAGCGATCCTACAAGTAGTGAGTTGCCATAGCCTAATCTCAAAACTCGACAGACGATGACAAGGAAAATTAAATAAATTATTAATTTTTACCTTGCTGTTGTTTGTCGAGTACCCCTCCCATCCCGACCACCGCTCTTACCTGCACTGGACACTCCTGAACAATTATGCATTTGGGAGGGGAGATCAGGAGAAGTTCTGTTTAAGAATATCGAACTTGAGTCAGATGGAAGTCATCCAATTTTGCATTTCTTTGAGATTCTTGTAAAGAAATGCAATGCCATTTGTTAAAGATATTCTCATGTATCGCTAAATGTCCTCGCCCTAAATATGGAATGACATTCTAGAACGTCTGAGAAAGAAGGCAAGAGGTAACTTACGATAACACGCCTTCGCTCAGGCTCCACATCCAGCACATTCTACTCATCTACCATCTTGGCATGCACCTAACATAGTACTGCACATAATCTGTTGATATAAAAAACTACCAGGACTATATTACTGCCACCTCCCATTTCAAAACATAAAAATTCAGCATAAGGAGTGAGGTGGGAATATGTTAAAAAAGCTTTAAAGAAAAACTGTGCTGAATGAGAGTTTGAAATGGGATTACTAGGGGCATCCCAAATTAAAAAGAATGACGACATAAGACACCGGCCTGAGGAAGGACAATGTTTGCACAAAGATGGCAGACTGCAGAACCAAACAGACTTCATTTCTGGGTTACAGCCTTTCTGCATTTCCCCGGCTTTCATCTGCCATCATATCACCACTCAATAATGGGGACAGGGGAAAATATTGGGGACAAGTAACAAAAGATATTCAGGACATGGAGAAAGAACAAAAACCTTCCATTAAGTAGGTGAGGTGCAACACATGACTTGGGAGATTGATTTTTCATAATCACATTCATAAGTGTTAGATAGTGCTCTACAAATCCTTTTGCCACTCACTTAAGTAGCCTTTAAACATAGTTCAGGCCTGCCATTGCAGCCTGTATGTGCAGTTTTAAACTGCCATTTCCATCTGACAAAATGAACCTTTTTCCAGGCCTAAGCTTTCCTTTTTAATGCATACAAGTCACCCCTAGGTTAGGCCCTAAAATGCCCGTAGGTCAGGGTCCAGTCTAACTAAAAATGTGAACATGAATTTAAATTTTACATGTACTGGTAGAGAATACATCTTAATTCTGGTTTTCTCTACAGCAAGGCCTACATCTTCCTTAGAATAACATGGGGTTACCTTATTCCATTTGATAAGTGATAACTTTAAATTGGGAGCAGTTGAGAATGCTGAGTTTTGTGTCTAAATAATTGTAATTTAAAACCGTCTTTAATGATAAAGTTGGATTTTAAGTCACATTTCTGAAAATGCCACTTTTAGAAAGCTGCCATTTTTTGTCCCCAGCATTTGGTGCCACAAGTCTGTATCTTGGGTCACATGACTAGGTGTAGCTTGGCAGTTGGTCTTTGTGTATTACCCCAGATAGTGAGATAAAGGGGGTACAGGCATTGGCAGGATGGGAACATCTCTGACTTGATGAAAATGAGGAGCTGTCAACTACCACACTTGCACATCACAATGGCTCTTTCTGCACACTCACAAAGGGTTATGACACTAGTCTTTTTTGTCCCCAGGCCAGCTGCAGCAAAGGCAGGAAGGCAGGAAATTCTCACGGTGGAAACCTCCAGAACCTTCGCCTACTTCTAAGTGGGCACCAGGTATAAATAGAGAGTTCTCAGACCCAACTCTTCTGGACACCTCTGGACCTGTGGAAGACTCAGAAGGACTGCTGTGCTGCTCTGCAAGAAAGCTGCTACTCTATTTTCCTGATAATCTGCTTCCTGACTCATAAAAACTTAACCTGTATCTTGGTCCCTGGACTTCAAGGGTTAGTTGGCTGGCATCCTAATCAATGTTTTTACCAAAAAGGGGTAACCCTGTGTCCCTCAGAACCTGGGTATGTATGGTTAAAGACAAAAATGGTTCTGTCGGGTGAGTAAATTGCTTTTACGTAAAGGCTAGATTAGCTCATAACAAAATATAACAAATAAAAAGAGAAGACCTCTCTGACAACAAATATAATTCAAATTGTTTATATGAAAGAGCAAAGTCACATTAAAACACCGGAATTACTTCATTCCATTTCAATTTCAATTATAGGTGAAAAAAGTGACTGTTGGTGAACAAAGTGAATAGTGCAAAAATCACAGTGACACTTATTTACAAGTATATACAAAATTTGTACAAGGAAGAAATGGGCAAGGGGAAAGGTTTTGGCGGTCAGAGTTCTAAGTTAATACTCCAAGGAGACAGATGGTGACTGTGCCCGTTCCTGGAGAGTTCTTGACCAGTATTGTGCGTCGACGTTTCGATCCTAATGTGCCCCGGTTGGTGGTCACGCGGATCTTTATCAAGACAGGGGGGGTCTGGAAAGAGAGGTAAGTATTGTGTCAGAGAGGTAAGAGACAGTTATTTGTGGTGAAGCAGTGTGGTGGGCGCATTATACTCACACGGGGGGAAAAGGAGGGGGGTGACTAGGTTGTTTAGATTTCCGGAAACACAGGAGGCGAGAGTCACACACTGTGCGTAAGCCAATAGGTCAATCTGGGAAGAAAATAACTGAAATCAGTCCATTTACAATTACAGCCGAGTCAGTCACTTCGTAATCACATGCAGTGCTTGCATGCAGGAGGTACACACCAAGAGGCGGGAGATATCCCAATCCTCAAAATGTGGTTTATATTAATAGAAAAGTGGTTTGTATCAAAGAAAGGGGGGGGCGGCACTTAGAATAACCCTTCAACATAACCAGCATACAGGAGGTACACACCAAGAGGCGGGAGATGTCCTGACCCTCTAAATGTGGTTTGTATTAATAGAAAGGTGGTTTGTATCAAAGAAAGGGACTTAGAATAATCCTCCAACATACCCAGCGTACAAGGCAGACTGTAAGGATTGCACAGTGTACAGACAACCGGCAGGCACCGTGATTAAATTACTTGACTAGCGCTCAGGGTTTTCAGGTCCTGACGCGCACAGAACAACAGTGACACTGGGACAGGGTTCGTGAGGCCGAAAACCGAGTGCTACAACAGCGTGTGTTCCGTTGCGCACAATATTCATGCGCCTTCGGTCGCTTACCTAACATGGAGGAGCACTATCCAGAAAAGCAGGGTGCCGGTTTGCATCACTCACGGTCGCTCGATCGAGCGAGATGCTGGGCGCGAGGACGTTATGCACGTCTGTAGCCTAGCAACGCCGTGACGTCAGCCTGGCGCGTCATAAGGCCGGCGGTGTGCTAAGCCTGGATTGGATAGGGGTGGCAGGCCCCTGGATCACTAGGCAACGCGAATGCTATTTGACTATCGCGTTAAGAAATGTGACAAGAGACGGGTTCAAGAAAGGGTCGTGTGGTTTTGGGAAAGGGGCTTAATACTTCCGTAATTCAGCGTGTAATTAGGACAACATTCAGTAATAAATCAATAATACACTGTGTGGTTAAAACCATATTATAAAACACTGGAAGTGAAAACAGTGCGGACAATGTTGCATTAAGAAGAATTTCAAGGATAAATCAATATTTCAGTGTGCGATTGAGACCACATTATCAACACATTGCAAGTGGACATAATATGGACAACGTTGCATTTGACTAAAATTGGAGTTGTACACAGGAGATAGGACCACATGCAGGCAGGGTGCAGCATATCATACAAGAGCAAGTAGTTCAGAGAAGGTAAATAGGCTCATACTCATAAAAGTCCCATTTGTTTTGAAATCTCCTCATGTTCGTTTAACCCCTGGCTTACAGAGTTCAGAACATGGATCCATTTACACTCCTTTCTATTGAGGGCTGAGGTGGTGGAACCACCGCGTGGGTTCACATTGATTTTTTCAAGTATACGCCAGCGTATGCTGTCTGGGTCATGATTCTGGCTAACAAAGTGATCAACCATGGGGGCCCCCTGGACTTTACAGCGGATTCTGCTCATATGCTGCAATATGCGAGCCTTAACCTTCTGTGTTGTTTGGCCCACATATGGTTTGTTACACGGACAAAGAACGATGTAAATAACGTTCGAGGTATTACAATTTGTCAAGGCGGGCAGTGTGTATGTTTTGTTCTGGTGTGAAAAGGATGGTCCATCAATGCATAGTGGACATGCTTTGCATGTGCTGCATTTGTAGTGTCCTTTCATTGCAGGCAAGCCTAGTTGATCCCTCAAAGTTGCTGGTTTTGGGGGTGCCAGAAAAGCTTTTACCACGTTGTCCTTTACATTCCGGCCTCTTTTGAAGGCAAATAACGGTTCTTCATTGGTATTGATCTCTGATGCAACCAGATTCCAGTATTTCTTTATTGTTTTTTTCATGATGTTACTCCTGGAATGGAATGTAGTGACGCAGACTAAATTGGGGGAGACAACTTTCTTCTCTTTTGGGGCAAGCAACTCTTCTCTTGGGTAGTACCAAGCTCTTTTTTTGGCACGTTTGAGTAGTCCCAAAGGGTAGCCTCTCTCGCGTAGGCTGTTGGTAAGTGTCTCACACTCTTTGAAGAAGTCTGTTCTTTTCGTGCAGTTGCGTCTCATACGTAAGTATTGCCCAAACGGCAGGTTATCACGTAAATTACGTGGGTGGTTAGAGTCATACTTCAACAGGGTGTTTCTCTCTGTAGGTTTTCTGTATAGGTCACAAATGATCAATCCATCCTCAACTTTAAACAGGAGATCCAGAAAGGCAATGTTCCTTTTGTTGTAGTTCATCGTGAACTGGATATCGTTGCATCTGGTGTTCAGCCAAGTGAAGAAGTCTTTTAAGTCAGCTTCAGTGCCAGTCCATATCATGATCACGTCATCAATATATCTTTTCCATATTGATATTGAGTTGACGTATGGATTGCTTGCTGTATATAGATGTTGCTCCTCATATTGGTCCATAAATAGATTCGCTAGGCTGGGTGCATAGGTCGCGCCCATAGCCACTCCCTTGCATTGAGTGTAAAATTGTTGCTGGAAGACAAAATAATTGCGTTTCATCGCAATTTCCAAGAGATTAGTAAGGAACTCCGTCGGTATCCAGTGCGGCGCCGGCCGTTTATCCAGGGCATCACGTATGGTATTGATTGCTTCATTCTGGGGTATGGATGTATATAATGAGGCAACATCCAATGTCACCATGAGTTGGGTGGCATCATCATAGGGTTGGCCTTCCAGCAATTGGATGATATGCATTGAATCTCTTACATAAGATTTGGTTTCCGCTACCAATGGTTGGAGAAAATGATCTATAAATTGATTCACAGGCTCCAAAATGGATCCACAGCCGGAGATGATCGGTCTACCTGGTGGATTATCCATCCTTTTGTGTACCTTTGGCAAAGTATAGATGGTAGGGATGCGAGGTTCCTGTTTCATTAGAAAGTCTCTTTCAGGCTGACTCAGGAAGCCATTTCTGACACCATCGTCCACCAAGGTCTCAATCAAAATTCTAATCAAAGCATCAGGGACAGAGAAGGCTCTGACCGCCTTGACTCCAGCACCTGGACTCTGTCTGCTCTGGGTCCTATCTCCCAGGTGGTGTCACTCCATTCCTGGACAATTGGAAGCAACCCTGAAAGTGCTCTTCCATCCCAGCTGTGGTCCTGTGAGCAGAACTGACACAGCAGTACGCATCTACTCGCAGTCTAGCTACAGAACCGCCGCAGCACAATGTATTCCCGACTCCAGACCTTGAATCACAGCCCTCAGTCTCCTCTGAACTGCTGCTGTAATGCGGATCTTTGAAATCAGCCTTCCTATAGCAAACCCTCTCATTGACTACATCCTTGAAGACAACTTCACATCACAGCCCGCAGCTTCTTTGGAACAGCTGTTGGGTGATGAATCCTCGATGTCGTTCTTCGCAATGCAAGCCTCCAGTCAAGGACATCCTCGACGATGATGCAGGACTCTGCATTACAACCCAGCAGCTTACCAGACCTGACACTGCGCGACGTATAGTCAACACAGTATCTCACAGCATTCCACAAACCAGGATTTATGGCACTTTGTTTCGCTGACCTAACTTGGTCCCTGTATCTGGACTACGCTCCATCATGGTTGGCCTGAACTTGAGACGCGAACAAATAACCACAGTTAGTGCTTTGTGTTTCTAGGCACTATTATAGCCTTATAGGCAGCCGTAGCGGGTAATGCCGGCTATTAAAGGCCAGTTCCAGCATTAAGGGCCCGAGCCGAAAGGCGAGAGCCTTTAACAAGGGAGCGGGACTTAATAGCAGGTATAGCCCAGCTACGAAGGGCTATAAGGCTATTAGAACATTCTGCCACTAGAGGGCACAATGTTCTAACAAATTAAACAAAGGCCTCTTGGAGCCTGATGGGATTGAAATCCCCTCGAGCTCCGAGAGGCCTTTGTTTAAACAACATTGGAATGTTGCTCTGTGGGCCTTTACCGGCCCGTAACAGTGAGGAGCACTCCATTGTCTGCAATGGAGTGTTCCACATTACAATGTTCTAATATCAGAGCCGGCTCTAGGGCGGTGCTGGCTTCCTGGGGCGCTGTATTTGAAAGTTTATTATGTTTTTAAAACTCCTGCTGCAGCTTTCCTTTCCACTGGCAATTATCAGGCCACACAAAAATATCAAGATAACTCCAGTGATTAATTATCTTCCTGGCGAGAGATAAACGTTTTGTATAGTTGAGGTTTTGACTTATGTGAAGTTAGTGCAGAAGGTTAATATGCCTGCTGCAAATAATGTGTACCAAGTAGATTACAGATTTCATATAATGTAAACAGATTAGCAGTTAATGCTTTTAAAAGTGACATCCTTTGGTTACTTGCAATTTTTAACTTAAAGTCCTAATTTACAACAGTGAGCTATTACCTTTCAACATAGAACTGCATACACACTGCAAAGTATACATTAGAACATTGATTAATGCCGCAAAAAAGGTTAATTTGGCTAGAAATTGATTCTTATTATTAAAGAAAATTCCCAACTATGCTGTTTCTTTTTCAACTCTCAGTTTGCGCTTCTCCACATCAAGCACTCTTAAACTATACTGCCTACCAGTATGGATGACATGTGACTCCTACACTTTAAGGGCCCGATGTAGGTCGGTCGGTAACGGCCGAAAATCGGTATTTTCGGCCGTTACCGATCGGAATAGAGACAACGGGATGTAGGAGGCCGAAATCCGGCGAAATCGGCGATTTTACCGATTCGGAAATTCACCGAGTCGGTAGAATCCCGAATCGGAAAAAAGTAGGAATCGGAAAATTCTCCGATTCGGTAGAATACCTAATCGGAGAATTTTCAGATTCCTATTTTTTTGAATTTCCAAATCGGTAAAATCGCCGAATCGGTATAAATACCGAATCGGTGATAATCCGATTCGATGCGAAAAGCTGAAGAATGAGATGTAGGTAAGCACTGAAATACCGAATTTGCTTCAAATTCGGTATTTCAGAGTCGGAAATTACCATGGATTGGAATCAGGTGGTAACCAGGTGCAACCTATAAAAAAGGACCCAAAAGGCATTTATGGACCTGTCGTCCGCCTTTGATTGTGTGGACAGAAGCTTATTATGGGCCTCCTTGTTGAGAATGGGTGTGGAGAGGAATCTTGTCAACTTCCTAGCCGACTTGCACACGGATACTAAAGCTAACGTCCGTTACACTCAAGACCTTAAAGTAACGGACGAATTCAGAATAAATCGGGGAGTTCGACAGGGCTGTATTTTGGCCCCATTCCTCTTTAACATGTACATAAACGAACTGGAGGAATTTCTTTTAAATACAGAAGCAGACTACCCCCGTGTTGAACACAAGGGGGTGCCTGTGCTCCTTTATGCAGACGATGCAGTACTTATATCTAGGACAGCAATCGGTCTCCAAAAATTATTAAATTCCTTCTTTAAGTTTATGGAGTCACGTGGCCTTAGCATAAATAATTCCAAGTCCTACGTCATGAAAACAGGAAAGGGCTCCCGGAAAACTGACACCTTTAGTATAAATGGGGAGAAAATCCCTTTAACCAACTCATTCTCATATCTTGGGGTCCTCTTAGATCACAAATTAACGTGGGGCCCCGCAATATCCAAAAAGAAGGGCGAAGTAACAAGGGTAAACGCGGCCATTCTTGGTTTTGGGAAAAAAATTGGCAATTGCCCCACGGCCGCACTACTCAAACTTTATCAGGCAAAAAGTGTTGCTGTTGCCTGTTATGGTAGCGAGCTCTGGGGCTATTGTAGGATAAAAGACCTAGAGGTCGCAGAAAACAACGTCCTGAAAAAGATATTGAGGTTGCCAAGGGGTACCGGGACTTACTCCGTACACGAGGAGTTGGGGGTTCCATATCTAAGCGACAGAATAGCAGTCAACCCGGTTTTGTGCTGGCTGAATTGTTGGCTTAACACCGACATTCCGCTTACACATGCCTTGTTGAAAGATGTCTTTTCGCTAGATGGTAGGCTTAAAATTCCGTGGGTGAAATATATAAGGGATTGTCTGTCGGCAATAGGCCGTTTTGATCTGTTTTATGCCCCCAACCTAATTACAAAACCCGATGTTGTCTCAGTAAAAAACGCCATATTATTGGCAAGATGTACCGACAGAGAAGAGGCTGAGATACAGAAGGGTAGTGTCAGGAAACATTTATTACTCAAAACCTGCCCACAAATGGAGCCTTATCTGACATGGCCTATGACCAGTTATGAACGGTTTCTGTTAATAAGGTTCCGTTTTGATTTATATCATCTTCTACTGGCGGTACCAAGTGGGGCACAACGGGGAGAAGTGTTGCCAGCTTGTGGCTGCGACAGTAAGTCTCCTCAAGATCTGGCACACTTTCTTTTTATCTGCCCTTATTACTCAATCCCACAGAAATTATACCTTAAACCATGTCTTAAAAAACTGAATTTTTTACAAATTAAGCCCGCACTTTATTACCTACAACTACTGAATTGTGATTGTACCTTATTTGTCTGTAACTTTTTTAAAAAAGCTATCTGTTTTAGGAAAAGTATGGACGGATAATTACGCTGTGAATATTTTAGGTGTTTTTTAACTAATATAGTAATTTATGTTTTTAATCTTATATCGCTCATGCTCATAGCACCCGCTGTACCTTCTCTTTTTTGTACTGTATTCTGTGTCCTTCATTTGCCACATGAAATGTATTGTTTGGAATTGTTTTTAAAATGTGTATTTATGAACTGTACTTTTATGATTGTATGTTCTACAATCGAATAAAGACTTTTGAATTTGAATTTTGACCCAAAATGCAGTTCTACTTGCAACATGGCAGCTTTCTATGTCATAGCAAGACGGCTACGGCTACAGCAGGAAGGAGAGAGGGAATGGCTGAGACAGGAGCAGGTGTATAGACAGCGTATCACCCTGTGCATGCTGACAGATCCAGAGATCCTACAGAGGTACAGGCTGGAGGCAGAGACCATCAGAGACCTCATTAGGGACCTCCAACCCCTGTTGCAGCACCCCACCCCAAGGGCACACGCAATCCCTGTGCAGGTGCAGGTGCTATGCTGCCTACACCTGCTGGCGTCTGGCAGCTATCAAAGTGTAGTTGCTGTGGCAGGAGGGGTGACCCAGAGCAGCCTGTCAAGGTTCTTCCACAAGTTCCTTGATGCCATGATTCAGAGGATGGACCACTACATTTCCTTCCCTTCCACCCATGCAGAACTGGCACAGACAAAAGCTGAATTCTATCAGATGGCAAGATTCCCCCACATCATTGGCTGCATAGATGGCACACACATTCCGATTTGCCCCCCTGCTGACACGGAATACGTATACCGCAATCGGAAGTCACGGCACACCATAAATGTGCAGGTGATATGCAATGCTAAGTGTGTCATCACTGACCTGGTTGCAAAGTTTCCGGGGAGTACCCACGACTCCTATATCTTCCAGAGTAGCGGAATTTATGCACGGCTGATGGCAGGGGATTTTGGTGAAGGATACCTCCTAGGTAAGACACAGTGTCAGACCCCCATAACCAAAATTGCAGTGTGAAGTACATGTATGCATGTGAGTAATGTTACCCCTTTTCCTTCTAGGCGACAGTGCATATGCCCTACGCTCGTTCATTCTCACCCCCTACCTCAACCCCTCAACACCCAGCCAAAGGAGGTACAACCGTGCCCACAAAAGCACGAGGAATGTAGTGGAAAGGACCTTTGGCATCTGGAAGAGCAGGTTCAGATGTCTGCACAAGAGCGGAGGTGCAAGGCAATATACCCCCATCACCTGCTGCAAGATTATTGCTGTCTGTGCAATGTTGCACAACCTTGCAGTCAGGAAAGGCACTGAGGTTGAGTTATCCGACTACGAGGACCCTGATGATGACAATGCTGTGCCACTACCACAACCTGCTGGACTCCCTGCACCAACTGACAGCAGATACAGGCATCAGGAGATAACAGACAACTATTTCTGAGTGAGTACAGATGCACAAACAGGTCAATGTATGTTTTAAGAAATCAAATTTACTAATGTTGCATCAACGTTACTGCACTGATGTGCAACAAAAGAAAAGGTAAACAAGAAGTGGTGAACTGTCCATTGTCCGGTTGCCTCACCCTCACTGCCAGTCTTATTTTTTGCTGCGCTTAGCAGCCCCACTGGGATGAGCCTCACCCCCTTCTGTATGCCCAGCAGCCTCAGCTGAGCGCCTGCTGCTCCGGCGCGGCTCTGACACTGTGCTGGCCGGGCTGCTGCGGCTGCTGCTGTCCCCAGCCTCGCCCAGGACGGGATTCACAACAGTGTTGGAGATCAGTAGTGTCTCCATGGCGGTGGTAATACGGCCCATGCCCCTAGTGACCTCTGACATGTTCTGTGTGAGGCTGGCCTCCATGTTTGCCCCACGTTGGCATAGCTGGGCGTTCGCAGCTGCAAGGCGGTTGAGTGACCTATTCTGGATACGTGCATCCCTGCGACGACATAGCTCATGGTCATCCATCCTGTTGCACAGCTGGGTGATGGCAGTGGTCATTCGGCCAATAGATGTTGCAATCTCCTTGTTGCTGTCTACAAAAGTCTTGAAGCCCTGTGCCATTTCCCCCATCTGCAGGTTGTGCAGGCGCAACTGGCGATGGCAGGCCAGGATGGATTTTGCCTGCATTCGCTGAATCGTCACCATACTGGTCTCCAGCCCTGCAAAGACGCTGCCTCCCTGTGGTGGTATTGGACTGCTGGTTGCACGTGGCCTCCGTGGATTTCTGCTGCCCTGCTGTGTGTGCTGGGGTGACGCTGGTGTCACTGGGTCTTGTGCAGGAGCCTGACCCGCCGCTCCCTCCATGACGATTAATGGAGCTACAATTCTCCTCCTGGCAGGGGATGTTGCAGGTGCAGGGTGGCTGAGTGGTGGTGTGATCTCCGGGGAGAATTGCAATGTGGGCGACTGAGACAGTGACAGTCGGGGGGGAGTGTGGATGTGTGAGGGAATGTCCAGAGTCCTCCTCATTGCCCAGGGCACTGGTGTTGTCCTCCTCCTGTGCTGCTACACTGGTGCTTGCCACCGCCACCGCACTGGCTGTTGGTGCTGGAGCTGGTGCTGGAGCTGGTGCTGCTCCCCCGCCTGATGGTGCCCCTAGGTATAAAGAAGCATTTGTCAACTGAGTGCTAATGTGTTCCAGTCACTACTATTAAAGCATTGCACATCTCATTACAAAAACGTCGATGCAGTATTACTGTTATTTTTCTTATGCTTCTGCAGTGGCATTATTGGGTACTTTTGCTGACTACATTTAGCAAGATGCATTGCTCATGTCTGTTGCTAGCAGTACTGGCCTGGGGTTTGGCTGTGCATTGGGTCTATAGGGGAGGTGTCTGGTATGGTGTGTCAAGTTGCGCATGCTTCTTACCTGTAGCTGTAGCTCGGGATGAGCTATCCAGGTCCCCAATTCCCACGACACTCGCCCTCTCAATAGTGGTCGCCACTAGTTCCTCCAACTGAGTGAGGGGTGGCGCCCGGTTTGTGCCTCCTCCAGTAAGTCCTGCCTGCTTGTGCAGGTCAGCCAGTTTTCTCTTTGTCACGCCACGGATATCGTAAAACCTCTTCTTGAGGTCGTCTTGGCTCCTGTGGGTGACACCAACAGCGTTGACTTTTTCACCGATGTCTATCCAGAGCTTCCTCTTGGTGCTCTCCGGAACAGTGAGGGACAGCCTTCCATAAAGCTGCCTGTGCACCCTCACCACCTCCTCCACCAAGGTTTGCAGCTCCATGGTGCTAAATGTTGTCTTCCTCTTGCGCTCTGCCTTCTGGCTCTCAGTGCTGGTTGCCATGTCTCACAGGGATCCTGCTAACACTGCTGCTCACTGTGTTTGCTCAGCTCAGGCAGCTTTCCAGAAAGTTCTTATGAGTTGCACCTGCCTGAGTTGCCACTCCCTGTGGGGGAGGGTGCTTCCAGCTCATTGGCTGATGTCTTCAGTGTCAGTCAACCTGCTCGACGAATCGGCATTCTCCGATTCGGTATTTTCCGATTCGGAATATACCGAATATGTTCGGTAAATACCGAATCGGTATGTATTATGCGTTCCTATTGGCCTTTCGGCCCATGGGGCGTATTTCTA
Source organism: Lissotriton helveticus (assembly GCF_964261635.1). Lineage (NCBI taxonomy): Eukaryota > Metazoa > Chordata > Amphibia > Caudata > Salamandridae > Lissotriton > Lissotriton helveticus. Next base: position 177,929,072 of record NC_136063.1, on the reverse strand, counting down.
TTTCCGATTCGGCGTTTACCGAATCGGTAGGATCCGCATTTTTATTTACCGAATCGGACGTGTCCGATCCGGGCTATACCGATTCGGTACTTGGCGAATCGGTACGTATCGACTCACGATACCGATTGCTACCGATTCGGTATTTTTCCGAATTATCTATAGTTTTACCTACATCGGGGCCTAAGTCCTTTGGCTTATGTAAAATTTCCTATACACTGATTTGCACATGTATGATTGATTGTCTCTGTGTAATGTGTGTGTGATGCAAAGTGCTCTGATACCCTACCCTGGTATGAGTGGCGCTATATAACTAATTCAATGCATCTGAGAGAGAGTGGTTATGGAGACTCAGGCCCGATGTAGGTAAAACGCATTTACCGATTTTAAAATACCGATCCGTACCGAATCGGTATTTCAAAATCGGAAAATGATATGTAGAAAAAATAATTTGGAAAAATACCGAATCGGTAGCAATCGGTATCGTGAGTCGATACGTACCGATTCGCCAAGTACCGAATCGGTATAGCCCGGATCGGACACGTCCGATTCGGTAAATAAAAATGCGGATCCTACCGATTCGGTAAACGCCGAATCGGAAATAGAAATACGCCCCATGGGCCGAAAGGCCAATAGGAACGCATAATACATACCGATTCGGTATTTACCGAACATATTCGGTATATTCCGAATCGGAAAATACCGAATCGGAGAATGACGATTCGTCGAGCAGGTTGACTGACACTGAAGACATCAGCCAATGAGCTGGAAGCACCCTCCCCCACAGGGAGTGGCAACCCAGGCAGGTGCAACTCATCAGAACTTTCTGGAAAGCTGCCTGAGCTGAGCAAACACAGTGAGCAGCAGTGTTAGCAGGATCCCTGTGAGACATGGCAACCAGCACTGAGAGCCAGAAGGCAGAGCGCAAGAGGAAGACAAAATTTAGCACCATGGAGCTGCAAACCTTGGTGGAGGAGGTGGTGAGGGTGCACAGGCAGCTTTATGGAAGGTTGTCCCTCACTTTTTTTCCCGGAGGGCACCAAGAGGAAGCTCTGGATAGACATCGGTGAAAAAGTCAACGCTGTTGGTGTCACCCACAGGAGCCAAGACGACCTCAAGAAGAGGTTTTACGATATCCATGGCGTGACAAAGAGAAAACTGGCTGACCTGCACAAGCAGGCAGGACTTACTGGAGGAGGCACAAACCGGGCGCCACCCCTCACTCAGCTGGAGGAACTAGTGGCGACCACTATTGAGAGGGCGAGTTTCGTGGGAATTGGGGACCTGGATAGCTCATCCCGAGCTACAGCTACAGGTAAGAAGCATGCGCAACTTGACACACCATACCAGACACCTCCCCTATAGACCCAATGCACAGCCAAACCCCAGGCCAGTACTGCTAGCAACAGACATGAGCAATGCATCTTGCTAAATGTAGTCAGCAAAAGTACCCAATAATGCCACTGCAGAAGCATAAGAAAAATAACAGTAATACTGCATCTACGTTTTTGTAATGAGATGTGCAATGCTTTAATAGTAGTGACTGGAACACATTAGCACTCAGTTGACAAATGCTTCTTTATACCTAGGGGCACCATCAGGCGGGGGAGCAGCACCAGCTCCAGCACCAGCTCCAGCACCAACAGCCAGTGCGGTGGCAAGCACCAGTGTAGCAGCACAGGAGGAGGACAACACCAGTGCCCTGGGCAATGAGGAGGACTCTGGACATTCCCTCACACATCCACACTCCCCCGACTGTCACTGTCTCAGTCGCCCACATTGCAATTCTCCCCGGAGATCACACCACCACACAGCCACCCTGCACCTGCAACATCCCCTGCCAGCAGGAGAATTGTAGCTCCATTAATCGTCATGGAGGGAGCGGCGGGTCAGGCTCCTGCACAAGACCCAGTGACACCAGCGTCACCCCAGCACACACAGCAGGGCAGCAGAAATCCACGGAGGCCACGTGCAACCAGCAGTCCAATACCACCACAGGGAGGCAGCGTCTTTGCAGGTCTGGAGACCAGTATGGTGACGATTCAGCGAATGCAGGCAAAATCCATCCTGGCCTGCCATCGCCAGTTGCGCCTGCACAACCTGCAGATGGGGGAAATGGCACAGGGCTTCAAGACTTTTGTAGACAGCAACAAGGAGATTGCAACATCTATTGGCCGAATGACCACTGCCATCACCCAGCTGTGCAACAGGATGGATGACCATGAGCTATGTCGTCGCAGGGATGCACGTATCCAGAATAGGTCACTCAACCGCCTTGCAGCTGCGACCGCCCAGCTATGCCAACGTGGGGCAAACATGGAGGCCAGCCTCACACAGAACATGTCAGAGGTCACTAGGGGCATGGGCCGTATTACCACCGCCATGGAGACACTACTGATCTCCAACACTGTTGTGAATCCCGTCCTGGGCGAGGCTGAGGACAGCAGCAGCCGCAGCAGCCCGGCCAGCACAGTGTCAGAGCCGCGCCGGAGCAGCAGGCGCTCAGCTGAGGCTGCTGGGCATACAGAAGGGGGTGAGGCTCATCCTAGTGGGGCTGCTAAGCGCAGCAAAAAATAAGACTGGCAGTGAGGGTGAGGCATCCCGGACAATGGACAGTTCACCACTTCTTGTTTACCTTTTCTTTTGTTGCACATCAGTGCAGTAACGTTGATGCAACATTATTAAATTTGATTTCTTAAAACATACATTGACCTGTTTGTGCATCTGTACTCACTCAGAAATAGTTGTCTGTTATCTCCTGACGCCTGTATCTGCCGTCAGTTGGTGCAGGGAGTCCAGCAGGTTGTGGTAGTGGCACAGCATTGTCATCATCAGGGTCCTCGTAGTCGGATAACTCAACCTCAGTGCCTTTCCTGACTGCAAGGTTGTGCAACATTGCACAGACAGCAATAATCTTGCAGCAGGTGATGGGGGTATATTGCCTTGCACCTCCGCTCTTGTGCAGACATCTGAACCTGCTCTTCCAGATGCCAAAGGTCCTTTCCACTACATTCCTCGTGCTTTTGTGGGCACGGTTGTACCTCCTTTGGCTGGGTGTTGAGGGGTTGAGGTAGGGGGTGAGAATGAACGAGCGTAGGGCATATGCACTGTCGCCTAGAAGGAAAAGGGGTAACATTACTCACATGCATACATGTACTTCACACTGCAATTTTGGTTATGGGGGTCTAACACTGTGTCTTACCTAGGAGGTATCCTTCACCAAAATCCCCTGCCATCAGCCGTGCATAAATTCCGCTACTCTGGAAGATATAGGAGTCGTGGGTACTCCCCGGAAACTTTGCAACCAGGTCAGTGATGACACACTTAGCATTGCATATCACCTGCACATTTATGGTGTGCCGTGACTTCCGATTGCGGTATACGTATTCCGTGTCAGCAGGGGGGCAAATCGGAATGTGTGTGCCATCTATGCAGCCAATGATGTGGGGGAATCTTGCCATCTGATAGAATTCAGCTTTTGTCTGTGCCAGTTCTGCATGGGTGGAAGGGAAGGAAATGTAGTGGTCCATCCTCTGAATCATGGCATCAAGGAACTTGTGGAAGAACCTTGACAGGCTGCTCTGGGTCACCCCTCCTGCCACAGCAACTACACTTTGATAGCTGCCAGACGCCAGCAGGTGTAGGCAGCATAGCACCTGCACCTGCACAGGGATTGCGTGTGCCCTTGGGGTGGGGTGCTGCAACAGGGGTTGGAGGTCCCTAATGAGGTCTCTGATGGTCTCTGCCTCCAGCCTGTACCTCTGTAGGATCTCTGGATCTGTCAGCATGCACAGGGTGATACGCTGTCTATACACCTGCTCCTGTCTCAGCCATTCCCTCTCTCCTTCCTGCTGTAGCCGTAGCCATCTTGCTATGACATAGAAAGCTGCCATGTTGCAAGTAGAACTGCATTGTGGGTCCTTTTTTGTAGGTTGCACCTGGTTACCACCTGATTCCAATCCATGGTAATTTCCGACTCTGAAATACCAAATTTGAAGCAAATTCGGTATTTCAGTGCTTACCTACATCTCATTCTTCAGCTTTTCGCATCGAATCGGATTATCACCGATTCGGTATTTATACCGATTCGGCGATTTTACCGATTCGGAAATTCACCGAGTCGGTAGAATCCCGAATCGGAAAAAAGTAGGAATCTGCTACCGAATCGGAGAATTTTCCGATTCCTACTTTTTTCCGATTCGGGATTCTACCGACTCGGTGAATTTCCGAATCGGTAAAATCGCCGATTTCGCCGGATTTCGGCCTCCTACATCCCGTTGTCTCTATTCCGATCGGTAACGGCCGAAAATACCGATTTTCGGCCGTTACCGACCGACCTACATCGGGCCCTTAGTCACTGTTAAAGGGTGCTAGTGAGAGAATCCGTGGTGGAGGTGGTCACTAGGGGGCGCCAACAAACATTGTCGCACAGGGCGCCACTAGCGCTAAAGCCGTCCCTCTCTAATATCATTTAAATCTTCAAAATTGCATATCTCCGGTTCCACTACTCAGAGTTTTGTCTTTTTATTTTCAAGAAATGTAATACATTTTACTCTATTTTTTCTAAATTGGTGTGGGATTTTTCTTGTTGTGTTTTTACTGTATTGTTGTATGTATGCTGCATAAATACTTTACACATTGCCTCTAAGTACAGCCTGACTGCGTTGTGCCAAGCTACCAGAGGGTTAAGCACAGGTGAATTTGGGGTTTGGTTGTGACTTCCCCTGATAGAAATTGCGGTTGATGCTTGAGTAGGGTTTCACCCCGCACAACCAGTAACCAAATTTCCGACAATTCATAGCTACAAATGATGTTGTACAAGGCTGTACAAATGTATGGATCACAAAACTATGACTGTAATACTCATTTTAAAGTAAGAGGTTTTAGATAACGCAGGCAGTAAACACGTGCCAGAGGGACAGCTATAACAAGATAAGACCCGATACACAAACATGTTGTGATTTACTCTTGTAGTTTTCACAGCTTGAATTATGGAGTAGGTCAGGGGTACTACAGGAGTAAATCACACTTACTAGTAGCATAATCCTACTGAAACCAGCTCATAGTGTACACATTACTTTCCAACTAAGAGTGTATGTGGCCACCTGAGAAACCACTTGTGTAAAGAACAAATGGATAGCGTTGTGTTGGCAACATATTACACCGGTCAGTACCTTTCCTATCTTTGGAAATGATTCCTGATATGTGATTTCTTCAGGGGTGTCTTCTGGGGCGGCATAAGTGATGAGTTAATCTGTTTCCCAGTACAGGGAGGATCTGGCTTGGCAGGTCGGGCTGGACTGTTCCCATTGGGTGCAGGATCAAGATTGATTTGCATATGGCTGGGTTCAAACTGGAATGGCATGGTGAGCAAAAAAAGAATGTATTTCGGCCCAGACCTCTGTGCTGGGGTGAATGTATGACATTGTTCTGCATTCTGTCCATCAATTGTTCTTTTTGCAGAGATCATCTACTAAGCCACTTGTAATCTGATCATTGATAACACCAATAACGCTATGTGTGGTGGCATCAATGATTATTCGATTATGTACGAAATGTACAGGAGCTGTGCATGACGGGAGTAAATGTATTGTCAATATTTTACATCTTGGATTTTGAAACGTTTTCATTCTTTCGTTGCAATTATAATGTCCTTTCCTTTGGAGTTTTTTTATGGAAGATGTTCGCGGACAGACCTGCTTTGTCTGAAATCTATAGGAGACGATGAGAAAGGCTGGAGTTTCCTTGTTATCACCCTCTCCCCTTCCGTGCATATTTCACTCTGTGAATCAATACAGCCAGAGGCGGGTTTATTCTGCAGCGTGCGCAATATTAGCTTCTCTCTCTCTCTCTGCATATAAAGTAGATTTTATTGTGCATCCAATAGTTGCTTGTTGACCCCAGGTTAGAATTCCTTTCTGCGGATCTGAAATAGAATGGAAGCCAATTTAGTGATAAGTCCATAATATCGGTGCTGTCAATTCAGGGCCGTGAGCGTCTAAAGGCATTTGACTTTCATGTGGTCCCTCGAATGCAATGAGCACGCGCATCCCCCCTGTGGTGTTCAGTTTAAGAGCGCGTGCCCACCGTGGAGATCGCTGCTAAGTGCTAACCTCGCCTCCCTCTTCCGCGCACCTCGTGCTCGGCATCCATGCAGCTGTGAACTCCCTGCCCGGCTTGATATTCTCAAAGCCTCCTCACGTTCATTTGCACCGTGCATTAACATGCTTCTTACACCCCTTGCTCTCGACTCTAAACACAACAGACAGGCTTCACTCGTTTGGAGTATTGTGCAGGTAAACGGGTTTTGATCCTCCAATAATTCTAATTGTTAAAACATATCATATGTAGCTAAGGGGCATATTTACAATAAAATGTCACAGCGTAGAGCTGCGCCAGCGCCGGGTTCCGACATACTCAAAACACAGGGATGTGCCGTATTCACAATAATGCGGCGCACCCCTGTGTTTTCTCTAGTGCAAAAAAAAGCTACCTATCGCTGGCGCAGGCACCCTGCTACCATGTTGCCTGCACTGCAGGGAATATTGTGGATGTGTAGGAAAGAACACCTTCCTGCACAAATACAATCAATAATGGAGATTTGCACCTTCTTTGTGTGCTGCAGAATGCAGCACTTGATAGTGCAAAAAAAAACCCAAGGAGATATGAATGTCTCCACCTAGCTCCATTCTAACACCTTGTGTTCGAGGGCATAAGTTTTTGGTGATGCCTCAGCCAGGTAAATCCGGGGCAGCTTCAAAAAGCAGTGGGTGTTGAAGTGGGACCCCCACAGCAACACCCATTGCACGCCCCTTTGCTGCAGAGGACTGCGGCGGAAAGGGACATATTTACAAGGTGGCTTAAAGCCACGCAAAGTGGTGTCGCGCCACCTTGTAAATCTGGAAAATAACTCTGCGCCACTGTAGCATCAAAAAAAGTGGCGCTCAGGTGGTGGTGAGGGCTTGTAAATATGCCCCTAAATTCCTTCACTCTGTTATATTTTACACAAATGCAGACCTACAACTGTTGGTGCGGCGGCTATACAGTGCAGTTCACATTCCAAGAACATTCAGTAAAACAGTAGTGGCTGCTTAGGTTAGACAAGTTCGATGCTAGGCTAGAAATAAAAAACTTAAAATGTATACATATTTTTGATCAGTGTATTTATGCAGAGACTTGTTTAGTAATTTTTAATTATTGGCGCTTCGAGGTCGGTTAACCCACCTTTATATCAGGCTCGTCTGCGTACTGAAGCAGACTGGAATTATATTGTTCTCCCCACTCCACTCCTTTATTTTTCCAGGCGCCTGCCTTATGCGGAAATCCCGGTTTAGAAGGTGGTATTACGCCGTGTGGCTGGATTTTACTGCTGCCGTGTTGGTGCTCCTATGGCTTTGTATTCCACAGAGACCGGCAGCCAATCGCATTGGCTGGAATTCCACACAGATTTCCGTGGCCAGTTAACACAGGTAGTTAGCAGAGTGTTTCAGGCAATATGATAGGCCACCACATTACCAATCAGTAGTTCCCACCTATCTGTACATTTAAGACAATCTAACTCGTTACAAAGCAAGCACATCGGCTTAAACTCCATGCCAGGCTTTGGGTACCACTGACATATCTTATGACTTCAATGCATTTAATTCTTGGGTAGGTTGTGTGCTTTTGTTACCTTAGTTTATATTCCCTAGTCTGCCACCCATATCCTTGAAGGAATCCTACTTGACTATGGGAAGATGTAGGTAAATCAGTTTTACCGATTTTAAAATACCGAATTTTACCGATTCGGTATTTTAGAATCGGTAAATCTGATGTAAGTAAATTTTCGGTATTTTTTACCGAATCGGTATTTACCGATTCGGTAATTGCCATTCATTCCTAGGGGCCTGGAGGCCCCTAGGAATGAATGTCAATTACCGAATCGGTAATTACTGATTCGGTAAATACTGAATAATTCAAGGGTGGCAGGGTGTCACTTTGACACCCTGTTGCACACCTGATTAGGGCTTGTGTGTGCCACATGGCACGGGTGTACATGCTCAGATTTGCATATACACAGGTATTCGTTATTTACCACCAACTAATAGTTGGTGGTAAATAACGAATCCTTAAAGCCCTGTGGCACTGTTTACATCTCAGAATACAGATTTGGTAATTTTACCGAATCGTTAAATATACTGAATCTGTATTTTACGATGCCTTACATCTCAGTATCTAAATACCGGTCGGTAACGGCCGAAAATCGGTATTTCCGTCCGTTACCGACCGGTATTTGGATACCTACATCTGGCCCTATGTTAGTACAGTAGAGCCATTTTATGGCGCATATTTTGTACTGGTTGGAATATTCTATCTTTGGTAGTAGCTTTGAGGCTCACCCTGCTGCATGTTGGTGGTGTTGAGCCCCCACACACAACTTTGATAAACTGCCTTTTGCCTTAACTGGTGTCAGAGATTGAAGTTTCTAGGGAAGAACCTGTCAGTGGGACATGGGATACGAGCGTATTACGAAATGTCCTACAAACCCCATCTGCCGCAAGTAACATTCTGCACAATTCAAATTACAGCACTTTCTAATTTTGAATGGCACGGTAGCTGATAAAGAAATATTCAAAATGAGACAACTATATGAATAATGTGAAGACGGATCACAAGGCACTAGGTTTGTCATCTTTGAAGAAATTATGCAATACTGCATGTCACACAGAAGATACCGTCTGCACCTTAAAGATTGTACGAGGGTTTACAGCATGAGAAGTTACAAATAACTCATTCTTTCTGCAGTCTTTGGGATCTGCCACACATCGTATAGGACATACTGGAAGTCATAACTGTTAACTGGTGACACCCATAAGTGACAGTGAACACCAGCAGTTTTGAGCAGTGGTATCCTTACACCCTTCTTATATGGGTTAACAGAGCTATTTGATGAACCTGCAGCCAAATTAAGGGCCCAAGTATACGGGTCGGACGGTGGGTCGGTGGGGGTGGGGATACTAGAGTAAAAAAAAATCACCACTTTTTAAAAACATTACTAGACAATGCTGTATTTCAAAAGAATCTTTTAAACAACAAGAGTAACCCAATTAAAGTCAGCTAGGGACCTTGGAAATCAATTATTTTATACAACAGTGGTCCCTAAGAGAGAATGTACAGGAGACAATGAATACAGACCCAATCAGTACTGTATTAGGAGGACTTGTCCAGCCGGACAGTGGTCCTATGTTTAATTAGTCAAAATTCCTAAGGTAATGTGTGAGCACAAGTACTCAAAGTGGGACACAAGCCTGCATCCTACTATAGAAGCGAAAAGACATACAATTGGGAAAACATACAGGGAAGATTCAGGCAGTGCTCACGGTTTGTTTCCAAGAGCAATAGTCAGAATAGACAAACAAATCGCAAGTAACAACTCTACACAGGAGATAATAACATCACGGTGTATGTATGAGAAGTTTTGAGGTGTCAACGGCGTTTCGATCCTAGAGAAAAATGCAAGGATCATCTTCAGGACATAAAACAAGCATGCCTGTTAGTAGGTGCTTACCGTTAGTAATTTCCATTAACAATCAAGGTTAGGTTACAATGGGGGAAAAAATAAAAGGAAACAACATAAAGAGGGGGAATTATAAGAATGCATGATCAAACAAACATAACCTCAAAATGCGTGCTGCGTAAAGGACAGTTAAGGCTTAATGAAGCTGATACAATGTTACAATTTATCCTAGTGTCAGACCTGTAGCAATGAATGAACCACATTTGGCGCAGTGAGTAAGGGAAAAGATTTGACGCAGTGAAAGAACGGAGGAGGTGACATAATGTCAACTCTCTAGAACGCATCGAAGAGACACAGATGGTGCAGTGACACAGCTAATAGAGGAAAAGGTAGTAGCTAGATGGTGCAGCACATTGGCAGTGGTGGGGTGACTCAATAGCAGTTAACTTCCCCGGGGAAGTAGACGCGGTGTCAGAGTGATGGCTTAAGGCCTGGTGATGAGGTGTGTGTACAATAAGGGCTCAGTGGTTAGGTGCTGCCAGCATGGGGATAGGCGGGAGCCTGCAGTTAAGAGAGCCTATACATAGCTGTTGGCGCATTGGGGCGTGATAGGTTGTGCTTACTGGAAATGAAGGACTTCACAGTAAATAATCTGAGGTGGCGTGGTTGAATGGGGGAGGCGTAGGAGCCAGGTACTGGTTGCCTGAAAGGAGGAGTAACGGTTAAGTGAAGACACTGGAGAGTCACGGGATGGATGGCACAAAAAGAGCAATGCTGAGACACTCACCTTGTTGTGTGAGGAAGCGTGGGCATGAGAGGAGCATCCCACTGTGAGAGGCACTTTTGTGTCCTATGAATAGGTGTGATGGCCTGCGGAGGAAATTATCAAGGTGTCAGGAGATGGGTCAGGAGGGGGGGAGAGAGTTGCTCAAAGGTACTCATGCAGTATTTCATAGGCTTATCTGAAGCCGGGCGGTGCGGCGTCTCCTTGTGTCGGAGATCTGGTCCCAATTTCTGGAGGGAGTGCGGCGTGATAGCCTAAGAAGGAAAGTAGCCAGGGGTCAGAAGGGGTCTAGGGGGGCAACGGTGCTTGAGAGCACTCGTGGTGTTTCAAAGGCTTACCGAAGCCGGGCGATGCGATGTCCTAGTGTCGGGGGTCTGCGTCCGGGAATGCGGAGGGAGGGAGTTTGCCTCCTGAGACTCTTTATCGGGAGTGACCGGCCTGGATAGGTCAGGCGGGGCCATGTGATCCCGGATGGAATTAAAAAGTGAGGAAGCCCTAATACCTGAGGGTGAGGCCATCTTGGAGTGGTGTGAGGGGCGATAGTATCCAGTGAGGGACACTCGTGGAGAGAGTGAAAAAGGAGGTGTGGATAAATTAACCAATAAGCAAAGTGAAATTTAAAAACAATTGCATACAAGAGTTACTAGGACTGTTTACTGAATGCGAAGCATACATGGGTCACAAAAATAATGCCCTCCCTTTGCTCTACTCTGGCTAAAACCTGCCCCGAGCTATCTGGCCTTACAGCCAATTCCCAGCTGTCCGCCATCGACAACTGGCTGACTTTGGCAGGCGACGAGTTTGCCCCTTTAAGGCGACTCACAGTCAGGCGAGCCCATGCAGCCAACCGTTGGTTCACCTCGGATCTAAAAGCTAAGAAATTGGCTGCACGGAGGGCCGAGCGAGCTTGGCGTAGAACTTACAGTCCTGCGCTAAAGGCAGTCTACCTGTCCGTACTACAAACTTACAAAAAGGGCATTCTGGATGCTAAAACTGAGTTCTACACGAGCAGAGTAATGGCAGCCGAGTCTCACTCTAAAGAAATGTTCTCGACTGTCCATGAACTCGCATCATCCGGCAGAGCCACAGCGTCAATTCCTCCCTCCCAGTCCCTCTGCAACTCACTCAACGAGTTCTTTATCGACAAAGTTGCAAAAATTAAACTTAACATCTCCCTCCCTTCCCCGGCATTTACAAACCCCTCCCCTCCCCTCACGGTTTCCAAACTGTCTTCCTTTCCTCTGTTGACCACTAATACTCTCTTACCGCTGTTGGACCGAGTCAAATCAGGATCTCCCCTGGATTTCACCCCAGCCCACATTCTTAGGGAAATTTATTTAAACTGCCCTATCCCGCCTTTGACCCTTCTCAATGATTCACTCACTAACGGCACCGTTCCCAGCCTACATAAATCAGCGGTTGTCGTCCCAATCCTAAAAAAACCTGGCGCCGATTCATCTTCCCCTTCCCACTACCGTCCTATTTCCCTTCTGCCCTACCTAGCTAAAGTCCTTGAGACTCACATCACGACCGCCCTGAGTACCCCCGTAGAGGCAAACCATTGCCTCTCCTCCTGCCAAGCTGGGTTTAGGCCCCTGCATTCCACGGAGAAGGTGGTAATCTCGGTGATGGACAAACTGCGGGAGGGTATTGATACCAACGTACCTCAAGCCCTGATACTTTTAGATCTGTCCGCCGCTTTTGACACGGTGGACCATTCCATCCTCCTCAGCCGTGTAAGGGCGGCGGGCATAGAGGGCTTAGCCCTCTTGTGGCTCGAGTCCTTCCTGGTGGGGAGAACTCAAGCGGTCCATCTGGCCGGCTTCGCCGCGGCCTCCCGCAAGGTGGAGTGCGGGGTTCCTCAGGGATCATCACTTTCCCCCCTTTTGTTTAATTTATACATCTACCCCCTCATTTTTATGTTACAGCAGCTGGAGGTCACAGTGTTTAATTATGCTGATGACCTCCAGCTAATCTTTAACCTCTCCCACTCCCCTTCATCTGCCCAGAATGTCCAGTCAGTCATGACATTCATCCAGGATTGGATGAACTGCAACCACCTCAAACTCAATCCAGACAAGACCGAGTTGGTCTTGACCGGAGGTGGTTGCAGTCCATGGTCCCCTTCCTTCTGGCCCCCCTCACTCGGTGTCCCTCCACTTCCCGTTTCCAAAGTTAAAACCCTAGGGATTTTCTTAGATTCACAACTTTCTATCCACTCACACATTGGCTCGGTTGTCTCTTCTTGCTTCTTCTCCCTAAGAACAATTAGGAAAGTCTCCCGCTTCTTCTCCCTCCCGGCTTTGAAAATCATTGTCATGGCCATGGTACTGTCCCGTATCGATTATGGCAATGCTATATATAATGGGGCCCCAGCTTACGCGATCCATCGTCTGCAGCTGGTGCAGAATCAGGCTGCCCGCCTGATTCATGGCCTCCCTAAATACCATCGGGCCAGCCCACTACTCAAAGCTTTACACTGGCTGCCGGTGCGAGAGCGTGCCCTGTTTAAGCTTGGCTGCCTTACTTTTCAGGCTAGGTCAGGCACCGCCCCTGAATTTCTTTGCTCTGCCATTGTGCCCTACCTTCCAGGCAGAGAATTACGTTCCTCCCACTCGGCCCTCCTAGTCACCCCCCGTTTTAAAAAACAGAAGGCAGGTGGAGCGAGGTTCGCTGTCCTGGCTCCAGCATTCTGGAATTCTCTTCCTGTTGGCCTTCGCACAACGCCCTCCTACACTCAGTTTCGGAGGGAACTCAAAACCCTCTTGTTTGCGCAAGCCTATCCCGTCTAAACCCCCTCTAACTGCTGCCGTCCATCGCAACCTAAATAGCGCCAGGAAACCGCTGGGTAAAAGTGCGCTGTATAAATGCTTTTAAATTCAAATTCAAATTCAAATAAAAAATAAACAAAGAAATAAATAAGAGACCATATTCACAGATATGGAGCAGAGACTTAGGTTATGTGAGAGCAGTCCAGTACTTGCAGACAAGGTTCACTGTCACACGTTATATAAGAGTAGCCCAGTGTTTAAGACGATTTAATCCAGTGTGCTGGCTATTGGTTTTCAAAATCCATTTTAGCTCTTCCTTGTTGAGCAATTTGGACAAGTCGCCACCCCTTGGTGGGAATTTGACCACTGCTATGACAGTCCACCGTAGTTCATCTTCAGAGTGTCCAGTCTCTGTGAAGTGATCCACCAATCGTGTATTCGGTGTCTTGTATCTTATTCTGCTCCAGTGTTGGCATATGTGCAATCCTATTTTTTGAGTTGTTTGTCCGATATAGATTATGTTGCAAGGACACAAGATTGCATATACGACATTGCAGGTATTACAGTTGGTAAATGTTTTATGTTCAAAGTGTATATTTTCAAAATGAAACTTTGACTTCAAGCGTGAGGTCACTGATGCTGCAGTTACCACACTTGGCGTGGCCCGTAAGGGGAGGGAGCCCCCATCGATCGTTCAGGGTGATTGGTTGTTGTCTCCTGTACATTCTCTCTTAGGGACCACTGTTGTATAAAATGAATGATTACCAAGGTCCCTAGCTGACTTTAATTGGGTCACCCTTGTTGTTTAAAAGAAGTTTCGTGCAACCGCTGGGTTGCCAGGGATTTAAACTTGATTTCCCCTTTCCAAAGTGGGTCATTTCCTTCTCCTTTACTACTCTCAAACACTATTTACCCCTGGCCCCTTTTTCACCTCCAAAACATACCCCAACTTGCTATGTCTGAAAACGCACCCTTGTACTCAGATGACTACATAAAAAAAATCTGTTCAACAGTTCTGAAGATACTCTCACCAGTACCAACACTACTCTCCCCGAGGAACTAGAAAAACAGAAAAAGAAATTTGTCCGCTTAGAACTAATGATACGCATGCTCACTGAGTACCTAAAAGCAAATATAATCCCTATTGGTCTATAGGTCAAAAATATTCCAGGTGTATTCACCGACAACCCTAAATACATTATGAACTTCAGCTACGTAGGTACTACTTGCTCCCAACACTGGCTAGTGCTGGGCATTGATACTGTGACTGAGGAACTCCAAAAAATCATCGAAATAATTAAAGACCTAGAAACACAGATAAAAGACAACAATATACCAGACGGTAAAAAACTAGCAGAGCAAATTCAAAAAAACGTGGATGAGTTCCATAGCTTAGAACAAAACAAGAAAGCCAACAAAGATAAAAAGGATATTAAATCCTTTCCACAAGAACAGGCTTATCCATATCTACATAAAGATTTCTACACTAACAGGGCCTGCAATCACCCTCAAAATTCTAGACCTTGGGGCCGCTTCATGACAAAGCATCAATCCCATTCCTTGATCTAAACATCATACACAGAGAGGGCATACTCATTACCAGCTTATTTCGCAAACCGACTGAATGCAACAACTTACTATGGTATGATAGCAACCACCACTATGGAACCCAGTAGACTCAACAATAATCTCACTATTCTCATTTTAATCTCTCCACACACCAACTGTCAGATCATGAAATGTCAATATTGAGCAAGGGACTATCGTTTGTCCCCACTACCTATCCCAACTTTCTAGATTTGCAAACCAAACTATTACCTTTCTTCCGTAAGATACGATTACATTGTTATTTCTTACAAAATCCCAGTCCCACTAAGACATCCAACACCCCACTACGTCCCCCTTCTACCTTCTCGCCCTCCTCGAATATGATCCAAAGTGAGATCATTACTTTCGAGAAACTAGTCCTCAAAGAGGTTGTCCAATTGGAAAACACCCACCGATACATGCCCTATAACATCACCAAAGCAGAGAAAACTGCCATTTCCACCTTACGACACAATGAAACCCTTGTTATTAAACCAGCTGACAAGGGTGGAAGCATAGTACTCCAGGAACTCAAAACATACAGGGATGAAATCAACCCCCAACTGGATAACACAGACCAATATTGTAGACTTCCTACTAACCCCACTAAAGAACTCCAAACCCTGATTTTACAGATTACCAATGATGGCTTAGAGCAGGGATATCTCAGCAAACATGAACATCACTATCTCAATATTAAATCACCACGGACCCCAATAATTTACACTTTGCCCAAAGTGCATACACATCTGGAACATCCTCCTGGTTGCCTGATTGTCTCAGGGTGCGGCTCGATCCTAGAACCCTTGGGACAATACGTGGATTTTTTCATTCAAGAGTTTGTGCCACTGACTGACTGTTATATACTCGACAGCTTGGCAATGATTAACATGGTTGAGAACCATCCCTTTAATCTTTGTAGTGAGGCGCTGTGCACATTGGACGTAGAGTCCTTATACACCAATATTCCACAGAGAGACTCTCTGCTTGTTTTGGAAATTGTCCTCAAAAAACCGCCAAGCCCCCACACAGTCCCCACGACCTTCATCCTACAACTCCTTGAGGTCTGGTTAACTAGGAATTTCTTTGTATTTGAGGGCCAATTTTACCAGCAAGTGAAGGGTACTTCAATGGGGGCTGTTTTTGCCCCCGATCTAGCCATTCTGTATATGGAAACTAATCACATTCTGTCCGCAACTAACCCCTTCTACATGGGCATAAAGCAATGGAAGAGATATATAGATGACATTTTCATGATCTGGCAAGACACAGTACAAAACCTAGAGGCCTTCCAGCACTGGCTTAACAATAATTGTGGGGGTTTGGAATTCACATTGTCACATGACAAAGCATCGATCCCATTCCTTGATCTAAACATCATATACAGAGAGGGCATACTAATCACCAGCTTATTTCGCAAACCCACTGAATGCAACACCTTACTACGGTATGATAGCCACTACCCACGGGCACTTCACAATTATCTCCCGTATTCCCAGTTCCTTCGAATCAGGAGAAACTGCTCCCTGAAGGACGACTACTTCAGCGAAGCTAAGATACTATGTAACAAACTCACCAGTAGAGGGTACCCACACAGACTTGTACGGAATGCCATGAAAAGAGCATGGTATTGGCCACGTGAAGTCTTATTGGAGAGTAAAACTAAACCATCCCAAAATCACTTGGTTTGCGTCACAACCTTCTCCCCAGTCTCAAAAACAGTACGCAAATCCATCTTGAGGAACTGGAATGTTCTCAATGCAGGCACCCTTAATCTTGAGCTCCATATGTTTGCTTTTAAAAAAAGCAAAAACGTTAAAGACCACCTAGTCTGTGCAGCCCTGCTCACCAAAAAACAACCTATCACCCTGAACGATTGATGGGGGCTCTCTCGTCTTACGGGCCACGCCAAATGTGGTAACTGCAGCATCTGTGACCTCACGATTGAAGGCAAAGAGTTTAATTTTGAAAATATACACTATGAACTTAAAACATTTACCAACTGTAATACCACCAATGTCGTATATGCAATCTTGTGTCCTTGCAACAGAATCTATATTGGACAAACAACTCAAAAAATAAGATTGCACATATGCCAACACCAGAGCAGAATAAGATGCAAGACACAGAATGCACCATTGGTGTATCACTACACAGAGACTGGACACTCTGAAGACGAACTACAGTGGACCGTCATAGCTGTGGTCAAACTCCCACCAAGGGGTGGCAACTTTTCCAATTTTTTCAACAAGGTAGAGCTCAAATGGATTTTGAAAACCAATAGCCTGCACACTGGTTTAAATCGTTTTGAGGACTGGGCTACTCTTATATAACTTGTGACAGTGCACCTTGTCTGCAAGTACTGGACTGCTCTCACCTAACCTAAGTCGCTGCTCCATATCTGTGAATATGGTCTCTTATTTATTTCTTTGTTTATTTTTTATTCTTATTTTTGTGATTCGCATTCACTATACAGTCTTAGTAACTCTTGTAAGCAATTGTTTTTAAATTTCACTTAGCTTATTGGTTAATTTATCCACACCTCCTTTTTCACTCTCTCCACGAGTGTCCCTCACTGGATACTATCACCCCTCACACCACTCCAAGATGGCCTTTCCCTCAGGTATTAGGCCTTCCTAACTTTTTAATTCCATCCGCGATCACATGGCCCCGCCTGACCTATCCAGGCCCGTCACTCCCGATAAAGAGTCTCAGAAGGCAAACTCCCTCCCTCCGCATTCCCGGACGCAGACCCTTGACACTAGGACGCTGCAACGCCCGTCTCCAGTAAGCCTCTGAAGCACCACACGAGTGCTCTCAAGCACTGTCGCCCCCTACCCCTCTCCAGACCTCTTGCTACTTTTTTCTTAGGCTATGATGCCGCACTCCCTCCACAAATTGGGACGCAGATCTCCAACACAAGGAGACACCGAACCGCCCGGCTTCAGGAAAGCCTATAAAACACTGCACGAGTGCCTTCGAGCACCTCTCTCTCTCCCTCCTGACCCATCTCCTGACACCTTGATAATTTCCTCCGCAGGCCATCACGCCTATACATAGGACACGAACGTGCCTCTTGCAGTGGGGCGCTCCTCTCATGCCCACGCTTCCTCGCAAAATGAGGTGAGTGCCTCAGCATTGCTCTTGTCGTGCCATCCATCCTGTGACTCTCCAGTGTCTTCACTTAACTGTTAGTCCTCCTTTCAGCCAACCGGTACCTGGCTCCTACAACTCCCCCTTTCAGCCAAGCCGCCTTTTTCCTCTATTAGCTACATCACTGCACGGTCCGTGTCTCTTCGATGCGTTCTAGAGAGTTGACATTATGTCACCTTCACTGTTCTTTCACTGCATTGAATCTTTTCCCTCACTCACTGCGCCAAATGTGGTTCATTCATTGCTACAGGTCTGACACTAGGATAAATTGTAACATTGCAGCAGCTTCATTAAGCCTTAACTGTCATTTACGCAGCACGCATTTTGAGGTTATGTGTGTTTGATCATGCATTCTTCTAATTCTCCCCTCTTTACGTTTTTTCCTTTATTTTTTCACCCATTGTAACCTAACCCTGATTGTTAATGGAAAACACTAACCTTAGGCACCTACTAACAGGCATGCTTATTTTATGTCCTGAAGATGATCCTTGCATTTTTCTCTAGGATCGAAACGCCGTCAACACATCAAAACGTCTCATACATACACTGTGATGTTATTATCTCCTGTGTAGAGTTGTTACTTGTGATTTGTTTGTCTATTTTGACGATTGCTCTTGGAAACAAACCGTGAGCACTGCCTGAATCTTCCCTGTATGTTTCCCCAATTGTACGTCTTTTCGCTTCTGTAGTAGGACGCAGGTTTGTGTCCCACTTTGAGTACTTGTGCTAACACATTACCTTAAGAATTTTGACTAATTAAACATTGGACCACTGTCCGGCTGGACAAGTCCTCCTAATACAGTACTGATTGGGTCTGTATTCATTGTCTCCTGTACATTCTCTCTTAGGGACCACTGTTGTATTTCTAAAGCAGTTGTAGCTACAAGGAGGAGCTTTTCAAGCAACTGAATGACCTATCAGAAAGCATGCTTTTTAACTTGGGGTAAATGTGTTCAGTAGCGGTGCTGGGGGCTGATAAATGGCTCCAAGGCCAAGTTCGCATTTGCAAAGGGATGTGAGGGGCTTCATGACCCACAAAGTCTCATGAGCTATGGCCCAATCCCATATTCAACAGTGGTAAGAAATAGCACTTAGACTGTGCATCTGCTTATATAAGAATACACACTAGTGACAGGTTACATTTCACTTTACTTTGAAAAGTTGATGTTTGCATTGCTTATGCCTATTATGCCTTTTGCCAAGTTTGCACAATTCAAGAGTAATATATTAGACATAGCTGACAAGTTTTCAGATTGCTTATGTGCGACTTTTCCAGGGTCTCAACCTGCTCATGTGTGCCATTCCATTGCCTATGTGTGACACTTCGAGCGGACCCTTATCACCAGCAAAACCAAGCAGTGAAATCAATGACATGAGATAGCTTTCAAAAACTACCCACAACTGCGCAGAGAGAAGTTTCTATAAGTTGCATTGAAATAGCTGTTTGGCCACAACATCCTTTTGGATGACCATTAATAGAGCTTTTGGGTAACAAAATCATAATAATATGTCAGGCAACAGTTCTTCATACTATCATGCGTCCAGGTGCTGCCAGCATTTAAAATAATGTTCAAAGCAGATAGAAATGATCTACTAAGATTTCAAGCAACTTTTAAATAAGGGAGCTCAGCATATGTGCACAGAACAAAAACCTATTACAATTGATTTAAAAGAGTATAATGTTTTATCATATAAAGAAATTAGGCAATCACGTATAGTACACATAAAAACTGACCTGAAAGAAGAAAGAAGACGAGGAAGGCAGGCTGGCGGCCAGCAGGCTGCCCCCCTACTCCAGTCCTCAATGGCGACCGAGAGTGCTGGCAAAAGCATGCTGCAGACGGCTTGGAAACAGCTGGTTGTGGGTAGAGACATCATTGGCTAAGGAAGCAGGACATTTTCTGAAAGGCCCTGTGTGAAGATGCAAGGATCCGTTGTGGTAAGTAAATATAAGTTTATTGTAAGCGCGGCACAGTACATGCAAAAGCAGTAACTGTCAAATTAAGGGTTCTGGAAGATGGAATCCATGGCGTACACGCAGGTACACAGTTCCATGTTCTAGGAACGGACATAGCGCAAGATGAAAAGATGAAAAGAAAAGAAAAGGAAATAAGGATGAATCACATCTCACCCCTAACAAGAAAACATAAATTAAAAAAACACAAAAGGAAAGAAAACACACAAAAAAACAAGGAATCAAGACAAATATTTAGCAGGTAGCAAACTGGGTCTGTTGTTCCTCTTAACTCTGAAGGCTACCGACTAGGTAGAATGAAGACACAATGGAAAAACATCTTCTCTGTCAATGCTGATTTCATGAGATTTGCACTTAGCAACTTTCCTCACAACTCTCCTCACATTCCACACTTTTCCATCCTGAGTAATAACACTATTCTTGCAGACCGTAACAATTTTAATCGGATGACCAAACTTGGAAACTCCTTCAGCCAAAACACCAGACTTCTTAATCCTAACCCACTCACCAACAGTAAAATCAGGATCTTTTACATTCATTTTAGAGTCAAACAAAGCTTTCATCTTATCCTAGTTAACTTTCACACTTTTAGCGACAAGATCCAAATCAGCACAGTCAACAGACTTGTTAACTCTCTTGATCCACCACGGGCAGATATCAGTAATCGGTTCTCTGCCCTTCAAAAGTTTGAAAGGACTTACTCCAGTAACTAAGTGGGGTGTGATACGATACATCCACAACTTCTTTCTTATCACATCCCTCCACGACTCACTGGACTTACAAGCCAAATCCATTCCATCCTTTAGAACTCGATTGAATCTCTTCACTTGACCATTCTCCCTTGGTTCATAAAGAGATATGGTCATGTGCTGAATACCACAAACTCGTAGAAAATATTCAATCTCATGTGAGGATAGTTGTACCCCGTTGTCCGTTACAAGAACTTCGGGGGACCCCTCATGTACAAAGACTTCTTTGAATTTTACTCTGCATGAGAACAGGGGGAATAGTCTTTCCCTTTTTGAAGAGTAGACCACTATCTTCTTCAATCTCATCAGATACTTGACAAAAAGGGGCAACATCAGTAGTGGCGCTTTTCTCTCTGGACCAGCCCTTTTTCAAACAGTCAATCACACGTTGACACACAACTTCATTGTTCATGCCAGCCATCCATTCAGACTCAGATAGACTCAAAAACACTTAAGAGATGACATCCCTAACAATGGCAACTATGGCTACATCATGTTCATCTGGAAGGGCACAATCATCGGAACAAGGCAGTCTGGAGAGGAAATAAGCAGTAACATTGCATTTGCCTGGGACGTACACAACCTCAAAATCATACTCTTGTAGTCTGGACGTGAGCCGAGCAATACGAGCTGTAGAGATCCAGCCTCCCCCTGGAGATAAGATACCAATGAGGGGCTAATGATTAGTCCTAAGAAGAAATCTGTTTCCCCAAGCATAAGGAGCTCAAATCAAGTAAGTTCCCAAAGGACTCCAAACAATATTGTTCTGTGATGATGGTCCAAGGTGACCCAGAGTCCACCATAAGTTCAATCCTTCCAAGAATACAAACAAGACATTTAGGTGGAACAATCTTGTCAGCCTTGGAATCATCATAGGAGTCACGAATAGAAACTATAATCCCAGTCTCTAAATCACACTGGGCATCATCTCCAAATGTCAGATCATGAGAAACACAAGAGATATTTCCTTTGGAGTACCTGGAAGAAGTACATTTCTTTGTTTTTGTATCTTTGTACAATTTAGAAAAATGGTCCAAACGTCAACACTTACTGCACTCTTTCCCAATGGCAGGACAACGTGGAAAAGAGGCTAAATGACCGGGATTACCACACCGATAGCAGTAAAAACTTTTAGGATTAGAGTTATTCTTGAAGTTGGAATTAGAATTACAATGGTATAGGCCTTTAGAAGTGCTAGAAGTGACACTGCTCACTTCACTTGAAACAGGAGCCTTAACTTCTTTGTTGAGGGACTTCATCCATTTTTCTGATTGTTCTAAAGCCTTGGCAGTGCTGATGGCAGGCTCCAAGTTAGGATCGACCATTATCCAAAGCTGCTCCTGAACTTTTTTACTTCTCACATGAACAATGATTTGATTCCCGATCATCTCATCAGTGATCAGACCAAAATTACAATGTAAAGACAATGCACAGAGGGCAGAAAGAAACTCATCAAAACTTTCTCCCTCTTCTTGGGCTCTAGTGTAAAATTGAAACCTATTAAGGGCAACATTAGTAGTGGGTTTAAATCTATTCTCAATACCCAAAATAGCTTCA
This sequence comes from Lissotriton helveticus, assembly GCF_964261635.1. Lineage (NCBI taxonomy): Eukaryota > Metazoa > Chordata > Amphibia > Caudata > Salamandridae > Lissotriton > Lissotriton helveticus. The sequence goes on along the minus strand of NC_136063.1, from coordinate 177,907,003 downwards.
TCGTAGACATTATATTCACCTCCAGACCTGACAGGAGGAAGAGTCCTATACACTACTTGTCCCTCCGAACTTAAAGAATGAAGAAGATTGTTTTTCTCTCAGCCGAGAAACGTTCGCCATCAATGGCCTTTAAATAAGTAATAAACACCTCTTTCAACCTTGTCCATGGAATAGGTGGTTCCCCTTTGGTTTGAAGGAACTTACTTGGTGGGTCAAATTGCATGGTAAATAGTAATAGATACAACAAATATAAAATGACTGCAAAGAAAAATAATTGGAAGTATAATAACAAATAAAACAGCTAAAACTTGTAATAGTTAAAGTGTGCTTGTAAACATAACGAAACAGGGTGAAAAAGAAACTAATAAAGGGTTAAAGTCACAGGAAAAGTATAATGTGTCAAATAGTTAAGGTGTGCCTGTCACCATAGAGAAACAGGCTGAAATAGAAGTTGTCCAGTGGCAGAATTAAAGAGTAAATTATGGTGTGCCTGTCACTGTAAAACCACAGGCTGGAATCGAAAATATCCAGAGATTAAAGTGAAACGTTATAGTATGGTGTGCCTGTCACCGTAGTATGAACAGGCATCCGTCCTGTATAGCATCAAAAGAGAAATCATTACAATGCGATGAAGAAACAGTGTAGAAGAGATGCAGTCCTGCCAAGTATCACGCATTAGGCGTGACTCTAACGCATTTCAGTGTGGTGATCCGCATCACCGCACTGAAATGCATTGTCACGCATTTGCATAGAGTCTGTCCATCAGCTAAGCACTGCCTAAAACGGTAATAATATCAGTATAGCAGCTAGCAGTGCGGTGCTGCTGCTGCCGGCTTGGAGTGCTGCAGCTGAGCTAAGGCTGCTGCACGGCTCTCAGGTCTCGCAAGGTAGCGCGGCTGCGCAAAGCTACGAACATCAAATCCAGGGGGCTACAGTAAAATAAATCCATACCTAGCGCCGCCGGTGACGTTACGTCCTGCTGCTGAAGGCGGGGAGTTTGGGAAGCAAATTAACTAAGCAGAGGTGTACTTGCTACAAATCATCATGGCGGGGGGCGGCAGCGCTGCCTGCTCGCACTGCCGGCCGCCGCCTCACAACACGCAGGGCAGGACTGGACTCGATGTGCAAACAGGGGGCCCTTGTTGGGTTGAATTACGGCTGCCGCCTGAATAAAGAAGCTGCAGCCAGAGCGATCGGTGAATGAGTCTCACCTTGAATTCGGAGTCGCAGGGAGAACTCCAAATGCTTCCCCAGCAGGTAGCAAATGCTCCATCGCCCCCGCCCCCTGATGCCAGCGTGATACCAGGCAGCACTGCCTTTGTCACCATGTGGCTCTGCAGTCTGTGTCAGTGAGGAGCTGTAAATTGACCCTCGGCCGCCGCGAATTTAATTGCTGAGAGGAACTGGCAGCTGGCTGGGAAACTTAGGACATTGCTTTCGAAGAGCTGCGGCTTACTCGGCAATATCATGACCTGATTGATCACCATTGGCCCCCAGGTAATTCTTCCGTCTCGTGCTCCTTAAGATCACTAGAATAAAGTCAGCTGCCTGGCAAGTGGTTTGAATGTGCCTGCTGATGCAATGCCTCTTTGCATTTCTGCAAATGAAAAGCATTTTTTTCCACTGGGCTCATTAAAGCTTGTTTCCAGTACTTTAGGGGTCATGTTTGTGACGTGCATCCTCACCCATTAAATTGGGAGCCCGGGTGACCTTGCCACTGGAATGCACTGGCTGGGAGGTTCGTGGAAAAACATGTATTTCATTAAAAAAAAAAGTGTCAAAAGCGATTCAGACACTCCAGTTTTGTGTCAGCTGAATTTATAACTCTGCTATATAAGTTGCAGAGAGATGGAGGAAGGGAGACACTGGCATAGTAAAGAGAGTGGGCAGAAAGAAAGGGATGGAAAGAGAAGAGAAAGGCAAGAGGAAGGAGGGGGAAGAGAAGAGGGAGAAAGGAAAGAGAAGGAAATGGTGAAAGGAAACAGTCTGAGGCAAGAGAGTTACCTCCGGGTCTAGCCAGCGCTATATAAAACTTTAAAAATAAATAAATAAGAGAGAGAAAGTAGAGAGAAAGCAGTAGTGTGACCCTAAAAAGACCAAATGTAAAAATGATTAGGGAGAAGAAGGGAAGAAGACGAAAAAGATAAGAGAGAGAATGGAGAGAGGCTTGATGGAAGCCAGTGTTTCATTCAAGTTTTCAACCTATGATGCCAGCTCTGTCCCAACTACCAGTATAAATGAGCAGAGGATGGAACCGCATTCCTCCCACAGTGAAATGATCTTTTAATAATTTTATCATATCATAAATCGCTTTTTTCGAGATGCTGCCTGGCTGAGATTCTTCTCTCTTAAAGGGGCATCAGCTCAAGAAAAAGCAACAGGCCTCACCTGCACCACTAATGGCCACCACCAGTAAGCATTCCAGAATGTTTATTTGATGACTGTGACGTCTGCTTGGATATTGACACCTATTGAGACTTAATTCACTAGATGGCCCTTTAATGAACGGTCTTGTGTAGCACAGAAAGTATGATTCCGACAGTCTTGTTGTACTGAGAGAGCACAAGTTTGAAAAAAATGTATAAGTACGCCATATTTACAAGCACGTAGTTAGTTTAAACATGTTTTGCACACGAGTGTTTTATATTCAATAGCGAAATGTATAGAATGTTAAGTAGAGTAACCATAATTATAACGGTGTGAGATTAAATGTAGAAATGTTGGAGTATATGTGAAAACCTCATGGTTCTCTCATGTTAAAAGAGTCATGTCCGAATTAAATGCAACTTTGGATTCCAGTATTTTGTGTAGGCCTTAGGGCAATTCACAGCAAACCTGAACGTGCTGCTAAAATAATGTGAGATAAAGTTGACATGGTTCTTTCAAAATGTACTATTGAACTTAGGGTTAAAAGTATATGCTTTATAGATGTGTTATTTTAGAAACGTATGCTAGTTAAGAATGTTTGCTGTTTAAATCAAGTTAACGTTTTAAGAGTGCAGGGACCTGCTGCATGTAAATCAAGTAGGCCAGAGGAGATAATGTCATGTAGTTTAAATCGTCATGTGCTCGTTAGAGGAGAGGTCGTGAGGTGTCCAGTATGGAGCTCTGAGAGTGTTTTATGGCCTAAGATATGGTGAAGTCTGGAATTTGAGGCCCACTGCAGGACGAGCTGTATGCAGGTGCGAGGGTCCTAATCAGCTCGAATGAAAGGGACTTTGTTCAGTGGCGCCTTGCGCAGGCCTGTAGGAGTTTCCAGGATTCAGGGGGTATCAGCGCACTGAAGAAGCCGCCTGGGAACCAAGGTCAACTATAACGAGGGTCTTCAAGAGTACCATCATGGAGTTTACCGCGCAAAGATGTACCACGTGAGGGGCGTCCCAAGGGGCGTTTCTATTGGAAATGTGATTTGGTATTAGGGAAAGTGACCCGGGAGGAGAGCAGAGCAGATGATTTTGGGAGCCTAAGGAAGCGGATGGGTAGGCAGATAGGCTGATCAGGAGAGACCCATTATCAAAGAAGAGATAAAGAGAAGTGCGTGATCTTCTTAGGAAATCACCACGGCTGACACCTAGAGGGTAAAGATCTTGTTAAGTAGGGATGTCATTTAGTGTAGTGTAGGGACAGACTAACCTTAATTTTCTTTTCTGTAATGACTTTGAGGTTGCAACTTGTATCCATTTTAGCAACCCTGATGGTTTTCGAACTTGTACTTATTATTCTGTTTTTCAGACTCAGACTATTCAAAAAGTTCATGTTCATAGTGATACCGATCTACCTCTTGAATCTCATTTTGAGAAGTTTGTATCTTCAGTTATCTTTGACTTTATATTAAATCTTTAAAACTTAATTTTGGTCAGTGGTCATTTAGAGTGGTGTAAGTTCTTAAATTGATTGTTTACTGCGAGATTACCTTTTACTCAAGACAGGTACCAACGATTCAGTCGACAGGAAATGGGATTTGGTAAGATAATTAGTAACCAGTAATCCCGCGTTAGCAGTTGGTAGCAGAGGATGGTTATCTTCTTGAGGAAGGTAATCTAGAGAGGTTAGTTTACCCCAAGGCCCGAGACGCCGAGAGACGAGCAGCGGAAGAATCGTGTGCCGAAAGGTGCAGGCGGTGCGAGAAAAGCAGCAGTATCGGAGAGTGAGTATAAAAAGGGTCATGCGTGAACAGATTGCGGTGTTTTGTGTTGTATTTGTATTGTAATGTCTTGCGGAGTTGAATGCCTGTAGTGTGAAAGAGAGAAGGTTGTGAGCGCGCGCAACCTGGTAAACTGGTAACCTGGTAAACGGGTGAACTGGTGAAATCTTAAGTTCAGGCCAGAGCTTAAGTGGTTTTGGGTGTATCGAACATCCAGGGTAGTTGTCGACCATAGTACGGAGGTCACGAGGTACCATTGACCGCCGTGGATCCAAGATAGGGGGAGTGTAAGAGTGAGTGTATGAGTAACGGACGCTGGTCGAAAGTTACTGCGTGTGAGTAACCTATCGGAGAAGGCGATTGTCTGGAAGTAAACGGAAAGACATTTCGCCAAGTTAGGGTGACAACTACAGAAAGACTGTGGGCGTACAGTCAAAGAAAGGTGATCGCTTGGACGGAAGTAATCATTTTTCAGAGTATGAATGGGATGCGTGCATGACCGAGGAGACGAGCTCAGAAAGGAGGGGAACTGCTGCGAAGGGGGACGGGTGACGTCGGCTAGAGCCGCGCTGTGATTGAGCGGTTGGTGTGACGTTAGCTAGAGCCGCGCTCTGGTTGGGCGGCTAGAGTGACGTCGGAGGAAAGCCGCGTACGGATAGGCCAGTTAGTGAGAACGGCGCTGAGATTGGTGGAATATCATCAGGAAGTAAACAAACGCGGAGAAAAGAGAAATCATGAAGTGTTTTAAGTGTTTGAAAGGGATTTTTAAACGTAAACGAAGTGAACATTATTACGGGGAAGAGGCTCCCCCAGAGGGTACGCCAGCTCATTATATGGCAACGAATGTTGGGCTGCATACGATATTGTGGATTGGGGCTTGGAATAAGCTTACGGAAGGAAATGAGGAAATGCAGTTCCCGAAGTATGGAACGTTTAAGTTAGAGGTGTTACATCGGCTAAAAGCAACCATGTCCTCATTGAAACCCTCACCTAGACCAACACAGTTTGAGGCTCTTAATGCATGGATTAAGGCTGCACACGACCGAAATTTGAACAGGCGTCAACAAAGGCTGACGCGATCGGTAAGGGCAGTGCGAGATTCCAAATGGGATGAGGAGGAAAAGCGTTGGAGGGTACAGACTATTGAGGTGGAGAAAATGTATCCGATGAGGGAGGTGTCAGGAGGAGGAAACCTCATGGAAGAAGACGAGGAAAGCGAGTCGGAGGACAATCTGATAAACAGATTGTTAATGGATAGACCACCTCCGAGAGTGGGATTGATAGAAGATAGAGGGCTCGCAAGGGAAGATGGGAATGAGATAGAGGGATATACACCACTCCCTATATCGGAATGGACACCTAGCAAAGGCGGAGAAACACCTCCAAACAACACTGTACAGAGTGTAGTGGGAAGATTTGTGGTGCAGAAAACGCCAACCACAGAAAGGGTTGAGTCTGTGGGATTGCCAGACGCTCTTCAAGTGCCTGTTACCATAGGACCCATAGTTTCGATCTATAATTCTGAGAGAGATAGAGGGGAACAACAAAGGCAATTGGATAGGGAAAGGATTGAGATGGAAAGGAGGAATAATGTGACGAATGCATGGAAACAATTACCAGGTTCGGTAACGTGGAACACCCCATTAGACACAACTGTCGGTCCCAATTCAGAACAGGGAGGTCCGAGAGGACCAATGGATCTAAGGGGACCGCGGCCAAGATCTTTTTCAGAGTTAAGAGCTGATTTGAGGGAATGGGACGGGTCCATAGTATCTCCGAGTAACAGGACAAGAACGGAACCAGAGTGGGAAAGCAGGGGAAACGGGACAGTATCTCATTGTGGGGCCAGCGAGAGTAGTCAGAGCCGGGAAGGCCAAAGTCAAGAGAATAGAGGGGATGCATGTCCTACAAATCAGAGAGAACAGCCGGAACAAAATACTAAGATTGTAGAATGTGAGGAAATGTCCCGTCTCTGGGGGAACGGAGGAGATGAGGCGGTACGGGCTTTCCAGAATAGGTTTAGGTGCCTTCATCATACACTTGGGGAAGACGTTCAACATTGGAGAAAGGAGAACAGCGATAGGTCCCGCCACGCCTCGAATAATCAGGAATCACAGGGAAGTAGGGAAGAAAGAGGGAGTAATAGAACCTCTTACCCTCTATCCCGTGAAACTAGCCAGGATGGAGAGAGAGAGGCTGGGAGGCATGAAGGAGTGTTTCACCACCCACCCCGAGAAGATGGAAAGGCATGGGACTTAGAGAGATGGGAACAGGGGAGGACTCCCTATAATTCACCAATACCTAAACGTAGATCTCGGAGCTGGGATGGGAGAGATGCGGATGGAGGAGCTAAATTGAGTGTCTTAAAAGCTGAAATAAAGGCAAAAAGGCTTGATGTTACCAGTTTAAAATCAGATGTTGATGAGATAATAGATGGAACATTGCCTTTGGAAAGGATAGAATTGTATGAACAGGATGAGTTATTGTTCATGGCAAAGGATATTACTAGGAAAGCTAGAGCGTTTCATGAAAAACTGACTGATTTGGCAGACAAGTATGCCGTGGATTTGTCTAGGACAAGGGCATTGCAGAGCAACCACAGATTACAGTACGCAGACCAAGATCTAGATGAGAAGAGAACTACTGGATTAAAAACACACATAAGAGAGTTGGTAACAGGGATAAGAGTGTGGAGAGAACTGGATAAATGGGAAGAAAGGTGGTCGAAAAAGGGCACAGTTAGGCGAAGTACAAATGTGATGACCCCTGAGGGAAGGGTAATGCAGATGGAGGCATTCCCTTTGCGAGAAATATCAAATGGAAATTATGTACATGTGCCCTGGAGTAGAGGAGACTTAGCCGCATTTACCAACTCATTTCCGAAGTTGCGGGACAATCCAGTCGAATGGTATAAGCAGGTAGAGAGGTTCGTTAAAATCTCGAAAGTACTGTGGATAGACTTGAACACGTTGTTTGACATCGTGGTCCCATCTGATTTGTGGACCCCTTGTAAGACTAGTGTCGAATGGCCAAATGCTGAACCATTGAGGGATGCTCGAACAAATGGACCATCTGAGATTGTCATGCGAAAGTATGAAAGGGTAATAGCATGGCTGAAAGATAAGGTACCACCACAGGATATAGATTGGGTAAAAATAGACCGAACAAGGCAGGAACCCAAGGAGACAGTTCACGAGTTTTATGAAAGATTGTTGAAAACATTCAAGCAATACAGTGGACTAGATGTAATGGATCCCAAAGACATAGGGCAGTTCGTGTCAAAGTTTGTCTTGGGGTTGAGACCTGATATTTGTTTGATGATACAGCAACATTTAATCTGTTGGCAGAACAAACCACTAGATGAGATTTTACGATATGCGAGGTACTGCAGTGACGAGATAGATTCTAAAGCCAAGAATCTAAAGGAGAAATTGATGGTGGTGCAAATGCAGTCCGCTGGGAAGGGTGGCCAGCAGAAGCAGGGGATGGGACGAAAACCAAATGGTCAGAACAAAGATAATGAAGAAGGGCAGAGACCTAGGATAGACTTTGCCACTTTAAAGAAAACGACAAAGTGTCATCTGTGTCATCAGGTGGGGCATTGGCGACGCGAGTGTCCCTTTAACCCTGAAAATGGAGAGCTAGAAGTAGAAGAGCAGGTCCAAGAAGACCCAGTGCAAAAAGTGACAGTCCCAAGCAGTAAGGTGGCCAAAGGGGGGACTTCGGCTTCACGGGCCCAATTCCCACAGCCACCGAAGATAGCAGCTGGAGGAAAGGTCTTTAAACAAATGCCTCTGTTTATCGAGGAAGAAAAATGTTATTACATTGATCCATTGACAGGACAACGGGTGAGCAGTGAAGAAGACTGTACCCTCGGGGCAGTTCTAGAAGTGGATCAGAGAGGGCCATTTGTTGAGGCAGAAGTGGCAGGGTGTCCCACTACGTTCTTAGTGGACACTGGGGCTACTCGTTCGACTCTGAGATCAGCGGTAGTTCCAGACTTGCCAATGTCAGGGGAAACAATTCAAGTGGTAGGAGTCGCAAATAAAAGAATGACTAGTCCCTTGACAGAACCAGTGTCTGTGAAAATTGGAAACCACATGAACGAACATCAGTTTGTGGTTTGTGACTCGAGTCCGGTATGTCTGTTAGGTAGGGATTTGTTATGCAAATTGAATTGCACCATATACTGCACCCCACAAGGAGTGGAGGTACAGACTACCGACGATGATGCTACCTTTAAGGTGGCCAATTCAAAATTCTGTGTAGAACTATATCCTACTCTGACTGTAGAAGATCTTCCACAAGACTTAAGAGATGCAGTGGCGTCAGAGGTGTGGGATTTCACAGGAGAAGATATAGGATTGATTAAAGGGGTAGAACCGGTAAAAATTCTGGTAAAACCAAATGTTGAGTTTCCAAGAACGCCTCAATACAAATTGTCCCAGGAAACGATTGCGGGAATAAAGCCTGTGATCGAGTCAATGATACAGCAGGGAATACTGAAGGAAATCGTGGGCAGTCCTTGTAACTCCCCGATTATGGGTTTGCAGAAACCTAGCGGGAAGTTTAGGATAGTTCAGGATTTACGAAAAATTAACAACATAGTCGTTTCATGTTGTCCCGTGGTACCGAATCCATCAGTAATATTGTTTCAAATACCATGGCAAGCAGAATGGTTCACAGTGATAGATCTTTGTCAGGCTTTCTTTTCAATCCCATTGGATGAAGAGAGCAGGTACCTTTTTGCGTTTAAAATGGAAGATCGCGTTTTAACATGGTGTCGAATCCCACAAGGATTCACAGACAGTCCATCCATCTTTAATCAGTTGTTGAAAAAGAATCTTGAGAATCTAGTACTGCCACAGAACTCGGTTCTGGTACAGTACATAGATGACCTACTTGTTGCGTCAGAAACAGAGGAAGCTTGTAAAGTAGATTCAATTGCCTTACTGAATCATTTAGCTGAAAATGGACATAAGGTATCTCCGAGCAAGTTGCAGTATTGTCTGACAGAGGTACAGTATCTAGGGCACAGGTTAGAAAAAGGGAAACGTAAGGTGTCCCCAGAGAGGATTGAGGCGATAATGAAAATGAATGCGCCTACAACACAGAGAGAAGTTAGAATGTTCCTAGGAATGGTGGGTTACTGCCGACAGTGGATAGTTAACTTTTCACTGAAAGCAAAGCCCTTACAGAAACTGACGCACAAGGAGGTGAGTGATCCGGTACCATGGGATGAAGAATGTCTGGTGGCGTTTTTACAGCTGAGAGACGACTTATGTCGTGCTCCGGCTCTGGGAATGCCAGATTATGAAAAGTCGTTTTCACTCTATTGCTGTGAGAGAGAGGGATGTGCTTTGTCAGTCTTGGCACAGACCCACGGTAATGCCCGTAGACCAGTTGCATATTTTTCGGCTACATTAGATCCAGTAGCCGCAGCGTTGCCCGGATGTCTCAAATCCGTTGCTGCAACGGGTGTCAGCATTGAAAGGAGCGAAAGTATTGTAATGGGACATCCAGTGGTGGTGTATGTACCGCATTCAGTTGAATTGTTAATGACCAGGACGAAGACGCAGCATCTGACCAATAGCAGGCTCACGCGTTATGAGCAAGTTATACTTGCCGCAGAAAACGTGACTCTCAGGAGATGCTCTGTCTTGAATCCTGCTACTTTGATGCCATTACCTACGGTAATAGAAGGCGAAGGATGTGAAGACCACGATTGCCTTGATGTGACTGAACTATGCACGAAACCCAGACCAGATATTGTGGATGAGCCGTTGTCTGACCCCGATGAAATTTACTTTGTTGATGGCTCATGTTTAAGAGACGATACTGGTCGGTTGAGAGCAGCTTATGCTGTTTGTACCATTGCTGGAGTTGTAGAGGCCGCTTGCCTGGAAGGAGTACATTCCGCACAGGTAGCAGAGATTATTGCCCTAACTCGTGCCTGCATAGCAGGAAATGGAAAGAGAGTCACCATCTACACGGACAGCCAATATGGTTTCGGTGTGGTTCATGATTTCGGGCAGTTGTGGTCTCAGAGGGGTTACATGACCTCCTCTGGTTCGCCCATTCGAAATGGAGAATTTGTGCGATTGCTGATAGAAGCATTACAAGGTCCTGTTGACATTGCAGTAGTGAAGTCTGTAGCTCATACTAAGAATACAGATTTTGTGTCACAAGGTAATAGATATGCTGATGAAGTCGCACGCTATTGTGCGGAACAAAGTTATTCTTTCTCAAAGGTGGAAATAGAAGGTGCAGAAGAAAAGACTGAATTAAGTATGATGTTAGAAACTGTAGACACTTGGGAGGATTTAAGAATAATGCAGGAGAACGCACCTGAAACAGAGAAAAAGGCATGGGAAATAGCAGGTTGTGTGCGAAGTGAAATGGATTTCTGGGTTTCAGCAGATGGGAGAGCTGTGTTACCTGAAGAATTAGCTAATCCCATGGCGAGAGAAATACATGGTCCAGTACATCTAGGAAGGGATGCTATGATGAGAGTTTTTAGGCAGACTTGGTATTGCCCGAAATTCAGAATAGCAGCAGAATCAGTATGTAAGCGATGTGTTACCTGCCAACAACTGAACGTAGGCAAACGAACACCAGTCACACTGAGTCACATTGGGAGGTCGGGGGGGCCTTTCAATAGAATGCAACTAGACTTCATCGAGATGCCAAGAGTCAATCGCCTTCGGTATGTGTTGGTGATTGTATGCGTATTTTCCAGATGGGTTGAAGCGTACCCTACACGTAGGTGCGATACACTCACAGTGGCTAAATTGTTGCTCAGGGAGTTGATACCGCGCTTCGGGGTGCCTGCCTCTTTGGAATCGGACAGAGGAAAACATTTTAACAGCGAAATAGTGAAGATGTTGTGCTCCACACTGAATATCGATCAAAAGCTGCATTGTAGTTATCGACCAGAAGCTTCAGGAATTGTGGAACAAGTGAATGGCACGTTGAAGAATAGATTGGCTAAAGTAGTGGCATCCACATCTTTGAGTTGGCCAGATGCTCTTCCATTGGTGCTCATGAGCATGCGCAGCACACCTGATAGGAGGACAGGTCTCTCTCCCCACGAGATCCTGATGGGGAGGGCCATGAGACTTCCTACAGTTCCAACTACTGCTCTATTGAATATTACAGATGATCTGATCTTGGATTATTGTAAAGGACTGTCTGACGCCGTCCATTCTGTGTCCCTTCAGGTGCATGCGGCTGAAGTTCCAGCAGCGAGGAACCTGTGTCATGACCTGAACCCAGGGGACTGGGTCCTGGTTAAAAAGCACGTCCGGAAGAACTGCCTAGATGTTCGCTGGCGTGGGCCCTTTCAGGTAATCCTGATAACGAACACCGCGGTGAAGTGCGGGGGGCTGCCAAATTGGATCCATGCATCCCATACTCGAAGAGTTCCAGCACCTCTAGAAGGAACAGCTCCCATCCCAGACGAAAGCCCGGAAGTGGAAGAAGAGTCGCAAGAAGGGATTGGGGCAGCTGAGGAGGTGTCGGAAGAAGTTGGGAACGCATCGGATTCAGAAGAAGAGCGAAGGCAGGACGGCAGTGAGACAGAAGACGCAACTGAAGGAGAGAGCAGAAGTGAATACGACTCAGACTCAGATCCGTATCGGAGCGACCAAGAACCAAATGAGAGGACAAGAAATAGGAGAATAAGGCTTGGAGCTGCCACTTGGCCAGCAAGAAGAAGAAGGCTAAGTTTGAGGTCGGCCCAAGAAGAAACGCTTACTCCTATATCCGAAGACTCAGATCCAGAAGAAGATATCCAGGATCAAGCCGAGGAGGGTCTTAGAAGATCAAGTAGGGTGCGAGTGCCTAGCAGAAGATACTCTACTCCCGATTGGACCTACCTCGTTGCAGATGTCTGGGAGACACAGAACAGGGAGGATCAGGGAAGTGGAACTGATCAGAACTGACCCGATCATCACAGTGCAAATAAAGTTTCTACTGCCAGGAGCGGAGACCGAAAGGTTGCTGACACTCAACATCGTTCATCCTGCTCTTCTGAGTGGAATAAGAAAATTGCTTTTAGAAACAGTTGAGTTTCCAGTTTGCTGTTCACGATATCCAATATTGGAGGGAACTCTTCTTCGTTTGGAAATGCTTGAGCGAGTAGTAGAAATGTTAGGAGCGCTTATTGTTGTGGACTAATATCATATTGCGAATGTCTTCAAGGGGGTGCAGATCTGGAAAAGTGAAGAAAGTGATCTTGATTAGAACGAACCCCTTTGTAATTGTGGATATAGAACTGATAGTACCAGGATTGGAAATTGAAAAAACGCTAACTCTCAATTTCGTCCGTCCACTTGTCTTGAGCGAAATAAGGAGAATAATCCTAGAAAAAGTTGACTTTCCATGGTGTGGTACGAACTGTCCAGAACCTGAGGGAATGATACTTCGGATGGACGTTTATGAAGAAGTAGTGTCACTCCTTGAGTCATACATAACTTCAGACGAAAATAAGACTTTTGAAAAGAAATTGTAAATTGTTGCAAGATAACCTAGCGCCGAGTGGAAGAAGAAAAAAAAAATGGTAGGGGTTTCCTTTTAGCGGATGGAGAAGGGCTAGGGTTGTCTATTTTACTGGACTTTGAATTGTTTTGCGGAAATAAATTGTCAAGCTTCCAAGTGTTCCAAGAAAGACATTGCAAGAGAGAAAGACTTTGTTTGAAAAGAAGAGGAAGTGAATGCTGGAAGATAGTCGAAAACTACACTGTTTGAGAACATGGAGGCTGGCAACCCGAACCGCAGGGCAAAATGTATAGCTGTTACATTTTTAGGAGTAGTGGTTTCTCTTATAATTTTAGTGGTAACTGTTTCATTCCTAGCGGGACACGAAGGGGATGGAACCACAGTTAAGGAGGATAAGGGAGTGTCAACACCGAGAACTACCATTATTAAGGAGAAGGGAAACATCAATGAGAAAGACAAAGCGTTGTTAGATGCAGAAGTAAAAAGGTTACACATGGATGAGTCACAGGGGAATTACAAGTCAAATGCTTATGCTAAGTTACTTTATGAATATGTTGATGCCATGGAGGTAAAGGATTGCTATGTCTGTATGCAATTGCCAATTTCGGTGGAGGAGGGTATCAAATACCATCATCTCCCGTTGACATATGGGATAACGTGCAGTTTATTGTTAAGTATGTTTTATGGACGAGACGGATTTGAGTATTACTTCTCGAATTTCGACTCGACATTGCCAGAGGTTCCGAATTTCAAGCATTTGAACAAATGGGACTACTACAAAAGCGAAGACAGGTTACACAAATGGTTTATTCCATGGAGAACGTTAGATACTTCACATGCTCGAATCAACAATCTGACTTGTCAAATATCAGAAGTTGAGAAAAAGTTTATAGCTCAGGTAGATACTAGATACAGGAGGCAGAAGATATTGAAGGCATCAGGACAAGGGGAAACAGATTGGACCAAGGAGGAAAGGGCACAACAACGAAAAGGTAGTATTGGTCCAATTGCTTTGGATAAGGAGAAACGGGGGAAACTGTGCATTCACAGGAGTTACTCCTATTATGAAAACGTTTATGTAGGACAAGTAAATTGTGAACATGCCTTTCAATTGGAGTACTACTCTAAGAACTTCATGAAAGGGATGCAAGCAATACCAAATGTATATTTTGTATGTGGAAGATATGCCTATGTGAAGTTACCAGATAATTGGTACGGATCATGCTATCTGGCTGTTGTCTTTCCTAAAATATATCATGTTGAGAATTTAGACACGCCTAAGAAAGAAATATCAACTAGATGGAAGCGAGGGCTGGGTGCAGCAGAAGTAGTTGGAGATGTAATAGGTGCTGCATTCCCTTTCTTAGGATTGATAATGAATGACATTAAGATCAGGAGGTTAGCTACAGTCGTAGATAGACTGTCTGCCAGTACTGCAAGATCCTTGATGCTGATAGAGGGGGAGATGCAATCGATTAGGGCAATGGTTCTTCAGAACCGACTTGCTTTAGATGTTCTGTTAGCAAAAGAGGGAGGAGTCTGTAGGGCCTTGAAGGTACAGGAATGCTGTACTTACATTCCAGACAATTCAAAGCCTCTAGAGAAGTATATACAAAACATCACTGCCATACACTACGAAATTGAGGACCTGGCAAAGGTAAATGTGTGGGAAAAAGTAGGTCATGGAATGGGTAAAGTTGGAAGTTGGTTTGCCAACTTAGGAAAGGGTATCGTTTGGTACATATTGAAGCCCATCATCATAGTAATGATTTGTGTAATCACTTTGTGGGGATTGGTGCGTTTGTATCAATGGTATAGAGCAAATAGGTTACAGAGAGCTATGAAGAAACAGGAAGAAGAGTTGACAGTGATGCAGGACACTCAATATAAAAGTCTGAAAGCATTAGAGAGTATGAAAAGAAGTGGTACTGCCCTGTCTTCACTTTAAAGGTTCTACATTTTAGTGTCATGGTAATGATGACCCCTAAAGGTCATCAAAGGGGGGACTGAGAGAGCACAAGTTTGAAAAAAATGTATAAGTACGCCATATTTACAAGCACGTAGTTAGTTTAAACATGTTTTGCACACGAGTGTTTTATATTCAATAGCGAAATGTATAGAATGTTAAGTAGAGTAACCATAATTATAACGGTGTGAGATTAAATGTAGAAATGTTGGAGTATATGTGAAAACCTCATGGTTCTCTCATGTTAAAAGAGTCATGTCCGAATTAAATGCAACTTTGGATTCCAGTATTTTGTGTAGGCCTTAGGGCAATTCACAGCAAACCTGAACGTGCTGCTAAAATAATGTGAGATAAAGTTGACATGGTTCTTTCAAAATGTACTATTGAACTTAGGGTTAAAAGTATATGCTTTATAGATGTGTTATTTTAGAAACGTATGCTAGTTAAGAATGTTTGCTGTTTAAATCAAGTTAACGTTTTAAGAGTGCAGGGACCTGCTGCATGTAAATCAAGTAGGCCAGAGGAGATAATGTCATGTAGTTTAAATCGTCATGTGCTCGTTAGAGGAGAGGTCGTGAGGTGTCCAGTATGGAGCTCTGAGAGTGTTTTATGGCCTAAGATATGGTGAAGTCTGGAATTTGAGGCCCACTGCAGGACGAGCTGTATGCAGGTGCGAGGGTCCTAATCAGCTCGAATGAAAGGGACTTTGTTCAGTGGCGCCTTGCGCAGGCCTGTAGGAGTTTCCAGGAATTTCAGGGGGTATCAGCGCACTGAAGAAGCCGCCTGGGAACCAAGGTCAACTATAACGAGGGTCTTCAAGAGTACCATCATGGAGTTTACCGCGCAAAGATGTACCACGTGAGGGGCGTCCCAAGGGGCGTTTCTATTGGAAATGTGATTTGGTATTAGGGAAAGTGACCCGGGAGGAGAGCAGAGCAGATGATTTTGGGAGCCTAAGGAAGCGGATGGGTAGGCAGATAGGCTGATCAGGAGAGACCCATTATCAAAGAAGAGATAAAGAGAAGTGCGTGATCTTCTTAGGAAATCACCACGGCTGACACCTAGAGGGTAAAGTTCTTGTTAAGTAGGGATGTCATTTAGTGTAGTGTAGGGACAGACTAACCTTAATTTTCTTTTCTGTAATGACTTTGAGGTTGCAACTTGTATCCATTTTAGCAACCCTGATGGTTTTCGAACTTGTACTTATTATTCTGTTTTTCAGACTCAGACTATTCAAAAAGTTCATGTTCATAGTGATACCGATCTACCTCTTGAATCTCATTTTGAGAAGTTTGTATCTTCAGTTATCTTTGACTTTATATTAAATCTTTAAAACTTAATTTTGGTCAGTGGTCATTTAGAGTGGTGTAAGTTCTTAAATTGATTGTTTACTGCGAGATTACCTTTTACTCAAGACAGGTACCAACGATTCAGTCGACAGGAAATGGGATTTGGTAAGATAATTAGTAACCAGTAATCCCGCGTTAGCAGTACAAATGGGTGCAATGTCTGATATTTATATGTTTCCCTCAGCTTCGTTCCTTGATTTTGCTCGCCAGAAAGTGTCACTCATTGCCGTAGAAATGTCACTCATAATTACACTGAAAATATGAAAATGTCACTCATCAGAATCTGAAACCTTGGCAGCTATGGAGATGTACTTATCTTCTAGTACATATGCTCTTGTTGATGGCCGTTTAAACCTGTTCCATATAAAACGTTTCGTAAACTAAGTTGCTCAGCCTAGTTACCAACCACAAAGAGGTAGTTTCCTCACTCAAAATGGCAGTCGGCGTGATGATGCGGGACGTGGCCAATGAGACCGGAGAAACTACTTTGAAGATGCACAGGGTGAAGAGAGCGTGACGCATCTGGGCAACAGTAAAAGCAGGGCGATGTGGGCGTCAAATGTGTAAGAAACAGAATGACGCGTAGCTTGGAAACAGCTATTGAAGACGTCACACAGTGTTGAACAGGAAATGGCAGTTAGTGGGTACGAAATGCCAAAATACATGAGAAATCCACCAAAAGGATATCAGAGCAGCGAAAAAAACGAGGTTTTCATTAAACTGCCAGGAAAGTTCAGAAGAATTGATTGTAGGCGTTCCGGTATGCAAAACACATCAGGATCACAAAGATAAGGTTCAAAAGACGTTGCTGCACCTGTGCCGCAGTAAACATGTAGCCGGCGAAGCCTTCTTCCATCCGTCACCACTTGTGAATACGGAAGGATCCGTGTGGTAAGTAAATATAAGTTTATTGTAAGCACGGCAAGGTACATACAAACAGACAAGGCAAAAGCAGTAGCTGTCAAATTAAGGGCTCTGGAACATGGAATCCATGGCGTACACACAGGTACCCAGTTCCATGTTCTAGGAACAGACAGAGCACGAGATGAAAAGAAAAGAAAAGGAAATAAGGATGTAACACCCCGTAAAAATCATCTGTGAATGCGCAACAACTGACTTTTAAAGGGTCTTTGCTTCCCGCCAATACCAGGCTTCTGACATCACCAAGGCTCTCAGTAAACAGAAAAGAAGGTTGCAGGAACATACACAGGGAAGGTTCTCTTGCGCATGCTCCAGCAGCCATCTTTTGTGTTTACTGAGAGCCCCACTACAAGATCCTCAGGCCGCCAAGGAAGGTCTGCTGGGCCATACTCTGAGTACCATGGTACTAGGGCAATGTGGAACTCGAATGGCAATGGTGTTTTGTGTTCTGGAGCAATGTGTATGCACATAGTTATGTAGTGTTCAGTGTGGGAATAACTTGGAAGATTATCACTGTGCTTTCCACCCTGAGGCTATGTGGGCAGTGGTCTCGTGGGAGTGCTTATACGCTAATAAGTGTTTCTACTGTCGAAGGCTGAAGACGGTCAAATCAGCAATTTTATGGTAATAAACTTTCAATAATCCTAACCCTCACAGCAATAACTTCTGTCCCTGAAAAGCCCTAGTATCGGGAATGCTGGCATATTTGAACAGCCTCTCTAGCGATCTGCCACATTGAGCATCATGTGATTGACATATCATCAGTAGCCCTCTGTTGGCTGCAAGCTGAGAGGCATCCCTTCACACCCTGGAATATTACATCTATAATCATGTCTCCTGCATATTAGAAGTGACATATGTTGAGTGGCCATATGTTGAGAGCAACCAAGCATATAATACCAATAATGATGTTGACGTTTTATATTCTTACACAGAACGTGTGATGGTTAGTAATGCTCTGAAAATAAATATCATCACCCAATACCAGTTTTATCATATGAGCACCTCCAGGTCACAAAAGATCCTCGTCACCCTTGGAGTCCCCCAGAGTTCAATACTGACTCCTGTCAAATTCAATCTTTATATGGAACTGCTTCATATTCTACTCACAGATAACAGCATCAAGATTCACCAATATGCCTGTGATGCACAACGATACTTGGACGTATCCTCTGCCTCCGACATCCAATCCCCAAATACTGCATGCATATCATCCAGATCTAGTTGTCAGCGTCTACCTGAAACTCAAACCAACCAAGACAGATTTCCTGTTATTTGCCAAGAACAACAAAGTAGAAACAGTACAAAACTACCTCAGTGATAAGAACTTTGACAGGTTCGAGCTCATTGCCCAAAAAAAAAACACATTTTGATACCAACTCTCTCTTCTTAAGAAAGCCAAACTGTTTCTTCCAGATAGTGACTTCAGAACTGCTGTTCAAACCCTCGTACCGTCTAGATGGTGGTAATGTATTACTCTATGGCATCCCAAACTTCACACTGGTTCTCCTTTGAGCAATCCTATATGTGGCAGAACAGGGCCTCAAGAAATATGAGCACATCATCCTCATAATAAAGGAGGTCCACTGCCCCACTTGCCTGCCTGCACCTTTTCTTAAAACCAGCAGGATAATTAAAAAAAATAAAAAGACAACACAACACCATAAGACTACAGACTAAGAAGTGTAAATAAGAAAAACAAGACAGCAAACTGTTTCTATCTATGAACCCATGATCTGGAACAACGTCCCTTTAACCATAAGGACAGCGCCAATGCTGCTCTGGTTTAGGAAAGAGTTGAAGACTCACCTCTTTAAGAACAATCCTTTACAATGCATGAATTGTTCACAACCCAGCTTTCTCTCCTATTACTCATTGAGTTTGTACTCGTTGACTTTCTGCTTGTCTTTGATCGTGTGGACTGTGCATGTATCTATATATATAAAAACAAATGTATGTATGTCTGTCTGTCTGTTTGTCCTTTATGCATTACTACACCATTCATCCAATCGCCATGAAACTTTGGGAAGTTGTTGAGTACACTCCCGCAAAGGTTTCTGGCATAATTTCTTCTTAAATATCGGCCCCCCAGGGCCCTCATAATCTTTCAAATACTGATGTACACACCAGACGGAAAAACAACAAATCGTGTATCCACAAGCACTCGAATAAATAAATAGCATTTAAACACCATTCATCCGATCGCCATGAAACTTTGGGAAATTGTTGAGTACACTCCCGCGAAGGTTTCTGGCACAATTGTTTTTAAATATCGCCCCCACAGGGCCCTCATAATCTTTTGAATACTGATGTATGCACTAGACAGAAAAACAACAATTTGTGTATCCACAAGCACTCCAATAAATAAATAGAATTAAAACACCATTCATTCGATCGCCATGAAACTTTGGGAAGTTTCTGAGTACACTCCCGCAAAGGTTTATGCCATAAAATGTTTTAAAATATCGGCCCCCCAGGGCCCTCATAATCTTTTGAATACTGATGTACGCACCAGACGGAGAAACAACAAATCGTGTATCCGCAAGCACTTGAATAAATAAATAGAATTGAAATGACACTTTGAAATGTTTTCCATATTCAAATGCATAAGTTTCAATAAAAATGACACAATGTAAATTGAATGTTATCATGACGAGTTTCCTTGAATTTCCTTTCTTCGGAGATCGCAGCAACGCGCGACGGGTAAGCTAGTACTATATAAATACATCATCAGTTTGAAATACTGTGAAAAAGGCCTTTTTCCTCGTCTGGAAAAGGACAACATTTTCTTGTCTATGAGAACACGTCATTGATATAGAAAAAATATGCAAAAAGGAGCTTGATGCCAGTCCCTAAAAGCCATTGGTTTCTTTGGGACTGCCCGTTGCTGGCATTTCCTGATAAAGACGTAATTCACGTCTTGGAACAAGTCAGAGGAGTATTTCCGCTGTGTTTCTTTCAGCCAATTAATTGAGGCATTTAATGTCTAAGTCTGCTTATGGCTAGATTAAATCAATCAATCAATCAATCAGGGGCTTATAAAGCACGCTGCCCACCCATGAGGGTCTAAAGGCGCTGGGGGGAGCAGCTCCGGATCAGCCGAAGAGCCAGGTCTTGAGGTCCTTCCTGAACGTGTGCAGGGTCTGGGAGCGTCTGATGTTCACAGGAAGCTCATTCCAGGTGTTGGCTGGGATGAAGGAGAAGGCTCTCCTGCCTGTTCTGCTTCTGCGGATGTGGGGTACCTCTGCCAGGGTGAGGTCGGCGGGGCGGAGGTTCCTCTTGGGTACGTAGAAGGATACTCTCTCGTTGAGGTATTTGGGTCTGATGTTGTTCAGGGATTTGTAGGTGTGGGTGAGGAGTTTGAAAGTGACCCATCTTCTCAACGGGAAGCCAGTGGAGGTCTCGTAGGTGTTGGGTCATTTTTTCGTGACACTGTGTCCCGAGGATGAGTCTGGCTGCGGCGTTCTGGATGGTTTGGAGTCTATGTAGAAGTGTATCGTTGATTCCGGCGTATAGGGCATTGCCGAAGTCCAGTCTGCTGGTTATTAGCTGGTGGGTGATGGTCCTTCTGCAGTTGGGGGGATCAATTTGAAGGTCTTGCAGAGGATCAGCAGGCAGTGGAAACTGATGGAATCAACAGCTTTGATCGGTGGGTGGATTCCCGAGTGCAGAGGGCCACCAGGTGTTGTCCCAGGCAGAGGGGCAGGGTCCGAGGATGAGGACCTCAGTCTTCTTTGAGTTGAGCTTCAAACAGCTGTCTTTCATCCAGGCTGCCACATTCTTCATTCCTTCCTGGTATCAGAGTCTGATGTCTTCAGGATTCTTCGTGAGTGAGAGGATGAGCTGGGTGTCATCGGCGTAGGATACAATGCTGAGCCCATGCTGTCTGACGATGGAAGCGAGGGGGGCCATATAGGTGTTAAAGAGCGTGGGGCTGAGGGATGATCGTTGAATTACTCTGCAGTTGATATCGGTGGGTTCGGAGAGGAAGGGAGTCTGATCCTCTGGGTTCTTCCAGAGAGGAAGGATTGGATCCAGTTGAGGGCGGCTCCTTGTATCCCTGCGTCGTAAAGTCTGGTTGCGAGTGAGCAATGTGAGACGGTATTGAAGGCTGCAGGGAGGTCTAGAAGGATGAGGGCCACAGTGTGTCCCTGGTCGAGTAGCATGTGGATGTCGTCAGTGGCAGCAAGGAAAACGGTCTCGTTGCTGTGGTTGCTGTGGAATCCCGACTGGGAGGCATCCAGGATGGCATTTTCTGCAATGAAGGCAGTCAGCTGGGCGTTTACGAGTCTCTCGCTGACTTTGGCCACGAAGGGGAGGAGATAGATGGGCCGGTAGTTTTTCAGGTCTGTTGGGTCAGCCGTTGGTTTCTTGAGGTGGGGTTTAACCTGCGCCCGTTTCCAGTCCTCTGGGAAGATGCCAGACATGAAGGAGGCATTGATGGTCCGACCCAGTTCGGGTGCGATCGCGGCAGCAGCCCTGTAGAATATTTGTGGTGCGCAGGGGTCCGTTGGGGCTCCTGTCCTGAGTGGTTTTTCTTCATGGTCGCGGTGATGTGTTCGACGGTGGCAGGATTCCACGTCATGATGGATGGCTTACTGGCGGCGTTGGGGGGGATGGTGTCTGACGTCAGTTCACGTTGTCGTAGAGGACCTTGATCTTCAGATGGAAGTAGGAGCTGAGCTTTTCACAGAGTTCCTGGGAAGGTGTGACATACGTGGCTTCGCTTGGGAGTTTTGTGAACTGTGTATGACGTTGAACAGTTCCTTGGTGTTGGTCGTGCTGGTCTGGACTTTGTCTCTTATGAAGGCCCATTTGGTGTCTCATATGCACTGGTGGTATTCCTTCAGGGAGCTCCTGTGGTTGTTCTGTGCTTCTGTGTTTTTCTGGTGAACCAGGCAGCCTTCAGAGGTCATTGTTTGGTGGGGTGGCGGAGGGGTGCGAGCTTGTCGGCGCAGTGGGATAGCCAGCGATGAAATTCCATGGCTGCGGAGTTGATGTCGTCGTGGTGCTTGGGGGGTCTTGGAGGAGGGTGGTGTTGAGGTGTTCCTCTGTGACTTTGCGTCAGTTCCTTCGTGGCGGGCGAGGGGCGGGCTTAGGTGCGGAGGTAGTGTTGAAAGTGAAGTGGATGCAGCGGTGGTCAGTCCAGAGGGGCTGGGCGGTGTGGCTGAAGTGGGCGTTTGTCCCTCCCGCGAAGATTGGGTTGTGGGTGTGTCAGGCTCTGTGAGTGGGCGTGTTGACCAGCTGCTTCAGTCTGAGGTTGGCGAGGTTGGCGAGGAGAGTGGTGGAGTTGGGGTTGTTGAAGTTGTCGAGGTGGAAGTTCAGGTCCCCGAGTAGAATGTAGTCCGTGGAGGTGATGACGTGGGGTGAAGTGAGCTCGACGATGATAGTAGTGGTCTAGGTGCGAGGTCCCAGTGGTCTGTAGGTGAGGGTGCTGCATAGCGTGGTCCTGGGGCTGGTCTGGATCTGGAAGTGGAGGTGTTCTGTGTTGGAGCAGGGGTCACTCGTGCTGGAAGAAGAGAGTCAGAGGTGTGTCTTGTGTGCGATGGGGAGTCCTCCTCCTGGGCAGCGAGGTCGGTCCTTTCTCTGGATCTTGTAGCCGTCGGGGATGACAGTGGCGATGTCGGGCCTGGAGGTGGCATTGGTCTAGGTTTCCGTGAATAAGGAGGCGTCTGGCGAGAGGGTGTTGTTCAGGTCCCAGATCTCTACGGCGTGTCGGTGCAAGGAGCGCACTTTGATGAGGAAGCATGTCAGGGTTTCGGCGGTGCGTGCATCAGGCAGGCCTTCGGCGGTTGCGGGGACTTTGTCGATGGTGAAGGTTCTGGGGCAGGATCTGCACGAGTACTGTCCATAGGTGGAGTTTGGGCGCAGACGGGCTAGCCTTAGGCACGCCTTTGGTGCGCCAGCAACGTGTCCGCTGTGCAACTGTGCAGCAGACACCATTTTGCAGGAGCGGGTGCTGTTTTGGTGGGAGGGCAGCAGGGTCAGCAGCGCCGGTAAGAAGGCTATCTGAAAATAGAGAGTGGAGTAAAAGAAATACACTTTAAATTAAGTACAAGAATAACTTTAAAATTACTTAAACGAGTACCGTCAAAAGTACTGAGAAAACCAGAAGGAGAAAAGTACAATGAGCGGAGGCAGCAGGCTGCTGATTCGAACCCAGAAGGCGGGAGGGCTCTGGAGCAGAGGCAAGTGTTGCTGCAAGCGGAGCTGCTTGAGAGAGTGCTGGCCTGGACAGGAGTTCTTGGTATCACACAGGCTCCCCCACAGCGGCCGCCATTAAGTAGGGGAGGGGGCGGGGCTGGAGGTGGGGAGGCGGGAGCAGGGGCTGTGTTGGTGGGAGGGGCTGCAGGTGCAGCAGTGGCGGGAAGAAGGCTATCTGAAAATAGACAGTGGAGTAAAAGAAATACACTTTAAATGAAGTGCATGCAAGATTAAATTGCAATGCATTGGCTGTGAAGAATCTTCACATTGCAATGGAGGGCCACCATGGACACAAGTTTACACGTGTTCTCTCAGAGTCCTGCTGAGTAGAAGGAGAGATCTACGGTCGGTCATCCTTATTTTATTTATTTTATTTTATTTGAAAGGTTTTATAAAGCGCGAACCAGACCCAGAACGGGTATCAGAGCGCTTTACAAAGAGGACAATTAGTGTTGCCATGGGGAGACAGTAAAATTAAAATACAACAAAAGTAGCATAGGAAGGACCAGGTGAAGGCCCTACTAGAGGAGGCTGTGCAGTGTAAGCAGAGCACTACACCCCAAGAACAATACAGTACATTTCAAATCAAGTGCAAATTTAAACCATTTTAGAGAGAAAGATTGTCAGGCATGCATTTCAATACCTTGAAACCAACGTTAAACACTAAATTTCCCTTTGGGACCAGTTGGATGTTATTTATTAGGAACCGAAACAGTTCATTTTACCCAATTCAATCATACATCCACATACAAGGTCAATCATCACACATACATACACACAAAGTGCTCTACTCAGGATATGAAAATACTTATGCACAAGTTTGATAGTTCAAGTTATAATCAATTCCTATACAATAATTCATATACAACACCATAGAAATTGCTAAAAATGTAT
Organism: Lissotriton helveticus; assembly: GCF_964261635.1. Classification (NCBI taxonomy): domain Eukaryota; kingdom Metazoa; phylum Chordata; class Amphibia; order Caudata; family Salamandridae; genus Lissotriton; species Lissotriton helveticus. Next base: position 177,883,026 of record NC_136063.1, on the reverse strand, counting down.
GTTAAAACAACTCCCTAGTGTAATCAATACCATTCTATACAGAAACAACACACCCCTGGAAAGGAAAATCCCACAAGACAGTACATTTTGTCTTTCACATCGTTAATTTGAATTTCATCTCAACAACACCCCTGCAGGGCAACAACTTCCCTGTCTTCACGGATGTTGTTTCACATCAAATTTAACACAACCCTCCGCGTCGTCGCGTTTAGATGGTAAAGAATTGATTAAGCCACCTTCTTCAGGACTACTATTTTTCTTCCCTCCTCCCAATAATTCCATGGTACAATTGTATAACCGGTGCTACAGCACTCTAGTTAATGTTGCTCCATTATGATTGGGGAGATGTATGTCAGCGTCTTCAAATTATAGCTTGATTTAATATTTTTAAGGAATATCTTTCAAAGGCCACTATCGTTGGATCACTCAATATTTGGATTAAAAATTGAGGTAAAAGCCACCCTCAATCTTGTCAATGTTTATCAGGGGATGGCAAAGAGATTTTATTCTTTGCCTCGGGTGACCGGACCCTGTCTCGGTCTGCCTGGTCATACGCTGATAATTCCAGCACAAATCAAGAGGGCGTAAAGTACCTCTTATCCTCTGCTACTGGAGCACATACCAATTGCCTCTATAGTTCTATCGGTACTGCATACTCCGGTGCTACATCCAAATAAACAATCTTTGCATAATTATTTTCATATCCTGAGTAGAGCGCTTTAATTGTGTGTATGCATGTGTGTTGATTGACCCGGTATGTGGATGTATGATTGAATTGGGTCAAATTAACTGTTTTGGTTCCTAATAAATAACATACAAGTGGTCCCAAAGGGAAATTTTTTAATACATTTCAATACACAAAGTAAAAAAAGATTGTTAAGCACTCGAGGGAAGTTATTATCACAAGAATATAGAGGCTATTGCGGTTGAAGCTCTTCCAACAGTAGCCATTTTATTTGTTTATTAAAAGAAGCAGTTGAGGGGTTGGTTCTAATTTCCGTCGGAAGGGCATTTCAGATTCTTGGCGCCAGCCCTCAGAAGGTGCGATTGTAGGTTGTTTTTTGTTGAATTTGGGTGGTTTCAGGAGCAGGGTATTCGAGCTTCTTAAGTTTCGACTAGAACCAGAGAGCTTGAGTTTCTTGCCAGGTAAACAGGGCTATTGCAGTTAATAGCTTTATGTGTCAGACAAGCAATCTTGAAGCGGAGCCTTGCTTCAATGGGAAGCCAGTTAAGGTGAATTAGGTCAGGTGAAATATGATCATGCTTTCTGGAGCCTGTGATTAGTTTGGCAGAGGAGTTCAGAGTAGCTCTTAGTGGCGCTAACCTTGCTTTAGGAAGCCCAGCTAGAGTTACCGAGCCATATTCAACTCGTGAGTTAACAAGTGATTGGACTGCTGATTGAACGTCCTCAGGAGGTAAGAAAGTTTAGATTTTCCTGAGAATGTTGAGCTGATAGTTCGCACTCTTAGTAGTGGCCCTGATGTGTCCTTGCAGGTTTAGAAATGTTCCCTGAGTGACACCTAAAGAGCAGCACCATGTCCAGGGAGCAGTTGAGTGCAGAGATATCTTTGATCCAGTTTTGCGTTGGGGTCTCTTAGTTGCGGTCTGTAATCAGGAGAAATTCTGTTTTGAGTGTATTTAGTAACAGATGGTTATGTGTTAGCCTTTGTTGAGTTTTTTGGAGCACTCCATTAAGAGTTTTAATGTCATCTGGAGAGGAGATCTTCAAATACAGTTGCTTATCATCTGCGTACATATGGTATTGATTGTTTGACCCGTTCAAAGTTAGTGGTTCCATGAGGAGATTGAAGAGCCTGGACGAGTGATGATATCAAACAGTTTTTGAACAGTTTTTAGCGCTGTCAAGCTGCGCTCTAATTGATCTGATTTAGCAATGCATATGTGTTTGTTATAAGAGTTTCTCGTATTCCTTAACTGATTGAGATTAGGGGTGGAGGGGGAATTTCTCAACCGTCTCTCAGAGAGCCTTAAATTGCGGCTTTCGTCATTAAGGGCACCATTGAACCAAGGTTTGGATTGTTTGCAAGGGATCCTTTTGAGTTGCTTCGGGGCTGCAGAGTCGAGGATGTTTCTCATGGTGTTGATGTAGTGATCTGTCTACTCTTCCAAATGATTCATATTAGTGGGAGGTTCTAGAAGCTTCTTGCTCAAGTTGGTGAGGTTAGGCATGTTGATGTCTCTCAAGTTACAAGACAGTTGCTTGTTTTTGACTGGTTGACCTTGTCTGAGCAATACCTTTTCCAGGATGTGAAAGTAGATTTGGCGATGATCAGACCAATTGCATGGTATTATGTCATCTAGTTGAATGATGTGGTCTCCAGCTATAATAAGGACGAGGGTAGTGCCCTTGGAGTGAGTGGGTCCGTTGCAAGCCTTTATGTAGTTGAGGTCGGTGAGGAATGACTTAAGAGAGCAAACTAGTGTATCATTGTGTCATTCCAGTGAAGGTTGAAGTCCCCTAGATGGATATGGGTGGTGTGGAGGGCCGAGCTAGCAGAGATGGATTCCATCAGTTGCTCTACAAAGCAAAGGTTATCCCGGGGGATGATAGATCGAGTGAAGCACACAGCTCATCTTGCCCTTGTTCCAGATTTCAGTGACTAGGACCTCACATGAGTACATCTTATCATTATGGGTCTGCTTCTGTACGAGGCTAGAGTGATGGATGCAGGCAATGCCCTCCAGATTGAATAGATTTGTTGCATCTGATATTGTCATAGCCAGGAGGTATTAGGATGGCAAGTATAGGAGAGGAGGAGTAATTAAGCCATGTTTCTGTAAGAATCAGGAGATCTAAATCTTGTGAAAGGATGAGTTCAGAAATATCTGCCGCGTGTTTTACTGCTAATATGCAGCTGAGCAGCATCGATTGGATATGAGAGTTGGTAGTTACTTCAACTCAGAGCGACGTGGCGATCTGAAGTAAGCTGTCCTTATTCATGGATCTAAAGTTAACGCTAGGTTCTCTATAGGGATCAGAATAGATAGTAGGTATGATGCTATTGGGGTCCTCAAAGTCATCATATTAGAGTGAGAGAGCGAGTGTGTCTTCCTCAGACATCTGAGGCTGGAGTCTAAGGGGTTTATCATGGAGGTGAGGAAGATGGCCAGCGTGGGTTACTGGGGTTAGTCACCGTGGACCTTTCCAATCCACCACTTAAAGTGGCTGCTAGTGGCTTAGGTAGATCCGACCTCAGGTGTGGATGGGATTTGTCTAGCTTCTCATACTTCCATGAGCAGTGTAGGAGGGTCTGAAGGTTATCCTTTACAGTAAGGAGGTCCAGTTTTAGTTCAGATAGTTTTAATTCAATCCGGCGCAGGCTATCATTGTCTTGTACTTGCCCAAAGTAAGATGAAGAGAGAGGCCCTTTCTCCCCACAGGGCTTGCACGGAGAGATGGATGCCTGTTGAGCTCATTTATGGGCTCGAAGTGTGGGGAAGTATTGGGAAGGCAGGTGTTAGGTATCTGAGCAGGTTGCTTAAGAGAGCACCTTTGCTTGTGCCTGTGGTGGGGCCCAGAGGTGGTATCCTGTGCTAAGGAGGTAGCGATATATGGTGCGTGAGTTCGAGGAGGGTTCATAGTAAGCGCTGGCCCAGATGTAGTGTCCAGTGTCATAGGTGAAGTGGAAGAGGAGGAGGGAGAACGTGCAGAGTTAGAGGAGGCAGGCGGACGTACAAGGATCGAAGGAAGGGTGCTGGGAGATAAAGTTGTGTCTGGGGAAGGACAGGCAATCCCAATAGGGTTACTGGTAATATGAGACGTAATCATATTGGAGTTACTGGGTTTAGGACTAGGAGACGCAGTCAAAATAGGGTTACTGTAGGCAAGAGATGGGAAGCATGTAATGCCAGGGTTGGTACTGGTAACGTTAAGCTCAAATGTGTTGCTGATGGTATTGGAGCGGGACAGGATGCAAGAGGTGGCGGGAGTGATGTAGCAGGCCGTTCCGTAGTGGTGGGGCGTTTAAGACATTTTGTGAGTCTTTGTGAGTGACACAGCAAAAAACAGAGTACAAATGAATGTCTCTTCCAGTCGCTGTTATTTCTCTTTTTCAGTGAATCCTGCCATCACAGCAAGGAGAGGCTTCCTTGTGTCAATATCTCTCAGCCGTATAGTTGGAGCTCAGACTTGCTATACCACTCACCAAGTCTTTCTTTTCTGTCAATGCTGGGTTCTCCCTTATCTGAGAGTTTTTTTTTTTTTTTGCTTGACCTCAGTCTACTAGACAGGGACTCACAACTGCAACTGCAAAGTCAAAGTGTAGACGTGCCAATACAAGCTGTAGCACATGTGCACCCTGTCAACGTTACCTACTTGCCTTTTCCCCCTTCAGAGCTGGTAGTGCCTGTACAAGATCCTGGCACCGACCCAGTGAGCAGAGTAGTGCTGACTATGGTAGAACAGCTGTCAGTGCTCGGCTGCTCTGGAGTCCATGGAGAAGGCGGAGTCAGAGGTGCCAGGCTGTAAGTAACAAGCTCCAAACTGTGCTAGGGATTTGGAATTCTGAAGAACGTCCAGATGAAGAAAAGACATCTCTTGGCAGTTTCCTTTCTACAGTGAGAAATTGGGGAGAAGAGGGGACTGCTGGCCTAGTTTCACTTCACTAGCTGGTGGAAGGTGAGACGTGGGAACCCCAGTGGTAATGGCATGCTACTGCAGGCCCTAACTACACTTACCTCAAGGCTACTCACCCACCGGTGCTCTCTTGGGCAGCGGTCCTCTCCTTGGGAACATGTTGGGAGAGAGCCATGGCATCTCCATGTTTCTTCTTCTTTTTCTTCTTCTTTCCAGAATCCTCTAGAGTAGATTTCTGTGGTAGGGAATACTGCCTGTTCCAAGATGGTGCCTTGCCCATTCCTTCCAGTAGGGCATCCCCAATCCAATATGGTGGTCCAACTTCCTGCGATGTAATTCCTGCTCTGGACCTATATAAGGAAGGGTTTTACATTCTCTCCTTACGTCACAATGCTCCAGGTCTCCTATGGTTCCAGTGCTCCAGTTCTTCCTTGGCTCTTCTTTTATTTTGTAGTCTGTCTCCAGCCATTCTAGTGCTCCTGCCTTCCCTTGGCTCCTTCCAGAATTTTCAGTCTTTTCCTGTTGGTTGGGTCTCCAGCCTTGGTTCTTGCCTGAAAGTTCTAACTGTCGCAAAGTCATCTTGGAGTTTTGTTGCCTTATGGCCTTTTCAGCCTTCCTGGGGCCAATTCCGGAAGCCAGTTTCTGCCTAGGCACTTTCTGTGTCAGAAGCAACGTGGCTACCGGAAGTAGCACCCATTATTTTGGCAGTAAAGAACAGTGAAAACCTGGGCCTCCGACACAACTTGCAGCCAAAGACTCTCTGCCAGGGGTCAGCTTTGTGAAAGGCCCTGGTAATAGATTTTCTCAGTGCACACTCCCAGAGTCAATACCTGGAAGAGGTTCAGCCCTTAGGCCTTTCTCAGGCTTGTCTTTTTGAGGGTCTCCTTGAGTGTCCATTTTCTCCCAGCATTGTAGGTCTTTTGTATAATTATTTACTCAAAATGTATACTAATCTCTTACAAAAGACTTGAGCTACAAATAACTTGAGCTAGCTCAAGTCATTTGTTCGAAGTTAGCATAAACGTTGACTAAGCAGCATCTAAGTGAAAATCTGACATGTAGTTGTCATTTCCTTTGTTATTCCAGTGTTTCAGCTGTAGATCTGACCTCTGAATTACTCTGCCCAACCACAGAAGGTTGAGTAGAGACAGACTTGACATTCAGCTGCCCATTTATGTGATGAATTCTGATCCTAAACAAGAGCTGCTTAATGTCAGACCATTTTTTGCAATGTAAGTTTAATTTTACTACATTTGTTCTGCTTTTTATTGAACAAGGCTGCTGAGGCTGCCATCAATATATCCATACCAGCAGATAATCTGTGGTAACTGACTCCAGGTAGCTGTGATGTATTTCAGATAGATTTATTGAGTTAGTTACAAGTAGATGCGTTGTAGAGTTGCAGCCCCACCATGAGCAGTCTACCTGCTGCTCATCGATACTCCAACTGTCACACTCAAGCATCCAGGCACCCAAACATTCCATTCAAGGCCATCACACCAACATTCCATTCATCACATTCACAATGGCTGAGCAGCTAGGGAGAATATAACAAGATAAATATAATACCGGTTGCTACAGAATCATAAAAGTATTTTGTGATTTATGGGCAATAGTGTGTCTGTATGTAAATGGGTTACTAAGTATGTGGATGTTCGTATGGCTAAGACAGTAGGTTGACCAAAGTCCTGTTGTGGTCAGTGTTCTATTCTCCACTCCTGCTTATCAAAGTGCAATCACCCACGTTCACCAAATCACATAAACCCCACACTTAGTGACTTGTCCATTCTCACAGCACCTTCTAAAGAGCGCCACTGCCTTTCAATATGTGCTCATTATAGAAAGACCATACACACACATATATATGCATACCACACAAACTCGCCCATCAATTATCAAACACTTTCACTAATGAATTGTCAGACCTATTGACTTTCCTTATATTTGTTCCACTGGGCCACATTGTATTGAATAGGCAGTGCATTTCCTACGGCACAAATATTTGTTTGATGTGCATCAAGAACTTTAGATGTCCCAAAATTATTTATTGGCCAATTAAATATTTCCTACAATGAAGAAATATAGCTTCTGTATACTATGAAAAAACAGAAATAAATAGGTTTGTGCGAAATTTACGTAATTTGCTTTCCTATAATTATGGCAAGATTTTGCCAAATTTCTCTTTATTACGGGAAATATAAATGTGTCATTTCGTGATATATTTTGGCATTAAATGCATACTTGTATCACTTTTTGGTGCTAGGAAGTATATAAACAAGAGCACTGTGAACAATAGCTGTTGTTTCTGTGTGTTCATAGTCATTCTTTTCCACTTTAATGTGATTCCGCTTCACTTGTCCCACAATTTAAAGTCAAAAGGTTCACAGGTATTCATGTACAACTTATAAAACATTTTTTACCAGGCCCTATAGACAACCCTCCTTAGACTTAGTTGTTAAAATACACTACACTACACCGTTTCCTGAGATGAGTAGAAATGTATGCAACCTTATAGCCATGCTTAAAACTCCAGTGTGAGTTAAAGCACGCGTAGGTGTTTCGCTCCTCTATTCTACACTATTCAGCAGTGTACAATGCCTCAAAATCTTCAGCACAGTTCTGGAAATAAAGATCTCCATAAATGCCCTCATTACATTGAATTTGTCTACAGTAGTGTGTCTAACATGGACATATGCCCAAGGTATCTACTGGTGTATAATACAGTGTCAGCAGAAGCTTTAACTTTTCTCTTTTCTCACCATTTGTTTTCAATACACTTTGGGCCCGATGTAGGTAAATGGCATTTACCGATTCGTAAATACCGAATTTTACCGATTCGGTATTTAGAAATCGGTAAATGCTATTATTATATTTATTTTTTGTAGAGCGCGCAGCTACCCTGAGGTTTCCCGGCGCTAAGAGGTATTTTTACCGATTAATTTACTGAATATGTAGAATTCGGTAATTACTGAATCGGTATTTACCGATTCGGTAATTGCCATTGATTCCTATGGGCCTTTAGGCCCATAGGAACCCATGGCAATTACCGAATCGGTTAAATCGGTAAAATTAGCGAATTGACAAGGGGGACAGGGTGTCACTTTGACACCCTGTTGCACCCCTGATTCAGGCTTGTGTGCCACATGTCACAGGTGTACATGCACAGATGTGCATGTACACAGGAATTCGTTATTTACCATCAAATAGTATTTGATGGTAAATAACGAATTCTTAAGGCCCTGTGGCACTGTTTTCAGTGCCACCTACATGTCAAATTACCGATTCGGTAAATTTACAGAACCGGTAAATACCGATTCTGTAAATTTACAGAATTAGTAATTTTTTAGCCCCCTACATCTGAATATCCAAATACCGGTCGGTAACGGCCAAAATCGGCCGTTACCGACCGATATTAGGTGACCTACATCTAGCCCTTACTCTTTAAGCTGCAACCTACTTTGAAACATACATCTACAACCCATGTCAGCTGTGCTCACCCTTTTCTTTGTTTAACATATAGTACTGCTTGGACCCCAAACTTTACTGGTCTGTAAACGTTTCCCCATATAACTTTCAAAATGCACAACCACACTTCCCTCCAAGGTTTACACTATTGTACACTTTGTAATTCTATGCTCTGTCGGACTATAGACCGTTTTCGTTTCTAGCAACTTCTTTTTTCTTAGCATCTTATGCCTTATGGAGTAAACTAAATAAAAATATCAAGGAAGATTTAAATTGAGATATCATCACTGATGTTGTCAGTTATTTTTATTTGAGATGTTATCAGTGCTGTCATTTGAGATGTCATATGTGATGTAACATGAGGGGTCATAATCTGTGCATGGCAGTGACAGAAGTTAAAGTTAGCTCAGTAAACTATAACTTTTGAATGTCAGTGTTTTTTTTATTTATAAATGTTTGTTGCCATCTCATTACAGCATCTATGTCATCTCTTTAGCTTTTGGTTTTGCTCAGTCAATTTCTGGATTTTTATTTAACAGGAACTAAGATCTTATTACCATACTTACCTATACATTCAGTTTAACCTTTGGTTTTTATCAGTGAATACATATTTATTATCTTTGTTGAGTGTGCAGAGGGGCCCTGACTTACAAGAGGGGAAAAGGTCAATATACCCCTGCCCTCTCTCAATAATGGAAATATAATCTTATTATACTTTGCAAATCTGCATAGATGTGTATTTGCTTTAACAAAAGGAACTTAAAACAATGATACAAGGGGTTATACTTGTGCACTAGGGCAAAACCACATTGAAGAGGCCTTGCTACTATGAGGAAAGTTATGTCCTTGTGTAATGTTATTGTAAAACTTAATCTGAGTTATGGTTCTGGCTCAAACACAACTAACAACTGAAATTTGACAGTTGTGGTTACCAACACACACAGGTCCTCATTTATAAAAAAGTGAGGCATCGCTGCGAGAAAACAGCGATGCGTCACTTTTCATTGCGCCCTCCTTGTGACACCAATGATGCGTCATATTTACAGCATGATGCATCATGTCGCAAGAACTTACAGATACGTCAGTAATACAATAATGATGCATTGCTGGAGTGTGTCACAAAAGTGACACAACTCCAGTAATTGGTCATTACACATGGGCAAGTCCCATGTTAAATGTTCCTGCATCAGTCTTACGCCTGTCATGAGGCAGGCGTAAGATACTGACGCATTTGCGTCCTAGAAGTGGCGCAGTGAAATCGGATAGATTTCACTGCATCACTTCTATGACCCTTTCTTGTGTCGGGATGCCTCCCCTGCATACATTATATCTGGCGCAGGTATAATGTGGTGCAGGGATTTACAAAGTAATGAATCTACCTAGATGCATCACTTTGTAAATATGGCGCATTTTTTTACACTGCTGGTGTGTCCCAAAAAGTGACGCACTAGCGGCGCAAAAGTGACGCAAGGACCCATAAATAAGCCCCACAATAACTTACACCACCCACCATGCTATCTGTCCTTGTTTCCTTTTTTTTTGACTGTTTGCAAATTGGTGTTTTGAGTGTGGTGGTGGCTGCAAGATATGGCGTGTGCTATGCACATTGGTAACTATAACTGGTAAATTTAAGTGGTTTGTCACATTTAAGCCAAAGCCATAACTCAGCTTTCAACTTTTGTTTCATGTTTTTCACTGGTTTTATTATGCATTATTTAATTTCCAATTCCCTGCTGCATACGTTCATGGTGGGGTGGGCTATAGGCCCTGCATCCAACGTCATGAGTGGCCTACCCCTACAGCTCACAGTGTTTGGTCATGTGAAGTATGGACAGGAGGCGGCCCTGCCATGTTGGCAGGGCTCAGCGCACAACTCAATGCCATCAGCTATATGCCACTGCCCATGGCCAAAGGCTGTTCGCAGTGGGAGTTGGGTTTTGGGCCTGGCCAGTGGCAAGTCCCCCCTGCCCCCCAACTCTCTGCTGTCAGTCATCCCTGCTGTGCCCAGCTGAAGGTCATGCACAGTTGGACTTTGTCATAGAGCCTACCACTACCCCTGCCTTCACTAAACACCCACTGCACATGGACTTTGCTCAGAAAGCATGGTTTCATTGGTTCGGTACAGAACAGTTCAGATGTAGTGTGGGCTTTATATTTCACTTTTGTATTGGTTCAGAAAATCACAAAGCTTGCCAATTACCTTTGAATTTTGGTGCTTTTAACACTTTCGGTGCTCATGACGAACTCAGCTTGTCATGAGGCACAGTGGCGCTGTGCTCATGACGAGCTGAGCTCGTCATGACTGCCTCGGAACGCCCACTTGGGGATAATTCCCCTGCTGTGCTGGGCGTTCTATTGTTCTGGGCGGAGCTCAGCTCGTCATGAGCACAGGGCCACCGTGCTGCATGATGAGCCGAGCTCGTCACAAGCACCGGGGCGCCGCGCGCGGCACCCCTCCACCCCCACACCACGGAGGAATTAGCCCCGCGGCGAAGAGGTTAAAAACACATTGTTTTTCTCACTCTTGAAAAATAGTTGCCACAGTACAGAGGGAGTACCATGTGAGGTGACCCCCTGAGGGATGTACTAGGGTGAACTCTAGTGCATGGAAAATGACAATGAAGAACTTATAAAAGTCGAGTTTGTCAATTTAAAACTGTTATTTGTTCTCACATTTTATCAATAGGGAAAAAAGGCTTCATTTTATGTAGAAAATTGATATTTTCATGGAAATTGCACATTTGTACACAAAGAATAGTAAAATGTAAACAAAACTGGAAAGACCCTCAGTTACGCAGAGCAGAGTCAAAGGACTTGCACAGATGAATCATGCTGCCTTCGGAGGTTTGGCCACCAACAGCGGGTTGATGCATGGCCTGGATGCTTATGTATTTTAATCCTATTTCCATGGGTATTTAACAGTGTGAAATGACTGTGCAGCCAAGTAGATGTTTTAGCATGGTAACAAATGAATAGAATAATGAATAGTCATTAATTAATAGGATGACTTTAACAAAAGCTGATTCAAACCATAAAAAAACTGTTCTTTCCTGTGTCTGCAGCATTTTGTATTGCTATGAAACTGCAGAGATTATTATTTTTAGCTCCTAGCTTCATATGTGATCTACACCAACTACTGTACTTTGTTGCTTAGCTTCTGTTCTTTGTGATGGCTCTGGGTATTCACATTTCAAATATGTTCATCTACTTTAAGGACTGTGTTTAAATTAAAGAATCAACTGATGCACTTACATTGTAAGTGCTAGTAAAATCCTGCTGTTACCTCTGACCATGTTATTGTAGTCACTCTTCCTTTAAGCAGAGGCGGCTCCTCTGCTAAGGTGGAGGAGCGTCTCCCCACTGCTCTGAGAACAGTGGAAAAAGGAAAAATAAAATGCTAACATCGTTATTATCATGTTTTTTTCCATAGCTACAGGGCTGGGTTAGCGCAGGGGGGAGGCTGGTGTCACAGGGAGGAGGAGTGGTTTGTGAACAAAAAGTGCGCATGACGATTTAGATGGCCGTCTTGCGACGTCCAAAAAGCCATGCGTACTTTGCATGTTCTCCACTGGCTGTATTGCACAGCCTGGGTGGAGAACATGCACAGGCTCCTCCTTCCTGTATGAGCGCCAAACTACAGCGCTCCGACCAATCACGACGCTGCTGTCATGGTGACAGCAGCGTCGTGATTGGCTTATGGGAGCCTGTGTGCTGCCTGCTTCTTCTGGACTCGGAGTAAGGAAGAGAAGCAGAGAGACAAAGGAGGAAAGATGGCGGAAGAGGTGAGTGTTTTTTTTTTATTTTTCAACCCCCCCTGCCCTGCCCCTCCACCCCTGTTTTCTACTAGCGCGCACTGCCTTTAGGTGTGGCTGAGAGGGAGACACATTGTAAATCGCGGGGATTGCAGCTCCACCAAACTCTTTTACAGGTGGGTGAACCACCAGCTTTCATATAATGAGCCTCAGTTGGCGCTGCCTGCAGAAAACTCTGAGTCTGTGGCCCAAACGCCCAATCACATGACCAGCAGGTCTGTCCATCCAACACCTCTTTGTGCTGCCTGGGACCGCCATGTGGAGGCCGAGTGGTAACTAGTACAAAAAACACTCAGGGGTTTATTAATGAGATCTTGACAAAGGGCATAAGAGCTAAGCACCTTACTGTGCTGCCCTACTCCAAAGTGAAAGGGCAGGAATGCACTGTATATAAGCAGTGCAGTGCATTCCCGTCCTTTCTCCCTGCACTGGCTCCATTTCACAGCCTAGCGCCAGTGCAGGCACCCATTCACCATGGTAAAAGGGTGCTCCTGTACATGCAGGATGCAGCATGCATAGAAAGAGGAAAAAACAAGGAATAATAAACATATTTCTCCTCATTACGTCCCACCCTAGGAGGCGTATAGATTTTGAGCTTCCCCAGCTTTACATGACTTTGTAAATCTGGGGTAGTGTCAAATTCCATGGGTGTTGTGTGGGAAAACCCACCGTAACGCCCCTGAAATGCCTCTCGGGAGCAGAGTATGGTGACGCAGTGATTTGCGCTGCGTCGCTTTACTCATGATTTAAGAGGCCTCTCAAGGCCACACAGGGTGGCTTTGCGTGGCATCATAAATCGAAAGGAGAGCCCTGCGTCACATATCTTCCACTTTATGTGGTGCAAAAGTGACGTGGGCTCTCATGAATGAGCCGCTTAGGGACTCCCTAACATGGAGACAAAAAGCTCACTTGATGTCAGGTCCTTGAGATTTTGTATTACAGAAACAAACCTCTGCTTTGGGGGTTTGCTTCTGTATTACAAAAAAGACACTGTTCACCGGCCTACATGGCATGGTGGTCGGCAAGCGTGTCAGGCTTGAGAGAAGTGCTCCCACCGTGAAGGAAGAAACCTTCATGGTGAACACGAGCAGACACTTCTAACTCTGATATGTGGTTTTCTCCTGAGTTAGCGGGTGACTCCGGGGGACTGTGCGTTTTTGGACAGCCCACCATATTCTGAATAACCTCTTATACCTGTGCAATAGTGTGTGGCTCCTCAGTACAGACCCTCGCGATCAAGATAGGCTGTACAAACAATCAACTCCACCATGCAGGAAGTCGGGGTATCTTTAATAAGGATCCTTTTCATCTTGCATATTACTTTTCTTGAGTAACGGGTGGATGCCAAGCACCTACACCTTCTGCTGAGCGTATCCTCATCTTCGCTTAACTTCTAATTTCTTCCTCCACAATGGGCAATGCTCTTCTTCCTGATCCACATTAAGGGACCTGAAGGTTTAAAAACAACATTCCTAGGCTCTTGACAGAATGACCATGACTAGTGCCAAGAAACCCAGAAAACAATGGCAGCGAGGGCTATTTTATCCAATAGTCCTTAATCAGGCCTTTCTACTCAGCAGGTAACTTCATAATTATCTATGTAGACATTACCTGCACTCTTCCATGACTAGGTGGTGGCATTTAATCTCTGTGGTGGGGAGTCACATTCGCTTTGCCTCTAGAGGAGAACAAATGGTGGACTTCATCTACGAGGTTTTGGCGCGGGACAGTGCCGCAAGGAATCTTGTTGCGCTGCTTGGCGTCAAAAGAAAAGGACAGGAATGCGCCGTATCTAGGAGATACAGCGCATTTCTGTCCTTTTCCCTTGCACTGGCGCAGAATGGACTGCCATGTGCCAACGCAGGTACCCTTGCGACATGGTGAAAGGGTTGCCCGCATTGCAGGGGTGTTTGTTTTTGTGCAGAAAGGGAGACCTTCCTGCACAAAAACAATCACAAGAGGTGTTTTCCTCTTTCTATGTGTGCTGCAGAATGCACCAAACATGGAAAGAGGAAACATTTTGTAAAATAAGGATATTTCTCCTGGGTGTGCTTCCCTAACACCACCCCGGGGGTGGCCTTAGAATCTGATGCATTCCAAGGTTTACAATTCCTCGTAAATATGGGAATGCTTCAGATTCCATGGGTGTTGAGTGGGAACACCAACAGCAACACCCATGGAACGCCCCTTTCACGAAGTGTTCTGTGTGAAAGAGGTATACATTTACAAGGCCCTGAAAAGCCACGTAAATTGGCTTTGCGTGGCCTTGTAAATATGCTGCAGCACATTGCGTCACCTCAGTGTCGAAAAAGTGTCACCCCGGCGGCGCAAAAGAGCCCTAAATTCTTAGGAGTGACAGTATGTAGACACCAAGGATTTAAGTGCATCTAGAGATGTTCAGCTATTTTTTCCTGGAGATTCAGATTTATGCCACATTTATAAGATCGATGAATAACAAACGTTTTTTTATATAAATCTTTTTACTGAGTTTTATGAAATACAAAATATATAAAAATCAGTGCAGCATAATCGGATGTCCCCAAGTGAGGATGGATAACATACTTGATTCCTATTACATTTAGAGTGCATACATTTATTTCATTTGAATATACTGAAAATTCCTCATACATCTGGCATACCTGGGCCAATGTTGGACACCCCTACAGGAATCAAGGGTGCCATCTTTCTGGCACACGCATCAATGATGGCTTTTGCGATTTCTCAATTGCGATTTTTAAGGAATCGCAATTAAGGAATCGCCAAAACCTATGCATGTAGAAATCGCTTAAAAAAAAATAGCGATTTCTAAACATTCCTTAACCGCATGCGTGCGGGCGGAATTCCGCCCGTACGCTGCGATTTGCGGTATCGCATGTTCCATGACGAGCTGGGCTCGTCATCAGCGTAGCAGGAGGCTACCTCATGACGAGCCCAGCTCGTCATGAGCGTCGAAGGGGTTAATTGCGACTCGCAAATCTGCATATGAGTACATCTTGCACAAACACATGCCCAAGGGCATGTGTGTGTGTAAAATGGAACTTTGAAAAGTACACTTCAGTGCATTTTTCATAGTTTTTGCAAATTACCATGAAGTTCAACTTCATGGTAATTTGTGCCCCCTAGTAGTAAAATCGCTACTTCAAAGTGGTTCTAGCATTGCATTTACAGAATCGCAAAATGCGATTCCTTAAATGTAATCGCAATGTGAAAACTCGCAATTAATTGCGAATGCTGAAATTGCGAGGGACTTGACCTTGATGCATTGCAAAAGCTAATTTTGCGATCGCAAATGGCCGATTTTTACGAATCGCACCGTTTGCGATCCCAAACGGCTTTGATGCATGTGCCTGTTTGTCCATAAAGTCTTCGCTACCTCTTCCTCGCCCTCGTTGGCTCCCGGCCAGCATGCCCATGCTCCTGGCTCCTAAGGTGGTGACCGGTTGCACTCTGAACCGGAATCTGACGTATGCAAGCTGACAGCATGCTTTGAGTCACTGAGTGAGATTTTTATGAACAGCATGCTGAGTCCAAACGAGAGGAGTTTGCAATTACAATTTTCAGCACAAGTTCAGCCTTTTTCATCAGATCCTGTTTGTCTTGTCTTCCCAGCTCGATTCAAGTAACTTAATTGAATGGAAAAATGTCTGCAGGCTGAATAGATTACTTCACTTGTTTGGAATGTAAATTGCAAATCGGTAGTACAAGTGTTCAGCTGGTTTTTGATGGGATTTCTTCCTCTTAGATGCATTAAAGGCTTGAGGTACACCCCGGGCTAGTTGTTTTACCAATTCTTAAAAGATGTTGAAAAATGCTGGTTCGAAAGTAATAACTAACAAGTGATCCGGTGTTCTCGACGACACAGGTCATTACATGGTGGGAGAACATTTCTGAAATTAACTAAAGCTCCTTAGGCAGACGAGGCACTGATTAATGCCGAGCAATTATTCCAGGGTAAATATTCATTCGAACTTATTCTTCGCCCACAGCACAAGGAAGAGGGAAGGCTGCCTGGTGCAGAGTGATAGAGGCAGAGAGGGCCCTCCTGGTGCAGCCAACCCTGAGCTCTGGGTTGAGGCAATGTGTGCATTGTTAGCTTGTCACAGCTTCCACGAGACATCAGTTTTCAGCTTAGTGATGGTTGGGTGGTTCAAGAACAGGAGAAATTCTCACTTGTGAAATTTAACATGAAACCATGTCGCAGAATTAGGCAAACTCATTTGCAGACTATGCTAATGAGAAGTCGATTCTGTACACTAATGCAACTGCATACTTTTTTATATCATGTATTCAGCCCTGACAGGTTTTTCAGGCACATGCTTACCTAGCTTTTTTCTTAGTTGTATTTCGAATCTTGATTATTCCTTTATAAAACCAGGATTACACGTCCCATAATTTAAAACAACCTAGACTGAAGCTGTTAGTCACGCATGGCCATAATAAACTTGGCAGCTGTGTTTAACTGTTTGTTTTGTTATGTTCCCACATGCCACCAAATAACAGCACAACTGAGAGCTAGTAGGAGAACTTTCCTTAAATTCTGTATTACATTTGCCTCTATCACATACTCTTCACAAGATGTTTTTCTTGAGATTAACCATCATAAAAAGTTCATAGCACAAACATTTTCTCGTGCTGTTAAAACAATAGGGTCCCTACTACAGAAAAGTGTTACTTTCCTAAACAACGATACATATGGTCCTCATTGTCAGCGACCTGGTAAATGGGCCTGATGTTCCCCACCCAGGGAGTTACTGACACTGGGGCACTGGTAACTCTGGGGCAAAAAAAGCCAACCCATTAGAAGTTGTACCCTGGACACTAGGAAATTTGGAATTATAGGAAGAATCTGTACTTCCAGGTCGGGAATTCCGTATTATCCCTTTTACTTTCACACTGAGATTGTGCATGTTTTTGAGTGAAAGTCAAGAGATCTGCGGTTTTCCCATGGATTTTATAATTCCAATGAGGCCAGTAACTACTGTTCATGAACACTCTTGCTCACATAACTGTACTTATGAAAATCAGCTTGAGCTGCCCTCCAGCTTACTAAGTAGCCTTTGGACCTGGAGCTGAATGTATCCTGCTGCTGTTGTTGTTGCTCCCAGAGCACAGAAATGCTGCTCATTCCATATTGCCTGTTGAAACTCTGGTTGTCCACCCAGGTGATGCTGTTGACTTTGCCTGTATAAGAGTGCCTTGTCTGACCTTTCTATTCCACACCAATGACAAGAGGAAGGCATCCTTAAAAAACCCACACTAGCAAGTCCGGAAGAGATGAGTGGTGCCTCTACCTTGTGATCCCACTCCCTTTGCCGACCACCTTTTCTTATTTTCTTTGTTGATCCCTGACCCTGAACCCTGCTGTAGGTTGAGTTAGGCCTCCTTTGTTCAGCTGTGAAAGCAGGGCTCCCACACCATGCTCTGAGGCATCAGTCCACACCACAAACTCCTTGGGGAAGTCCGGAGTCTTGAGCAAGGGCGGTGTGCACATGGCCCCCTTCATGGTGTCAAAAGTGGTCTGGCATGCCTCAGTCCAGATCACCTGACGTGGCTGCTCCTAGAAGTTCGATCTGTCAATGGGGCAACAATGGTCCTGTAGCCTTTGACGAATCTCTGGAAGTACCCAGTGAGGCCTAAGAAGGTTTTCACCTGGGTCTTGAGGGGTGCACACACCAGAATGGTGTCAATCTTGGTTTGTAGCAGTACCGGCTCCTCTGCTAAGGCGGAGGAGCGTAGCCTCACTGTCCAAAAGGAAAAATAAAATTATAATAACGTACCGTTATTATCATTTTAGTTTTCCTATTGCAGACATTGGCTTTCAGGACAGGGATGGCCAGACCAAGGGGAGGAGTGGTTTGCACTCGACTGCTGACCGACCCTCTTGGACCGGTCAAAACAATCATACGCACTTTGCATCTTCCCCACTATGTTGTAATGCACAGCCTGGTCAGGAACTTGGCTATCCTCCCATTCCCTATCTGACCACTGATCCACGGTGTTCAGACCAATCACAACGCTGCGGCGGCTGTCCGTTTTCAGATAAGTGGTTTTTTTCCTGCCGCCCGCCCCACAACCCGGGGCTGGCAGCAGCCGCTACTGGTTGTAGGGGGGCCACCTGGCCTCTTCCTACCTGGTGTCCCAAGTAAACCACAGACATCTGCCTTATCCCTGCCCTATCTGGCACTTACTGTCCTTTATAGTAAGGCCTGTGCTCTGCAGGGCCTTCAACACCTCCTGAAGATCGTACAAATAGTCCTCCCAACTGGAGCTGAAGACTGCAATGTTGTCAAGGTAGGCGGCACTGAAAAAATGAGCCAGGATCTGATTGACCAACCTCTGAAATGTGGCGGGCCGTTCTTCAACCCAACATGCATCACCTGGAACTGGTAATCCCTTCTGGCATTTAGAACACTGACCTCTCTTGTGTCCCCTCGTTCAAGGTAATCTCCCAGTAACCAGACATTAGATCAAACATACTAAGGAACTTGGCAGCTTCCAGCCGATCAATGAGCTCATCAGCTCATTGGGGGATGGGGTGGGGGTCAGTCCTGGTGATGGCATTGAACCCAGAGTAGTCCTTGCAGAACTGTAGTTCAGGAGGGACACTGGGTGGGGCAGCATTTGGAACCAGGATCACTGGGCTGGACCAAGGACTGCTGGAGGGCTCAATCACGCCTAGTGCGAGCATCTTGGAAACCTCTTCCTTAATGCTAACCTTCACTCTGTCAGGCATCCCATAGATTTGTGCTTCACAGGTAGATTGTCCCCAGTGTTCATGTGATAAGTGTACCAATGGGAGGGTTCTGGGGTGAATAAAAACAGAGTTGCAATCTGTCGCAGCAACTGGTGACAGTCACTTTGTTGCTCTAGGATCAGTGTAGGGGGGAGGATCACACCCTCCACTGATCCATCCTGTTCCTGGGCAAATAGGAGGCTGGGGAAGAGGTTCACTCTCCTCCTCTCCATCATCAGTAGCCAAGAGCATGGTCAACTGAGACATCTCAAAGAGGGGTTTGAGGCAGTTCATCTGCAGGACCCTCAAGGGGTTCTGAGGAGTCTGCAAGTCCACCAGGTAGGTGAGGTCACTCTTGCTCTCCTTCACCTCAAATGGGCCAGATAACATGTGTTGTAGAGTGCAGGACTCCACTAGTGCCATCACCTCCACCTTTTGACCAGGTTGAAACTCAACCACAGTGGTATTCTGGTTGTACCAATGTTTCATGTTCTCCTGGCTAGCTTCTAGGTTCTCTTGAGCGAGTTTCCTTAAGCGGTCTGTCTGGTTCCGCAAGGCCAGCATGCAACTGAATACATCCTGGGGTGGCTTCCTAGGAGCTTGCTTCCAGCCCTCCTTTACCAGACTGAGAGGTCCTGTCACAGGGTGCTCATACTGAAGTTCAAAGGGCTGAAGTCAACCCCCTTCTACAGTACCTCTATGTAAGCAAATCGAAGGCATGGTAAAAGGACATCCTACTTGTGCCTCATGGGTTCTGACGGACACATAATCATTCCTTTCAGGGTACGGTTGAATCTTTAAACCAACCCATTGACTTGGGGGTGTTTAGAGGAGGTGAATTTGTAGGTCACTCCACATGCCTTCCACATGACCTTCATGTACAGAGACATGAATTTGGTACCCAGGTCAGATACCACCTCCGTGGCTAAACCCACACAGATAAAGATCACCATCAGTGCCCGGGCCACTACGGGCACCGTTACCATACTCAGAGGGATAGCTTCCGGGTACCGGGGCGCATGGTCTACCAAGACCAGGACAAACCAGTTGCCCATGGCTGTCTTGGGGTACAGAGGCCTCACAATGTCAATGCCCAACTTCTCAAAAGGGGTGCTCATGACAGGGAATGGTTGCAGGGAAGCCTTACATCTCCCCCACTCTTGCCACTTGCCTGGTAAGTATGACAACACCTACAGAATGCATCTGGGTTTTTCTCATTAGGGCCAGTAAAGGTGCGTGACAAGCATGTCAGATGTCTTGCCCTGCCCCAAATGACCTGCCAGAGACACATCGTGAGCCAAACCCAGTAGGAAGGTGCCAACATACTGGGGTACCACCAGCACATGGGCTGCCCCAGGCTCAGAAATCTTAAGCTTGCTATATAGGAGACTGTTCTTCCAATAGAGAAGTTGAGATCCAGAATCTTTGCCAGCTTCCTGGTCTTCAGCCTGCAGTTGAAAACCCACAAGAGTGAGACTCTCTCTCTGTTCTGCACAGAATCCCTCCATGGTGGGACCCCTTTCCTGCTGCCAATTGGTCAGCTGAGGTGGGTTCTCCAGTTCAGCCACTTCTTCTCCTGTAGGTTCTAGGGCATCCCCTTCAGGGTCAGCCTCCTCCTTGACTGTGGCAATCTCTGGAGTGGGTTTCCCATGCCCCTTGCCCCCCATCTTCCTGACAGGCACCTGGGCCACTCTTTCAGGATCCAGGTCCTTCTGATCAACCAAGGCTGCCATGGACCGTATGGTCAGGCATGCCCACTCAGGCAATCCCAATATCTCCAAGTGCACCCTGAACTCCACCTCCTTCCAGGCGGGATGTTCCAGGTTGTTTCCTATCAGACAGTCCACAGGCATGGATGGGCTCACAGCTACCCTCAAGGAACCTGAGACCACCCCCCACTCAAAGGGAACATGTGCCACTTTACATTGGAACTGACTGTTGTCTACTGCAACTACTTGGTGAAGCACTTCGGGGACCACTTACTCTTCTGACATCTGACACCAAGTGAATTTCTGACAGAGGTCACACTGGCTCCTGTGTCTTCTAGAGCCTCTACCCTCTGCCCATTATTGGTCACCCAATGCTTGTATTTCTTAGCATTATCAGACTTCTCACTGGCCCCTAGTGAGACAAGGGTCATGTCAGCAGGTTCCTCACACCTACCTGGAACCAACTTCCCTCCAGTGCTACACTGGCCACCCCCGTGACTGCCCACCAATGGGGGTCTGTGCTTGCTTGGAACACTTGAGGTCCCTTCCTGATTACACTCAAAATACTTGAGGGGCCCCTTTCTTCCAGGCTTCCCTGGTGGAACAACCTTCTTCTTTCCTCAAGAGAGTTGAGAGTCCTTACCCTGGGACCTGGTTTGGGGCTCTTTAGAGACTCCCCCCTTCTGCTGATGGGGACCCTGCCCTCCCTTGGCAGAATATCCCTCATACAACTTCGTGTGGACCCTGGTTCTTATCCAGAAGTCCGCCTCCTGAGCAAGTTTCCTGGGGTCAGTAAGCTTGCTGTCCATCAAGTGCTAGTGCAGCTCTGGAAAACACAGACTAGCCAAGTGCTTCAACACAATCAAATGGTACAGCCCTTGATGACCTCTTATCTCACTGCCCTTCACCCAACCATCCACTACTCTGCAAAAGGAACCCACACACTCAAGTCATGTCTGGGATTCAAGTTGTTTGCTCTGCCTAAACGTGTTCCTGTACATCTTTGTGGTAAGACCATACCTAGTGATGAGATGTCCTTCTTGGTAGTGTAGGTGAGTTCACTTGCTTTCCCTAGGGCTAACAATGTGGCTCCCCCTCCCCTGTGAAGTAGTTCCACAAACCCGCAATCTCTCTCAAGGACCCCATTCAATGTGGATATCTGCCTCATATCCCTGAACCACCTCTGGATGTCATCCTTCCTGGTATACTCTTTCCCTGTGTTCTTGGGTATGTGCATCCTTCTTTCAGACCGCACTGCAGAAATGCTGCCCCCATCTGTGCTGGCCTTGCTTTTCAAATCTAGACCAATCATAACGCCGCGGCGGTTGGCCGTTATCAGATAAGTGGTTTTTTTCCCTTTTTTCCTGATACCTGCCCGCCCGCCCAACAACCCAGGTCTGGTAGCAGCCGCTACTGGTTGTAGGAGTGCCACCTGGCCTCTTCCAACCTGGTGTCCCAAGTAAACCACAGACATCTTCTCTATCCCTGTTCTATCTGGCACTTACTGTCCTTAATAGTAAGGCCTGCGCTCTGCAGGGCCTTCAACACCTCCTGAAGATGGTACAAATAGTCCTCCCAACTGGAGCTGAAGACTGCAATGTTGTCAAGGTAGGCAGCACTGAAAATACGAGCCAGGATCTGATTGACCAACCTCTAAAATGTGGCAGGCCATTCTTCAACCAAAATGCATCACCTGGAACTGGTAATGCCCTTCTGGCGTTTAGAATACTGGTGTCCCCTCGGTCAAGTTTCTCTCCCAGTAACCAGACTTTAGATCAAATATACTAAGGAACTTGGCAGCTACCAGCCTATCAATGAGCTCATCAGCTCATTGGGGATGGGGAGCGCATCAGTCCTGGTGATGGCATTGAGCCCAGCGTAGTCCGCGCAGAACCATAGTTCAAGAGGGACACTGGGTGGGGCAGCATTTGGAACCAGGATCACTGGGCTAGACCAAGAACTGCTGGAGGGCTCAATCACCCCTAGTGCTAGGATCTTGGAAACCTCTTCCTTAATGCTAACCTTCACTCTTTCAGTCAGCCATAGATTTGTGCTTCCCATGTGGATTGTCCCCAGTGTTCGTGTGATGAGTGTACCAATGGGAGAGTTTTGGGGTGAATAAAAACAGAGTTGCAAACTGTCGCAGCAACTGATGATAGTCATTCTGTTGCCCTAGGATCAGTGTAGGGGAGAGGATTACACCCTCCACTGACCAGTCCTGTTTCTGGGCAAATAGGAGGCTGGGGAAGAGGTTCACTCTCCTCATCCTCCTCTCCATCATCAATAGCCAAGAGCATGGTCAACTGAGACATCTCAAAGATGGGTTTGAGGCACTTCATGTATAGGACCCTCACGGGGTTCTGAGGAGTCTGCAAGTCCACCAGGTAGGTGAGGTCACTCTTGCTCTCCTTGACCTCAAATGGGCCACACAACTTGTGCTGTAGAGCGCAGGACTCCACTGGTGCCATCACCCCCACCTTTTGACCTGTGAAGTAGTTCCACAAACTGCCCCCGCAATGTCTCTCAGGGACCCCGCTCATGTGGATATCTGCCTCATATCTCTGAAAACTACCTCTGGATGTCATTCTTCCTGGTATACTCTTTCCCTGTGTTCTTGGGTATGTGCACCCTTCTTTCAGACTACCCTGAAGAAATGTTGCCCCCATCTGTGCTGGCCTTGATTTTCAAATCTAGCTCCTTTAAGTTCAGCTCATTAACTAAAATCATTTTCCTTTCTTTATTAGCTAGTTTATTTTCCTGCATTTCTATCCTGAGCTTTTTAAGCTCCAATGTGTGCTTCCTAGCTTGCTTCCTAGCTTCCTGCCTGTCCTCCTGCTCCTTGGGGGACAGACCTTTGGGTGAAACATTACTGCTGGTCCTGGAGGGTGCTCTTCCCCGAGTAAGATTCTGATGCACAAAATCTGCAGCCAGGCTTTGTACCTCCATGTCCACATAATCATTCCCATCCTGTGTGTGCTCACATGCCTCTGTGGCACCAAATTAGGCCCCAGCCACTTCTGCAGCTCCTCCTTCCAAGTGAGGCCTTTAAAAGGAACATTTGAGATCTTTGCAGAACTTTTTGTGCTGAGGCCCTGTATAGTTTTCCAACCTCTTCTGCTCAAACACCAGATCTGCGGCTACAGCTGATGGCTCACCGGACTGAGACATGATTGTTCACAAAACTCAGAAGTTGCAAAAACACCAAAAAGTAAGGGAAAAAACTGTGTGTGGTTGTTGTAATGGTCAGCGATCTGAAAGTTGTGTAACTAATCACTGTATGAAAAATATATAAATACAAGTTCTATGCTCACCGCTGACCAACAATACTAGACATGGGGTCTCTAGTTGGCAGTGGCCTGCACCCTGTCCAAGTAGGGGCCCTCACTCTAGTCAGGGTAAGTAGATTACACACCCAAGGTAAAATCTGCTCACCCCCTTGGTAGCTTGGCACAGAGCAGTCAGACTTATCCCGGAGGCAATGCGTCAAGTATTTACGCGCACACACACACACAAACACAGTTAAAACAGTAAAAAAGGACTCCACACTTGTTTAGAAATATAGCCAATACTTATCTGAATACAACAAGACCAAAACAACAAAGATCCAACATACCCAAGTCAAGATATGAATTTTCAAAGATTAAATAAAGTACAGTTCTTAAAAATCAATGATTGCACTTGATCAGGACATAGTACCTTAGATGCATCACAAATCAAAGACGCTACGAGGTGCAGGGGAGGTGAGGCATAGAAAAAACAGGTGATGGGTCGGTTCCTTACTGCTACAGGAGAGGTGATGTGTTGGTTCCTTACTGCTAGACAGGGGACGTGATGTGCCTGTTCCTTACTGTCGCATGGGAAGTGATGTGCCGTTTTTGGACACACGGGCTCGGTTCCCCACTGCAGTGTCAATGAAGAAAATGGCACCCAGGCACAATGTGTCGATGATGTGACGAAAGTCAAGATGTGCTGCATCGATTCCACACCATTTAAGCAGGCACTATGTTGGTGTTGGGGTGATTTTCATCTTGAAATCACCAGGATTCACTTCCGAAGGCTCAGGAACTGGATTTGGCACCACTTGGCAAGTCAGGATTCTTAGCAGAAGAGCCCAGGTACTGGATGGTAATGTCTTTGATGGCCCTGAGACTTCTTAACAGGGGGCAACCTCAACTCAAGCCCTTGGAGAACCTTGGAAGCAGGATACAGACAGAAAAATCCAGTCCTTACAACCTCAGGACAGAAGCAGCATGCAGCAGGCCTACACAGCAAAGCAAACAGCAGTCCCTCAAGTCCCACCTGACAGCTTAAAACTAAATATTTCCCTCGGTGACCTGCACACTTTTATCTGTTGACTTAATTCATATACATTTCAACAAATGAATATTAGAAAAGCAATAGTGACCATTCCATTTTTCTCATTATTCTTTTATTATTATGTCTTTTTCATTTCTTTTACAATTGTTCATCTTCATGATTCCACAATAATTCAATACAATATTTTACAATCAAAAACATACAACATTTATATTTGAATTATACCAAAGAACATTTCTTCTCAAAAATATATTTTTCTGCAATTATCCCTGGAAAAGAACAAATACATATAATCAAATTCCAACCCCACAAATACACACACTCTCACCACAACTACATTCATACTATATCTGTATATGGTTGAGTAGTCACTGGCAAGACAATACTCCTGCCAGAAAAACAGTCCCTGACAAACCAAGGACTCCGCACAAGATCGACGCGCGTTTCGGTGGACAACAGTTCTATAAGCCACCTTCCTCAGGACCTATCCAGATGTCACGCATACATTTCCCAGGGAACCTATATAAATATATAGGATAATCAGCACTATTGCACATGTAAAAACAACATTTATCTTTATACATAAAATTACTGTTCTGTTGAGTCCAAAATGCAAACACCCAATAACTACCATGGATCATATCACACTCAATCATTTATTAAATCAAAAGAAGAAAAGAAGAAAGAATAATGTAGCAAGAAAACCCAATGGGTAGATAAATACAGTGTCTATGTCACCCAGGAATTTCTTTATGATACCACACTATACCAACACCCTGTGTCAAATATAGTTCCTTATAACTAAGAAACTCCTATTTTAGATGGAAGTATTTATTCCTTCACTTACAAGGAAAAAAGCTAAACTTCTGCACCTTGGTGAAGAAGTTGAAGATCATACAGGACTCCCATGTTAACCTTTCAAGGATGTCCTACAAAGGAAGGATTTATATTTTAATCCATTTATTTTATATTCTTGCTGAGACAAAACAGTAGACAACGTCTACTCCCATGTCCTCTTACCAAAAGCAATATGATGGGTATGTAATGATGTATCCACTTTCAAAAAGTCACAGCGAGTCAGCTAGAAAAATTATATATTGAAATCTAATTAATATTATTAGTTATTCCTGGTGTTAGCTAATTTACATTCTATAGTTCTTACATATATACTGACCTGGTGTTATTGGTAAACAAATATAATTCCTCGGTAACTTAGATCATCTATTAATTTTCTCCACTTTTATTCAATACACATTGATGTGATACCTATAAAAAAAAACATCAATATTTAAGTGCCTAGTTCATGACCTCTAAACAACAGTGATTCTACATCATTGGCGCTCTAGATAAACAACTATATATGATGATCTTTGGCACTGTCAATTTGTTGTTATTGGGGAATACTGTTCTATTTCTCATCTATGTGTTCCATCTCTCACCTAATATTAACAATGTGTCTCCCCATAACGGTCGCATTCTTAATGGTAGTATAACACATTGATGCCAATAAGGCAACCCCATCTTTAGTTGTATAAATCCTCTCGGCTGACCCTGCTTATCTCTATATAGTGTATTCCACAGGGGACCACCGTGTGTAATATAAAGTAACTCCGGGGTTTAAGGTATTTTAAGACATCAGAAAATTGGAAGTCCCAATCTCTTCCTATATCATTTAATATGTTTCCTCACCTACTTCCTCGTTCATTAAATGACAACATTTCAAACTTTGTATCTATTTTCCTACTCAATGATAATTTCTAGACAATCCTAAACAGTGTTAAACTGTCTCTCCACTCCACTTTTTCAACTCGAAAATGCTGGTTAGAAGCATTTATGTACTAGCCTACTTTTGCAGATTTGCATGTTATAATCTTGCGTCGTAGGTATAGTAACAATAAAGGCGAGGTTTCCACCTAGTCTGTTAAGAAATGGCACTTCAACTCATCGCCATCTAAAATGTACATAAATCATTCTTTAGTTGTTTACGGAGGAGACAAATGATGTTTAAGATATATGTTGGTTAACTAATAAAACCAAATTTTTACCCCATTTTACTTTAGTGTGTACCCTTAACTACGGAATAGTGGCTTTATCCCCCAACTGCAACTTACTTTTGCCATCCTCATGATTCTCTCTCCATGATGCCGTCTCGTGTCGAAAGAACTTGACCGTTAGTAAACTCGGGCTTTAAATACCCAGAGTTTCCGCGTTCCCGATCATTCCCGATGAGTGTCGTGAGATTAAAAGCGAGATTCGTTGACCCTGGTTGCCCGTCTATATAAAAATAGGACTAATATAGATCGCCATCTTGAATATAGACGTGTATCACACGGGAGTGTCACTGAGGTCTCAGAGCCCACTATAATAGTCTGACCAGGCACGAGACCTATCACGGTCGCCATCTTGAATGGTAATAATGTAACGTAAACCGATAGCACTAATTATTAATGGAAACAAAGCCTTTCTATCCCTATTGTACGAAACGAAAAACAAGTGGGGCCATCTTTGTTTACGGTCCGCCAACAATCAATAAAGATCACGTGATATCACATGCACCGCTATATCACATATGTTTTAATCTGTCTATTCTACTTTAGGGAATAAATAAATAATCTCGCTTCCTAATAAATCGATCTAGTGTGTCCCTAATATGTATCTCATAATTATAGAGACCCAGTCAGTACAGCGATATAACTCCGAACTATACATAGAGTCAAGATACTTCATATGGCAGAATTGCTCTATAAGTATCATACAAATGAGTCGTTCTTAAATGGGAATCAATCAATCAATCAATACATTTATAGAGCGCGCTACTCACCCGTGAGGGTCTCAAGGCGCTGAAGGGGGGGGGTCGCTTACTGCTCGAATAGCCAGGTCTTGAGGTGTCTCCTGAAGGTGAGATGGTCCTGGGTCAGTCGTAGGTGTGCCGGGAGGGAGTTCCATGTTTTGGCTGCCTGGTAGGAGAACGATCTTCCTCCGGTGGTGGTTCTGCGGATTCATGGGACAGGGCGTTTCCGTAGTCCAGTCGGCTGGTAACGAGGGCTTGGGTAACAGTCTTTCTGGTTTCGGTGGGGATCCACCGGAAGATTTTTCGGAGCATGCGCAGGGTGTTGAAGCAAGATGATGAGATGGCGTTGACTTGCTTGGTCATCGTGAGGGAGGAGTCCAGGATGAATCCCAGGTTGCGTGCGTGGTCCGTGGGTGTTGGTGCGAAGCCCAGTGCTGTGGGCCACCAGGTGTCGTCCCTGGCCGATGGGGATTGTCCGAGGATAAGGACCTCCGTCTTGTCTGAGTTCAGTTTCAGGCAACTGAGCTTCATCCATTCTGCAAGAAAGAAATATATGGTATCCCAACTTGTGTAATTCAAAAAGACAATTGGTTAGGATATGTATAAAACATTATCACGAGTAGAGAAGGAGACTCTATTCAATTTTTACATATGTGCTCATCATATTTAATATAGGAAAAAGGAAAAACAAGTAATGGGTAGGAAAAATTATGCAGTTAATACAACAGTACTGCAAGGAACAAAGTGGAAATAAAATTAGAAATACCCAAATTGTACTTGGTGCTCAGTGCAAGTGAGTGAACGCACGGTAGCAACAAGTGACAAAAATCAGCGGCGGCGGCGCAAGGTGATGAGTGAACAATATATACAGTGAGTTGATGACAGTGAGTTGATGACATAAGGTGGTTCCGTTTTTGTTTGAAATGTTGATTATGATACAATTATACAGGTGTTATTTCAGGAACCATTTTGTCTGAAGCGCCTATGTTCGCGCTGAACGGCCGACGGTGTTTCGATCCCCTTTTAAATCAGGAACATCATCAGGACTTGCGTAAGATGCAGTGCTAGAGCTGCTAGCGGGGAGTGGCAGGTCCGGGAGCGTGCAAGTCCGGCAACCCGGGAGCCGGGTCTGGAGAGGCTCAGATGATTCAAAGCAGGCCGATGCAAGGATCCGGCGTAAGGGGCGGGTGGGACGTCGATCCGGTTGGTGATCGGCGTAATCCGTGAATAAATCTCAATGCGGCGAGGCATCCAGGCAACACCAGCACGCATTCATTCCACTTGGAAAGAAAGCCTTTGAACATTATCACTCCCTGACCATCACTTATATTAGGTTGAATTTCTCTCCCAATCACTTTGTATTGATTATGCCCCAATTGGACAAGAAAAATATTTTCCTTTGAAACCTTACATCGATCGCTTTTAATGTATATGAATAAGTATAATTGTAGAACATCAGTTGTCCGCATGAATATGCTTTCTAGTTTGGATCCCCATGGAGTCTAGACCTCAAATAATGCACTTAATGGTCCTTATCCTACCAGAACAATTTGTATGATAACATGTTTGTATTTGAATGAACTTACTGCATCATCTAAGAACTATGCCCATCTCCAGGTCTAAACGTATGATACGACAAATGTCATTCTGTATGCACTGCCTCCTCGCCTGTCACATTGACTGCATAAGGTTATTGCCACCAAAGACCGCAATGGACAGCCCAACTGCACAGTGCCCTTGTGTTCCCTATGTCTGAACCCTTTGTGCCCTAAGACTGTAGCAATATATGACACTGATCGAAAATAGACTAGCAAGATGTCTTGGGAATGTTCAACGCGGCGACTGTTAAAACATAATCGACAATCATGAACATCACCGGCGCCATCTTGCCTAGCAAGAGCCACTGTCCGCACGTAAACGGCATCCATTTTAGGTGCCGCGGCCATCTCGCGCTTTGCGAGTCACCTTTGATTCACCCTGACCTCTCAACCATCCCTGGTGCCCTGATTCAGCATGACCAAATGCACTAAGGTCATAAAACCTTGTCAGCCTGACAAAGCCCCGGAGCCACTTCCCACCCTAAAACACATTTGTCCTTTCATCCCCTGCACATGAGCAAGGCCTTCTGATAATCCCCAACTGCACCTGGCCACTAGATCCAGTCCCAGGCTGTAAACCAATCCTTGCGGACGTACTTTATTGCCCCCACACAGCAAAACTTGTTGCGCGAACAGAAATGCTTGATCTAATCACTTGCATAACCTTTAGATCTGACCGATCCCAAACACTTTTTTGTCCTGTTGCAATGTCCAGCTGCAAGATGCCAATCATCTGTTAGATTTGGGAGGGGGAACGACAGCTGGTGGGTCTGTGTGAGAACCGGCAGGAGGCAGGAATTCCTAGGATGTCTGACCACCAATAAAGTCACTGTAACTTGTATAACAAGCATTGAAAATGCAATAGGTCTCGCAATAGAAGAGTTTGACATTTTTCGTTTTGCATATAGATGAGTGGCGTTGCGTGGATGAGTGGCGTTGCGTGGATGAGTGGCGTTGCATGGGTGAGTGGCGTTGCGTGGGTGAGTGGCGTTGCGTGGGTGAGTGGCGTTGCGTGGGTGAGCGGCGTTGCGTGGGTGAGCGGCGTTGCGTGGATGAGCGGCGTTGCGTGGCTGAGCGGCGTTGCGTGGCTGAGTGGCGTTGCGTGGCTGAGTGGCGTTGCGTGGCTGAGTGGCGTTGCGTGGCTGAGTGGCGTTGCGTGGGTGAGTGGCGTTGCGTGGGTGAGTGGCGTTGCGTGGGTGAGTGGCGTTGCGTGGGTGAGTGGCGTTGCGTGTGTGTGTGGCGTTGCGTGTGTGTGTGGCGTTGCGTGTGTGTGTGGCGTTGCGTGTGTGTGTGGCGTTGCGTGTGTGTGTGGCGTTGCGTGGGTGAGTGGCGTTGCGTGGGTGAGTGGCGTTGCGTGGGTGAGTGGCATTGCGTGGGTGAGTGGCGTTGCGTGGGTGAGTGGCGTTGCGTGGGTGAGTGGCGTTGCGTGGGTGAGTGGCGTTGCGTGTGTGAGTGGCGTTGCGTGTGTGAGTGGCGTTGCGTGTGTGAGTGGCGTTGCATGTGTGAGTGGCGTTGCATGTGTGTGTGGCGTTGCGTGTGTGTGTGGCGTTGCGTGTGTGTGTGGCGTTGCGTGTGTGTGTGGCGTTGCGTGGGTGAGTGGCATTGCGTGGGTGAGTGGCGTTGCGTGGGTGAGTGGCGTTGCGTGGGTGAGTGGCGTTGCGTGGGTGAGTGGCGTTGCGTGGGTGAGTGGCGTTGCGTGGGTGAGTGGCGTTGCGTGGGTGAGTGGCGTTGCGTGTGTGAGTGGCGTTGCATGTGTGAGTGGCGTTGCATGTGTGAGTGGCGTTGCATGTGTGAGTGGCGTTGCATGTGTGAGTGGCGTTGCGTGTGTGTGTGGCGTTGCGTGTGTGTGTGGCGTTGCGTGTGTGTGTGGCGTTGCGTGTGTGTGTGGCGTTGCGTGTGTGAGTGGCGTTGCGTGTGTGAGTGGCGTTGCGTGTGTGAGTGGCGTTGCGTGGCTGAGTGGCGTTGCGTGGCTGAGTGGCGTTGCGTGGCTGAGTGGCGTTGCGTGGGTGAGTGGCGTTGCGTGGTTGAGTGGCGTTGCGTGTGTGAGTGGCGTTGCGTGGTTGAGTGGCGTTGCATGTGTGAGTGGCGTTGCATGTGTGAGTGGCGTTGCATGTGTGAGTGGCGTTGCATGTGTGTGTGGCGTTGCATGTGTGTGTGGCGTTGCGTGTGTGAGTGGCGTTGCGTGTGTGAGTGGCGTTGCGTGTGTGAGTGGCGTTGCGTGTGTGAGTGGCGTTGCGTGTGTGAGTGGCGTTGCGTGTGTGAGTGGTGTTGCGTGGGTGAGTGGCGTTGCGTGGGTGAGTGGCGTTGCGTGGGTGAGTGGCGTTGCGTGGGTGAGTGGCGTTGCATGGGTGAGTGGCGTTGCGTGGGTGAGTGAATGGTTAGCTGTTGCTTATGCGACGTATAGCACTTAATACTAAAGTAGGCAGACCTTCTTAGCCTTTGTGAGAATAATAGCAAAATAAAAATAAAAACCAGATCAAGTCAAGGACGCAAACGGCACCATGCTATTGTTTATTTACTCAGATGATTTGCATAAAAATGTAACTTGTGAGCACGTTTCTCTAACTCTCCAATAATCCCATTACAACACTTTGTACAAATGAGATTGGGACTCATCCTTCCGAAGTCGACAAAAATGTGCAACGCTGTGTTGAAGTTAATTTTTTTAATTAACAAAATGCAAATAATGTGGAGAGATTTCAAGTGATTCAGGAATGGGCGCCCTTGTAAAGAGAAAGTACGGCCGGCCTGGGCAGTGATAGGGGAGGAGGGAGGAGAAATGCGAGTCACGGCAGCAGCAGCCTTTGATGTGCCTGCCGGCCGGCCGTGAATAATTAGGGGGTGAGAAATGCGCTCGGAGGGCTGCCTTTGATGTGTTAATGCGAGGCAGGCAGGCAGGCGGCTGGTGGCATTGTGCACGCGCTTTTTAGGGCTTGCGCAAGCGCAATGACCTAAAAAGCACATGCACTTGAAGGAATCGCCAGTGGAATCGCCAGTGGATAAACACTGGATAAGCCCCTATAGAGCTTCGCCAGCTATGCGCTGAAGCGCATCAGCAGGCGAGCCCTAAAAAGGGGAGCAGCAGAGAAGTTGTTTGAACACCTCCTGAAGACATTCATTGTGTCAGACCTGACGTGTTCTCCTCTGGAGCAATAAACCTGTTCTTGCCTTCCAGTTGACCAGCGCCTGCCTCTTTATTTTGGTAACTATTACTGAAGAGACTCAGAGGTGTCTTGCGCCGGGCAGCTTTGGTATTTACAAGAGAAACGCTGTTTTTCCACAGACAGATGGCCTACGTATATTCCTAGATTGTAATATATAATTACCTTATATTGCATTAAGTCATTTATTGTGTACTTTCCATGCTCTGATTTACCATTAATACTGCAAATATTTTTATATAATCTTGAATGATGATGCAAGTCCTTTCTTGCCACAAATCTGGCTGGACATTCATGTCGTTATTGCACCTGTGATAGTTGTGGTGTACCATATTAAGGGGCTGATTTCAACATTGGCGGAAAGGGTACTCTGTTGCAATGGCAAGTATCCTTTACCCCAACCAGAAGGTTCCCTTCTTCATTTAGGTGCAGACAGGCCTTCAGAGTGTAGACAGCATAGATTACTTCCATCTCCGCCACACAGTACACCTTTAATGGCCCGATGGAGTAACGGCTGTCTGAGGTTTGTCTTAGTGTCCGCTTGCTGTATTTAGATTGGGTGGACACGTGGACAGTTTTCACTGCGTGTCACATCCATGAAAAATATGGCGGTAAGTGGCAGTGAGATTGTTTAAATGACCCAATACGCCATTGGAGAATGCTCCCATGGGTGGGGAAGTCATTGTATCATTTATTTTCAAAATGAAAATACCACTTCGATTTTCTTTTTGAAAGGAAATTGGAAGTTTTATTTACAACTCTGCCATGTTGACGGGGCCATCTGTCAAAACTTAAAATGCATTTTCAGGGACAACTGTGATGGCGGTGCCTAGAAATGCAAGAGATGTCCACAGGAGAAGCGAACAGTCCCATAGGTGGCGGGGGCAAAGTACTCCACCATGGCGACAGTATTTACTCCATCTGCCTACATTTAAATTAGTCCCTTAGTCTCTTCCAACATCACTTCTCTTAAGCTAGGTTATGACTGCATGTTCACGTCTACACAGGCAGTCCAGACGGCTATGTGAGGATGACATTAGATCGTGGACACAGTACCTAGAGCAGTGGTTATTAGGAACCACAGGCATTCTCAAATGTTGAGTGCTTGGTGGCCCCAGAGAAAATGACTGACACCAGCATTTGTTTATGCACACGTTCAGGTGACTGTAAACTTAAAATAGCAATGCAGTAACTGCCCAGCAGGTGGCAAAATAAAGCCTTATAGATCCTACCACAATAGGGAAAATATGTAAAAGGGCTGCATGTTATTATTACTCAACTAAATAGAACTGATTCCTTTATCTTTGAATGACTAAGACACTTTACATTCCTGAAACTCTGAACATGTTATTTACAAAAACAGGTACAAATTTAGGCATGCCTGCTTGCAGCAAGACTTGTATATAGTCAAACGTAAACACAGAAGCTAGCACACACACACACACACTCACACGCATCAACAGCATGTGTTCTTTTCATTGGGTTATATAATGATCACATCACTCCATGTCATTACAAAGTTTCCAATCCAGGACGTTTGTGTCAGCCTAATGCATTCTGGGTGTTGTAGTCTTGTTTGATTTCCAATTAACTTAGACTCACATATCTGATAAGAATAATTTATAACTGAAATGTACAGGACTAGAAACAGTGACATGGAGTGAGGTCGTCATGCTGCAGGGGTATGTTTCCAGCTCACCTTTACTGTCTTAACATTTTCTTTTGCTTAAATTTTTTATAACCAAGGTTCTCTTTCTTCACTTTTTCTTGCTACTGAATTTGTTCTGTGTTTAGCTAACATCCTTTTACTTTTCCTAAAAACACTTTGGGCCTATTTACAGGGGCGCGTCGGTGGTGGTCCAGGTACCATCGCACCAGTGCACGGACTGCCCTATTACACTTAGGGCGGTCGGACCACCGCCAGGAAGCCACACTACCCTGCCACTGTCGCACCTGTCTTGAGGCTGCAATATGCTTGCCGGGACCGCAGCCATCCCGCCAAGCATTTTACGAGTTTCCTCTTCGCCGGCAGTGTCATGGAGGGTCTTACTCCATGAAGACCGTGGCAGAAAGGAAACAGAGGGGGCCAAAGACTTTCGAGTCCATCCCGTGCATAAATCTTGTTGTGCGATCTCATTGCGGTCCCTGTTTTTCTCTCGCACTGCTACTGGAGTGCCACACCGTCCGCCTGCCAGACCACTTTAAACTTGTAATCTGATGTTGGGGTGGCAGTGACTTTTGGCGGTGTGGGAGCGCACCAGTGGGGGTACCGCCCACTCCTGCACCGCCGCGAGTTGTAATTAGGCCTTTTATGTGCAAGCCTCCATTCTCTCTAGCTCCCTCCCTGCCAGTCACAAATAGATTTTAATGAGATCTCATCATAATAATTACAAGGCATAGTATAAACATCAGAAGCGTAAACATAATCTAATCTAGTATAAAACATATTTTAAACACATACACAATGCATCCATAAAACTAAGACAAATATTTATAACACCAGTACTCCATTTTGAGTGCCTCATGCGTCAGTTGATTGTAATTTTAAACTCTGCAGGGATGGACAAACCTCCCAATTTTATAAATTAGAATTAGAATTCTATGTCCCGACTGGAGAAAAAAATTGCGCGTTGTAACTTTTTTTTCGTTGTTTTCAGCGGCCTAGAAAACCAAGAAGCATTCAACTGGACTAAATGGCTAATGAGTTTCAGTGAAGGATCATTTCAGTTCTATTTGTGTGGATTATGCACTTTAACTTTCTTCTCTTTCTTCTCCTCAGCCAAGAAAACAAATAAACATTCAACTAGACTACAGAGTACACAGTCAACAGTAGCCAATTAGAGATCTGCAGTCCCAAGACATAAAGCCACCGGAGATACATCACTTCCTTTTTCTTTGTGCCAGTCTGCCCTCTTAATCTGTGCCCACTCTTCTATAACGCCTCCTTCTGCTCCGGTCCTGCGAAACACACATCATTATCAAGGTTCATCCTGATATTGAACCCTTTCATTAGTAGGACAAACTAACAAATTGTCCTGTATAATGTCTGACCTTCCTTCTGTCAAACTTTAGAGGGTAGATCATAGATAATGCCCCCAGTTCTCAGTTCCTACTGATTTTTACACATAAATACAAACAGAAAACAATGTGTTTCCTGTCTTTATTTATTTTTAGAAGTGGAAAAATACAGAAAATTTTGCTTTTTGTGTGTGACTCTACATGCTGTCCTTCATAAATTCTGGGCCAACAGCTGAGCAGATAGACATCGTGGAGAGATAAAAATACAGGATTAGATTTCATTAAATACAGCCATATGTTAGCAAATATGTGTATACAATGCTAATATTTATCTGTGGGTATAGTGTTTTGTTTTATTTGGCTGCTTAATTAGTTAAAACGTGATAGGTATCAAAGTATGAATTTGTGTTTATCAGATAAATACATGCAAACATATACCAATTTACGTCTCCATTTATTGTCAAAACACAAAATAAATATGGAAAAATACTGATAAGAAGGCCAAAGTTTTTATTTAAACATTTTAAATATATGAATACCATAAAACCAAGAGTCCTACTCATAGACTATTGTAGAAACCATACATCAAATCATTAAATACCTTGAGGCAGATTTACTAATTTTTCACACAATGTCGAGCAACAAACAAAGTTGCTGTATTGTGTGAAAGGAAGACAGGAGTAATGCACCATATCGACTAAGGTATAGTGCATTTCAGCATTCTCCTTGTGCTGCCTAGTGTCAACGCAGGCACCCTTACACCATAGTGCAAGGTGTCTGCGTTACAGCCACAATTGTTTAAGTGCAGAAAGGGATAGCTTCCTGCACGACAACAATCCTTAAAACTGTAAAATGCACACACATACAAAGAGAAAGTAACGCTGAGAAATAATAATATTTATTCTTGTTACGCTTGCTTCAGAAGGGCGTAGCTTTTGATGCATTCTCAGGTTTACTAGCCTTAGCAGATATGGGACTGTGCCAAAATCCATGTGTGGTTCCATGGGAACACCCATGCTTCACCCACGGAATGCCTCCCTAACACAAAGTAAGGCAAGGCTATGTGCTGCCTCATCTTACTTTTTGGGAAAAATCATACACAAAGCCACACAAATAAGATTTGTTTGGCTTTGTAAATCACAAATGTTATTTTGCATCATGGCTGTGTCAAAAAAGTCTTGCATCTAGGATGCACAATGTTATTAAATCTGCCGCCTTGTGTACATGTCTTTAGAGCATCAATAAACCACCTACTTAAAACAAACTGGTGTCCTCCTTCTTCCTTCTTCCACTAGAGGGTGGGACTATAAAGAACTTCTTCAGGAAGGGATAATTCTAGCCTCCATATACTTAATAACATCTAAACTTTCTTCACTGTACTTTTGTCCTGGAACTAATATATTTGGAGGGTGAGTTACACATATTAGATTGTTGCAGCTGATTAATACTTTATTCCTGCGATCATGATTCAGTTTGCTTCAGTTGCATCATGCAGCACTGTTCGGCCCCTGGGGAGTCCACTCTATCAGTAAGGGCAGGTTGGGCAGCCTTCATTTGCTGCTGAAGGAGGAAGGAAGCCCTTCCAGAAGCTGGGAAAAGGAGCATTTCTCTCAAGGTTCTATGGTGACTGCTCTGCTCATGCCAGCTGTGGGGCTTCTGACCTGGTAGTTTGCGAAATCAGATGCCTAGGCAACGGTGGTGGAAAGGAAGGCCTGAGGTCCTATACATGCAGTGGTGGTCCTCCACCACTAGGCGGAATTGCAGGTGGCACGGCACGCTGTCTCCTGTTTCATACCTCAGGCGAGCAACTGCCATAGGAAACATGGGCCAACATACATGCTTGATTAATTGTCACAATTTAAGTGGTAGGCCCTTATTTTAAAGGCACTGTTTTTTGGAGTTCTGACACTTCCATCAGTCCCAATCCTTTCAAACCCACTGTTACACTCTATGAGGCAGATGTACGACCATATCATTTTGTGACTCGCAAATTGCGACAAATTGCACGTCGCAATTTGTGAGTCACAAAATGCTGTCTACAACAGTGTCTAAGACACTGTTAGTGATTCCCAATAGGGTCACAAATTACATGCCTCATGAATACTAATGATGCTGTCGCAATTTGCAACCCCATTGGGAATAGCTTGCACTCCCAGGGATGGTGACCTGCTGGAGTCAGGAGACCACCATGCCTGGGACTGCTTTGACAATAAAGCATTTTTTTTTAAATGCATCCTGTTTTCCTTGAAGGAAAATGGGATGCATTTAAAATATAAAAATTAAAGTTTTAGGTTTCATTTCTTAAGGGCAGGCAGTGGTCCCTGGGACCCCTTAGTGCTCTTAAAAAATGTTTGTGCTCGCATTCCCAAAGGTTCCCTAGGCACCCCTTCCCGTTTTCGAGTGCTTTACCACCCTTCTAAGAAGGGTGGTAAACTGCAATTGAGGTTGCAAAACATTCATACATGGGTTATGGACCCGCTATTAGGAAGAAATGCCCTTGGCAAGCCCCTTTCTAATAGCAAGTCGCTAACCCTATTTTGCGAGTCGCTAACGGATTAGCGACTCATAAAATAGGGTTAGTACATTGCCCATCCATTTTTTGTGATCGCAAAAGGGCCAAATAGCACTTTGCGAATGCAAAAAAACGGTCGTACATCTGGCCCTTGGTCTGTGGAGAGGTGTCTGTAGAGAAGCTTGCAAGCACATGCATGGTTCCCAGCACCTGGTAGATGGCTGTCTTTTGTATTCTGCAGGGTGGTGATGCACTATGTTCTCTCAATTGTGTCACCCAAGGGCATAAGATATACAAAAAGGACAAGGAGAATATTTGCAGACCCATTATTAGTACAGGAGACATTGAGAAGCACCAGCAAATAGTTCACATTCTATCATGGTACCTGTGGCCATCTGAAGTATGTGTCCTTCCCCAATTCAACATGGCGGACAGTAGCACTTCTAGATTAGGAGGAGAAGGGACAGTATATAACCCTGTATCACCCGGCCCCCTTTCATATGCACATTCATTATTTTGTGGTTCCCTTTTTCAGACTACCTTCTTGTATTTAACAACATGTCACTATCAGTTCTGCTCCCAAGCATTGGGTGTGCTGCCCTCACCATATTCTCTGCATGTACCACTGGAGTTTGCTCACACTGTGGGTGATGCCTCACCTGCAATCTACAGTGGTGGGCACAACCAACAGCGCATTGTTTTAAGAACTGTTGTTCTTCTAATAACACTGTATCTTATAACTACTGTGCTTCACCATAATTGGTGGATGAGTACATAGCAAGTGGTAGAACCCTGAAAGTCTGCAGATTGCGCCAGTGCGTCTTTCTTCCCTGCCCTTCTTACTTGCTTCCCCCAGAGTCTTTTAAGACCCTGGAGGTTTCTAGAGCTACTAGAACTTGTATGGGTTTCACCGATCCCCATTTTAAAAAAATTGTGAAGGATTATCAGGGGTGAGTATAGCAGCTGGTCCTAGTGGAATCTCTGGGCCTGATGATGTGATGCTAAGAGATCCCAGCAAGGGCATAGCTTGGTCAGTAATATTAGGTGGGTGGGGGTTGAATGTGGGTGAGCTTCAAATTTCCCCACAATCATGCTGTCATACTTTGGTAAAATACATTATTTGAGAAGCAGAGCAGGATGTGGCTTAAGGTAAGGGGCAGTATGAAGGGGTAGCAGTGAGGATTGTTAGGGTTACTTAAACAACACTGTGTTGTAAAATAACCTACAGTTTTATTAACTTCAAAAGGAGAGCGTGTGAGTTTGTGTATATATTTTTGTCTGTGTCTGCATGTAGAAATCCTAGGTGAAATCCGGCAGCCACCTCACCATATCCAACTGAAAGGCCCTGTATCTAACTATTTACTAGTGAATAGATTTATTAGTGGGGTGCAACATCCCAAATACCCTCCCCGAAGCTCCACCTCTGGATCCCAGGGCTTTTGCCTCAGGTTATATCCAGCACACAAAAGGTGATTGAAGGAATGTTCGCAATAAATCTGCCAGAGGTCTCCAACTTTTTCTGTAGCAAGGGCTGCTAATGTTAAATAAAAATAATCCTGAGCTGTTAATATTATTAGTGTTTTAATAGTTACCACACCAGACAGCATAACATTTTTGGCCATCATATGCAAGATTACCAGCAATCCCCTCGGTTCTTGGAAGTGGTGCTAAAGGTGCCCAGATAGCCAAAATCCAAAAGTGGGAACTTAGATGCTTTGGTTAAAAACTGCTCTAAGAACCAGGAGGAGACCGAGACCAACCTGCTCATCTGTCCGCCCAAGGTGCATCGCTGGTCGGATTAAGTTTGATTCTTCTCCCTATGCGTTCTTCTCTGCAGCAGCAAATTCGATTCAGCGGTTCGCCAAGAGTTATCCGACCTCGTGGAACTGTCTTCGGCTACAGCCCTCTGCCTTGTCCCACTGAAGATTTGCAACTTCTATTTTGGGACTAATTTGAAACATAGAAATCTTCACCACGGATTTGGCCCAAGGCCATCCGGCGATGATGCTCCCTTTTCGGACAGCTCCTGCAACCTTGCCCCACTGAACTTTATCTTCTCAGAATATTTATCTCAAGAATTTTTCCAAGTCTGAAGGTAGGCACTGACCGGGCTCAACCACTTCCTGTATCCGTACTGTTCTTCATTGCATTCTGCCATATTTTTCGACTTTGATCCGGTCTCACGCAACTAAGGGGCATATTTACTAGAGAAGTGGCAGAGGGTGGTGTTAGCCTCCTTGGCTTAACGCCATGCTCCTCTACTTCTGAAATGCAGAGCTGCACCATATTTACAACAATATGGTGCAGCCCTGCGTTTTCCCCCGCACTGGCGTTCAATTTAGCAGGCTAGCTAAGTACAGCGTGAAAGGGTGCCTTATTTACAAGGCAGCATTAAGCCTTGTTAAGTGGCTTAACGCTGCCTTGTAAATAAGGTGAATGACATATCGCCACAGGAACGGCACTAAAAGTAACACTCCTGTGGTGACAAGGGTCTGTAAATATGCCCCAAGATGTCTGCAGTTGGTGCTTTGATCTTGTAGGTGCTCGTTTTTACTAAAACATTAAGAAATCATAACTCTTGTTCAGCAGATTGGATTTTTTCATTTTGATGTCAAATAATGTATTAAAATGTACTCTATTTTTCTAAATTGGTTTGGTATTTTGCTTGTGTTGTTTTCACTTTATTACTGTTTATGTGCTGCATAAATGCTTTAATCAGTGCCTCTAAGTTAAGCCTGACTGCTTTTTGAGTGAAGCTACCCAAGGTTAAGCACAGGTTAATATAATAACTTTTTGTGGTTCACCCTGCAAGGGATTGACCAGCTCTCACATCCAACAGGATGTGTTAGGCAGGGTGTTTACCCTGGAAGGGGTCATCTTTATGATAACTTAAAGGACCAATATCTAATACCAAAACTATCTCCTGACCCGCTTTTCCTGCAGTTTCTAAACTGTGTATGGCTCGGTGCCTCAAGGTCTATGAGGACCAGACATTCAAGTTCCCAACACAGGGTTGCAAAAACTAATCATATCTGTCAGGAAGCCCTTCAGAGAGGGCTAATTGCCTACCATGATGAGATAGATCATGGCAGAGGCAGGTATTAATATCTCAGTTTTCGGAGCTCACTCCATGAGAGGGGCTTACACTCCAAAGGCATTTACACTAGGAGGACACAAATGGATAGCATAAATGCCGTGGACTGACCAATTGGTTTGACCTTTAAAAACATTTATTTCAAACCAGTGATGGGGTGGCATGATTGATGATGAGTAAGCTTTGAACATGCATAGTCCTCTGCTCAGGTCCTGACTTAGATCATCGATCATAAAATGTCCATGATGACACTGTTTTGGTATAGTATATGATTTACTGAAGATCTAAAGACAAGTATACAAGATGTTTAATCATTTGGTGCATGGTTTATAGATTTATGATTCTTCATGATGTTGTTTATAAGGATTTCCAGAATAAAGTTAAATAGTGTGCATGACAATTT
Source organism: Lissotriton helveticus (assembly GCF_964261635.1). Taxonomy (NCBI): domain Eukaryota; kingdom Metazoa; phylum Chordata; class Amphibia; order Caudata; family Salamandridae; genus Lissotriton; species Lissotriton helveticus. The sequence goes on along the minus strand of NC_136063.1, from coordinate 177,841,816 downwards.
ACTGGTTTGGATTACTAATGAAAAGGTACAGTTTATCAGGATTTTTCTTCATAATGGTACCTGTTTTGCTGGATTGGGATGACGTAGCAGTGACAGGAGTGTGCCAGGATCAATTGAAGACTGGTGCTAAAAAAGAGGAAGTGCTGTTTTTTTCTGTGGGTTGATGTCTTAAGGTTTCAGATCTCTAATTGACTTCTGTTGTACGTGTAATCTGTAGTTAAGTTGAATGTTTCCTTGTTTTCTTGGCTGTTGAGAAGGTTAAAATGCATAATCCTCACATCTTTGCCCTTAATAGAATTGAAATGTTCCTTCATGATATTAGTAGTCTAATTTGCAGATTATAAACATAACGATCTTTGTTTAAGGATCTCATCAGAAGGTTATTAACACAAAAAGACAAAAACATGAAAACAATCAAGAACTAAATAAAGTCACAGAAAATCAAAGCATCTCTACAAGATCTTGTACTATCCCCATTCAAAAGGGATTTTAACAATTTTCACTCGAAATCAGAACATAGAGTGTAAATGAACAAAAAGTGTTCTAAACTTTTAATATTCTTCTCATCACAGAGACAGGAGGGTAAATGACCTTCACTGCATTTTACAGTAAAACCCTTTACTGACAATATCTTAATTTAAATTAGTGATTAGGTCATAGTGCATCTGATGTATTGGACCAATCCAGATACGGCTCTCTACCAGGAATAGTCTTAATCTGAAGGCACATCAGACCTGTACTAATTAGGGTCCCTGTTTTGTCTTAACCATGGAAAACAGAGGGCACTACCAGTTTTATAAATCACCAAAACCATGCTGGTCCAGTTTCACTATGGCCGCTGGCCAATAGCATTGCAGAGGAATTAAAGGCTTCTCTCAAGAAACCACTATTGATAACCAAGACCTCCAACTTGTCAATATCCAGCATTCTCTGTGGGACATAGAGGGATCACACAGATAACTGTCACAAGACCACAGGTGTGATGTCTGCTGGAATTATGTTCAGGAGAAATTCTGAGGACTAAACTCCAGCAGCCTTCTGTCTAACTTACTCCTCAACTGCGAGGACCTGAGACACTACAGGGAAAGGGAAAATTAAACTACATATTGACAAATGAAGAAGGACACGAGTTTCGGATATGTAGAAGGTAACTGGTGATAGCGAGGCTATGTGGGATTCTCAAAGATCACCCTGTTAATGGCCCTAAAGCTATCAGTCCTACTGACACCACAGCCTCCATGATCATAGCATGGTGTAATGGTCGCCTTATCTCCCAAAATTCATGGTATTTCCATCACTTTTGGGGGTGAGCCTGGTGAGCTTTCTCCCATTGATGAACAGTCAGATAAGGAGGAGCAGTTTCCCAATCATGGAGGCCTGTGGACCTTATGCACACCGTGGCACATGCCATCGCGCAACTCCCAGTCTTCTCCTCTTTCCCCTTTTCACACCTCTCTCCTTGCTTCTTAAACCTGTTTCCCCAAAAATCTCCTATTCACGACCTCGTCAGATAGTCAGAACTTTAGAGTGACTCATCAATGTTGGCACTGGCGTAACGAAAAGTGAAGGGGCCTCCCTGCACGGTACTTAGGGGGGCCCCCTCTGGGCTCAATCAGGAGCTCTCCCAGCCAGAGTTCAGTGCCGAGGGGGCCCCTTGGAGCTAGGGGCCCCCGCGCACTGCGTGGGCTGCGGGGGCCTGTTGGGGTATATATAGTGAGTTCTTTTTCATAATGAAGGGGCATATACTGTCCCCATTTCCACCTCACTGCGGCGTCACATCCGGGTGGGATGACGACCTGTCCCTTCGCGCTGGAAGTGGTGAGTGCTGGCGAAAAGCAGGATGGGTAGAATGCACGAGAGCAAAGCTTTGTGTACTGAAGGGGGCTCGCGCTTATCTGAAATTGCAATCTTTGATACTGAGACATGCCTCCTCTCTTATCTGATGTGATTATATTTTAATTAAAGGTTTGACAAGTACGTTCACCTGATCTCCTCTGATGTGTAAACTGCAGTCACGGCATGCTACAGATAGCGCATGAATATTTTTTTTTTTTATGTATCGATTCCAAATGTCCCGTTATCCTTCCAGGAAAACAAAATTAGTACATTATTTTGCTTAAACTTTATTTCTCAAAATATCTCTCGGTAAAGGGTCGCTTGTGTGTGTGAGGGGGTTTCAGTGGGGTACAAACGCCACTTTAAAGCTGGTGGAACACAGAGGAGCTCGTCTTACAATAAATATATCCTATTATATAATATACCAGACAGATCTACAATGAGATTGTAGTAAACATATTCTCACTTTCCTCCGGAATTTCTTATTTCTACTATTTTTTTTTTTTGCTTTTAAAGTCAAGTCATTTCGACTCTGCAGGGGTTGCTTAAAAAAATACCAATTGACGTCCCCCATCCATCGGGTTCAGACAGGCTGCCTCCTTAATGCAGGGTAAACAACAACAACTCAAGCGGACAGTTTGAGGTACTGTCCTTCTACATGAAGTTTAGGTAAAGTGTATGCAAAATGGTCGAATCTGCTCACAGTAGCCTCGCGCCAGCGGTTGGTAAATTAAGTTCTTCTATGATTGAATTTCATTCTCCCCCCACCACCTCCCGAGTGTGTATGCACTGGGCACACTGCAGAGCCCATGTCTCCCAGTCCTCAAAAAATGGTACAGGAAGTCCTAGAGTTTGTGAAGGCGCCAGGCGACCACAACTTAACAAGTAAAGCTTCATTGTAAGGCAAGTAGATGTCATGGGAATGGATATATGTTTTTTGGGAAGCAAAGAACTGTAGAATAAGATTTGTGTAGGTTAAAAGGTCAGGGGACAGTTGCACTATCAAGCCAGACCTAAACATTCTTTTAGGTTAATGACGTCCTTCCTATTTGTGCTGGCAGACAAAACACCATTTAGTTATCTAATACACGTTATAAGCATTACAATGTCATGGGTGACCCTGAAAGTTCAAGCTCTGGCGACCGGACCACCGACAACATGACCGCCCTCAAACACGCTACCCGCAAGCACCACCAGCTCATCCGCACCACCAAGAAGAAATCCCTGAAGGAACGACTGGACAACAACGCCCACGACAGCAAAGAGCTCTTCACTATCGTCAAGGAGTTCTCCAACCCCAGCACCGGCACCAACGACATCACTCCGTCACAAGACCTCTGCGACTCCCTCACCTCGTTCTTCCACCGCAAGATCGCCGACATCCACAACAGCTTCGGCGCCCCACCCACGCACCCAACCGTCGAACCAACGCCCCCCACCGCTACCCTTCGCACCTGGACCACGGTGACCACCGAAGACACAGCCCGCACGATGAACACCATCCACTCCGGATCACCGACCGACCCCTGCCCACACCACGTCTTCAACAAGGCCGACTCCACCATCGCACCCCAACTCCGGAACATCATCAACGCCTCCTTCAACACCGCCACCTTCCCGGAGAGCTGGAAGCACGCCGAGATCAACGCCCTCCTGAAGAAACCTACAGCGGACCCCACCGATCTCAAAAACTTCCGCCCCATCTCGCTCCTCCCTTTTCCTGCTAAAGTCATCGAGAAGATCGTCAACAGACAGCTGACCGCCTTCCTCGAGAGGAACGGATCCCTCGACCCCTCGCAGTTCGGCTTCAGAGCCAACCACAGCACTGAGACCGCCCTCATCGCAGCCACCGACGACATCCGGACCCTGCTCGACAAGGGGGAAACAGTGGCCCTCATCCTCCTAGACCTTCCAGCGCCTCAGCAACATCGGTATCCAAGAGAAGGCACTGGAGTGGATCATCTCGTTCCTCGCCGGAAGAACACAAAGAGTCCGCCTCCCCCCGTTTCGCTCCGAGGCCACCGAAGTCATCTGCGGCGTCCCGCAAGGATCTTCACTCAGCCCCACCCTCTTCAACATCTACATGAAACCTCTCGCAGCCATCGCACGCCAGCAGAACCTCAACATCATCTCTTACGCCGACGACACCCAGCTGATCCTCTCCCTCACCAGGGACCCCGACACCGCCAGAACCTGCCTACACGAAGGGATGAAAGACGTCGCCGAGTGGATGAAGGACAGCCGCCTGAAACTGAACTCGGACAAGACGGAAGTCCTCATCCTGGGATCTTCGCCCTCCGCCTGGGATGACTCCTGGTGGCCCCCAACCCTGGGCACCGCACCCAAGCCAACCGACCACGCACGCAACCTGGGCTTCATCCTGGACCCCTCCCTCTCGATGACCAGACAAGTCAACGCCATCTCCTCATCGTGCTTCAACACCCTGCGTATGCTTCGCAAGATCTTCCGCTGGATCCCGACCGAGACCAGGAAGACTGTCACCCGGGCACTCGTCACCAGCCGACTGGACTACAGAAACACCCTCTACGCCGGAACCACAGCCAAGCTACAGAAAAGACTCCAGCGCATCCAGAACGCCTCCGCCCGACTCATCCTGGATGTCACCCGACGCAGCCACATCTCCAGCCACCTGAGGAACCTGCACTGGCTCCCCGTCGACAAGAGGATCACGTTACGGCTCCTCACCCACGCACACAAGTCTCTCCACGACCTGGGCCCCAAGTACCTCAATGACCGCCTGACCTTCTACACGCCCACCCGCCAGCTACGGTACACCAGCCTCGCCCTCGCAGCCGTACCACGCATCCGAAGAGCCACCGCTGGAGGAAGATCCTTCTCTTACCTGGCTGCCAAGACTTGGAACTCCCTCCCCATCCACCTTCGGCTGACCCAGGACCATCTCGCCTTCAGGAAACAACTCAAGGCCTGGCTGTTCGAGCAGTAGCATACCCCTCCCCCCAAGCGCCTTGAGACCCTCCCGGGTGAGTAGTGCGCTATACAAATGGCATGATTGATTGATTGATTGATTGATTGATTGATAAACAAAATGATCACAGCTGTGCAGAGGGCAATCACTTTTTTGTGGAAGCACACAACTTCTGCCCAACTAAAACATGTACTCCTGGCATCCAAAATGTTGTTAAAAACCCCTCTCGTCTTCCCACATAATTCTATTTCAGGACAGGAGGCTCCGATTATGCTTAGTCTCATTTCTTTATTAGAAATGCCCAGCAGCCATAAAAACAGATAAAAACTACAAAACCCATCAACACTTGGGTCACAACCATAGAGTCTACACTTTATAAAGTCGTGTAGATAGTCCCACTTCCTCTTTGTTTGCATATCCGCAGCCAGTTAAGTGTACTTTCTCTTACCTGAATGTTTTTTTTGGCTGGTACTTGTTTATTTCATGTATTGCTGCTGTACGCTTTGCTCGCGCACTGTCTGTAAGCTGATATTTGGCGCTTTGCTTGCGTTTCAGCCCGCGTTTCTCGGGTTCGTTTTCGTGTTACAGCGAAACGCGGCTGGGAGCGAGTGTCTCCTCCCTGGAGGTCGGGCGCGTGGTGCCTGTGCCTTTGTTTATTGTGGAGTGGGAGTTTTGGGTTCGGTGGCCTCGTGCTTCTTGCGTGCGCTGTCTGGTTCCTGTAGGCAGCCGGTGACCGCGCATGCGCGGTGTTAATTTCGGCGCTCCATGTTTCTTTCTGTCACCGGAGCTTTAGAGAAGGTCGTCCTTGCGGCGCACACGCCCACAGCCTCAGGACTTAACCCTTTCGACGCCGGTGACTGAGGAAAGGTCCCCGGCTGTATAATTTGCTTAGGCTCTGCCTAGAGTCACGTTTTATGTTCGACAGCAAGCCCTCCCTCCACCCTCTATTGACTTTCCAGTAGTTTTTACTACAGAACTTGCTTGCTGTGAGGGTTTTTTCACTCCCCTTGAAATTTGCCTTTGGCAATTTTGTATTTCCATCACCTTGTGGGCAGATTTCACGATTTTCGTGCATCATGAGTGACTATTAGTATGATGAGGAAGGTGATTTTAATGAGGAGGCTCCCATGAATAAGGCGCTAGTACGAGCAATAACGCCCCTGAAGTGCCATTTAACGATGTATGCAAAAACAGCAGGGTTGGGTGCCTGCTTCAAAAAAGTCCTCTTAGTCTCCAGGCCATTCCCATGCCTCTGATTTCCGTAAGTTGGCGCAGTCTTTATCTTCCGTCAAACCTGCGGTGGTTGATGAAGATGTTGATAGTGATGACAATCATTCTTCTTCGTCCTCGGACCCTGTTCCTCCTCCACAAAAGAAAAGGAAATGCAAGGAGCATTTCGTGGATGCCCCGACTCACCCTCCAGTTCTGACCTTTGAGCCCACGGACATTGTCCATCCTCATTCCACGGCGTGGCTTCCATCCCCGACAGTGGCGGAATACGTGCAGCAGCACATCCATCAACCTTTTGAAAAGGAGGTACGTGCCCGCCTCCGCTCAGAATGTCAAAGGCCCGATCTGGTGGATAATTTGGCGGACACTCCAGAGGTGGACCCCACCATGATAACGTATTTACGCAAGTTTGCGAAAGATCCCAAAAAGGGTCTCGACAGGTCCTGGCGTTCTTGATCTACTGGGGCCCCTCACCAAGATTTTGGATCTCGGATTCCTGGCTAAAAGCACTTCTAGGATGGTTGACCCGGATGAACTGATAGAATGGGCACAGCGCGCGATTTGTCAGTTAGGCAACGCCAACTGCGCGCTCTCCAGTGAGAGGCGTAGATCTATTCTTCTCAAGCTCGACCCCAAGCTGGCAGAGCTTTCAACTTCTGAGTCTGGCCCTGCGGCTCAGGGCTTGCTTTTCGGCCAGCCCTTTTTGAAGGAGCTGACCCAATTTGTAAACACTTTTAGTGGGTTAGATAAGGCCCAAGCCTCTCTTCGCCGGACCTTTCGTCCGGTTTTCACCAAGGCCGGTCGAAACAGAGGACGTTCGTCCGGCCGCGGTCAACAACAGCCCTCACAAAGGGGGTACCAGTCCCATAGTACGGGGGGAAACCAAGATGCAGGCTATTCCCAGAAGACTAACTTCTACCCTTCAAGAAAAGGCCGTGGCCAGTACAGAAAGGGCCGTTCCGGTGGACAATCCGGAGGATATCAAGATTCCGCCACTTCAGGTGAGCCTGATTCCTGCATGCAGTGTTGTTCTGGGGGGCAGAATACGTTTTTTCCTCGACAATTGGCGCTTGATCTCCAGCGATGCATGGGTGCTGGAGACGGTCCAGGGATACAAGATAGAGTTTTACCAACCTCAACATCAGTCCCATCCTCCCTCTCCTCTTTGTTTCTCTCAAAGGGATCAGGAGTTCATCACCGAGGAACTCAAGTCCCTTCTCTTAAAAGGGGCAATTATACCAACCGTGCGTCATCCGCAGGGGTTCGTCAGCACGGTCTTCCTTGTGGAGAAGAAGGGAGGGGGCTCCTGTCTGGTACTCTATCTCAAGGAGTTCAACGGGGGAGTGGTACACAGATACTTCAAGATGGAGGGAATCCATCTTTTGAGGGATCTTCTTCGCGAGAAGGATTGGATGGTGCATCTGGATCTCAAGTACGCGTACTTGTCCATTCCCATCTTCCGTCCCCATCGCCGCTTTCTCCAGTTCCATTGGCAAGGGATTTGGTACGAGTATCAGGTTCTCCCGTTCGGCCTCTCGTCAGCACCTTGGTGCTTCACGAAGTTGTTGAGGCCAGTCGTGGAATCTCTTCGCAGTCGGGGTGTGCGGTTAATCATTTACTTGGACGACATCCTCCTTCTGGCGGATTGTCCTCTCAAGCTCATGTCTCATCTGGAATGGACCATAGACCTCTTGCAATCCCTCGCCTTTTTTGGTGAACGCGCAGAAGTCTGTGTTGAGCCCGACTCAAATCATAGACTTTCTGGGCTTCAAGGTCAATTCTCTTTCATGTCAACTTCTTTTGCCCAATCAAAAGATTTGTTATATCAAGAGGGAGTTGACTTCCATTATTACGAAACCGACTGTGTCATTGAGATTGTTAGCACGAGTAGTCGGTCTCTTGGCCTCTCCCCTGCAGGCGATCTTCCCGGCCCCGCTGCACTACAGGGCTTTGCAGCGTCTGAAAATTCGTCATCTCCAAAACGGCCTCAGGTACTCAGATCAGATTCCTCTCTCGGAGGACGCGAGGTCGGAGATGCAGTGGTGGCTGGATCATATGGAGGCTTGGAATGGTCGAGCCCTGTTCGGTGCCACTCCGGAAGTGGTGATAGAATCGGATGCCAGTCGCTGGGGTTGGGGGACCAGTTGCGGTCAAATATCGACAGGGGGTCGTTGGTCTCCCCAGGAACTATCACTCCACATCAATTGTCTGGAGCTCCTAGCGGGCTCCTTTGCGATTCGTTGCCTCTCTCCCCTTCGGTCCAACTGCTGTATTCTTCTCCGCATGGACAATGTGTCAGCGGTTCGCTACATCAACAAGTTGTGGGGGACTCGGTCGCGGTTACTGGCGGAGATTGCCAAAGATTTTTGGCAATATTGTCTGCAACAAAAGATCACGGTTATTGCAGAGTATCTCCCCAGCCACAGCAACCTTGTGGCGGATTGGAACTCGAGGTACCTGAGGGACTTCAGCGATTGGAGACTCCATCCCCGTGTGTTCCGTCGACTTCTTCAGGCATGTGGGCAGTGTCAGATAGACCTGTTTGCCTCCTGCCTCAATACCCAACTCCTGCTGTTCTACAGTTGGAGGCCGGATCCGGATGCCCTGGCCACAGATGCTTTTCTCCAACCGTGGCCGGCGACTCTGTGTTATGCCTTTCCTCCGTTTATGATGATCCCCAGAGTTCTGGCATACGCGAAACGCTATCAGACGGAGTTGATCTTGATTGCTCCTCTGTGGAGGGCTCAAGTGTGGTTCTCGGTTCTCTTGGAGATGGCTTGTGCGTTGCCGTTCCTTCTTCCCCAGAGGTGGAATCTCCTACTCCATCCTCTTCAGAATCCGCATCCCCTGATTCTGTCAGGCTCTCTCCTGCTCCTGGCGTGGCGGATTTCGGGGAACGCTGGTTGGTCCCGGGCCTTTCGGCTGACGCTTCCAAATTCATCAGCGACGCCTGGGCTCCGGGCACTCACAAACGCTACAGAGGTTCTTGGAAGCGGTGGAGTGATTGGTGTCTTCAACGACAAGTTGATCCAACATCGGCAGATGTCTCTGTGATGGTTAATTTTCTGGCCTCACTTGCCTCATCCGGCTTGGCATATCGCACTATAAATAATTTCCATTCTGCTCTTTCCGCAGGTCACCCCCACATAGACGGCAAGCCAGTGGGTGAACATCCCTTGGTGGCTAAATTGCTGAAAGGTATACGCCTGGCTAATCCTGCACGTCCTAAGTATGTTTCATTATGGGACGTATCGGTGGTCTTGCGTTTCCCGGACCACTGGCCGAACAATTCTTTGCTCTCCCGCAAACAACTATCTGCCAAGCTGACTATGTTGTTGTGTCTGGTTTCTTGCAAACGGGTGTCTGATGTCCGTGCTTTAGATCTGGCCGGACGCAGTTTCACTCCGGAAGGTGTCACGTTTCGCCTTTCTCGGCGTACCAAGACCCATACTGCGTTCATTTCTTATCCCTCTTTTCCTGCTCATCCTAATCTGTGTGTGGTGCAGTGTCTCAAGGATTATGAAGTAAGTACTTCAGCTTTACGTTCTGACATGCAAGGTCAATTATTGATCGCTTTGCAGAAGCCTTTTCGCCCCGTTACCCCGGCTACGTTAGCTCGATGGGTACGTTGGCTCATGGCGGAGGCGGGCATTGATGTGTCTGTTTTTGGGGCACACTCTGCTCGAGGGGCGATGTCTTCTAAAGCTTTCTCTATGGGTGTTACACTTTTTGATATTATGAAGGCCGCTGATTGGTCCTCTGATTCTGTTTTCAAAACTTTTTATTATAAGCCTATTGAGAGTGTTGCTTCTGTTGTGGTGGATCAGCTTTAAACAAGCATAATCAGAGCCTCCTGTCCTGAAATAGAATTCAAAATTTGCAAACATTCGTGACAAGAATTTTCAATTCTATTAAGGACTAGGAGGCGAGGATTATCCCACCCATTATTTACATGCATTATTGTAAATGTCTTGACGTTCATGCTTGTCTTCATGCTGACATGTTACCTTTGACTTGTTTCTCTCTACCCACCCTTATTTTTGTATGCTTATGTTTACACGGAATGTGTATTACGGCTCTGTGTCTTCTTTCAGGATCTGATCCCAAGTGACGTCTCTTCGTTGAAGCCCGGTTTTTCCTGCCTTCTTCTTTGAGGATTTGGGATCCCTGTTTTCTTCTGCTGTTGCATTTCTGGACTTTCCTTCATTTTCCTGCTGTTGGGATGTATTCCTTGATGGAGTTCCTGTTGACTTTCTGATTTGCTTGGACGGTATATCACCAAAGAAAGAGGAAGTGGGACTATCTACACGACTTTATATAGTGTAGACTCTATGGTTGTGACCCAAGTGTTGATGGGTTTTGTAGTTTTTATCTGTTTTTATGGCTGCTGGGCATTTCTAATAAAGAAATGAGACTAAGCATAATCCTCGCCTCCTAGTCCTTAATAGAATTGAATATTCTTGTCACGAATGTTTGCAAATTTTGAATTGTCTATCGACAGCTGCTCTTCAAGCCAGACTACAAAAAGGCCCCAGCAGCATCAGACAAGCAGCTTATCCAGAAAGCCAGGAGGAACTGCCTTAACAACCACCTGCAGCCTCAATAAATATAGGAGAGAGAGTGTGTGCAGAGTTCCTGTCAGCACAGGTTCTCTGTGAAAATAAACACTGTTCTTTTCAGACCATAACATGTCTTGGGAACATGTTGAAACGTCGCAGCACTGGATAAAGATAAAACTAAATAATGTCTAAACTTGAGCCATTGTGATGCTTGAATCAATAAAACCAATCGAAAAGCAGAAAACCAAATTACTACACAGACTCTCCCTTTAAAGAATACCAAAAATAGAAGATAGGTAGGTCATAAAAAAATCTTTACATTGTAGGTAGCCTGAAAGTGAATTTTGATTATCTGATGGTGGAATCAGACCTAAAACATTCTTGGGAGTGTTCTTCATTTATGAAAGGACCACTTGTAGGCGTGTTCAAAAGTTCTTCTCTCCAAACTTCTGCTGAAGAAAATATTGGTTTCCATTTGTATCAGGATTGCAAATACTATTCGTCAAAAGTGTATCTTTGTTATCCGTACCGTAATTCAAAGATAAACAATCAACATTTTTAACAAGTGATTTGGAGGCTAAAGCCTCCTCTTGGTATGCTTTACTATCTTCAGAGTTAAACTCATAAAAAACAATTTCTGGCCATCATTAACAATGATAGAGGTTTTAACTAATCTTTGAATACCCCACCATAATCCATTGTTAATTTTGGCAGGGATTCTACCTGTTTTGTATTATTTTATGTCTTTGAAAACCTCGAAAGCATTTTTTTACATTAAAAAGTAATTTTATTTTGACACAGTCTCCCACGTTGAATCCTGGCCTATGGTTGTTTGTCTTTTGAAATATAGAGTGTTTCTGTTCAATTGTGGTATTCATTTTTTACTTTGCCTCTAAATACATGTTTTTAAATTAAATATAGGCATCCTCTAATAATATTGGGTGAACAGAGATATGCCTTATTAGCAACACAAGTGACTCCATCCAGCCTATTGAAAGTGGCTTCTTGCACCCCTCAACAATCATGCTGCTGAATCTATATAAGAAGCCATTTGTATGAAAAAATATAAAAACTGTTTCGCTGCGAATAATCCCACATCCTTGTAAAATGTCCTGAAACCCTAGAGACGTATAATGAACGCGATTGTTTGAATTCAAAAGTTCAGGCAAAATTTCTCTTTTTAACATTCTCTTCTAAACTATTTCTGTGTTGTGTTGCAAAATCTAGCACAGAGAGCTATGAACTGCCATCAAAGAGATGCATGCAAACTGCATTATACAAGTTAGTAAGTTACATTGTTTCCCCAGTATTTCAATATCATGATGCTGATATAAAAGGTTTGTTTGGGTAGAAATAAATTCTTCTTATTAAAGTCAAAGCTAACCACTGTGTTATGTTCTGAACACTGAGTCTGTGCTTCTCTAGACCAAACACTCTTACAAAATGCCTAAGTATGGTTGACATGTGAATCCTACACCTTGTAGTCCTTTTTGCCTTGTGCAACACTTTCTATACACTGATTTGCACACGTAGATTCATTGTCTCTGTATGTGTGGGATGTAAAGTTCTCCGACACCATACACTCATACAAGACGTGGTATAGAACATATTAAAAAGTGTGACAGAGGGGCTATGGAGAGATGAGAGGCACCATTCGAGGGTGATAGTGAGATAATCACTGGAGAGGCGAAACAAAGATTGTCGTATCCTGATGAACAGTAAGGTCATCATTTACTATGCTTTTAAAGCGAATACAATTATAAATAAAATGGCAAATGTGTTGTGGAATGCACCATTGCATATGTTTTAATATAAAATAATAGCATATTTATTAATTTGAGTATATGTTTGTTTATCTTTTGAGAATAACTGTTTTAATATTTGAAATTTAGAACATACAAATTGCTTGAAGGTCCCCGGATTTAAGTAGTGACTCAGTAGGTGTCTTCAGGAGTCAAAAGGTTGGGAACCACTGTACTAGACAATACTTCATATGGGCCTAATATATCAATTGCTACTACCTTCTAAGGTCCACAAGACCTGGCATGTAAATTAGAGATCTTGATTTTAAGGGATGTGTCTGGGTTGCATATTATGCACCTTCTAACAAATTTAAAAAATTGAAAATACATATGAATCCACATGTAGTTCTCTCTAATTGTTTTAGTTAATACAAAGTGCCCTTCATGCGCTAACTAAAAAATACTCTGTCTTCGGCCTTTGAAAGTAATGAGCCAACCTTCCTTGAAAACTATATTATTGGTCACAGAAATCATATCTTTTACCTTCCAAAAAGTTTGCAACCCTAAAACTAAACACCTCTCCTCTGGCGATCCTTCCATATAAAATTTGATGACGTCCTTTAGGCCTCCGACTTCACGCATGACCTTCTCCCAATCATCCTCTGAAAGTTTTTTTTACCACAAAAATGACCCATGTCATTTGCTGGTGCAACCACACATTCCTCTGAAGACAGCATGTTTCCCAGACAGTATTTTATTTTACTTATTAGTTTGGATCAATGATTCACCACAATATTGAAATCACCTGGGATATATATGAGTTCAAAATTGTACAAGTACAATTTTCTTATTAGTCTGGATGATTCTTTCCAAGCTCCCACTTTATGGAGTAGCCCTAGAAGTGGTACATGATCAGTTCTGATGTTAAACTAACACTAAATACTCCAACTCTCTGGCCAAAACATACCTTTTTCCATCTGCAGGACCATGCTCTTCTCATGCATTATGTTAATAAGGTTTTCTAATCTACTCAATGGTGTCTGCATACCCCAACATGTCATCTTGGAATGTTATTGTGCCTTTTTGCTCCCCCTATAAAATAAACATGAGTTTCTGGAATAAATAAGCAGCTGATTCTAGTCCAAAAGTTATCCATATGTAATAAGAAGCACCATCTGCAGTTTATAAATGTGCTTAAGTGGTGACATGGTGGTTCTAATTTCACTTGATGGTATGCAAATTTTAAATCTAGTGAGGTAACATACCTAGCACCCTCCAAAATGGCTAAGAGTTCCTGAATTTTAGGAAGTGGGAGGCAATTGAGCTGTATTTGAGAAATCTCAAATTGGCACACAACCTTATCAAGACAGTTTTTTTAACCAATAATAACTGGGGCAACCTATTCAATTGAATAAATCAGCTCAATGACTCCCTATGCCTTCGTCCTTTTAACAGGGAGCCTAATTCTCCTCTCACACTTAATGGCACATCTCTCTGTTTGTGTATAATGGGTACTGCATTATCTTTCATTTTAATATTGTGAGCTAATATTAACAGTTGTCCCAAATCTTTTCAGAATACAGACTTAAATTTTAAAGTAGGCATTTTCTATAGCTGTGGTGACGGCCATACGGTATATAGGGATGTCTGATGATGGATGAAGATCCATGCCTTTCTTGATGTCTCCACCCTAAGATGTATTGTCCCTAATGCGTCACATAGATTTTCCCTAAAATGGATCAACACATATTATGGCTACAAAGAATCGCACAATGGAAATGGATTACTTCCCATGCCCAAAGAATGACACATCCACTCTCTGCAATGGTCTACAATGCCCATTCTTCCTGTAAAAAGACTCTGAGATAAATGTAAACGGCATTCCTGAATCAATTAACATCATGGTAGACACATTATCTATAACAACCTTACACTTAGATCAACTACAAGGAGAACATTAATATCCTCTTTGACAACAGTGTTAGTAAAATATCGAAAATTGTGAGTGGTCTTCTTTTCATCTACTGATGATATGTCTCTTTGACAGTGCTTATCATTACTAGAAAAGTTATCGGGGTTTCCAATGCGGTCACTTTCATCGCTGGAAGCATCTGTAATCACATTGATGTGATGTTGTGATTTGTAAACACTTGGGAAGTGACCAGTTTTCCCACAATCGAAACAGTCTTTGTTAATAGCTGGACAGCTGTTTTCTTTACCACATATTGCCTAACATATTTTCCCTAGATGCTTTGAAACACTTATTTTTGTCTATATTTCCACAGACTGCAACAACTTGCAGAGTGTCATCCTTATCTTCATTGAGTAATTTGAATGACCTAAAAGATCTTTCCATGCCTTTTGCAATATCTATAACCTCTGCCGTGTAGGGTTATTACTCCTGAGAAGCTGTCTCTGTATCTTTTTATTAAAACAATACATGATGATCTGATCCCTAATATATTGCTTTGAGATAGATCCAACCATGCTCATCGTCAAATTGAAATAGGGGCATCAGGCGATCACAACTTAACAAGTAAGCTTAATTTTACAAAAACACCCCAGCCGTGTCGGGCAAGCAACTCATCCAGGGAGCCGGGTATTAATTGTCATTGCATCTGCCTAGAGCCTCGATTAATATAAGCGATTGCACGTACAAAGTAGTTGACAGGACGGGTGTGCTGCATACTGCACTTTTCAGACCATAACTTTGGGAAAATGTTGAAACATCGCAACACTTGATAACTTTAAAACTAACCAATGACTAAACTTCAACTGTTGTGAAGCCTGAATCAATAAACTAAATCCAAAGCACAGCAAGTAATACATTGCTGTAGTGTGCCAGCTATTCTGACTGGCTGCTCGGCCAATGTCCTAAAGAGAGACACCAATACCCTGCCTTTTAAATCATTCTGGTTGGTGGTCCCTGTAAGTATCTGCCAATCACAATGGTTAGCAACTTTCCACAAAACTGTATGCAGGACTGTTAGAAATGGGGGTCTATAGTTGCCAATGGTTTGCACCTTTGTCCAAATAGGGACCCATGCTTCTAATCAGGGAAAGTGGGATACACTCCTAAAATAACTCCTGCTCACTCCCTTGGTAGCTTGGCACGAGCAGATAGGCTTATCTCAGAGGCAGTGTGTAAAGCATTTGGGAACACATACAGTAATACACCACCCCAGTTTATAAAAAGAAGTAATCTTTACTTGACCTAACACAAGACCAAACAACAAAAATCCACAATACACTATCAAGAATATGACTTTTAAATGGTAGAAATAGCTTAGTTCAGTGTAGATGGTAAATGCAACACTTTACTCTCAAAATAACTTAGATGCATCATGCAAAACAAACAAAAGGGTCGCAAGCAAGATGATGCGCAGTTCCTTACACTCAGGGGAGTGGATGCAGCAGTTCTTTACTGCTGCGCAGGTGAGTTGACATGCCATTCCCTTACTGCGTGGGGAGTTGATGCTCGGTTTCTTATTGCATCCCGGTGCGATGCAACAAGATGGCTCTTCAATGCAATGCTTTGGTGTGATTCAACTTGGACGCGATGCGTGCTCGCCAGACGCGGCCTTGCGACGATCCGGTGACCCTTGAGCCGCTACAGGCCCTGAGATACTCTTCTCCGGTGATGCGATGGCAACCTCTGTGGCGGTGACATGCTTCTCCGGCGACGTGACACGCTTTTTCGGCGATGCGTCGGAAGACAGCTGTGGCGGCAGCACGTTCTTCGGCGTTGCGACAGCAACAGCTGCAGCGGCGACACGCTTCTTCCTCGTTGCGTCGTGCTTCCAGCTCCCAGCGACATGAAATCTCTTGAGGTGGTAAAAACAGCAGCAGGCACCTGTCTGCAGGCAGAATTCCCAGCAAAGAAATTCAGGGGAGCTGGTGGTGAAGTCTTTGTGTCCCTGAGACTTCAGAACAGGAGGCTAGCTCAGCTTCAAGTCCTTGGAGATCTTCCTCAATATGACAAAGTACACTCAAAGTTCCTTTTCTCCTTTTTCCTTAGCAATGAGTATCCACTGCAGGCCAACCCCAAAACACCACACAGCACAGGGCAGGGGTCTCCAACCTTTTCGGCAGTGCGAGCTACTTCTGATCCGTGAAAATGATTGTGAGCTACTAAAGGCCAAGCAACTTGTGAATCCTTCCCAAAGTCCTTCCACGCGCAGCTTCTTTGACGACGGATAAACAGATACCCATTTAGTGTCTGCAATGCACAATATGAAACCAGTGAGCCTGGTATAAGACCTTGCTCTCCACTTCAACAAACTACATACTCCTACCCTCTGCCATAACCAGCTAAGAAGACTACAACCATAAGAAATCATATGGACGTGCAGTGCTGTTCAACGCTGCAATCATACTAAAAACCATATCCTGCACATCTGTCTCTCACACCTTTTCATCCACCAAACTAGTACATTCCTTAACCGAACCCCGGTGGTCATCATGCACAACATGCAACACTTCCCACATAGGCTCACAAAATAAAGACAACACCTTTCCCACCACAAACCCTACTACATGGATTAGATTGCAGGGTAGTAAGCAGAATAAACAAATGCTGCAATACAATTATTTCATTACATCATACCTCCCTTTTCTACATTCTCACATGATTAGACCTTGAAATGCCTGAGTTCAGGATTTGCACTGTACAAATAATCTCCTAGCAGATCATAAATGTATTCCATGTAATAATAACCTATTCCACATGTATGATTCACATGACTTGCCACTTAGTTCATTATCATAGAATTGTCATCAAGGATAGTGGGAGTCCATGATTATTTCATGATTAAGAGCTATTACTTCTAAAAATGTCTCTTAATCTCCAGTACTATAATATGCTGTTCATAAGAAATGCTTAGGCATGTAGGAAAAATAAACATTATTTTCTAACATTCCATCATATTTTTGATTGACTTTTGTGCCACTGATTGCATTATTTTCAACTCTTTGCTCACGCAAAGAAGGGGCTACAGACCTTAGCTTGGCACTTGCACAGCTCCTCTTGTTGATTTATTAGCCTCGTTAACAACAGAAACATATTTAAACTTTTTTAAACGGGATACATTTGAAGTGAAATGTGAAGCCTTATTTTCCTCGTGCTTAAAATCAACACTTCTCACATGATATAATTATAATGTAATGAAATTAAAAGCATAATTTAACATGTATTTTTTTTAAAGCACCTCTTAGGTGTTCTCCCTGTCCACAAACCAGGGCCAGTAACTTAATTTTACATTACATTTCTCCCATTATTTCATTAAAATGTAATGAAAAGACATGTCCTATAACGTGCATCTGTAAAACACAGCTTCACCCATGGATATCTTGGTAATGAACAGATTGTTTTCATTACAAACCCATGGTACTTATTTTATAGACCTTGAGGGGTGTGGTGGGGTTATAGCTGAGTGAACGAGACAGGTTTGAAAACCGGGACCGGGCCAAACGCAGATCACGGAGGGTGCATTACCCCACAGTGAGTGACCTCGGCCCTGCAGTGAATTGTGATGTGTTGGCATGCACTGAAAACTACACAATGTTAAAAGGAAACCGTGACAACGCCGCAACACGAGCACAATAATGCAAGGCATAAATGACGAGGTGGCAGCCTGCCGTTGTCTCACTCAAAATAAAACAGCACAATCTGTTTTCATGTAACAAAAACGCAACAATGCACAACTAATAACCTCTATTTATCACCCGAACAATAAGGCGGCAAAGCAGAGCTAAAAATGAACACATTTTTTAGTTCAACAAGAGCTACATAATTTTAACATCCAAAGCCATTCGGAAGGAATTCGGTCCAACTTGTTTGAAGTACTGCTCGTGTTTGATTTAGAAGCCTCAAATAACGGAATGCACAGGCATCTATTTAAAAAAAAATAAAGTTGCTCTTGCCTCATACCTCATGTCTGTCTGGCTTAAGTTGGCTGATACTACATCTCCTGTATTTCAGCATGGAGATCCTGCAAGGCTGCCGCTCTGGCCGCAAAAATGCACAGGATCATAGAATGGAGACATGCAGCAAAAGGCGCACATAGTGGTTCTCAGAGGTCAGCAAACACTGCCCATGCGCTGGCCGACATCAACCACTTCACCCCGCCCCAGACAGGCTCAAATAGCAGCTGCTTCCTACGGCGGGAGTCCAACAACTACAAAATGCCTAAAAAACAAAAAACGACAATGATATGCTACTAAAGTGGATGTCAGGCCGTGAGCTACTGACAGGGCACCAGCGAGCTACCGGTAGCTCGCGATCGACCGGTTGGAGACCCCTGGCACAGGGGCAGTCTCCTCCTTCAGCTTCCTTGGATCTCCCCTTGACAAAGATTTGCCTTGATTCCCAGAAGTGATCTAAAGTTCTGGGCCTCAATATTTATACTACTAAATCCTTTGTTCTCTGAATGCAGAGAGTGTCTGTACCTAGTCAAAACCAGTTCTGTCCTCCGTGGTGCAGCTTCCAGGCAGGAGGCAGCATTGTTAAAAGCAGACCTGGCCCAGGTAGCTGAAAATACATCTCTTCCCCCTACTATCTATTCTATGTAGGCTCAGGCAAGTGAAAGGAAATCTCCTCCCTCTACTCTCTATTCAACCCAGGTCCTATTCAGCTCAGCCCTGTCTCATCAGACTGCTGGAGCCAAAGCCCTCTCCAGCCCCCTGTCACTCACAAACCAGACATGGAATGCACAAACCTAGCAGAGGCATACTGGATGGTTAGGCAAGAAAATACCTACTTTCTAAAAGTGGTATTTTCAAACAAAGAATATAAAAATCACCCACATTAAAAGATGTATTTTAACATTCTTTGTTCAGGCATACTAAACTCATTTTTCTACCTTGTTCCCTGGGTCAGTTAGGATTATAAGATGTTATAATCAAACTGCCCATTCTGGCCTTTGGGAACAGATAGCCTTGCAATAGTGAAAAAGGAAATTGGCTGTAATTCACTATCAGGACATGCCACACACACCTGGGCATGTCCTACCTTTCACATACAATGCACCCCGCCCATAGGAGTGACTAACATGTAGAAAAGGGAGGCTTAGGGACTGGCAAGTGGGTGCGCTTGCCAAGTCGACATGGAAGTCCCAGACTGCACACAGGCTCTGCAATGGCAGGCCTAAGCAACACTTTACAAGCCCACCACCAGCATTTGATTTACAGGCCCTGGGTACACATGGTGTACTGTACCAGGGACTGACAAGTAAATCAAATAACCAATCATGGAGTCACTAATCCTTTACAACAATTTACAATAGGGAGCACTTTCGCACTGAATAGCAGTGGCAAAGTGCTCAAAGCATCTAGACCAGCAAAAACATAGCAAAAACATAGGAGGCAACAGCAAAACATGGATGAGAGATCCAACCCAATGGTGCCAGGTCTAACATGTGTCCCCTCAAGCTGAAACGTGGGGAGAACTACCCACCCTCTTGGGAGTTCTCTTCACTAAGGCGGAAAAATCTGGACAGACCATCAGCATTGACTTGTTCTGTACTAGGGTGGTGTTCTACCGTGAAGTCCATCCCCTGTAGGGAAATGGACCACTTCAACAGCTTTAGATTCTCACCCCTCATCTGCAGCAGCCATCTGAGGGGCCTGTGGTCTGTCTGAACCCGGAAGTGAGTCCCAAACAAGTATGGTCTCAACTTCTTCAGTGTTCAGACCACAGCAAATGCCTCAGGCTCAATTGCACTCCACCTCTGTTCCCGTGGAAGTAACCTCCTACTAATCAAGGCTATGGGTTGGTCTAGGCCCTCCTCATTCATCTATGAAAGTACAGCCCCCACACCATGCTCTGAAATGTCTGTCTGCACAATGAATTCCTTTGAGAAGTTTGGCGCCTGAAGCATGGACGCTGTGCACAGCGCAGTCTTCAGAGCATCAAAAGCTTTCTGAGAGGTGTCAGTCCAGTTCACTTTATTGGGCTGCTTCCTGGAAGTCAGCTCTGTCAAGGGTGCAACAATGTTGCATACCCCTTGACAAACCTCCTGTAGTACCCCGTGAGTCCTAAAAATGCTCTCACCTCTGTCTGGGTCTTTGGGGGGTTCCCAAGCCAGGATGGTATCAATCTTGGGCTGTAGGAGCCCCACCTGGCCGCTCCCAACCTGGTGTCCCAAGTACACCACGGAATCCTGCCCGATCTGGCTCTTACTTGCCTTGACCATGAGGCCAGCCCTCCGCAGCGCCATCAACACTTCCTTTCATGAATCCATCACACAGCATGATTCCAGCACGCAGTTTTCGCAAGGTTCCTAAAGGAGCTTCTTCCTCTTAAAACCCACCCCTGTCCCGTGCATCCTGCACACCAAATTGGTATAAGGTAAATTATATAAAAACACTGTACATTTAGTTTGATGTGACATTACTGTAGTCTGTACCAATAGAGGATTTGTGAAAACCATGCTTCTATGACGTAAGGTTTGGGCAAAAGTATTTATTCTTAATAGCTAGATCTAATGGTCGCTAGTTTCATTGATCATTTTGAACTTTGTAAGACACAAACACGTATTGGTGGAAAACCGGCAAACCGGCAGGGAAGAACATTCAAGAAAAACGTACAGACACGCAGGAAAAAGGTGCGCAATGTGTCCTCAGTCGTTTGGGTGTGGCTCAAGTATAAATAGCCACACCCGACGTTGCCTGACACTTTGCCTTCTTTCGCCTTCGAGGAAGACTCACCTGTGCAGCCTCCGGAGGACCCGACGACTTGGCAACGCCCCTCGAGCATCCGGAGCAGTGGGACCTTCACTTTCGAGCTGCAAGAAAAGAAAGGGATCCGATTTAAGCTAAGTGAACATTTTCTCACTTTAAACTAAAGGCGCCCAACGCAAGCAAGCAGCAACTACTGAACAAACTTACCTGGCAATATTCAGAGACGATTCAGTTGAAATCGGTTCAAAGATAATTCCTGACATTTCATTTCCTGAAAGAAAAGAAGAGACTTTGAGACTTTTAACCAAAGAAAGCCTTTGAACATGTTATGATCATTATTCATATGTTATGTTTAGGAGTTTATTTTCTATTTTGCTTGAAATATTAGCATACAGGTTGTGAAGAACTAAAAATCAAGAGAGTAAAAAGAGTGAGTGAGACAAAGAATGGAATTAGCTAATTCTACAGCTTAAGTGGTAAAGTTTAAAATAAGAAAAATCAGTAACTGATTCTTATCATTAATATCTACTTAGGAGTACAATTATTACAGGACAGCACTCTCCACCTTCATGAAGACAATCAACGCTCAACACAAGACCCTTCACAACGACAACACGGACGCGACACCTAGCTTATGAAGTCGCAGGTAGGCTTTTTTGAGATTGACAAAAAAGGAATTACTTTAAGTTTTGTTAATCAGCATCATAATAATAAGAGCTGGAATTACAAATTCTTCCATGCTGCTTCGCAGGTCGACAACCAAGGAACAGGTAGCGTCCCCGATGCGGCCCTCCTCCTTAAATTCTATTAAATCAATTTAGTGTAATAATAAATCACTGGGTGTGGCCTAGAACTAAGGGAAGTTGGTCAATAGCGTCTCTGCGAAATCAACCTACAAGCATCCTACAGGTAAGAGTGTTGTAATCTGACAGAAGGCAAAGCCCACCGAGAATATTTCACCCAGATGCTATGGATCCAACTACCTCAGTTTCTTTGCAGGACATAGCAAGTATCTTGACAGACATAAGATCTGAAAATTCCGCCCTTAGAAGGGATATTACAACTCTTCAAACCTGTATTCAAGGTGCTACTTTTTCTGATCCTAGTTCCTGGAGCTTTTCTCACACTCAAAAACCAGTACTGAAACCACCAACATTTCAGCCTGGACTTCAAACTTTACATATGAGTTCCTCGAATACACCAATCCAGATCCAGGTAGTTACCCCACTACCAGTTCCCTTAGCTCAACCAGAAAGATTTTATGGGGACAGTAATACGTTCACATTTTTTTAAAATCAATGGCATTTGCATTTCATAGCCAAACCTACAGCTTCCCCCAATGATTCTTCTAAAATAGCGTTTATATTATCTTATTTAGGGGGAGATGCAGCCCTTTGGTCAGTGCCAATTGTAGAACGTAATGACCCAATTCTCTATGACCTCAGACGATTTAAGAATACTATGAAAAAGTTGTTTGCTAAACATGTTTTTGTTCAGTCTGCAGATCATGAACTACTTCATTTAAAACAAGGGTCATCAGATTTTCTACATTATATTTCTCAGTTCAACAGATTAGTAATTGAAGCTGATTGGCAGGAAGGAAAAAGAGTTTCTCTTTTTTATAAAGGCCTAAAAGACGAATTAAAATATATGATTACACAAATTTTGGATCCACCAGATGACATAGAAGAGTTCATAGATTTGGTAGTAAAATTGAACCATCGTTTATCAGAACATAAAGGAGAAAAAGGGAAAGTTGAAACAAGGTTGTTTTCCTTTAAAGTCAGAGTTAGTGTAAAAACTGAACCTACGACTAAAATAGATTTAGGAGAACCAATGCAAATTGGTACTATAAAAGGACCTCTGTCAAAAGAAGAGAAGGATAAAAGAAGAAAGTTAAATCAATGTCTGTACTGCGGCAAATCAGGACATTTCATTAAAGAATGTCCAATACTTCCTAATAAACCTAAAGGAAAGGTTATAGATGCTGGTTTAGTTCAGCAGTCGGAAAACTGACATGCTCGACGAAACAAGAGGTCAGTTTGTCGAGTCCATTATCCAGTTTGGCCTCCATTACTCCAGATATAACTTTCCAACACCTTAGTATTAAAATTTCTTTACAATCTCACTCTAAAGAAGGAAGAGTGTGGTCAGTTGATGCTTTAATTGACTCAGGCGCCACAGGCAATTTTATTGACACACACTTTATGCACGAATTAGAACTTAGGTCAGAACCCAAACTTCACCTAGAGGTAGTCAGAGCAGTTGACGGAAAGGAATTATCTTCTGGACTCATACAGTACCATACAGAGACTCTTCAAATGACTTGTTCATCCATACACAAAGAAGAAATCACATTTGACATCACAGATGCTCCGCAACACCGCCTTATTTTAGGAATTCCATGGCTTGTAAAGCATAACCCGAAAATCGATTGGGTGAAGAAAACTGTTTCATTTAATTCAGAATTCTGTCATTCTTCTTGTCTTCAACATCAGGTTCCGGAACTATTAGTACAAGGTTATGATTTTCCTATGGACTCAAAGAGTGTATTATTGTTGGAGGGAGTCCCGAAAGAATATTCGGATCTCTGTGATGTGTTCGATAAAAAAAAGGCCAATACCCTACCACCACACAGGGACTTTGATTGTCAAATTGATCTAATGCCCAGAGCTACCTTGCTGTGTAGTAGGATATATGCCCTCACTGAAAAAGAAAACAAACACCTGAGGGAATATCTAGATGAATACCTAGCCAACTGATTAATTCGACACTCTAAATCACCAGTGTCGTCCCCCTTATTTTTTATCCCAAAGAAAGGAGGCGAATTGCGTACATGTATTGACTACCGTGCCTTAAATCATGTGACCATTAAAAATAGATATCCGCACCCGCTTATTCCATCTTTATTAGATCAGTTGAAAGATGCTACCATTTATACCAATTTGGATCTGCTAGGAGCCTACCATTTGGTGAGAGTCCAAAGTGGTGATGAATGGAAGACCGCATTCCGTACCAAATTTGGCTTATATGAGTACCAAGTCATGCCTTTCAGACTCTGTAATGCTCCAACAGCTTTTCAATTTTTTATAAATGAAGTCTTAAGAGAGTATTTGGATATCTGTTGTACGGTCTACATAGACGATATTCTCATCTATTCAAAGTACACCACATAACATGTAAAACAAGTAAGAGCTATTCTTCAAAAACTACTTGACAATTCCTTATTCATAAAATTAGAAAAGAGTACCTTCCATACCACAAGAGTAGAATTCCTTGGGTATATTTTAAGTCCTGAAGGAATTGAGATGGATCTAAAAAAAAAATCAGGCTGTACTCGATTGGCCCAGCCCTTCCACAGCAAAACAAATTCAGATTTATTTACGATTTGCCAACTTTTAGAGGCGATTCATTTGTAATTTTCCTCATATTATTACACCAATAACTAGGTGATTACGAAAAAATGCAAAATTTGAATGGACTAAAGATGCTGAAAAAGCTTTTCAAAATTTAAAACAACAATTTACTTCAGCACCTATCCTAATGCATCCTGATCCTTCCATTCCCTTCATAGTCGAAGCAGACGGTTCACAATTTGCAGTTGGGGGAATCTTGTCTCAAAGGCATAAGGAGTCCGGTCAGATGCATCCCGTACCGTATTATTCAAGAAAATTTACCCCTACGGAACAAAACTATGCTATTGCGGATAAAGAATTATTAGCCATAAAAGCAGTCTTTGAAGAATGGCGCCATTACTTGTTAGGTGCTAGACATCCAGTGACTATTTATACAGACCCTAGAAACTTGCAAAGTTTACGTTCTGTAAAAGCTCTCAACGCAAGACAGGTAATTTGGATACTTTTCTTTAATGATAACAATTTCATAATCACTTATCATCCAGGAAAAGAGAATCAAAAAGCTGACGCTTTGTCACGCATTGGAATTCCTGACGAAAAAGATTGTTTTACAGACATAATCCGACCTGTATTGTCAGATCGTTGTTTTAAGATAGGAGCTACTTATACTGATGTAGTAGAAGATATAAAAAAAGGTACAAGAAAGACAATTACAAGAGTGGCAAAACCAGTATCATTTATTACAATTAAAAGACGAATTGTTGTACATGAATGAACACATTTTTGTACCTACTCAAATGTTACAAACTAAAGTAATACAATTGCATCATGATACATTGATATCTGCACATCCTGGGATAACAAAAACTTGTCATTTAATCAAAAGAAAGTTTTGGTGGCCTTCTATGTTATCGGGGGGAACATCGTTTACAACGTGGTGAAAACACCGGGATGCCTTTACAACGACGCCATTACAACGCAAGTCGTTACTACGACTTGCACTGGATGGCGCTGTTGTATAAGGAATATTCTAATTTTATATTCCAACACCTTCCCTACTGTTACGTGTACTGGTGTTGGAATATAAAATTATATTATTCCACAATCCACGCCCTACAACGCAAGTCGTTGTAACAACTTGCATTGTAATGGCAGCGTTGTCATGTACCGCGATCTAAAAGATCGCGTTGTACTGACATACATCCATGTTATCGGACGTTTAAAAATATGTTGAAACTTGTGTTATCTGCACTCAAAATAAAACACCACATAGAGCACCTAGTGGTCTTCTTCTGCCACTTCCAATACCACCTCAACCGTGGCATACTGTATCTCTTGATTTTATTGTTGAGCTCCCAAAGACTAAGAATGGTTTTACCACCATTTTAACCATAGTTGATCATTTTTCTCGGATGGCCCATTTTATCCCATTAAAAAAATACCGTCAGCTAAAGAATTAACTCAGATATTCTCTAAGGAAATAATTTGTTTACATTGGATCCCATCTGTGATAATTTCAGACAGAGGTCCCAAATTCATTTCTCATTTTTGGCAACATTTAGGAAAGACTTTAAAAATGGATATCCGCACGTCTTCTAGCTATCACCCTCAAACTGATGGTCTTACGGAAAGAACCAATCAAACCATAGAACAGTTTTTACGATGCATGTTAGTAGAGGATGAACAAGAATGGTGTGATATATTATGGCTTTTGGAATTTGCTTACAATAACATAGACAACTCCTCTACTAGCCTGTCTCCGTTTTTTAGTACGTATGGTTTTCATCCTAACAATATTCCTGGGTTGATTAGATTTCCTATTATTATCCCATCTTTGGATGAACACATTAAAAGACTGGTTCATATCCAAACTCAGGCCCAGTATCATTTAGCACGAGCAAAAGAAAATCAAAAAAGTATCTCAGATTCACACAGAAAACAACAACCTAAATACTCCATCTGAGACACAGTGTGGTTATCTACAAAAAACCTTAAAATAAAAACTTGTAAAAAACTCTGTCCTCGTTTTATAGGGCCATTTGACATAGAAAAAGTTATAAATCCAGTCAGTGTCAAGTTGACCCTACCTCCTAAATACTGATTTCATCCAGTTTTCCATGTGTCTTTGATTAAACCATTTAATCCCATGACCAGATTTAAAAAACCTCCTTCAGTTATACAAATAGATGGGATCCCAGAATTTGAAGTACAAAGGATCATCGATTCAAAAAGAATTCGTGGGAAATTATTTTATTTGATACATTGGAAGGGTTATGGTCCAGAAGAGCGGTCCTGGGAGCCTCTTGCTAACTTACAGAATGCTCCACGTTTAGTAAAACAATTTCATCTGCAATACCCCAGGAAACCAAATCCAGTCCCTCAAGTTTTGAGGGGACTTTTAAGGGAGAGTACTGTCATGATTCCATCACACAGCATGATTCCAGCACGCAGTTTGCGCAAGGCTCCTAATGGAGCTTCTTCCTCTTAAAACCCACCCCTGTCCCGTGCATCCTGCACACCAAATTGGTATAAGGTAAATTATATAAACACACTGTACATTTAGTTTGATGTGACATTACTGTAGTCTGTACCAATAGAGGATTTGTGAAAACCATGCTTCTATGACGTAAGGTTTGGGCAAAAGTATTTAATCTTAATAGCTAGATCTAATGGTCGCTAGTTTCATTGATCATTTTGAACTTTGTAAGACACAAACACGTATTGGTGGAAAACCGGCAAACCGGCAGGGAAGAACATTCAAGAAAAACGTACAGACACGCAGGAAAAAGGTGCGCAATGTGTCCTCAGTCGTTTGGGTGTGGCTCAAGTATAAATAGCCACACCCGACGTTGCCTGACACTTTGCCTTCTTTCGCCTTCGAGGAAGACTCACCTGTGCAGCCTCCGGAGGACCCGACGACTTGGCAACGCCCCTCGAGCATCCGGAGCAGTGGGACCTTCACTTTCGAGCTGCAAGAAAAGAAAGGGATCCGATTTAAGCTAAGTGAACATTTTCTCACTTTAAACTAAAGGCGCCCAACGCAAGCAAGCAGCAACTACTGAACAAACTTACCTGGCAATATTCAGAGACGATTCAGTTGAAATCGGTTCAAAGATATTTCCTGACATTTAATTTCCTGAAAGAAAAGAAGAGACTTTGAGACTTTTAACCAAAGAAAGCCTTTGAACATGTTATGATCATTATTCATATGTTATGTTTAGGAGTTTATTTTCTATTATGCTTGAAATATTAACATATAGGTTGTGAAGAACTAAAAATCAAGAGAGTAAAAAGAGTAAGTGAGACAAAGAACAGAATTAGCTAATTCTACAGCTCAAGTGGGAAAGTTTAAAATAAGAAAAATCAGTAACTTATTCTTATCGTTAATATCTACTTAGGAGTACAATTATTACAGGACAGCACTCTCCCCCTTCATGAAGACAATCAACGCTCAACACATGACCCTTCACGACAACACGGACGCGACACCTAGCTTCTGAAGTCGCAGGTAGGCTTTCTTTTAGATTGACAAAAAAGGAATTACTTTAGATTTTGGTAATCAGCATCATAATAATAAGAGCTGGAATTACAAATTATTCCTTGTTGCTACGCAGGTCGACAACCAAGGAACAGGTAGCGTCCCCGATCCGGCCTTCCTCCCTAAATTCCATTTAATCACTTTAGTATAATAATAAATCACTCAGTGTTGCCTAGAACTAAGGGAAGTTGGTCAATAGCGTCTCTGCAAAATCAACCTACAAGCATCCTACAGGTAAGAGTGCTTGTAATCTGATACTTCCCAGAGGTGGCACAGATGTTCTTCCCAACTGGCGCTGAACACTGCGATGTCATCTAGGTAGGCGGCACTGAAATCTTCCAGTCCAGCCAACACCTGGTTGACCAACCTCTGAAAGGTGGCAGGGGCATTCTTCATCCCAAGGGGCGTAACCCGCAATTGGTAGTACCTATCTAGTGTGGAGAATGCTGATCTCTCCTTTGGCCCATCAGTTAAGGCGATTTGCCAGTACCCAGATGTTAAATCCAACATAGTGAGGTACCATGCAGCCCCCAACAGATCGATGAGCTCATTAGCTCTGGGGATGGGGTGCGCGTCAGTCCTGGTGACTGAATTGAGCCCTCTGTAATCCACACAGAACTGGAGTTCTTGCGTGGCACCAGAGTGGCATTCTGATCATACCACCGTTTCATCTCTTCCTCACTGGCTTCTAGATTTGCCTGAGCGAGTTGTCTGAAACACCTAGTTTAGTTTCTGAAGGCCAGCATGTAGCTATATACAGCCTGGGGAGGCTTACTGGGAGCTTACTCCCAGACTTCGTTTTCCAAACTGAGAGGTTCTCTTACAGGGTGACCATACAGCAGTTCAAAGGAACTGAACCCTAAGGACTTCTGTGGCACCTCTCTGTAAGCAAACAGAAGGCATGGCAAGAGGACGTCCCACTTACACTTCATGGGTTACTCAAAACACATAATCATGCCCTTTAGGGTCCGTTTGAATCTCTCAACCAGCCGATTACTTTGGGGGTGGTAAGGAGTGGTGAACTTGTGGGTTACACCACACTACTGCCAGTGTATACGTGGATATGAAGTTGGTATCACGGTCTTACACCACCTCTTTGGGAAACCCCACTTGGGAGAAAATCTCCATCAATGCACATCCCACCACGGGGCCGTCACAGTCCAGAGAGGGGTGGCTTCCGGGTACCGGGTGGCATGGTCCACCAAGACCGGGATGAACCTGTTGCCCATGGCTGTCTTGGGATCCAGTGGCCCCATGATGTCAATACCCATCCTTTCAAAGGGGTTACTGACCACAGGGAAAGGCTGGAGAGGAGCCTTGTGCTTCCTCCCACTCTTACCACTTGCCTGGCAAGTCTGACAGGTCCTGCAATGAATATCTGAACTATTGCGCATTTGGGGCCAATAAAAGTGGGTGACAAGCCGTTCAAAGGTCTTGTCTTGCCCCAAATGTCCTGCTAAAGGCACATCATGAGACAGACCCAGAAGGAAGGCTCTGAAGCACTGGGGTACCACCAGCACACGGGCTGACCCAGGCTCAGCAAGCTTAGGCTCACTATACAGGAGACCATTATCCCAGTAGATCTAATGTGATCCAGACTGATCACCTGCTGCTAGGTTTGTGGCCTGTTGCCGCAAACCCACAAGAGAAGGGTACTTCCTCAGCTCCTTGCAGAACTCTTCTCTGAAGGGTCCTCCTTCCTGCTGCCAAAGGGGCAGCTCAGGCAGGTCCCCTAGTTCAGCTACTCGCTCCCCTGTAGGTTCCAGGGTATCCCCCTCAAGGTCTGCCTCCTCCAGAACCGCGGGAACTTCGGGTGGGTTTCCCACACCCCCTGCCTCTTCTCTTTAAGGCAGGCACATGGGCAACTATCTCAGGCTCCAGGTCCTCTCGAATACCCTTACTGGCTGCAATTAACCGAGTGGTCACACCCGCCCACTCTGGCAGACCCAATATCTCCAAATGAAACCTTCGCTCCACCTTAGGCCAAGGGGAGCTCTCCAGATCATTGCCTAGCAGACAGTCAACAGGCATGGCTAGCCTTACAGCTACTTGAAAGGTACCTGAGACCCCCCCCACTCAAAGGGAACCTGGGACACCTTGCAGTGACTCTCTGAGTTGTCAGTGGCATTTACAGGGTAAAATGCATGGGGGATCACCTGCTCTTCAGACATCAGCTGGCAATTGACAGCTGTCACACTGGCTCCGGTGTCTCTCAGAGCCTCCGCCCTATGGCCATTGAAGGTCACCCACTACCTGTATTTTTTAGTGTTATCAGGCAGCTGGGTCCTAGGGACTATCTCACTGTCTGCTAGAGAGACTAGGGACATCTCTGCGGGACCCCACCATCCTTGGGCCCCCAACTCCTCCCCCAGGGCTACACTAGCCATCTGCCGGGGCGGTGCACCAGGGGGTGCTGCATTCGCTTTCATGGGACAAGAGCAGTGGCCCACCTGACTACAATTATAACATGTCCTGGGCCCCTTCTGAACAGGCTTATCTGTCGGGCCCCTGACTTCTCAGGGGATGACTGGGAACCCTTCCCTTGGTTCCCTTGGGGATTACTTTGAGGCCCTTTCTGGAACTCCCTCTTTTTACCCTTGTCCCCCTACTCTTCTGCTACGGACCCTGCCCACCTTTGGCGAAGTCTCCCACATGACTCTATGGACCCGGGTACTAACCCAGCGGTCTGCCTCCTTAGCAAGCTTCCTAGAGTTAGTCAGCTTACTATCAATCAGGTGCTGGCGTAGTTCTGGAAAACAATTACTGGACAAGTGCTCTCATGCAATCAAATCATAGAGCACTTAAAAATCCTTCACTTTGCTACCCTTCACCCAACCATCCAATGCTCTGCAAAAAAAGACACATATTCTACCCAAGTACTTGACTCCAGCTTCTTACAATTTCTAAACCGTTATCTATAAAGCTCTGGCGTCAACCCATACCTGGTCATTAAGGCTTTCTTCATGTGGACATAGGAATTCTGGTGCTCAGAGGGCAAGTCTAACAAGGTGTCCCGCCCATCACTGAGAAACCGCCTCACAACTCTGCTCACCAATCCTTTTCAGGGACTCGTGGAAAGTCATGGCCACTTCATAGGCCTTAAACCATTGCCCAATATCGTTATGCTTGTGGAACTCCTTAATTACATCTTTGGGGACAAATACTCTTGCTTCTACAGACATGGATGGTGTGCTGCCACCAGTGGGAGTAATTTCTAAGCTTTTGGCTTTCAGCTCCAACTCCCTCAGCATTCTCTCATGCTCTAAATGCATTCTCTTTTCTTCCAAGGCTGACTTCCTATTTTCTAATTCCATCTGAGCACCCAGTTTGAGCTTTGCTAGCTCCATCTTATGTATTCTATCCTTCTCCTTGTCCTCCAGCTCTCCTGGGGACAGGCCCTTTGAAGAAACACTGCTGCCTGCCCTGGAAGGTACTTTCTCCCCGGTCAGGCCCAATGGCCCATCTAGCTGCCCATCTGTATTCTCTGCCTCCTCCCTAGGCTCTTCAGGATGCTCAGGAGCGTTTCTAGCTTCCAACCAGGCCCTCGGTGCCTTTTAGCACCCCTTCTTCTTGGTGAGGCCTTTCATAGAGATTTAAAATCTTTTACAGAGGGTTTTAAGCAGCTGTGGCACAGTGTAGATATCAATCCTCTCTTCTTCAAATAGTAGATCCATAGATGTGTTGGATGCTGCTTTGCTCATGTTAACAAGGACTGGCAGTTTTTAGCAAAAACAGAAGTCCCAAGGAAAAAATTCTACCAAAAATGTATGTGGTCACGTTCTGTTCTGCACTCACTAGTAGTGTACACCAATCACTGTATGTGAGTAACAAATGCAAGTCAAAATCCTCACCACTGACCACCAATGTTAGAAATGGGGGTCTCTAGTTGGCAATGGTTTGCACCTTTGCCCAAATATGGAGACCCTTGCTTCTAGTCATGGAAAGGGTATACACGCCTAAAATAACCCCTGCTCAAACCCTTGGTAGCTTGGCATGATCAGACAGGCTTATCTCAGAGGCAGTGTGTAAAGCATTTGGGAACACATACAGTAATACAGTGAAAACACTACAAATCAACACCACACCAGTTTAGAAGAATAAAAATGATCTTTACTAGACCTAACACAAGAGCAAATGTTAAAAATCCACAATACACTATCAAGAATATGACTTTAAAATGGTAGAAATAGCTTAGTTCAATGTAGATGGTAAATGCAACACTTTACTCTCAAAGTACCTTAGATGCGTCACGCAAAACAAACAAAAGGGTCGAAGGGAAGGTGATGCGCCGTTTCTTACACTCAGGGGAGTGGATGCGTTGGTTCCTTACTGCTGCGCAGGGGAGTTGATGTGCCGCTTCCTTACTGCGTGGGGAGTTGATGATCGTTTTTTTACTGCATCCCGGTACAATGTGACGGCAACCTCTGCGGCGGCGACACGCGTCTCCGGCGATGTGACACGCTTCTTCTGCAATGCGTAGGAAAACATCTGCGGCACGCTTCTTCGGCAATGCGACAGCAACAGCTGCACGGCGACATGCTTCTTCCTCGTTGCATCTCGCTTCCAGCTCCCTGCGACATGCAGTCTCTAGAGGTCCCAAATACAGCAGCAGGCACCTCTCTGCAGGCAAAATTCCCAGCAAGGAAATTCAGGGGAGCTGATGGTGAAGTCTTTGTGTCCCTGAGACTTCAGAACAGGAGGCAAGCTCAGCTTTAAGCCCTTGGAGATCTTCCACAAGAAGACAAAGTACACACAAAGTTCCTTTTCTCCTTTCCTTGGCAATAAGTAACCACTGCAGGCCAACCCCAAAACACCAGACAGCACAGGGGCAGTCTCCTCCTTCAGCTTCCTTGGTTTCTCTCCTTGGCAAAGGTTTGTCTTGATTCCCAGAAGTGATCTAACGTTCTGGGGTCTGGGCCCCAATATTTACACTACTAAATCCTTTGTTCTCTGAAGGCAGAGAGAGTCTGTACCTAGTCAAAACCAGTTCTGTCCTCCCTGGTGCAGCTTCCAGGCAGGAGGTGGAGACAGCATTGTTGAAAGCAGACCTGGCACAGGTAGCTGAAAAGAAATCTCCTTCCCCTACTCTCTATTCTATTTAGGCTCAGGCAAGTGAAAGGAAATGTCCTCCCCCTACTCTCTATTCAACCCAGGTCCTATTCAGCCCAGCCCTGACTCATCAGACTGCTGGAGCCAAAGCCCTCTCCAGCCCCCTGCCACTCACAAACCAGACATGCAATATGCAGACCTTGCAGAGGCATACTGGATGGTTAGGCAAGAAAATACCTACTTTCTAAAAGTGGTAATTTCAGACACAGAATGTAAAAATCACCCACACTAAAATATGTATTTTAACATTCTGAGTTCAGGCATACTAAACTCATTTTTCTACCTTGTTCCCTGGGTCAGTTAGGATGATAAGATGTTATACTCAAATTGCCCATTCTGGCCTATGGGAACACATAGCCTTGCCTTAGTGAAAAATGAAAATTGGCTGTAATTCATTATCAGGACATGCCACACACACCAGGGCATGTCCTACCTTGCACATCCAATGCACGCTGCCCATAGGGGTGACTAACATGTAGAAAAGGGAAGGTTTAGGGACTGGCAAGTGGGTGCACTTGCCAATTCTATGGCAGTCCCAGACTGCACAGAGGCTCTGCAATGGCAGGCCTGCGCCACACTTTACAAGCTGCTTCTATGGGTGGCACAATCAGTGCTGCAAGCCCACCATCAGTATTTGATTTACTGGGCCTGGGCACACATGGTGCACTGTACTAGGGACTGACAAGTAAATCAAATAACCAATCAGTGAGTCACTAACCCATTACAACAATTTACAATAGGGAGCACCTGCACTTTGGCACTGAATAGCAGTGGCAAAGTGCCCAAAGCATCTAGGCCAGCAACATAGCAAAAACATAGGAGGCAACCGCAAAAAATGGAAGGGATATGTGACTTTATATCGAAGCCAGTTAAAAGCAATGGCTTAAAATAAAAAGATTCCCCCCATCTTCAAAATGTGAAGCGGGGCCCTTGAGCCTCCCATATTTCATACAAATTTATTGGCCTTGGGGGCACAATGTAGCCCCACTAGATTGCAGTGGTCTACGTTAACTCTGTTTAAAAGATTTGTCAGCAATACCACACAGTGTTTCTATTCCTACTGGCTGTGCTGGAGCCAACTGCTACAGGTATGGCCTAATTTCTCTGTAAGCTCTCTGAGGAAGTATTTGCTGTGGTATTCTTCCAACAAAGTTTTGTACGGTAAAATTGACAAAGACATTTGCTCACCTAAATTGGAGTTAAGTGTGCAAATGTCCCTTTGTGGAACAAGACATCAACGGTGGACACAAGCAACCACACCTCCCACACAGTTCCTTACTTTTTATTAAGGCCTGGTGCACTTCAATTCCAGTACCACCCCTTGCATGATACTGCTGCCAAGAAGAAATACATTGAAATAAGTAATGTATAATTCCACAATTCTGTATCTTTGTAAAAAAATCTTTATTTATTCACTTTCTCTGTCTTTCATAAAATCTATCAAGAAAACATCCAGCCAACGCGTTTCATTCAAATTGTCTGAACTTCATCAGGGCTTTTAATCTATAAGTGTACTTGTTTCTCAAAGAAGCAAGTGTATTGAGCAATCTCCCAGTTCAATTGCCAAGTCATGCAAGATCAAGTGTTAACTGTGCCACGTGAAAGTCATCCACTTCTGGACGTGGTATATGTGTTCACCCCAGGTTGTCAGTATCCAATGTCCGTGCTGCCTAGCGTCTCCGATGTGACTACCGAAAATTTTCTTTGTTAGGTTTGTAAAACCACGGGGCATATTAGAGACAATTTGCGATAATTATCGCAAACTGCGTAGCGCATTTTTTTTTATCGCCTCCTATCGCCAATGTTTATCTCCAAGCCGATAAAAAATCCAGCGATAGCGGCGAATCCCATCTTTAATGTGAGATTTCCAGCTATAAAAATCCTATCGCTAAGGAAAATCTCGCTAATAGGCAGGTGGGGACTTAGCCATAGAATCCACCTCCCATTGACTATTATGGCTAAGTCAGGTTTTTACCAGGTGTAAAATCCTGGCGTTAATCGCGGTTAGCGTGCATTTTTTTATCGCGTCGCGGGTATTGCTAATAGGCGACAGCTGCTTTCAGTCGATACCAGTTTGGGTACGCCCACTTTGCATGTCATTAGTGATAAATATCGCTGACATGAAAAGCGGGCCCCAAACTGGTCGCTATCGCCGGGAAGCTGTCGCTAACTGCTGTTAGCGACAGCTTGGTAATTGAGCGATAAAAAAATCGAGGCTTTATCGGCAAAAAGTGCCGATAAAGCGGCGATCTGGCCCTTGCTAATCTGCCCCCACATTTTCTGTTAAAGAAACGTGATTGCACATTTGCAAGCCAGATTACTCATTAGAAATATTACAATAAGATTGTGTGATATTATGTGAACAATGATGGAGCTTACAATTCATGGTGTTGTAGGCTGGATTGTTTTTGTGCAGGAAGGGACATCTTTCAGCACAAAACAACCCTGAGGGGATGTTTCCTAGTTCTATTTGTGTTGCAGAATGCAGCAAACATACTAACAGATGCCATTAAAAATTTACAGGATGAAGGGAAAAACGCCCTCCTGATTCTACTTGATTTATTGGCGGCGTTAGATACCGTCTCCCATAAAATCCTTATTGCCAGCCTAAGAACAAACGGAATAACAGAGGGGGCCCTTAACTGGTTAAGCTCTTTCTTGTCAGAGAGAACTCAAACAATCTCATTGGGGCCTTTCCTCGCGAAAGAGAAAAGTATTACCTCAGGAGTTCCCCAGGGCTCTGTCCTGAGCCCCTTACTTTTTAATATTTATATGGCACCCCTTATTTATTTAATTGAATCTTATGGTATCTTGGTAACATCATACGCCGATGATACCCAACTGATGGTATCCCTGGACAAAAATTCCACAATGGCTGAACAAAATTTTCAGAATTGCCTTGCGGTTGTCTTCCAATGGATGAATGATAATCATCTTAAATGTAATTCGAGTAAAACGGAAATATTGCCCATTGGGAAAAATGTTAATTTTAGCCCCAGCAAATGGTGGCCTGAGGAGGCCTCTGCGCCTCCCAGTTCGGTAGAAACGGCCAGAAACCTGGGCATTCTGTTTGATTCATCATTGTCCTTTGACCACCAAGTAAGGAGTGTAGCAGGCAGCTGTTTTAACATCATTAAATCACTGAAAAAATTCTTTGACTTTCTCCCCACCAAATCAAGAAAATCGGTGGCTGTTGCCCTTATACTTTCCCGCCTTGATTATTGCAATGGCCTGATGGCAGGAGTGAAAAAGCAGACGCTCAGAAAATTGCAAAGCGTCCAACACGCAGCTGCACGTCTGGTATTAAAACTGCCCAGAAAATCTTCGGCATCTGCGGCCCTCATGAAATTGCATTGGCTCCCTCTCCATAAAAGGATTCTTTTCAAAATTTTACTGACCTCCTTCAGAGCATTAAATAATGTTGGCCCTAAGTATCTCTCGAAAAGATTTTCACGCTACAATCCCACCAGAGCTCTGAGATCAGCAGGCTGTAATTTAATCAACACTCCCACTTTTCATTATAAAACCAAGGGTGGAAAATCTCTTAGTGTCCTGGCTTCCAGGGCATGGAATGCTATGCCAAAGGAGCTAAGATTACTGGACCGAGAAGCCTCCTTTCGTAAACAACTTAAAACTTGGCTGTTCAATTTGTCAGATGCTTATGTACTTGCTGCCATCTAGTTTCATCTCCGTTGACTCTTTCGCTCCCTAGCACCAGGATGCTCCTTTCGGAGTGGCAGTTCGCACTCTACAAATTCTGAATAACATTAACATTAACAAACATACAAAGAGGAAAAAACAAGGAGAAATAAACATATTTCTCGTTACCCCTCCCAATGGGGCGGTGTATTTTTTGGCAAGTTTGCAAGGTCTTATAAATCTAGGAATGCATCACGCCCATGGAACGCCTACCCAGAGCAGAGTAACGCAATGCAGTAATTTGCGCTGCGTTACTCCAATTTTTTGGAGCCACTGAAAGCCATGCAAAACAGCTTTGCGTTGCTTCAAAAGTATGACTTACGGTTTGCGTCAGTCTTGCACCACATTGCATAGTGCAAGAGCGACGCAAACCAAGTCATTAAATTGGCCCTAAATAATTAAGGGAAATCGGACCAAGATCAGAATCATGAAACAAGTGTCCTAATGTGCCTAAAAGAGTGTATTATCTTTCATTATTCATAATATACTTTGCAGCAGATTGAGAAAGAATTTCTGTGGTGCTCCGTCGAATCTATGACAGGTAGGGGTTTCCAGCAGTACTCTGATGCTCACAATGTGCACGTGCAGAATGACCATCATGTGGGTCATTCTGCGAGCAAACGACGCAGCACTGTGCATTTTGTCCTCCACAGGGAAAATATGTTACAATGTGTAGAATCCCGCTATTAAAATAAAATAATGAATAAATAAAATATAAAATAGAGCTGCTCCCTCCTCATACCATCCTACAGAGGCACTCATTCTTCGTCAATATCTACAAATTTTCAAGGTTGTGGGTGTCCACTGCAGTGTGCTTGGCCACCTGCTCTTGAATGTTCCAGTCTAACCCTTGCTGGTGTGTAGAAGGGCCCTCTGTGAGAGTGGGATTCTACTCATCCTGTTTGTGAGAGTGACGATTTGAAAGGTGGTCTCTCACATGGCTCCCTTTTCCACACCTAAAGCAAGAACTCAGATGAAAGCCACATTGATCACATTAAAATTAAGTGAACCAATTGAAAGACAATTCAACTTCAATGAATTGCTACAGGTGACCCTTCAGAAGTCCTTCCACCTTCACTGGAACAAGGATGATAACTGACCTCTCAGCAGAGGTGGCATCATAGCATGTGTAAAGCACATGTTCACCTATAGGTATCTTGGCACTGAATTACAGATGTTTATTGTTACTCAACAGTACTCATGTTATCGACCTCTGAGGATGAAAGGCTAAGTGGATCTGCTGGGTTTTGAGCCTGTGACCCTGAAGCTAAACACAGGTCCCTGCAGTGAACACATTAGTCCACCGAGCCACCAGACCCAATCACAATGTACAGAACAATCATCGCGGAATGGTAACACTGAAACATATTTGTACTATGGAAGGGGAGTTGTCAATTGATATAGCGCCTAGTAACTCAAGGGGGGAATCGCGCACCATAGATACTTTATAATATGTCCTGAAGGAAAGTCACTGGCAAATGCTCAGGAGTTACCTTTGTTTATGTTAAACAACATCAGTTTAAGACCCTCAATAAGTGCAACAATCAGTCTGGACTTAATCACAGACATTGTAATCCTACGGGAATGTCATAATATAGGCACAGCTGTAGAAACTGTAAGACTCGTATAAGACTCCTATACAACGAATCTACAAAACGGCCTAACGCTGCTAACTTCCTGTAACGATGTGGGAATAATGCATGCATAATTGTTTGTAATTGCAACAAAACCAAAACTCAATAATCAGAGGTTTTTTTTTTTTCAAAGGAAAGCGGATTTGCATTTCTTTATACATGTATTGATTTTGTCACACACAACACCCACATTGGCTTCCAGGCCCTTCAGAGCACTTTTGTTACAAAGACGTTTTGTTTGTATGTACAAGGACTTCTTTTATTTTCTTTATAAAAGGCAAGAGGCAGCTGAGCATTGCACATAGCAGCAGGATCAGATGAGCAGCCAGTATGTGCGGATGCAGCCGCTAGCCGGTGAATTTAGAGAGGGCACTGGGGGCGGTCTGTAAAAACGCAGATGAGATCAGAAAGAGCATCACAGAAGGGGTAGGAGGGTGCATGAAGACGAACGTAGGAGGGAGTTTGTGAGGACTTTTGTTGTGAGGACTTTCCTGAATTTTACCAAAGAGAAAGCGAGGCTGATGCACAATGTGGGTTATTTCAAGTCGGTGTTTACTTTCTTCCTGAGTATTTTGAGCTCCTGGTAGTGGCGGCACCACTGAATACACTGAATTGTAAGGCAGAGGATTTAGGGTTTATTGCGGTGTAGTTGTCGGCACATCACTGAACAGACTTTGTAGTGGACTCCAGCAGAGAGTTGTGGTTCTTCAAAGAATGGTGAATATCATCCAGCTGTCTTTGATCGGTGATCAGTCGCACTGATGTGATTGTCAGTTCGTGCCTGCTCTTTCTTGCTGTGAGTCTCAGTTGCTCCCTAGATAAATCAGAACGATGGTCAGAAGGTTTCTGAGTTTAAGATGTTGCTGATGTATGATGGGTTGGTCAGTGAGTGTGTAGACAGCTCAGAAGAACTGAGAGTGGAAAGATTGTTTGAACAATTCCATGCTCTCATGTTCCCTGAAACCTGAGAGTTTTCTGGTTATCTTAAGATGGATCCTGCCTATTCTATATTGATTGATCTGCACCCTAGACACTTCTAACACCTTGTAATTCATTGTGCCTGCTCTCTGGTAATACAGCTCCTCGCGTCATGTATATTGTGTCTCGTCTTAGTCTCTTCAGAGGTGCATTAGTGCCAGGGATCTTCCAGGGTCAAACTAATAGAGAACAATAATGCATGAACAACCAGATTATGGCTTTTTGGTTGTCCATCTGTGTATGGCCGATCGCTTTAGCGCCGGGACACCTCTGTTTGAGGTAGCTGTCGCGCTTTACAAGTGTCTGTATTATTATTATTATGAGACATGCACTTGCTAAGCCAATAGAGCTTGTGCTTTGAGTCCTGACTAAAATATTTTTAATAGCCTGCTGCAGTAAAAAAAAAAAAAGATTGCTTTCCGTCTGCACCTGTGAGATAAGGAATTTAATGAGTAGTGATTCGGTGTCTCTTACTTTGCTGAAATCTTTTTTGCTGGCTTTAGGGCTCTGCACACTTTACTACTGCTAACCAGTGCTAACGTGATTGCCCTCTTTCTCCTAAAACATGGTAAAATTGGCCTACATCTAATTGGCATATTTAATTTGTTTATGATACCTTAGTCTATGGTGCTCAATGTCCTCAGAGCCTATAAATATAAATGCTACTAGTGGACCACAGCACTCATTGTACCACCCACTAAAGTGGCCCTGCGGAACATGTCTCAGGCCTGCCCCTGCATCTTGCAGTTGATTTTTAAACTGCCATTTCGATCTGGCAAAATAAACCTTTTGTTTGCCTAAACCTTCCTTTTTCTTAAAACGTATGCACCCCTAAAGTAGACCCCAACCACCCTTAGTGAAGGGTGCATAGTATTTCAAAAGGACATGTGTCTTTATGTTTAACATGTCCCTCATAAATTTGTTTTTCCCTGTTGTAAGGCCTATCCATCTCTCTCATAGACTAAAGACTGGTGTGCCTTAGTATGCTAAATACGTACTTACTACAGTTTAGAAAAAGATAGAGACATGCTGTTTCCACTCAATTTAATTGTAATTAAAAATGTGAATGTCTTTTTTAATGGTGAAGCCAGATTTCAAGTTACAATTCAGAAAATTTCACTTTTAGAAAGTTATCTTTTTTCTACCTACTCCAAACCTGTGATTGGCTCAGCTGTTGTGGGTTGTGTGTTACTTCAGGACAGTGAGACAAAGGGTGCCTAGGTATGGGGGAAGAGGGTCTTCCTGAGAGGATAGCCGGGGAGGACATGTACCCTGTTCTGTTTGCAATTCAAAGGAGACGTACCTGCAGCACACATAAGAGCCTGACACCAGACATGATCTTACCTGTATTACCCTAGACACTTTGAAGGCAAGGGAAAGGGGAAGAATGCACAAGAACAAGTTTTGGGGGTGGGTGAGGGAAACCCCTCCACAAAAGCTGACACCAGGTATAAACGTGGTACTTTCAGAACCTCTCATCAGAACACTCAAGGACCAGTGGACGATTCAGAAGAAGAACTGCTGTAAGTGCTGCCTTGTTGTCTGAAGAAGGAAGATTGGACCTGCTTGCCTTGATTCCAGGTTACCCAAATGTAAATGTCGGAATTTGTAAAGCGCACAGCTACCTCCACCGGAGGTGTCCCGGCGCTGTCCGTATACCGCTTAGGAACCCTTCCTGGCTTTCCTGGGAAATGTCCACTCCTGGGCACCCCCCAGGTGCAGCCAGGCATCCCAGCGCTTTTGGGGCCGTTGTGGAGACTAAGCAAGCCATTGCCCAGAGTTGCAGCGTGGGACCCATGATCAGAACAGGCACTGAGGCGAGAATATCCAGTCAGGGGAATTAATGAGCCGGAGACCCGCCGAGGCGGGAATCGAACCCTGGTCCATGGCCAGAGCTCTGCATCAAGGTCTGCCTGCTCTAACCATTGAGCCACACTTCTCCACTTCTCCACTGACTTTAAGGGTCAGTTGGCTGACATCCTGTGTGAGCTACACGGACACAAAAAGCTACCAGAGGCCTCCTTCCAACTGTCAAGCTGACCAGCAACATCTGTACCTGCCTGAGTGCTGCTGCTTGTCTCTGCTTCGAGTGAGTCCTGATCCCTAAGCGCTGTCCCCAGGTCCTGGAATCTTGGCTGGCATCAGTGTAAACTCCTCCAGAAAGAAAAAACATCGTGAAGTTCTAGTGATTTAAAAAAAAAACTCTTTATTGGTGACTGTAGGAAGAGCTTACATGTATATCAGGACATGTACACATCACAGTCTTTTTTCCCTTTTTGTGTTATCATATATAGACTCCTGTCCCACAATATATAATTACAGTCTCTTAATAAATTCGTAAATAAGGCAGAAATAAAAGTGAAGTTCCATCATTAGTAGTTGCCAGTTTTCCGCACCGAAGAGAGCTTATAAGAATCGCCTCATACAGGAGCAATATTATTCTCAAAACAGTGAACTCCCACCCTCAACGCTCCCCCCTCCCTCTAACCCACCCACTCCTGGTCGCTTCAAATTCAACTAGGTAATTCTCTTAGGGCAAATATTAATTACAGTCAAACTGCAATTATAGGATATCATTTTCATGTACACCTTCCTGAGGTAGGGGGACAACCTCTTAGCCATCTACCTCTCTTCTGAACAGGCTATTGTGATCCGGCTACATGAGGGATAATTGAATCCATTCCTTCCAATTTCAATACCATCACGTCCCATTCCAATCGCTATGGGCTGTTTCCTATGGCCTCTCTCTTCCTCTCTCCTTAAGGCCGCACCCTCTGCCCGACCCCACTGTA
This sequence comes from Lissotriton helveticus, assembly GCF_964261635.1. Classification (NCBI taxonomy): domain Eukaryota; kingdom Metazoa; phylum Chordata; class Amphibia; order Caudata; family Salamandridae; genus Lissotriton; species Lissotriton helveticus. The sequence goes on along the minus strand of NC_136063.1, from coordinate 177,799,717 downwards.
CTTGATCCGATTGCCACGTAATTAACCTAGGGGGCCTTGGGGATTTCCATCTCATCGTTATGCATCTAATCGCCAGAATCAGGGCCAGGTCCAGGAATTTTTGTTTAACCTTCAATGCCTTAGATCTCTTACGCATCCCCACTAAACAATACAGGGTTTCCATCGAAACAGGTAATTGTGTAACAGTATGAAGCATCTGACATAGTTCGGCCCAATAGTTCAGTAATCGCTGGGCAGGACCACAACATGTTAATGACATCTGCTTCTTTGCTTTGGCACCGGGGCCAGCAATGTGGGGAGTCTGGGAACATACGGTGTATTCGCTTGGGCGTTAGATATGCTCTGTGGAGCACCATTGTCTGAATAAACCTGAATTTAGCATTACGTGATACCCTTTTCGGGTGCTCTATTATAAGCTGCCAGGTTTTGTCTGTTGGTTCTAAGCCAGAATCCTGAGCCCAGGTCTCTCTAAGTATCGTAAGCGGAATTGCAGCATGTTTCCTGGTCCCCGTGTAGAGCCATCGTACAAGATGTCGCCCCTCCCCCATATAAAACATCAAATAGACTAGTTTATGTTGCGTAGGTTTTAATCTCAAAGGTGCCCACGTATTCTTGATATAAAGAGATACCGTGGCGTGTAATAGGTATAGTCTTGGAGGGGCTCCCGTGATCTGCATAAAGGAGTCGTGGTCTAGCATTGTTTTGTCACCAAAAAAGGCTCCCACTTCTTCAACCCCGTTGTCCATCCAAGTCCGCAACGCATTACGTGTAAGACTACCTTGTGCTGTCGGAATACCTAACAATGGGATGTTCGGCGCGTAAGGAGGTACCGTTGACGTGTATGACAGGGCTTTCTTCCAGCATGTTAATGCTGTGTGTAAGAAGGGAGAACAGTTCGGGGGGATCCGGGCTTTCGGCAACAATAGGGAGTGGAGTACCCCACGGTCCAGGTGTTCCTTCGTAAAGGTGATCTCATGTAAGTTCTTGGCTGGCATAATAATAGCCTCTGAAATCCGGCACCCCAAGTCCCCCCAGCCTGGTTCCCAATTGGAGTTTACGCAGACTAATGCATCTCCGATCAGTGCCCCAGATAAGGTTGATCAAGAGAGTGTTGATGGAATTAAAAATGTGTTAGGGAAGAGTCACAGGTATATTCACAAAATAATACAACAGGCGGGGAAGCAAAATCATTTTAGAAATAGCAACTCTGCCCATTACAGACAGTGGTAGTGAAGTCCAGAATCCCACACTGCCGCAGAGTCGTGTAATGGCGCTTTTAATGTTCCCATCTATTTGGTCATCAGGCTTCCTGTGTACTTGTATGCCCAAATATTTAAAGGAAACAGGGTCTACCGGAATCGGATACGTTCCAAAAAGGATATGAGAGGGTTGTAGTCCTTCTCTAAAGAAGAACCCAACCGATTTTTCAGGATTGATCGCCAGGCCCAACACTGTTTCAAATTGCTGGAAGATATTGAAGATCGCCGTGTGATCTGCCTCTAGATCTCGTAAGTACATCATGATATCATCCACGTAGATGGATATCAGATGATGTGTCCCTCCTACCGGGATGCCCATCCGGTCGAAGGTGCCTCGTAATGCCAGTGCAAGAGGTTCCGGTGCTAGCACGAATAAGATCGGGGATAAGGGGCAGCCCTGTCGGGTGCCCCTATGCACTGTGTAGTGTTCGGAGACATACCTGCCCGTGCGCGCCCTAGCTGTAGGGTTAGTATACAATAAGCGTGTCCAGCGTATGAAGGTGTCCGGAAAACCGAAACGTTTCAGCGATTCGAACATGAAAGACCAGGACAGGGAGTCAAATGCTTGTTTCAAGTGAAGCGCTATACAGCCCGCTCACGGTAGGTCCGGAGGCGAGGCCGACATCGAGGCATGCAATCTGCGCGTGTTCAATGAGGTACTACGCCCTGGGAGGATACCGCATTGGTCCTGATGTATAAGTGTGTTGAGATGAGATTGGATGCGCACGGCCAGGGCCTTACTAAGGATCTTGTACTCCGTTGAGAGCAGGGAGAGAGGTCTATAATTAGCCATGTCTAGAGTATCTCTACCAGGTTTAGGTATGGAAGTAACCAGTGCCTGCATGGTAGATTCCGGTAGTTGCCCTTCCTCGATCGCCACTTTGTACACCTTCTCAAGAACCGGTACGAGGATATCCGAGTAAGTCGAGTAGAATTCTACCGGTAACCTGTCCATACCGGGGGTTTTATTACGATTGAGGCTCTTGATCACAGCGCGTATGTCATGCTGCGTAATAGGGCCCTCAAGCGTCTTTTGTGTGTCCTCTGACAGTACCGGGAAGGGAAGTTCGCTCTGGAAGTCAGCAATTTGCACTAAATCCTCTACGCCTATGGGCGCATGGAGGCCACTCAGATAGGAAAAAAAGGCCTGATTTATCTCTACTTGCGCACAGACCAAGGTACCCGTCAGGTCACGTATTAGGGTTATAGTCGGTGGGTCTGGCTGGTCACGTACCAACCTGGCCAATAGTGTGCCGGACTTATCGGCTTCCGTGTGTTGACGACGTAAATATTTCTTGTAATCGATCGTCCGCAATGTTTCTAAAACCTCTGCATGGTCAATGTACCCCATCTGTAGGTCCCCCTTCTTCCCCGGATCAAGACTTGCCTCCCGCTCCAGGACCTTCAATCGGTCCTCTACCTCACAGAGTTTCTTATGGATCTCCTGCCTAGCCCCCACCAATTGTCCTATGGCTGCACCCCTGATCACGACTTACATGGCATCCCAAACCACCAGATTCAAAGAAGCAGAATCCCAGTTCATTCTAAAATAGTCAGTGAGAGCAAGTGATAGGGATGCACCAAAGGGGGGATCCTCCTAGAGAGAAGGGTTAAGTCTACAGGTGGGCACTGGAGTCGGTACCCTGCCCCAGGGGAGTGTAATAGTTAAGGGTCTGTGGTCGGAGAACGTTTTTGCCAAATATTCAGATTTCTCTACTTTGGTAAGTAGGGGAGGATGCGACCTGTCCATGTTCAAATCTAACACCGCATTCCAATCTTCTCCCAGCACCCAGGGTATCTCGACCCAGTCCGATAATGCCAAGCCTAATTTGTGTAGAAACTTATCCTGGTCATAATTCAGTGCGTATACACTTCCCAAGACAATTAACCTCCCTTCTAGTGCACCTTTCACTAAAATGTGCCTGCCTTGGTCATCCACCTTTCTCTCCACCTCCACAATGGTACCCCGTGACGGACCCATATGGTTGCTCCCCTGGAAAAAGCAGAGTATGTCGTGGAGTAGACCGTGCCTCTCCATTTCTTTCTCAATTCCTGCGACTCTGCGTCAGTAAGATGGGACTCCTGGAGGAATGCAATCTGTGCACGGTGTCTAAGGAGGAATGAGTGACGCTTTTGAATTGCCCCCAACCCACGCACATTCCAGGTGAGAAATTGGTACGTCCCTGCAATCTCAGCCATGTTTGTCTTCTATCTCATGTAAGAGTAACTGTAGCCCTGTTGTAGTATTCACTGCATGTAGCGACCAGGAGTCCCTATACCCTGAAACCAAATAGAAAACCCAACCAAACTCGGCACAGCATCTCTGCTGGGCCCAACATTAGAATAACCAACATAACATTCCAAATCATGGTGCATACGCCAATGGGGGTAGCTGACCTTTAGCACCAACGGGTCATTGTTCATGTCTAGCTCCAATTGCTCAATGGCAGATCATCCCGGGGACCAAGGATATATGACAAAAAGCAGTAGGGGAATGGGGGAAAGGGTCACAGAATGCGTAAGTGGTCATATGGAGTGCATGTCACACCTCAGCTCACCAGCACCGCCCGACACCTGAAGATCAGGCTCTAGATTTACATTTCCCCTCATCCCGTAACAGACATCTAATTTTTAGTGCATTGTGCCTAATGGATCACAATAATTAGACAAACTATGCCGACTATTGTCTTATAAAGGATACCACTTATGTTGTCTCTATGTTTCTATTTCCAATTGGTTCGTCATTGTTCTTAATTGTCCACAATATCATCAGCAGCTCTGGGCGTGATGGTGGGGAACAGAACGGCACTGTGATCAGAATCAGAATGAATCGTGCTGTCCTCTGAGTCAGTTCCAATCTTGTCTGTATTCTCACGGAAGGCACCCGCTGTCGCCAACGCTCCCAGTTGGTCCTTTTTCTGTTACTTCCGCGACGGGCCCGAACGTCCATTCCTCCCACCAGATCGTCCCTGAGCAGATTCCTGGCCATCTTCTAAGTCCATCACCTCCAGCCATTCTTCTACATCTGAGGGACTTTCAAAAAAGTGCGTCTTCTGATCGTGGATAACCTTCAACCAGGTAGGGAAGAGGAGAGCATACTTCAGTCCGGCCTTCTGCAACTTTCTCTTCACCAGTTGGTACGACGAGCGCTCCTTCTGGACCATAGTGGTATAATCCGGATATAGGGATACTCTGTGATTTTTAAATTGAACTATTGACTTCTCCCGAGCCCTCTGTAATAAGATATCACGGTCCCTATAGTTGAGAATCTTCACTATCAGAGGCCGGGGTGGCCGGCCAGGTCGAGGCCGACCCTTCGGGATCCTATGCGCTCTTTCCACACAGAAGTACGGGGATAGACCTTCAGTGGCCACATGATCTCGGAACCATTGCTCCATAAAGTCCGCTGCACGATTCCCCTCACATCATTCCGGCAGGCCTATGACGCGTATATTATTGCGTCGGTTTCTCCCCTCCGCATCTTCCACCCGATCCATCAGTGAGGTCATCTGCTGCTGGAGCTGTTGTATGGAGGATGAGTGGTCCGCCACCGTCGGCGTAAGATCTGCAAGGGCGAGGCTCTGGTCCTTAACCTTATCCGCCAAGTTACCATGATCTGCTTTCAAGAGGGATACATTTGTAGTCGGGGCCCCCAGCTGCTGTTCCATCGCTGCTCTGGAGTCTCTTATTTCCTTCAAAATCAAGTCTAACTTGTCCTCTGGTGGTTCCCCACCAGTGCCTGTTCCCGCAGCCCCAGGCAGAGTCCGTCCATCACTGACCAAGGGGGTTGCAACTGGTAGATCGCCGTCAACTCCACTCTGTATGTAAGGACTCTTATTGAGCCACCACTCGTCGGGTACTGGGGAAGAGAGGTTGCCACACCGGCCAACCGGCCTTCCGCAAGTACACAAACCGTCTCACAATATCCGGGGGGGATCCACCTCCTCCAGGGTCATGTGTTTAGGCCTCCACTTTCGAGGTTCAGGCGCTCGCCCTAGCACGTCTTCCACCTACCATTCTCAGTAGTCCGTCATTGGGACTCAGCTACTCCGTTTCAGTACGCCGCTGGCTACCGGTCACTCCTCCCGCTCCGGGCAATATCCCGATGCTCAGGCACTCTCACGCCGGCTTCCGATTTCCAGCACTGCAGACTGGAGAGTTCCCACATTCAGATGGAGACAAAAGAATGGAGCTCTGTCCACTGCTACCATTCAGAGGGTGGGGGGTAGGGAGGTGACGAGCGAGGGGGCGTCGGTCCACACTACCCCTCTCTAGAACACACCACCTGCTCCTGGCTCATCTGCTCTGCATCTCAGGATTTTTAATGTCTGTGGGATACAACCGCCCTCGAGCAGAAAACAGGCGTCATGAGCAGTTTCGGCCTCGCGGCCCGTCGTAACCGCGTTGCAATCTCTCCCAGAGCCACCTTGTCACACCTCCAGTCCCGCGGCAGTGGCTCTATCACGGCTCAGTGCCAGTCGGAGGCTCTCGGACAGCTGCTATGATGGAGCGATACTGGGCTGGTAGCTCCCACGGTCGCTTCCTTCTGGGCAGTCCGCGTCTCTTCTTGCTTCCGCCCACACTCGAGCGCCCGGCAGACGAACGCGGGAGGCCGCAGCAGGCCTCGCTTCATAATCACCGCCTCTAAGGTCGCCACCAAGTATTTCGGACCACCGGACCTTCCTGGGGGTATCCGCCTCATTCCCGGCACCTGTGGGCAAGTCTGGGGTCCCACCGAAGCCCAGTGTCAGGATCTAATCCCTCGTGACTCCAGAGCTCTATCGGCAGCGACCGCCATCGTGGCTGGCTAGCCACGCCCCCCAGTTCTAGTGATGACCTGCTCTTTGTGCTACAGCAACAACAGTCCGTAATGCTTTTATAAAAAATGTATTATAATAAATTAGAACATTTTAGAAACACATAACAAATTATAAATACATATATATACATAGGTGACAACAGAACTGTCTGAGAACTTGGGTGACTACTTGCAAAACTACCCACTTATGAAATGTATACCTTTCTTAGAAAAACGCTTAAAAAAAAAAGAAGTTTTTCTTTCAAAAATATTGACGTCAATTGAATAAGAGCATGTTCTTGCAAATGGTATATATATATATATATATTTTGTATATTTTTGGTAAATTTTGTAAATTCTCGAAATTCCATGGATAGAAACTCAGAAAAATGTTTTCACTTTATCACATTTTTTAATTAATGTACTTTACATATTATATGAATTGATATGGTGATATTTATCTTCGTTTTGAAAAGGGTACTTTACCTTTTATACGAAATAGATATGGAAATAGAGATGAAAATGAACACCAAAAATAACAGCGGTGGTGGCAACAAATATACCAACGTGGTGTATAATAAATTGTAAAATAAGATGGAATGGTATATTGTATTCCTCAAATGCAAAAATAAGAGGAGCAGCCGATCAAGAGGGAATTGTCTCTTCCTGGAGAACGGCAAGGGGCAAATCCATAAAAGAAAAGAAAATATAACACCGAAGCAAAGGAGCAAATAATTAAGAAAATTCATTAGCCTCTTCACACAGATGGCGGAGAAATCCAGGAATCACCAACAAAGGGCATGTGACCTGTTGAATGATGATGCAACCACTCCTTCGACAAGCACCAACATGGGAGGAGCAACTAGTGGAAAGGATAAGGAGAAAAGAACAATATTAAACATTACAAGAGAATTGCAACAGAACCGGATATTGGAAATCAATAAATGGTGGGAGAAAACCACTTTGGAAAAATACATTGAGTTTAAAAGAGTCCCGAGAGGACTGCGTATACTCATTATGCCCACATTAAATGACCTTGATCCGGATCTGATAAAATCGTGGCAACAGGACACCAATGAATGCTCGTTCAAATTAATGAGAACACTAATTATACACGCTGAGAGGAAACTTGAGAAGATCACAAGCATTATCCAAGCCTTGGAAGAGGAGCTGGCAAAAATCCCTGTAACAGAAGAAAATAAAGAACTGATAGATGCCAAGGAATAGAAAATTAACAAACACGAGGCAGAGGTAGAGAAGCGAAAAGCAAATACATTTGCGAGGGACAGAATGGACTATGCCAATGGACGAATTTACACCTTCGCCCGCAAGTATGACACATTAAGAAGTAGGGTTGTAATGGACAAATGTGCAGGAACATCAACACATACTGATGCGATTGATAGCTCAGAAGTGAGCTCTGCAGATGAGGATACCATAACAACCCCACTGGATTTTCGCGGGGAGATTCAATTGGCACAAATGATAACGCGACAACAAGGGAGAGGCAAAACCAACGCTTGGGGGAGAGGGCAGACAAAATTACAACCAAAGCCACAAGTAGGAGAAGTAGAAGAAGGAACAAAATCAAAGAAAGGAAAAGGAAAATAGAAAAATCCTTCAAAAAAAGTGGATGTAACCCAAACAACAACCTGGTCATAAATATATCTAATAGACAATTGACTGTGAGTCAGTTAAAACTTTTAAACTGAGGACTTTCCTACTGTCCGAATAAAGACATCGACATCCCCAATGCACGCATTGACCTCTACAAATTCGGTAGGAAAATTAAGCTAAAAAAAATTTCTTAGAGAAAAAACCTCAGTTGAATATTTGCAAATCAGAAGATATAGTTCCCTCTATAATCACTCGTAAAGATCTACAGACACATAAAGTATTGATGTCACTTGAAGCTGACGAGCAATCTGGTATGGAGAAACATCAAAAGCCCCTCACGGCTGATATTGAATTTTGTAGGACTGCAGGATTAACAACAAATAAAGGAGGCGAAAGTGGTTTAAAGATACAGTCAAGATTTTGTCCTCAATTACCACCGGGAAACAAAATCGACTTATTCCACGAAATTATGGTGGAAGAAATTATGAGGATACCGGACAAAGTAACCACGAGGAAAAAGAAAGGTCCTAACAGAAAGACAATGAACTTATCCCCTGACGAATATCGGGCAATTACCGAACTAAAAAACGATTCAACAATAATAATAAAATCCTCGGACAAGGGAGGCAATATTGTAATCCAAAATGTCACAGATTACATTAGTGAGGCAAAACGACAACTAGGAAACGAAGATCATTATGAGCCATTGAAGAACAATCCAATTGAGAAATGGACAAAAGAATATCACTCACTCCTCCTCAACTGGAAGGAGAAGGGCCTAATTGACTTAGATGAATACTCTTACCTTAAAACGGATAACCCAATCACGGCCACTATATATTTTCTGCCGAAAATTCATAAGTCCACCAAAAATCCACCAGGCAGACCGATAGTGAGCTCTATTGGGTCATTATTAGAAAACACGTCAAGATTCATTGACATCTCTTTGATGAATTATGTGACCAAACTACCATCCTACCTACGGGATACAATGGATTTGTTAAATAAAATCAGCCAAATAGAATGGAAATCTGGATATCAAATGACAACTATAGACGTATCGTCACTTTACACGTCTATACGCCATGAAGATGGCATAGGAGCTGTGACAAAATTCCTTGAAGGAAGATCCATCAGTTATTTAGAACACTCCGCTATGTTACTAGACATGTTGGCATTCTTTCTGAAACACAATGTCTTCCTATTCCTGGGCAGCCTGTACTTACAAAAGCAGGGTACGGCAATGGGGACATCTTTTGCCCCAACATATGCCAACCTGTTGATGGCAGCATGGGAAACAGAAATAGTGGAGGAAGAAAAAAGAAAGGATTCAAGGATAATTACATGGTGTCGATTTATCGACGATTTGTTTGTGATTTGGGACAGCAGTCCAGAAAGCCTACAGATCTTTATCAACTCCTTGGAAGACAATAAATACAATCTACATTTCACGTCAAACATAAGCAACATCAATATAATTTTCCTGGATGTCAAAGTCTTCATAAAAAATAACAAGTTGTGCACCAAAATACATCGTAAGCCGACATCCTGCAACAGTATCCTTCAAGCAAATAGTGGACATCCAGCTAAGCTCAAATGGAGCATTCCATATGGGCAAATGCTCAGAGCGAAAAGGAACTGTTCAGAAACAGATGACCTGGAATTGGAGATAGACCTGATGAGCAGCCGCTTTTTGGAAAGGGGATACCCCTTGGATGTATTAATAACAGCCAAATCAAGAATGAACTTGAAACAACGGAATGATCTTCTGAAACCTGTTGAAAAAGCAAAGACAGATGGAACAACACGTCTAATCATGGATTATAACAACCAAAGCCTGGACATGAAAAGGATAATAAATAGAAATTGAAAGTGCTTCTACTAGATGAGACCCTAAAAGATAATATAACATCTTATCCTTGTATCACCTATAGGAAAACAGCTTCCTTAAGAGACATTTTAACCCAGAGCCACCTTGAGATTAAACAACCCAAAGTAACATCTTGGTTTAACACTCCTGGATTTTGGAAATGCAGGAAATGTAAGGCTTGTGACCATGGTGCGAACATTACAGAGTACAGACTGCTAAATGGGAGAACGGAAAAAATCATAGATCACATAACTTGTGAATCCGAATATGTAATTTACAGACTGACATGCCCATGTGGGAAGCATTATATAGGGAGCACAATCAACAAACTGAAACTAAGAATTTTGCAACATCTTCGTGCGAACAAAAACATCGACCCTAATTACCCAATGGCCAAGCACTTCAATGAATGTCACCAGGGCGATTGTAATAAACTACAGTACTCCGGCCTTAAAATTATAAAATCTGCAGAGAGAGGGGGTGATCGGACATTGAAGTTGCGGAAAATGGAGTCAAGAATGATCATGGCGATGGGCACGGAGCACCCACATGGACACAATCTGGATGCAGAACTGTATGTACATTTGTAAATATCAGTGTAAATACCAGTATAAATATCAGTATAAATATCAGCACAAACTCACAAACTTACAACGCTTAATGATTGTGAACATTCTGAAAAAATTCCCCCCAGCGATGTATGGATAGTTGTAACACAGGATGTAAATATGGATTTTTTTCTTCCTTTTTGCCACATTGTCATCATATATATACATAAAAACTTAGCAAAAATTGACGCAAAATGAAGGGATTTGTAGATAGCCTGTAGCACTCTTGAGAAATCAGATAGTTGAGAGAAAAATTAAGTTTCTTTTGTGTAACTTCTTGATGATGTTTTTTGTACTTTACAATTGAAGGTGACGACAGAACTGTCTGAGAACTTGGGTGACTACTTGCAAAACTACCCACTTATGAAATGTATACCTTTCTTAGAAAAACGCTTAAAAAAAAAAAGTTTTTCTTTCAAAAATATTGACGTCAATTGAATAAGAGCATGTTCTTGCAAATGGTATATATATGTATATTTTTTGTATATTTTTTGTAAATTTTGTAAATTCTCGAAATTCCATGGATAGAAACTCAGAAATTTTTTTTCACTTTATCACATTTTTTAATTAATGTACTTTACATATTATATGAATTGATATGGTGATATTTATCTTCGTTTTGAAAAGAGTACTTTACCTTTTATACGAAATAGATATGGAAATAGAGATGAAAATGAACACAAAAAATAACAGCGGTAAAATGGTGGCAATACTGGTTCATTGTGTGAGAGAAAGGTTATCTGTCTAGTGTTTTAAGGACATAGAAAAGGGTACTTGCACACATACACTTTAAAACCACTCAAGATGCCTTGGGACTCTATGGTCCAGTTGAAGGCTAAGTGTAGCCGAAACGCGTAGGCCGTCCTGTATTTTGCACTTTTGCACATGGTGTTTTAAAAAATAAAACTTAATGAACAACCTATCTGCTGCGGTGCCGTGGCTTTCTTGCTGGAAGGAAAGGAGGCGGAAGGAATCAAAGTCATATATACATATACATATACCAGTAAAATAAAAATAATACATAGATAATAAATTAAAATATTAAAATACTTTTATTCTGTTACAATTACATTTTACACTACATTAACAGCAATAGTAGGGAAAATATTGGATAGCGAAGGGAATAAAAGGACTATTCCCACTCCAGGGAGTGCAACAGTAGGGAAAGTGTTGGATAGCGAAGGGGAATAATTTACTATTCCACTCCAGTGAGTGCATGAGGTAGGGAAAGTGTTGGATAGCGTAGGGGTAAAAATGACTATTCCCACTCTAACAAGTACAACAGTAGGGAAAGCTTTGGATAGCTGAGGGGTAACAATTACTACTCCCACTCCACAAACTACAATAGCAGGGAAAGTGTTGCATAGCGGAGGGGAATAATTTACTATTCCCACTCCAGTGAGTGCAACAGCAGGGAAAGTGGTGGATAACGTAGGGGTAAAAAGTACTACTCCCACTCCAGCGAATGCAACAGTAGGGAAAGTGTTGAATTGCGGAGGTGTAACAATTACTATTCTCACTCCAGCGAGTGCAACAGTAGGGAGAGGGTTGGATAGCGGAGTGGTAACAATTACTCTTCCCACTCTAGTGAGTGCAACAGTAGGGAAAGTGCTGGATAGGGGAGGGGTAACAATTACTATTCCAACTCCACAAACTGCAATAGTAGGGAAAGTGTTGGATAGCAGAGGGGAATAATGTACTATTCCCACTCCAGTGAGTGCAACAGTAGGGAAAGTGTTGGATAGCGTAGGGGTAAAAATTACTATTCCCACTCTAGCGAGTGCAACAGTAGGGAAAGTGTTGGATAGCATAGGTGTAACAATTACTATTCCCACTCCAATGAGTGCAACAGTAGGGAAAGTGTTGGATAGCGGGGGGCTAACAATTACTAGTCCCACTCCACAATCTACAATAGTAGAGAAAGTGTTCTATAGCGGCGGGGAATAATTTACTATTCCAACTCCAGCGAGTGCAACAGTAGAGAAAGTGTTGAATAGCGGAGGGGTAACAATTACAATTCCCACTCCAGCGAGTGCAACAGTAGGGATAGCGGAGGGGAATCATTTACTTACTATTACCACTCCAAGGAGTGCAACAGTACAGAAAGTGTAGGATAGCTGAGGGGTACCAATTACTATTCACACTCCAGCAAGTGCAACAGTAGTGATAGTGTTGGACTGCGGAGGGGAATAATTTACTAATCTTACTCCAAGGAGTCCAACAGTAGAGAAAGTGTTGGATAGCAGAGGGGAATAATTTACTATTCCCACTCTAGTGAGTGTAACAGTAGGGAAAGTGTTGGATAACATAGGGGTAAAAATTACTATTCGCACTCCAGCAAAATAATTTGAATTAATAAACAAACAGTTAATAAACTTTAAAAAACTGCCTCCCACCATGTTCCCCAATAAATTACACCACCAATGTACTAAAACATAACACTATTAACATATTAAATTAATAATTATCTAATTAATTAATTAAAATTAACAAGCAATTTAGAAACAATAAATAATAATTTAATTCACACAATTAACAATATAAAACAACTTAAAATAAATGTTATATTAACAAAATTTAAAACTATATTGAAATAAATTACTTTCCAGCCTACTCCCCCATCAACACACAAAACACTCTTAAAAATGACATAAAAAACATAATTAGTAAATAATTAATACATATTAATAACCAATTCATAAATAATTAAAAATATAATATTTACCAGTTTTCAATATAATATTTAAAAAACATTAATATTAAATAATTAAACATATACTTTAGTTAATTATTATTAAATTACTTCCCACCCTACTCCCCTGTAAATCCACAACCACACTCCTAAAAAAATAATACATTATTTACCACAATTAACAATATAAAAACATAAATATTTAATTATTAACTAATGAAAATGATTAATTTATTCATTATAATTAAATTACTTCCCACCCTATTCTCCTATAAACCCACAACCCACTCCTAAAAAAATAATATAATTCATTTTGTTACCAAATAGTTTAACAACCAATGAATAACTAAGTGATAAACATATTAATTACCACAATTAACAATATAACATATTCAATATTTACATAATAAATATTATGAATTAATTAATTATAATTAAATTACTTCCCACCCTATTCCCCTATAAACCCACAACCTGCTACAGAATAAAAACACACAATTTACTTTAAAAAACAATTAATAACTTCTAAAAATATAATACATATATTACAAAATCCATACAGTACTTAAACAAAAATATAGAACACATAAATTTAAAATACATACTAAAATGCATAACATTAATATAAACATCAATATTATTAACAACTATATTTTTACATGCTATTACTGTCTTCGATATTAAAAAAAATGATATTTCTTACCTTACTGTTGATATTTTTGTCCACGATATTCTTGCAGTTGATATTCTTGTACCTCAATTTTTACAACTCTATATTAAGGTACTTAGAAAGAAAAAAACATGGTATTCTGTCTGTTCATCCCGTAGGTCTAGTGAGACTAGCTAGTGTCACTTTGTGTTTTTTTTCACTACTAAACTTAAAAGCTGATATCTCTGGTTCTACTGATTGGATTTTTTTGTTGTTCTGGTGTCATTATATTTATTTAAATTTACTATATGTTTCTAAATAATTTTGGGGTTTTACTTGTAATGTGTTTTTACTTTATTACTGTTTGAGTGCTGCAAAAACACATTATACATTTCTTCTAAGTTACGCCTGACTGCTTTGTGCCAAGCTACTAGAGGGTTAAGCTCAGGTTAATTTAGTGACTTTTATGTTTCTTATTTGAGCGGGGCTTTCACCTCTCTCAGCTAATAACCCAATTTCTTACACTGTACACTTGAGTTGTAAAATAGTCTCTTGTGCATTGCATCGCAAGCAGTACATAGACTTAATAACACAAGTCTTGCAGAAAGCTGCGGTGTGAAAACAGACTAAAAAGGTGGTCAATGTTTGTTTCACTAATATGTCTTTATAATTGTATTATAGACAGGCCTACCCAAATGTATGTTGACAGTAAAATAATGAACTGAACAGAGTTGAGGTGTTGCATATGAAGGTCAGAATTCCACAACCTTAAAGCAAACGATAGCACCAGGGCTAAGTGTTCTTGATGAAAGCCTAAATAATTGGATACCAATATGTTGCTAGGAAATCCTAATGGATTTAGTGCTAGCTACAGGGCATATGCATGTAACTTATAGGTCACAGGTTCAACTTTAGCACTATCAGTAAAGCATTTCATTGCTCTGAGATGATGACTGCTACTGAGTAGGGAAATTATGAATACCTATCAGAATATTGGCATTTTGAGAGAGTGTCTTGAGACAGTGACTCAGGGCCAATAACAGCTGGTATGAACTGTTTGCACCAACATTTTAATGTTTGTCTTATCAATGCTCCCTTTTAAATTTGATAAATTCTCTCTTCAGTGGGTGGAAAATTATAATAGCCTTATAGCCCTTGGCTTCGGGCTTTTCCAAATGTTAAGACTCTCTCCCTTGTTACATGCTTGCATCCATGGCTCTGGCCTATAACTCAGGTCCAGGACCTTTAATAAAACCTTAGAGCCCGATCTAGTGGGTTCTACTGACCATTAAAGGCCCGCTCCAGCGTTATAGGCTCAAGGCTGGGCCTTTAACAGGGGAAGGGGCCTTTAATGGCCGGTAGAGCCCGCTAGGAGGGCTCTAAAAGGCAAATTTAGAAGCTCCTTGCTACACTTTTGCACCGCCGTTGCATCACCTTTTTGTGACGCAGTGGCAGAGTAAATAATATGCCACATTGTGGCTCATTTACAACGTGACGCACCCAGGGAGATGCATCACTTTGTAAAGCCCTGCATCACATTATATCTGCGTCAGGTATAATGTATGGAGGGTGGGCGTTCCTACACAGGTCAGCCTCGTAGAAGTGACACAGTGAAATCTACAAGATTTCAATGCACCACTTCTAGGACGACACTGCGTCAAAACCTTACACCTGCTTGGAGCAGGCGTAAGGAGTGAGGCAGTGCATTGGGAATAGGCCTCCCCGTGCATTGCTGGAGTTGCGTCGTGCTTGCGACACAACCCCAGCAATGCATGACTTTTGCGCCAACAGAGGCATCAGAATTTCTGATGCATCTGTTAGTCCTTGCTCCATGGTGCGCCGTATTGTAAATACGGCGCGTCCTGGCTGGCTCAAGGGTTTCCCATAGAGGCGCAGGGAAACTGATGCATCTGAACAGATGTATCAGTTTCCTGTAAATCTGTCCCAGAGGCTTTTAGAACATTCCGGCCCAGGGGGCAGAATGTTCTAATTGGTAAAAACAAAGACCTCTCGGAGCCCAAAGGGATTTAAATCCCCTCAGGCGAAGAGAGGCCTTTGTTCACAGCAGCAGTGGTCAATGAAAAACAACATTAGAATGTTGTTTGGGCGTTTTTTACCGGCCCATTGAAGCTCACAGCACTCCATTCTCTGCAATGGAGTGCTCAACATTCTAATGTTGTAATAACGGTTAAGGCTTTGGATAGTGGACTATAATGCTGCATTATTAATATTCACTATGAAAGAATGTAGGTGTTCTGTGTAGTTGTCCAGTGTTATATACCAGCAACACAGCACAGAACTTTGTTCTAAATTCCTGAAAGGTCTTCAGAAAGGAACACAGATTGATTGCAGCGCTACAGCCTTGTATGACAAAACAAGCTGTACAAAAGTGTCTTGGCCTCATCAAGGGCCACGCGTATCAAATAAACCTTTTGCAGTTATCAAATAGCGTTTTTTTACCGAATGCTATGTATGTAAGGAAACGCCAAAAATGTAGCAATTTCTTAATATTACTGAATAGCGATTCAGTAAATAGCAAATCACTATTACATTACTCCATTTGTTCAGATGGGCCAAAATGGTTCGAATGGTGCAAATGGTTTTGCATTAGCTAATGTGCGATGACTAACTTGGTAATTACAAATTAGCTAATGCAAAGGCAAGGGTGCATGGGGGCCTTAGGCCCCCCTGAAGCACCCTTAAAAAAAGTGCACTTGTAAGGCACACTGATGCCCTGGGAGCATGTTTGCGCAACTTGGCATTTTGGAAAATCCTTTTTTTTTTTGCATATATCAAAATTGATTATCGAATTGAAATTGATGGTAATAGTGTTTCCTAAATGCAAAGTTTGCATTTAGGAAAGGCTTCTTACCTGTGCATTAGGGAATAGCAAATTGCAATTCCCTATTTGCATTCACAATTTAGGTAATCGCTAAAAATTGTGATTACCTACATTGCGAATACCAATGCCTTTCATACATTCAGAAAGGCCATTTTGCATTCGCAAACGGGCTAATTTAGCGATTCGCACCATTTGTGAATGCAAAATACCTTGATACATGTGGCCCCAAATGCAAAAACATTCTTCCAATAACATACTTGTCTTCTTTTTGTGCCTCCTTAAACAAGAAAAGGTGACTGGAAAAGAGCAGCAAAGTGCCATCATTTCGAAGGCAAAATTATTTTATAGCAAAGAAAGGCACCACTCAGCACTAAACTCTCCTGCAAGGCAGAACAAAAAGCCGAACATGTTAGTCTGGTCCACTGGAGTGACGTCGTCTAAGAGGAAGAGGTATGATTTACTGTCTAGGATTCTGGCACATTGGAAGTCAGAAACATGGGTTTTGGGTCCAGGTCCAGCTTTGACATGTTTCTAAAGATGTGCGATTCTAGGCAATCACCTCCTTTCTGTTTGCCTGAAATTGCCCAATGCTAAGTATATTGGAAAGAGGTTTTACAACAAGGCTTTTACCACGTTGTGCGTTTAACACACGTTTTTACCACATGCATGCCTTTACCATGCATTTCAGGTATATTGGGGTGTGTGGAGGGTCCCTCCACAAATACATTGCTTATATATATTTCTATATAAGCAATGGTTGGTAATGGCATGCGCTGTAAAAGCATATGCGTTGTAAAAAAATGCGGGGTTAAAAATGCATGTTCAAGGCATGCGATGTATTTCCCTGCGTTGTTCCGTTCTGCAACCAAGTATACACGAGTATTGTAAAATCTAACGTTGCGGTGCTGGCCCAGTTTCATTCTCTAATTTTCTGCTGTCACTTTCTTCATCTGTGCTCCATCTCAACCTTGGGTGTCCAAAGTATTGTAATCATCTTCCCATATGATTTTGTTCTGTAAAGTGTTCAGTGGATTCCGCGGACTAGGACTGCACTATACTGCTATAATAATTTGAATAGCTCGCTCTAGCCATTGATGTACCACATAAAACTGTTTGAAATTTACAGGTAGTGGCATGTATGGAAAGAAGCAAATGGGTATTGATTAGGGTAACCTAATGTAAAGAACTGGGTGACATTGTGGGCCTGGAATATTCCCTGATCACATGACAGAGGACTTCACGTGCCATAAAGGCACCCTGAGTTGAGGACAACTAGATCAGGGAAGGCTGGCAGAGCTTGAATGTAGGATTGTGGAAGTGGATGCTGAGATATGGTGTAGGTGCCAGGCATGAGACATGATTGAATCATGCTGCCGCAAGCATGATGCATCCATTGAAATGCTTCATGGGACTGGCAGTGGTCCAGTGTCCAAGCAGCTGACAACAATGCACTAATTAAGGTAGTTTGTATGTTAGGAGATCTTGGCTGTTGTGAAAAAAACATGGCAGCTGTGAATCTTCATTCTTATTGGCTTGCAGTGTTAGTATTAGGTTATGTGCTGAAAAAGCTAGGCCTTGTTAGTTTTATGGGAAAGCGATAAATTGGAGCATATTCCAGACAGGCCAGAAGGGAGATTTAGATGTTAGATATCCACACTGGTATCAGAAAGCTACCATGTTGACATGCTTTAAAACTTTCATTTCTAGCGGAAGCTTTGCCTAGGGTGGAAGGTGATGAATATTTTGCAGCACTATAAATCCAGTACCTTGGATGTCGATATGGTTGATGCAGAGGCCTTGAACAATGCACATCTGGTCACACGAAGGGAATGATGAGCATTCAGTGGTGGAAAAAAGTATTTTCAAAGTAGTAAATGAAATTGAAGTCTAGTCACTACATTCCGTACCGCATGAGAAGTGTGGCTCAGGGGTTAGAGGCAGCAGACCCGGAAGCTGAGATCGGTCCTGGACCAGGGTTCAATTCCCCGCCTCGGCGGGGTCTTGGGCTAAAAATTCCACGGACTCGATAATTCTCGCCCCGGTGCCTCCTCGACTCACGGGGTCACACTCT
This sequence comes from Lissotriton helveticus, assembly GCF_964261635.1. Lineage (NCBI taxonomy): Eukaryota > Metazoa > Chordata > Amphibia > Caudata > Salamandridae > Lissotriton > Lissotriton helveticus. The sequence continues at coordinate 177,781,311 of NC_136063.1, read as the reverse complement.
GCGACTCTGGGCAATAGCTTGCTTAATCTCCACAACGGCCCCTCGCGGCGGGATGCCTGACTTTCACCTTGTGGATACCCTGCTATCTCACAGGGGAATACCAGGAAGGGTTCCCTAAGCAAGCGCCGGGAAACCCACTGCGGGTAGCTGTGCGCTATATAAGCTCAACTACATTTACATTTACATTTACATGAGTCTATTCCAGAGGCCTTGCAATGAGGTTCAAAAACAAAGCTGGGGTATGATCTCTGCAGGGTATCAAACCTAGTGACTGAACGGTAAAAGATGGCTGAATTTACTCACTGCAATTAGTAGTGAAAATATATATGAGAAGCTAGTGGATCTCCTCATTGCAGAGGAGCACAAGAATAATGTTGCAAAGCCATCTTGCTCCCAGGGCACCCCCAACTTTTTTGCTGACTGATACTGGTAGTAACTGCCTCTGACTGACCCTGAGCTCTGCCTAACCAGGCCCAGGGCCAGTGCTATACTGAAGACACACTTAAAATACAGTGAAAACATCTACATACACTAGGGTACACTATGGGTTAGGCTAACCCTAGGATTGGCATGATCTCACCTATAAGGCCTAGTACCCAATAGGGCAGGGGGGTGGAAACTACCTTTAAGCCCCTATTATATAATAGGGCAGGTCAGTTTAAAAGCATCCCTGTGTTGCAGACCTACTTTCAAAATGTGAATTGTGCCCAAACTCGACTTTGGTATTTGGGGCACTTATAAATTAATAAACTACAATGTTTTGGCATATTAGGTACCCCGAGGGTCTCCCCGAGGTGTCCCAGTGGTGAAGGGTCAAGTAGCTACAAGGATGACCCTTATAAATTGAGATTTATATGCCTTGGGTTTAGTGAAATTAGACATTTCACTTCCCACTTTGTATTGAAGTGCTTCCCAAAATCGAATTTCGTACTAGGGGCACTGTGGAGTGAGGATCTGTCATGTTTTTACATATTCAGAAAACCTAGGGGAAGATTTTCAAACCTTTTGAACTAACCAGAGCATTTTTCTGGTTGCTATCTTCTTTTCAATGCAAAACCTGTTTTGCATTGGAAAGCACCCTCTAAGTAGCGCAAAGCAGCGCAAAGCACTGCTTTGCGTTACTTTGCGCCGAGGGGGTGTTACATGGGTGGTAAATGGGTGTTCCCATGCAACCACCCTTGCCTTTTGACGCAAAACCATATTTACAAAGATTTGTAAACATGGTTTTGCGCCAAAGTTAACGCCCCTTCAAAGGAGGCGCTAGGAGAAGAAATGCTCTCTTTTTTACATGCTTTTCCGACTTTCCATGCGTGCTGCACTGTGCAGAACGCATGCCAAGTGGGAAAAGCTTTGAATTGTGTCTAACATACTATTTTGTACAGGAAGGGTACTGTACAAAACCTATGCTAGGCCCATGCACAAAGCCTAGCACTGCGGCGCAAAGGTGTGTGCATGGGGCACAGCAGCTGAAATCAGCATTGGCGAAAGGGAAAGGAGAGGAGAGAGCCATAGCTCTGAAGATATGGTGCTCTTCTGCTCCCTCCCTGTTATGCAATGCAGCGCAGCCTCGCAAGGGGCTTTGCTGCTTTGTCAGACTTTTTTTTAAATCTCCCCCCAAAAGTCTTCCGTAGGTATCCCAGGGGTGTGGGGTCCTGCAGATATAGTTAGGGTCCTTATAACATATATTTTATAGGCTCTGGTGTTGGAACACTAGCCCAAGTCATTTTTCCTATTGCAAATCCCCAGCCATATAGGTTAACATGGCAAGAAGGTATTAAATAATAACTAACGTTCAGGAGGTCCTGAAAATACCATTCAAGGATTGCCTAGAATGGTATTGATAAATCCCAAAATACTCTATTGTTGAATGTATCCTAAAATGTACAGACAAGAAGTTATAAGACTTTCTTGTCTGTTAACCAAAATTCAGCCCTCCAATGCTCTGACCTTATTGGCCGGAGTTAAGTGGATTAGCCAGACTGCTTTGATGAGGTGATAAATAGCAGGGAGTCAGAGAGCCATACTGGGCTCTGCTATGTAGGAATGCTATGGCAGGGGGAGGGGTCGTAAACCATCATTTTCAAAGAGTGGCAGGGACAGACAGTGTAAGTCAGGTCCAGTTACATCCCTAACTTTTGAGCCAAGCAGATGTCAGGATAAAGGCAGGAATTCCCAGATGTAGGTGAATGAAACATATGTAGATGAAGCAATCCATTAGGCTGGTTTAGTCAGCACTTCTCTCTCTGCTGAAAATTCTGACATATTACACTTGGGAGAACTAGTGCTTTCTGGGAGGCCTTTGAGCAACACTTTAGAGGAAGTTGTCTTGCTCTTCGGTGTTGCCCTACACCTCAGTGGACAAGAGTGCCCTCCTGCTTGACCACAGAGAGCACTGAAAAAGTATCTAAGAAGGACAGTGCCGTTCACCCCAGTCCGTCCATCATTTGTTTGCGTAGCACTTATTTGTAACAATTATCAAAATTCCCCCATGGTCAGAACATAATTTCTTTTCAGGCTTCGCTCTCAAAATTTAACCATCAGTATTCACATTTAGTACAGGAATGACAGTCTCATATTTTTCATTTGAATCTTTTATTTCTTTTTTAGATTTTATCAAAATTATTTAAAACAATTATTTTATTTATCTTTTTTTGAGTCTTTTTTTATGTATCATCAGTTCATTAACATTTGTTTCAATCCAAATAAATTAGACAATGCAACATCGAATTTCATCATTTATACAATCCAAAATGTATTGTTTGTTCTGAAGAATGCATAGAGACGACAAAACCAATTATACCCCTAAAGCACACAGGAACTACCTAACATACATCACATTCATACCGTTTCACGCTCTTACAAATTCTAAAACAATCTCTAAGTTTGGAATAACAAAGATCTTAAATGTTTCCTAACGCCAGGTCTACGCGTTTCGGTGGGATGAGACCACCTTCCTCAGGACCAGCTTAGAAATAGTTTTATCCCTTCATTCTTCTTTGTGTGCAGGGTATCTGTAATTTAAAAGAAGGTACAATATCATATTCCTGTAACTAAATCCCTATACCAGGGCATAACTCTTCTTAAGTATTCATTATTACACTATATACAATTCGTTGAGACATTACCTAGGAGACATCAAATCACACCTGGAGATAGCGACACCATGAGCCTATATCTATTCATTTTGTGTAATCTACTGCAGAGAAAAATCTAGGGTAGAATGATTCTACATGCCCCTTATGTTGTATTTAGTCTCACAGGGGCTTCGAGGGCACTGACGATAATCGTCCGTTCCATATTATGCGGGTGCTAATCCTGGTGATTCTACATATTTATACTACTTATGGACCCAACATTATCTCGTCTATATACAGATTGTGTTCTTAACTTTTACCTTCCAATCAAATCCATACAAGGCCTTTCCCGAACATGTTCCTTCGTGGTCAATGTAAACAGTCCATATGTACCACCTAAATAAGAAGTGAAAGTATCACGTGTTTATTCTTAATTCCTTATATATATGAGTTGTTGGCATTTGTCAACTGCTGCTCTTACCACTAATATTGCTGCAATTGTCCTGTATTCGACTCTTCCTTGTGGCCTCGTTAATATTGCAGTTTATTCTTGTGGACTCTCTAAATAAAGGTAATTCTATCATTATGTCACTCGTTTCTTAGTTGTTTCAAACATAAGCACCATGAACTGGAACAATTCTTACCACAAAGTATCTTGTCCTTTACGTAAATAGGGGCCTATTCTTTTCCTTTTCTTTCGTTTTTCCGGCAAGGGGGCGCAGGTTAGAATGTTTTTGAGTTTTAATTTCTGTCCGACCTAGGAGACAGCAACAAATAATTAATTTTTTTGTTCTCCCTTTAGTTTGACTGGTGAATTAGATCAATATGCCTAACTAACCTTAATGTCTTATGATCTGGGGCTAACTTTCGAATCTTCTTATGTATTGCCTTTCAAGCGCGCAACTTGACTTTTCTGCGCGTCGCTTTCAGAGTTGTGGCAATTTCTGCGTCAAAGAATAGACAAAAGATCATACACATCGTTGTTAGAGTGTTTCCCTTTCTAGCCTTTGGAGATTTCCAACAGTGTCCGTTTTCTGACTTTTTAGCATCTCTGCTCGTTTTTAAAAAAAAGCCCTCTTGGATTCACACAAAGGCGCTCCGACATATCTCCCTGACCCCATACTGCTGCTCACTCGGGTCTTAGACATCCGAACTCCCCTTGCGTCTCGGTGTTTCCTACCCTCAGCGCGTCCTAAATTCCCCCGATTTTTTCCTCAAAAACCCGTCCGTGGTGCTTACCTCATTTGCGATGCGACCTTCCATGGGTGTGTACTTCCTGCCAGTTCTCCCCTTCCGCGGCATGCGTAACAGCCGGTGCTGGTGTGATCTAAAATAGTATCCCTCATTCACCGCTACTACCGCTTACGCCCTTTTGCCGAACTGGAAGGAATTACCATAATTTCCAGTTAGATTTGTCGGCGCCATGTTGGGAAGGGATCGAGTAATTACTTTTCTCCCTTTCTCGTACTCATGAATCTTAGTGCACGCCCTCTTAGTCAGGTCATTGTTGTATTCACTCTATACTGACGAGTACTGTACATTTATGACGACTCCGTGTGGGATCTCATAGTCTTTTTCTCACCTTATCCCGCTTCTAGTAAAACGACGTCGTAATTCAACATTACTCATTTTTCGGCTACTGCCAAATTATCTGGATTATTTGATTGTGTATAATATCACCTAATAAACTTACAGAGGTGATCTATTTGAGAACTCTCTATTTTTATACTGAAGTCTGGATTATGTGCTCTTAAGGCTAACATCCATAAAATCAATTAATCTATGTATGTTTAGTTACAAGCCACGAAATATTTTCATTCAGTCCTTTGCGAACACTATCAAAGTGATAGATCCAAAAACACTCGCGTCTTTTCCGAGTGTACTCAATTGTCTGACCTAGTCGGAGTTGGACCTTCTCCAAGATACACCACCGCAGATCACTTTCATTGTGATTAAGATCTATACAATGTTGTACTAGTGGTGCTGATATTTTCTTCAGTCTCACTGCAGATTTATGTTCGCTAAATCTGAGGCGAAACTCCCTACCTGTTTCTCCAATGTAGGCGAGACCGCAAGGGCACATGATTACATATACAACATTGCTACTCCTACAATTTGTTAGTGATCTCAGAGTTACTTCAAAGTTATTATAAGTAATCAATTCAGTTGTGATTGCTGCCTCACAAGCATGGCACGATCCGCATCTGTGGTTACCTAGTACAGGGCTTTGTCCTGTAATTGAACTCTGATTGCTCCTTGTCTTCTGTTTATTCCTAGTATGGACCAGCCGGTCTCTTAGATTTCTATTCCTCCTATAGGCTACTAGGGGTTTTGTACCAAAGTTCTCACTCTCTTCTGTTTCCAGTATGTTCCAGTTTTTGTTGATTATATTTTTAATTTTATAATTCAAAGAGGAGTGGTTAATGACACAAGTAATGCGATCTGCCGATTTCCTTTTTGTGCCGCTTAGTAGAGAGTCGCGATCAAAATATTTAGCTCTTTTAAAGGCTTGTCGAATTAGGCGATGTGGATAACCTCTATTGAGCAGTCTAATTTTTAGATCTGTTCCATGACGTTGGTATTCTGTTAAATTAGTACAGTTTCGGCGAATCTGAAGGAATTCGCCAAAGGGAATGGAATCCTTTTGGCAGTGTGGGTGGAAGCAGCCAAACTGTAATATGGTGTTTTTGGCGGTGGGTTTCCTATATAAACTTACTTCTAATATCCCACTACTTCCCTTTATTTCAATATCAAGGAACTCTACCTTCTCAGTGTGATAGTTAGATGTAAACTTCAGATTGGGGTCACTAGAGTTTAGCCAACCTATATAATCCTGCAATTGTTCTTCTGTACCATGCCAGATAAAGAAAATGTCATCTATGAAGCGCCGCCATAAATGAACATTCTCAAAAAAGGGGGCGACTTCATTATATACATGTTGTAATTCCCACTCGCCCATATAGGCATTCGCTATACTAGGCGCACAAGATGCCCCCATGCTGGTGCCCTTCACTTGTTTGTAAAGGGCACCATCATAGTCAAAAAAGTTGTTCAGCAGGACAACCTCCAGGCATTGTAGAATAAATCTGTCCGGTCGGTTATCCGGATATCTTTGCAGAAGCGAGGATACCGATTGTAACGCTTGACATTGGGGTATGTTGGTATATAACGCCTCAATGTCAAGCGTTACCAGTATGTCTTTCCTAGCATCAAAAGCAGTGCCCTCCACCTTTACAATCATGTCTCCTGTGTCACAGACAAATGATTCGTATTTTTGAGTCAGGGGGCACAGAAATGTATCTATATATTTCGACAGAGGTTCTGTGCTCGAACCTATAGTGGAAATAATCGGTCTCATTGGGGGGTTAACTTCACTTTTATGAGTCTTTGGCAGACCATACAGAGCCGGGGTCACTGGGTTGGTTTTGTTTAAGAAAATTAGTTCATCTTCACAGATGAATCCTTCTTCAAATGCATTATTAGTTAGTTCTCTTATTGTTGTGGTGAGTCGTTGTAATTCTCTAGGGTGGGCCGGCCTGTAATGTTCTTCTACACTCAACATTTCCCGCATCTTTGTATCATATTCATTCTTATCAAAGACTGTGATACCCCCACCTTTGTCACATGGTTTTATTATCAGGGCATTATTTTTCTCAATATTATTGAGGGCTGAATTTTCCTGTTTTGTTAGGTTAAAGTTAGGTTTATTTGCTCCTGTGAAAAGGCGAGTGATGTCTTTTAAAACCATTCGTTCAAAAATCTGAACCTCTGGTCCTACTGTGTCTAAGGTTGGTGTGAAACTAGAAGGTGGTTTACACCCTGATATATTAAGATTTTCATCTCCTCTAGTTCTACCTTCAAAGTACTTTTTAAGCCTAACTTTCCGGAAAAATGCAAATAAGTCTTCGTGAAGTTTGAATTTATTGAGTGGGGCACAGGGGACAAATGATAGGCCACGACTCAGGACAGAAAGCTCTTCTTTGTTCAAATCAGAGGATGATAGATTGTAGATTGGCATTATATCTCCTACTCTATCACTGTTTTTATTTTCTCCTGAGTCTACCACCAGTATTGCTGGTTCCTCGTCTTCACATATCTTTGCTGAGGTTGAGGGCTCATCGTTTGGTGACCTCCTCTGTCCTGCTGCCAGTGTACATTCCTCCCTCCAAGTTGCGCGCTTGAAAGGCAATACATAAGAAGATTCGAAAGTTAGCCCCAGATCATAAGACATTAAGGTTAGTTAGGCATATTGATCTAATTCACCAGTCAAACTAAAGGGAGAACAAAAAAATTAATTATTTGTTGCTGTCTCCTAGGTCGGACAGAAATTAAAACTCAAAAACATTCTAACCTGCACCCCCTTGCCGGAAAAACGAAAGAAAAGGAAAAGAATAGGCCCCTATTTACGTAAAGGACAAGATACTTTGTGGTAAGAATTGTTCCAGTTCATGGTGCTTATGTTTGAAACAACTAAGAAACGAGTGACATAATGATAGAATTACCTTTATTTAGAGAGTCCACAAGAATAAACTGCAATATTAACGAGGCCACAAGGAAGAGTCGAATGCAGGACAATTGCAGCAATATTAGTGGTAAGAGCAGCAGTTGACAAATGCCAACAACTCATATATATATAAGGAATTAAGAATAAACACGTGATACTTTCACTTCTTATTTAGGTGGTACATATGGACTGTTTACATTGACCACGAAGGAACATGTTCGGGAAAGGCCTTGTATGGATTTGATTGGAAGGTAAAAGTTAAGAACACAATCTGTATATAGACGAGATAATGTTGGGTCCATAAGTAGTATAAATATGTAGAATCACCAGGATTAGCACCCGCATAATATGGAACGGACGATTATCGTCAGTGCCCTCGAAGCCCCTGTGAGACTAAATACAACATAAGGGGCATGTAGAATCATTCTACCCTAGATTTTTCTCTGCAGTAGATTACACAAAATGAATAGATATAGGCTCATGGTGTCGCTATCTCCAGGTGTGATTTGATGTCTCCTAGGTAATGTCTCAACGAATTGTATATAGTGTAATAATGAATACTTAAGAAGAGTTATGCCCTGGTATAGGGATTTAGTTACAGGAATATGATATTGTACCTTCTTTTAAATTACAGATACCCTGCACACAAAGAAGAATGAAAGGATAAAACTATTTCTAAGCTGGTCCTGAGGAAGGTGGTCTCATCCCACCGAAACGCGTAGACCTGGCGTTAGGAATAATTTAAGATCTTTGTTATTCCAAACTTAGAGATTGTTTTAGAATTTGTAAGAGCGTGAAACGGTATGAATGTGATGTATGTTAGGTAGTTCCTGTGTGCTTTAGGGGTATAATTGGTTTTGTCGTCTCTATGCATTCTTCAGAACAAACAATACATTTTGGATTGTATAATTGATGAAATTCGATGTTGCATTGTCTAATTTATTTGGATTGAAACAAATGTTAATGAACTGATGAATTATACATAAAAAAAGACTCAAAAAAAGATAAATAAAATAATTGTTTTAAATAATTTTGATAAAATCTAAAAAAGAAATAAAAGATTCAAATGAAAAATATGAGACTGTCATTCCTGTACTAAATGTGAATACTGATGGTTAAATTTTGAGAGCGAAGCCTGAAAAGAAATTATGTTCTGACCATGGGGGAATTTTGATAATTGTTGATATATAGTGTACTCCTCTCTCTTCCCCGGTCACCAAAACACATATAGAGGGGGGTCCCGTAATTTACATACTTGCACTTATTTGTAACTACAGCACGTTGGATGTACCTTGCTTCAAGAGGAATAAGTAAGGGACGACAAGCTGGAAACTTGATTTGCACCATCAGGCCCTGCATTCTTACAGATTGCGCCTGCAGCATTATCTGGGACTACAGCCTTTGGATGTACCTTGTTTCAAGAGGAATAAAGAGACGGCTCCCTGCTACAGGTTAACAGAGTTCACCTGCATCAACTCCACCAAGAGTCCCCTGCTTGGAGTGTATCCAGTGGAATTTTAGGGAGTTGTCCAGGTGCCTAGTGGGAATCGTGATCCCAACCTTTCAAGGACCATCTTGGAGATTCCAGCCCCTTGGATTGTGATTTTGACACTTTGCACCCGCAAGAGGAAATTCCAGGGGAGTTCCTCACCAAATACAGCCTGTTGGAGGAGGCTACACAAAGTCTGGTGAGAAATCCTCCAGAAAAGTTTATGTGTGAAGGTGAAACCTTTACCAGGGCCTCCCACTTAGTGCATCCGACCAGGGCTTCATCGCGGTTGGCCTTAAACTTTGACTTTGTCCCGTTCAGAGGCAACCAAATGTCCAAAAGTGGCACTGTTGATTTCTAAGCACTAGAAAGTGTTTATTCTTTAAAAAAATTGGTGTTAGACTTTTATCGTGTGCTATTTCTTAAATATTTAGTGAATTTGTGTTTTTAAATTCTTTACATACCTGTCTTTGTAGTTAAGACTGCCTGCTCACATCCTGACGACCATGAGTTGAGCATGGGAATCATTTTTTAATACCTATTCCGAGTACTGTTTTGTGGTACTGGTATAATTGCCAGTGGTAAATGCATATCTGCCACTACTAATAATCCACTTGTCAACAGGTAAAGTTGCATATGTCCATTCGAGAAAGCAATGAAAATCTTGGGGGATGTCAGTCTGTGTATAATAACTCACATTTTTTTTTTGCGGCACTGATTCAGGGAAAAATATAATAACTAAATTTGGTCTTTCAAGGATATATACTCAAGAGAATCATTTTCTACCAATACAGTTGCAGTAAATACAGTGGAGTGAAATTACTATTGGTGTGAGAAATTACACCTGTTCAATATTTATCACTGCCACATGTTTGATGTGAAACTTGTCACACATATGTCATTGGTGATGTTTTTTTTAATTCATAAACACATAAATAAACGAACCACGCCATTTCCATGAGTGACTCACATTTCAGAACTCCAAGCTGGTGTGGAAGGCCAGATGAAGACTCATCTGAAGTAAGTATGGGCGAAATTTGCGAATTTGAGGTATGCGAATTCACGCAAAAGCAAATTCTCGGTCCACAAAATTCACGGATTTGTGGATTTTTTATTTGTGCGTGTTCGCGGGGCGCTTTGCGTGTTCGCGGGGTTTTTTTCAGCGCGCCGACTGCGAAGTTACCCATGCGGTCGTACATGGTCGCGGCCATCTTGTTTTCAGTGTTCGCGTTGCGTATTTCCGTTTCTGGGCACTAGTTGCATTCTCGCGTTGGGCATTTCCTACGTGCGGGGTGCAATTAAGTAATTGCATCCGTTTTTGCGTGTTCGCGTGGGAAATATCGCGCAAACGTACCCACACAGTCCTCAATGGGCGCGGCCATCTTGCTTTTCATTCATTGCTATGGTTCTGGGCATGCTTTTTCTATCGTGCTTTAATCTTTGCAATCCTTTGTTTGTTTGAACTTTTTTTATCTTTTTTACTCATTATCTATCCCTCTCTTATTCAACATCTATAATTTGTGTTTTTTTCTAGTTTTGGTTACTTTAAAACTACTTTTTTTAACTCTTTTCTTTTATTTACTTTTTCCCTATTCTCTTTTCTATTTATTTCCATTCCTGTCCAGGACCATGGCAAAGGGAGCCGGGAAGAACAAGGGGAAGGGGCCCGCACCCCGTACCCGGCTCCCTTGCGGGCGATTAAGGGGGGGGATGTATTGGCCCGGGAGATTTTCAGCGCGGTGGAGGTGGCCGCACTTATCTTTTATGTTCAGCGCCGCCTCTCGAAGACCGTCGCAGCAGGCGGCAGGCCCGGGACAGTGTATGGCCTCCGGGAGCGTCGCCAGCTCTGGGATAAGGTGTGCCGGGCCATGTTTAGGGAGTCGGGGGTCCGGCGCACCTACCATCAGGCGACGCACCGGTGGGCGGACCTCCTTGACCGGGAGCAGGACCTGCTCGACCTGCTAGGCGTGGAGATCCCTGGGCTTGGTGAGTAGCTATTTAATAACTACTTTGTTTTCTTCTGCTCTGTGTTATGATATTGCTAATACATGTTTTTCCCGAAGAGCAAGAATGCTGCAGATTCGATTACATTGCAGGTATATTAATGTTTATAGCTTCTGTGATTGCAGGTGCTCGCCTGCTCAGTGGTGTTGCTACTATGCTTACTTGTTTGCAACTTTGTGCTCATTTGGCCTGATTATTTATGAGTGTAGTACTTTACAGAACTGCGTAATGCTAGAGAGACTAGAGACTCAAGTCTAGTCCTTCCTTTGTACTCCTGCTGCCACTAAGAAGAAGAACTACTTTGTTTTCTTCTGCTCTGTGTTATGATATTGCTAATACATGTTTTTCCCGAAGAGCAAGAATGCTGCAGATTCGATTACATTGCAGGTATATTAATGTTTATAGCTTCTGTGATTGCAGGTGCTCGCCTGCTCAGTGGTGTTGCTACTATGCTTACTTGTTTGCAACTTTGTGCTCATTTGGCCTGATTATTTATGAGTGTAGTACTTTACAGAACTGCGTAATGCTAGAGAGACTAGAGACTCAAGTCTAGTCCTTCCTTTGTACTCCTGCTGCCACTAAGAAGAAGAGATAGTGGTGGATTGACAGGTTGAGTATATCATGACTTGTTATTAGTAGTAGGACATTTTTCAGTGGTCTGCAATCATGATGACGGACTGTGTCTGTCACATCGCATGCTGCTGAGTGCTGGCAGTCGTAGTAGAACCTTTTTGCTGTTGGTTTAGTTAGTGATTTACATAACTTTCCAAGTAGACGGTCTGCGAATCCAGCAATACTGTACTATCCTCCCAGTTGACCAGATCAGGTAGGTCAATACATGTAGTGCAATTGTTGGTAATTTGTTTCCCCGAGAAAATTTTAGATTGTGGTCAAAGAAATCAAATATTTCAAAATAACAATCATCCATGTTTGTGTTTATTTCATGATCATCACCAACTCCCAGGGGCAAGAGGACGACAGCGACGCCGGCGGAACAAGGTGGGCAGGATCGGTCCTCCGAGGTCTCTTCTGCTGGCCCCAGTAAGTTGTTCTGTTGTTAATATTAATAATTATACTTCCCTAACTTTTACAGCACCTATTAATTCCAAACTGTTTTCTAAGTCTTTGATCTTCTTGTAGACTGTTTCTACATTTTTATCCTGCCTCTACTATCACTCTATGTGCTACTACTATTTACTATTATTATGAGACGGTCTGTGTAGGTGGCTAATCTTGCCCAGTCGGCAAATGGTGGTAAACAAAACTCTGATCCAGCAATAGCTCTAGGCACTGAGTGCAGTCCTCTGGGTTGTCCTTGCTGTCTATTCCAGTCATCTCAATGTTAGTGCTTTGGCAATTTCCAACAACAAAATGTCAATGTCCACCAAGAATAGGCTAGTAGTTGGCTTTTTGATTTGATAGGAGCACATACCATACCGCTAGTGTTTCAGGGACTATTATGCACATACAGAAGTATGGACAAGAGAAATAGGACATTGTTGAAGATAGGTGCAGTTCGACTTTCCACATACCTCAGTCAGAACAGAAGTTGAACCCCCAATCCCCTGACTGACTATCTAGTGTGTCTGACCAATGATTATACGACCCAGATGAACAGAAGAAGACTACCGCCGAGTCCCGACCTATCAGAGTCACGGAGCATGCCTGCAAAGTGCAGTAGTGCAAACCCTTCCGCTCACTCACTCGTGAACAAAAACCACACAGTGTTTTTTAGTTTTAAAGTTTTATTTTCAAATAAGAAATAAAAAAAATTCTTTATTTTTAATAGCGCAGTATTCCGAGCAAGCAGTGGTGATAGATGACGCTAAAGTTTAAACACCCTTCCCTAGAATCAAAATACTTCAACTTAACACATCTAATCATTAGAATAACTGTGCGGGAGCCCTCACCTTGTTTGAACTTCAAGTACTGGTGGTGATGAAGAGTAGGTGGTGAATTGAAAAGCTCTTGTTGGCAGAAGGGCAATGGAATCTTCTGTCTGTAATTAGAAAAATGGTGCACGTTAAAAAGCAAGCATTCATCAGCTGTGCCAAAAAGTGTAGCATGTAATGGCTAAGCATATAAAAGGTTAACACCCTCCCCAAAACCGTCACTTTTTTTCAGTCCCAATAATTAAAAATTGGTTATGTTTTAACATTTTTTCCCATTACGAAACAAAATAGGGGGTGATGTATGGCATCTAAAAATATGACATGTTTTTTCTAGGCGTCACAACATCGGATGCGGCACATACTACCACCACCACCAGTGCCGGGGCCAGCAGCGCGGAGGCGTCCACTCCAGGGGGTGATGCGGCGGCACCACAAGTGCCACCAGGAGGAGCTGTGGGGGATGGCTCAGCAGCGGCGGACCGTGGTAAGTTATTATCCTCCTTACTTATTGACATTTTAGAGTAGGCTCGCAAAGGAGTGTATGATGTACAGTACAGTAGACAGTACAATAGTACAAGTACACTCTACTGTTAAGAACAGTTACTAATTTAGAACTACATTTTGGCCAATCACGGAGAAGACAGTCACCCTTGACTTAGCAATAGCATTGGCGGCGGTAGTTCTTGAGTAAGCAATGGCCCCCTCTATTTGACTTCAATTCAGCTGGGAAACTTCTATCGTGAAGCCAAGTCATATCAGATGAACTTGATGGATGTGATGAATGAACAGGGAAAGAAGGGTGAAAGGAAGGACGAGCGAGTCGTAACATTTATGACTGTAAAGAATGATACGTGTTTTTGAATGCAGGCAGAGACAGCTGATAGGAAGGAATCAGATGCATGGCTGCTTGAAGCAAGGATGGTTGGAGAAGAAAGAAAAGATGACTGCCTGTGTGGGTGAATGAGAAAATGCATGTGTGGTGTGCATTGCAATATATCATTTGGGTGAAACTCAAATACAAGTCAAGACGGTGGTTTATCAAATAAAATAAAAAGGGTGTTAGTTCGTTGTTGAGAAAAAGTAAAGTTGGTCCAGTTGAGCTGCTAGTAGAATTCCTGAAACTCCCACTAATTTTACAGGCCTACAAAGACGGCGGAAAGATACATGCCAAAATGTTATACTGTGCTTGCAAGTTGGTAGTGTTACTGTGAGACAGCTTTCTGTTGAATTATTTTGTGTTAATGTTAAAGAGTATTGGTTACAGACTCTATTTTTCTTTCTTTCTTCATGGATGCTCCAAAAAAACTGACCCGTAAGGAGATGGCTGTCCTTGCCAGGGCCCGGAAGCTGGAGGCCACTTGTGGCGAATATCGGCAGCTGGTGGTTCGGGAGCAGGATGAGGAGACGGCAACAGCTGCATCTTTCTCCAGTGCCCCCGGGTCCACCAGCCAGCAGCCTCCAGCGGTACGGCGCCGTGGGCCGACAGCCTCCCACCACCGCGGCGGAGCAGCTAAGAAGACACCAGCAGCTGCCCTCCCAGAGCCTGGATGGCACGTCAGCGCCACCTCCGCCAGAGAGTGGACTCCCTGGAGCGCGTGGTAGAGAAGCTCCAGTGCCAGCTCCGGGACCTCCTGTCCACAGGACACCGCCGAAAGAAGTGACTGTCCCTTGCCCCTTTTTTAAAGACTGTTGGGGGGGTGGGAATTGGGCATTGGGGATTCAAAGGGAGTTTTGCAGGACATTTGCTCATTGGTTGGGGTTAGGGAGGGGGTGAGTTGGGTCTTTTGCATAGTTTATTTTTGTTAGGGAAAATATATTTATTTATTTTACATACTTAAACATAGTATACGCGTTCATATTATTTTGTGTGGTGGTGGGCGGGGGTTACTGTACGTTTGGTTTCCTCAAACTTACCAGCATGAATTATCTAAACGTCCAAAAATGTACAAAAGTGCCACTAACAGTGTTAGTGAATTCAATTGCCCTACTAATACTTTACTAGTACTACTGTCAGTCTCTCCTCTCCTCCGAGTCCTAGCCCATTATTCTACCTCCCCAAAATGCTTATCTTACCTGTGATTCGTGTTTGAGAATAGGGCTAGGCCCAGGGCTGGCTGCATAGCAAATGGCGATTAAGGTTGGGTATGGAATCCTGGATGGATGAATAGTCATTGTTGTGCTGGTAGTAGTAGTGGTACACATTGGCAGTAGCAGCATATGAAAAAAAAGGAAATGAAGCATTGAGTGGCCTGAGCGTAGGATTAGAACAGTACGATAGATAGGATGGTAGAGAACAGTGCCATATATTGTAGCCTAAGCAGTGCTAAAGTATTCGAAATATAAGTACTTGTTGCGTGGTGTATGGATACTATAAGAAATAGTATTGAAGGTGAAGGACACAGCAGCGTAAGCATTAAGCATTTGATTCATCACGTGTAGGAGGAGGATGTTGTTGATGATCAATCCTCGATGGCGCACATGAAATTCTGATTTTAATGATTTTTCTGTTGCTTTAACCTTACCCTCCACAGCAAGTGTGTGGAATTATTGTTGTCATTTAGTCACACCTCAATGAAAACCACACAGCCTGGGGCAAGAGGTTTAGAGTTTGAAAATTGGATGGGAATGGTGGTTTTTGGGAAAGTTTTATGGAGAGAGGAAAAAAAACACAGCATGGACAAAACAACAAATGAAGATAAACAAATCTTTGGATATGAAGATATCCATAAATCTATTAAGGGACATAAAGGAAGTGCATGCACTACTGCATGCATGAAGTTGTTTGCTAAATGGATGGTTAGGTTACTGAAAACTAAGTAGTACTTTCTACAACTTACTAACTATGAAGAAACAATGTGACAGTACAGGGCTGCAGTAATTACACAATTTCACTTGCCTATCTGCCCTCAGAGAGAATAAACACTTAGTACATTAAATTAGTTTTAAAAATATCAAAGAAAATTGTATACAATGGCTGGAGGGATGAATTTGTAGCATAGAGCAAACAAATGAGTCACACTCATAGAAGTTCACAACAATAACATTATATAAAAGATAAGGAGAAGAGTATACTGTAACTGTATGTTGTAGTTGTCCTGTTGAATTTGGGAAGTTGCATGCATCCAGCCATTCCTCCTATTCGCGGTACTCCTCCATTCCTTCGGACACTCCGTCGATCAATCTTGCTGACCAGACACACTGTCCACTGCCTGACTGGCGGATGCGGAATTGCGGATCGCTATTGGTAAGCCTGAGTTAATTGTTTTTCCCATCGCACAGGGTAAAAGCCGGCCTGTAATTGTTGATGGAAAAACAGGAAGTGATACACCACGGACAAAAAATATATGGTATGCTGTGTAGTACAAAAATAACAATTTCAGTTTCAGAGGCGACAGTATTACATACAAATATCCTTTCTAAAGTGCGTACTCTGAGTCTCCTTTTCAAGGATAGTAATTAGCACACAGCAGGCCAGGGCCATGCGTATGGTCAAGGCAGGCACCACTGAGTGAAGCAACCTGATGTAGCATACCTCTTTGACACAGACAGACAAAGCATATCTAATTGTATGCAGCAAGCCACAGAGCCGTAATTTTACATGAACTGCTGTCTGGATTCTAGCATAACAACACTACACTGGCTCAACCACTCATACCCCGACTAGACAGACATGTAGTTCTGCTGTAGTAGTGGTTTACCTGTTTGCCACTCACGAATTGGCCATTGTTCTTCCGTAAACCGACGATGATGATCCATCCATCCCAGAGAGTGACTGTAAAGAAATAAGATATATTATTTAACTTAGATCATCAACACTCATCTTTATCATGGTATATTGGCAAACAGTGAGTCCAAGGACATTTTGCATATTGGAAAATGCAACGTAGTGGCCCCTGCAGTTGAAGTACAATTTGAATTTAAAATGGTAAAAAAAAACAGAGTAGACTTAAGTTACATTTAGTGTGTAAAAGATTAAATAATAACAGAAGACATATGATTCATTTCATGCACAACAAACAAACAGCAATTGCTTTCATCAGAGCCAGACAGCCAGTCAGCAATCACCATATAGTCAATAATTCCAGTCCCACTCATCAAATCCAGCCTGTTGGAGGAGGCTGCACAAAGGCTGGTGAGAAATCCTCCAGAAAAGTTTATGCCTGAAGGTGAAACCTTGACCAGGGCCTCCCACTTAGTGCATCCGACCAGGGCTTCATCGCGGTTGGCTTTAAACTTTGACTTTGTCCCAGTCAGAGGCAACCAAATGTCCATAAGTGGCACTGTTGATTTCTAAGCACTAGAAAGTGTGTATTCTTTAAAAAAAATTGCTGTTAGATTTTTATCCTGTGCTGTTTCTTAAATATTTTGTGAATTTGTGTTTTTAAATTCTTTACATACCTGTCTTTGTAGTTAAGACTGCCTACTCACATCCTGGCGACAATGAGTTGAGCATGGGAATAATTTTTTAATTACTCAAAACACGTCCACAAGGGGCAAGGGTCCAAGGGAATGTTTACCGACCTCAAACCAGATTCAATCCCCAAATCTATAATCTTATATACACAAGAATCTGGTGGTCGTTACAAATACGGTGAGAAAGAGAGAAGAGAGCAGAGAGACCAGATTCAAATAGGAGCATCTCCTTGGAGAAGCTCGTTGAGGTTCAGAAAGGGAATGTTCCCACCTTCATTCAAAACAGCTAGCATCCATGTAAATATCCATAGAGATCCACACGGAAAAGACAGATCTCCATCAACTGCCCTTGGTGGCCAGTGTCATCATTTGGATAATCCGATTGTCTTACACACTCAAACCTTCTGATGTATTAGGTGAGTGATTTGACATAAAATCCTTATAGACCTCTATGGACAGTGTATCTACTGGATCTTATGATTGAAAATGATATCAAAGAAAAGTGCAGTGCAAGTGATAATGTGATTAAAAAGGAGATGGAAGAGAAAAATACTGTTTTATTCTTTATATCTCTCCCAAACCTGTTAAAACGATGGCAGATGCGGCGTGTAAACAAATATGCCGCTGATCTTACCTACACAACGGTCGACTAGTTTCAGCCCTGTGGGTATTTGACCCGGGCTTTCTTCAGGACCCTTGTCTGCTACTGCATGTGTATAAACATTTGTTTATTATAAATTTGTCATATTACCTTCATATAGGCATGGTGATTTATGGAACACCTGCAAAACAAAGGCACACATAACAAAACCCATCATAATTAAGAATAAGTGTTCACATAAGAACCTGAAATCCCTCTTTCTCTTATATTTCATTTCAAACTCGTATATAGAACACGTCGAATCACTCACCTGTCCTATATGTGGTATGTGCCTCACCTCACCCGGTAATCACTCAGGTATATGAGACCCCGCCCTGTAATCTAGGTAAGATTCCCAGATTAAAGAGGAGAATGTATCAAATACCATAGGGGCCTCTCATATCTATGTATAACATGTACAGTGACAATCATCAACAGAATTTGATCCCATAGCCCATCGCGGAAGATTACGCTACTGATCACTTTTTTAAGAAGAAAAAAAAAAGAACAACTCCTTGATCTTTCCTTCAACTGATGTTAATAAGGAAGAATAATTTTCTGTCAAGAGGTTTATTAAAGAGGTAACTTTCTGATGTCTCTATTCGTATATCTGTGTTACCAATGACAAATTACGTAGTTGTTTATAGAGTGGTAACTTGCCATAATCACACCTTGAAAGCTCGCCCGTTTCTGCAAGCGTTGATCGTAGAACACCGCAACTTAGACAACTTAGTTATAGTTGGTCGCTTGTGATATTGGCAGATACCAATTGTTGAACCTGGCCCTTTTGGCAGGTTCACCCCGAAACTTTTTGCTTTTTCCTAGCCTGTTTCTGTGACCTGGTGTTGGTGATTTTAGGCCTCTGCGCACTTTTTCACTGTGGTACAGTGTAAAGTGCGTGTGCTCTCTGTGTATGTGTGGTGAGTGACCTGCCGTCCCATAGGAATGAATGGGGAATATGTATGCCCATGGTAGTTCCTGATGTGTGGTGAGTGCAGGGTCGAGTTTGATATGTGCGAACTCGTGAGATTGAATGCTGCGTAATGGTGTATGCGGCATGGTTGTGTCTAGTCTAGAAGTGCCACTTTGAGAAGTTGGCATATTTGTGTAATTTGTGCCTGGCGTGTGATTGGCTGGTGAGCCTGGCCCAGAGTGCCTGGGCCTGCTTGTGGATTGACTGTCTGGTTTGAGGGTGACAGGGGCTGCAGAGCCCCAGGAGGTTGTCTGAGTCAGCCCGTGGATGGAAGGCAGCATCTGCTGCCAGGGAAGTGGGTGGAGATAGCACCTGATAGTGAATGAGGCTGTGCCTGCCTGCCACAATGCTGGCTCCACCTCCCCGCTGGGTGACTGTCACCTCTGTCCCTGATACTGACAGGACTTCCCTATAACCAGTTCTAGCTGGTTCTCACACTGCCTGCACAAAGACATCAAAGACTTTTCTGTGTATAGAAAGGGCTGTGTCCCCTTCCAAAATGTTCTTGTTTTTGAACTTGAATCTGCCAAGGGCGTGCTGCTGCTTGGGCTCAGGGGAATCCCTGGGCCCTGCCCAGCCCCTGGACACCTGATGGACTTCCCTGGACTCCTGGGGGACCCCTCTGCCTTGCTTGGGCTAATGGGGGGGGACTTGGCTTTGCCCCCTGGGAATCTCTGGGACCTTTGCAGCATGGAGAAGCTGCATTTCCTTTCAGATAACTTTGTCTTGCTGTTGCCAGGGCTTCTTATAGCCTAGAGCGCCTGGAAGCGCTTTGGTTGCTGTTATAGCGCTAGGAGCGCTGTGGATTGGCCTTTAGCGCTTTATGTGCGAGTGCCGGTGCCCACCCGGCACCTTTATTTAATTATTTTTATAGATGGGAGCCACCCCATTTATTTCATTGCCTAACGGGTGCTCACCCCGTTTCTACTTTTATTTTGGATTTCGAGGGTGCCCACCCCTCGTTTTGCCACTTCGAATCACGGCCGCGGCCGGGCCGAAAACAGGTAGTCAGGCGGCATCGCGGCTGACTCCGGGCGGGACTTCCGGTTGGAAAAAGGAAGTCCCGCCGGCCGCCGAGCACTGATTGGGTGCCCGTCCGAGAGAGGAGGCGAAGAGTGGTGATGACCGCTGCGGGGCTCCCGTGCCCGAGAGGGAGCCCCGAGAGAAGAGGCAGAGAGCGGATGGCCGCCCGGGGCCCCCGTGATCTGGAGGGAGCCCCGGGAAGAGAGGAGGAAGCGTTGCCTGCTGCTGGGGCTCCCGTGTGCTGAGGGAGCCCCAGGGAGAGAGAGAGGACCGGCGCGCTGACCCGGTGAGTGGCTGAGAAGGGGAGAGGGGCATCGGGGCACATTGCCGGTGCCCACCCCTCCCCTCGAGTGTGAGGCTCGAGTAGGCTCTCTTGTTAAAGAGCCGATCCCGCCCCAGCGAGGCCGCATTCGTGTTTGACCCGCGAGGGTCTGGGGGGCATTTGTGACTGAAGTTTCGGGTCCCCAGAGAGGGGGACTCCAACGTGGGAGCATACTATAATGTGGTGCAATTAGGGCGGCCCCAGTTGGCAGCGCGTCGCCCCAACGCAGTCCAGAGCCCCGAGACGCTCCCTGAGGGCATATTTTGTGCCAGAGCCTGAGAGCTCTAACGTTCAGGGCACAGTTGTTTTCAGGGCCTGAGGGCTCCATGGGGCCCATGTGTTTTAGAGCCTGTGTGGCTCCAACGTCTGGGGCATGTGAGATGCCCAGAGCCTGTGTGGCTCCAGCAGTGGGCGCAGTTTGCGCCTAAGGGTCAGCGAGGACCCTGTTGACGTTTTGAAGTTCCCAGCTGCCCAGCAATTAGTGGGCAGCTGCACCGTTTAGGTCTTGTGTGGTTCCCAGGTGCCCAGCAAGTAGTGGGCACCTGCAACATTTAGGTTTTGCTCCGTTGGCGCACCCCTGACTGGCACTGCATGGCATTGCGACCTGACATTCTGGACACAGGGCCCTGTAGGCCCTTTATTGGATGGGGGCCAGTATGTAAGTTTTGCGCAATGTGGTTACCTGCTATGTTTAGGATGGTAATTGTCTACTGTGTGTTTTTGCGCTATTGAGTTGGTTGGGGCACCTCTGAATGTTTTTTATGCATCATGTGTCTTCCTTGATTTTACACCTCTGAATGTTTTTATGCATCATGTGTCTTTCTTTCCCTGTGCTGCACCTCTGAATGTTTTAGGCATCATATGTCTTCTTGCGCTGTACCTCTGAATGTTTTATGCATCATATGTTTCCCTTTACTACTCCTCTGAATGTGTTTCATGCATCATGGGTAATGTGTTCTTGTTTATACCCATAAATGTATTTTATTCTTAGGTGGTTGTTCTTTCTAATACAGGTGGTCCTAGTGATGTCCTGGTTCCCTGCGTGACATTCTCCTAAGGTGGTTAGGGTTGCGTAGGCGGTACTTACCTGTTCCCAGTATTTACTGGATGTGATTTATAACTGTTATTTTGTTTTATATCTTATTTTCTATGATCTACAAAGTACTATTTCTAAAAGTGTTGATTCTGACAGTGGCCCATGTGGCCCTGTCCTGTACATAATCCCTTATGAATGTTGCCCATGCCAGTTGGCACAATGTACATGTGTGATTTCTATCTGATATGTTTTGACAATACAAAAGTTATTTTAATATAACCTTGTGTGGAGTTCCTTTTGTGGTGTGCCTAGGATGTTGTTGCTGTTGTGTGTTGGCGCAAATGCTTTACACATTGCCTCCGAGTTTAGCCTCGCTGCTCGTGCCAAGCTACCAAGGGGGTGAGCAGGGGTTATCTTGGCGTGTGACTCCCTCGCCCTGACTAGAATGGTGGTTTCTGCCTGGCTTTGGCGTCAGCCTTAGCCTACCAGAAATAGCCAGTTCTAACATTGTTGGTCAGCGGTGCGGATTTGGACTTGTGTTTGCGCAGTGCCACAGCGACAACTGACTACATTACAAAACTCTGCATTTTTCAGATAGTCACATGTTTGGGATTATTGTTTATGATTTTGTTTTTCCTCAAGAGTGTCATTTTCAAATGGTGTTCCTGCGCTTTATGTTTAGTGGCAGGTGAGAGAAAGTGACAGGGCGGGACGCCAGTAGAGGGGGAGGTTCCCATAGATTAGGAATCCCTTGCTGGGTCCAGTGTCCAATCCCTATTCCTGTTCCTGTGTGGGTAGGTGGAAGAGAGGGAGTGTGGAGGAGAAATGGCTTGCTTGGGAGGGTGGTTATCCCCTGAGTGTAGTGTGTGTGTGTCTGGATTCCCCAGTATGGTAGGATCCAGTGGTGGCAGCTAAAAAATGGCCAGTGCGTGTAGTCCCATTCCCAGTTCCCAGAGTATGGTGCCTGGTGCTCAGTAAGAGGGGTACAGGTTGAGAGTCAGGGGCAGTGATGAACTGTCTCACCAGTCTAGTGGGGGAGTGTGTGGATGAGTAGTGTCTTGAACTGGAGGAGTTGGTGTGATTTTTTTTTAAAGGAGCTTGCATAGGAGGTATACCTCTGGTGGTGTGCAGGAGGTCCTGCAGAGACACTGGATAAGAAGGTGGATTTCTGGCGGTGTGCTAGATATCTTGCAGAGGCATTAGGGAGTGATTCTAAAAGTAGTGGCTTGTGTATCTGATGATCCTGTGTAGGTGAAGAGGTTCATGTGTAGCCCAGCTAGGTCCCATTAGGATGGTAGGGGTGTAGGGGCTCACGTCCTGTCTCAGTGGAGGCGGAGTGAGTGTGGGACGGTGTGTCCCACGTTGGCCCGAAACCCTGTCTCTGGGCCTGGAGGGTTCCCCCGGGAGCACCAGGTCAGGGGCCTAGGCTGTACTTACAGGTCATTTGAGGAGGATCTTCCTGTGTCTAGAGGACGGGGAGTGTCTGTAACCAGAACTCCGGCGGTCCTGGTGTTGGGCTGTACCGCTCCTAAGTGGAAGGTGCAGAAGTCCTGGTTCGCTGGGCATTTGACCGTCTAGAGTGCTTGACCATTGGTGGGGCCTCTGGAGGTTGTTCCCTGAGGAGGGGGGAGGCCAGGTTCAGGTTCAGCCTGACCTGGAGGGAAGGGCATCTGTACTCAGTGTCCTGACCGGTTTTGGCTTCTAGGGGTACCGCTCCAAGGTGGGAGGGTGCAGAACTCTGGAAGGGGGTGTAGAGGGACGGTGTCCTTACTTCTGACCCCGGTGCAACCTGAGGGTTTAGATCCTAGGTTGGGAGATTAGGAAGCTTCCAGGTCAAGAGGAATCTCTACTAAGGTGGATCAGCTGAAGAGACTGAGGGGGCTGCCCTTGCTGTGTGTTCTGGTGCCCACCTGCAGTCTGTTGTTTCTACTAAGGTAGAGGAAAGGGGACTTTGCTGTGTGCTGTGTCCCTCCACCTGCTTGAAGAGGGACTGTGCTGTGTGCTTTGTACCTCAGAAGTGAAATAGTTTCGAGGTGGTAGACCAGTGGTGGAGTGAGATCCTGATCTGGTAGGAGAATTGTGTTCTGGTGAGTGCTTTCCTGTGAGGGTGCGGAAACCCAGAAGTAGAGGTAGGGTGGGGCATTCTTGCCCGTGACTTCTGGTCAGCCTGGGGGTGTGGACCCTAGGTTGTTGGATCAGTGGTAGTTGTAGCTACCCTGAGAGGGAGAGTGGAGAGTGGCTATTGTGTGCCAGGGGTTACTGCCTCCCACTCTGTGGTTTGGACAGGACCTGTGATATTTGGATGGCCTAGGGCCTGGTTCTGGCTGTGGATGATTAGTGTGTACCAGTGGGATACCCTAGTTGTGCCAGAGAGCTTTTGCTGAGAGAAATCTATGTGGGTTCAGAGTGGCATAAAACTGGAAGGTGTCCCTGCCTTGCGGGCCCGTGTCCGTGTTTTGTCGCCCAAAGCAAGGAAGCCCATCAGTGGAGTGATTGGTCTACCCTGCGTTTTGGCTGGCAGGGGGTTGTGTTGGAACTGGCCCTTTTGGCAGGTTCACCTCGAAACTTTTTGCTTTTTCCAAGCCTGTTTCTGTGACCTGGTGTTGGTGATTTTAGGCCTCTGTGCACTTTTTCACTGTTGTACAGTGTAAAGTGCTTGTGCTCTCTTTGTATGTGTGGTGAGAGACCTGCCCTCCCATAGGAATGAATGGGGAATATGTATGCCCATGGTAGTTCCTGATGTGTGGGGAGTGCAGGGTCGAGTTTGATATGTGCGAACTCGTGAGATTGAATGCTGCGTAATGGTGTATGCGGCATGGTTGTGTCTAGTCTAGAAGTGCCACTTTGAGAAGTTGGCATATTTGTGTAATTTGTGCCTGGCGTGTGATTGGCTGGTGAGCCTGGCCCAGAGTGCCTGGGCCTGCTTGTGGATTGACTGTCTGGTTTGAGGGTGACAGTGGCTGCAGAGCCCCAGGAGGTTGTCTGAGTCAGCCCGTGGATGAAAGGCAGCATCTGCTGCCAGGGAAGTGGGTGGAGATAGCACCTGATAGTGAATGAGGCTGTGCCTGCCTGCCACAATGCTGGCTCCACCTCCCCGCTGGGCGACTGTCACCTCTGTCCCTGATACTGACAGGACTTCCCTATAACCAGTTCTAGCTGGTTCTCACACTGCCTGCACAAAGACTTCAAAGACTTTTCTGTGTATAAGAAGGGGCTGTGTCCCCTTCCAAAATGTTCTTGTTTTTGAACTTGAATCTGCCAGGGGCGTGCTGCTGCTTGGGCTCAGGGGAATCCCTGGGCCCTGCCCAGCCCCTGGACACCTGATGGACTTTCCTGGACTCCTGGGGGACCCCTCTGCCTTGCTTGGGCTAATGGGGGGGACTTGGCTTTGCCCCCTGGAAATCTCTGGGACCTTTGCAGCATGGAGAAGCTGCATTTCCTTTCAGATAACTTTGTCTTGCTTTTGCCAGGGCTTTTTATAGCCTAGAGCGCCTGGAAGTGCTTTGGTTGCTGTTATAGCGCTAGGAGCGCTGTGGATTGGCCTTTAGCGCTTTATGTGCGAGTGCCGGTGCCCACCCGGCACCTTTATTTAATTATTTTTATAGATGGGTGCCACCCCATTTATTTCATTGCCTAACGGGTGCTCACCCCGTTTCTACTTTTATTTTGGATTTCGAGGGTGCCCACCCCTCGTTTTGCCACTTCGAATCACCGTCGCGGCCGGGCCGAAAACAGGAAGTCAGGCAGCGACTTCCGGTTGAAAAAGGAAGTCCCGCCGGCCGCCGAGCTCTGATTGGGTGCCCGTCCGAGAGAGGAGGCGAAGAGTGGTGATGACCGCTGCGGGGCTCCCGTGCCCGAGAGGGAGCCCCGAGAGAAGAGGCGGAGAGCAGATGGCCGCCCGGGGCCCCCGTGATCTGGAGGGAGCCCCGGGAAGAGAGGAGGAAGCGTCGCCTGCTGCTGGGGCTCCCGTGTGCTGAGGGAGTCCCAGGGAGAGAGAGAGGACCGACGCACTGACCCGGTGAGTGGCTGAGAAGGGGAGAGGGGTGTCGGGGCACATTGCCGGTGCCCGCTCCTCCCCTCGAGTGCGAGGCTCGAGCAGGCTCTCTTGTTAAAGAGCCGATCCCGCCCCAGCGAGGCCGCATTCGTGTTTGACCCGCGAGGGTCTCGGGGGCATTTGTGACTAAAGTTTCGGGTCCCCAGAGAGGGGGACTCCAACGTGGGAGCATACTATAGTGTGGTGCAATTAGGGCAGCCCCAGTTGGCAGCGGGTCGCCCCAACGCAGTCCAGAGCCCCGAGAGGCTCCCTGAGGGCATATTTTGTGCCAGAGCCTGAGAGCTCCAACGTTCAGGGCACAGTTGTTTTCAATATGAGATGCCCAGAGCCTGTGTGACTCCAGCAGTGGGCGCAGTTTGCGCCTAAGGGTCAGCGAGGACCCTGTTGACGTTTTGAAGTTCCCAGCTGCCCAGCAATTAGTGGGCAGCTGCACCGTTTAGGTCTTGTGTGGTTTCCGGGTGCCCAGCAAGTAGTGGGCACCTGCAACGTTTAGGTTTACGCCGTTGGCGCACCCCTGACTGGCGCTGCATGGCAGTGCGCCCTGACATTCTGGACACAGGGCCCTGTAGGCCCTTTATTGGATGGGGGCCGCTATGTAAGTTTTGCTCAATGTGGTTACCTGCTATGTTTAGAATGGTAATTGTCTACTGTGTGTTTTTGCGCTATTGAGTTGGGTTGGGGCACCTCTGAATGTTTTTAATGCATCATGTTTCTTCCTTGATTTTACACCTCTGAATGTTTTAATGCATCATGTGTCTTTCTTTCCCTGCGCTGCACCTCTGAATGTTTTAGGCATCATGTGTCTTCTTGCGCTGTACCTCTGAATGTTTTATGCATCATGTGTTTCCCTTTACTACTCCTCTGAATATGTTTCATGCATCATGGGTAATGTGTTCTTGTTTATACCCCTAAATGTATTTTATTCTTAGGTGGTTGTTCTTTCTAATACAGGTGGTCCTAGTGAGGTCCTGGTTCCCTGCGTGACATTCTCCTAAGGTGGTTAGGGTTGCGTAGGTGGTACTTACCTGTTCCCAGTATTTACTGGATGTGATTTATAACTGTTACTTTGTTTTATATCTTATTTTCTATGATCTACAAAGTACTATTTCTAAAAGTGTTGATTCTGACAGTGGCCCATGTGGCCCTGTCCTGTACATAATCCCTTATGAATGTTGCCTGTGCCAGTTGGCACAATGTACATGTGTGATTTCTATCTGATATGTTTTGACAATACAAAAGTTATTTTAATATAACCTTGTGTGGAGTTCCTTTTGTGGTGTGCCTAGGATGTTGTTGCTGTTGTGTGCTGGCGCAAATGCTTTACACATTGCCTCCAAGTTTAGCCTCACTGCTCGTGCCAAGCTACCAAGGGGGTGAGCAGGGGTTATCTTGGCGTGTGACTCCCTCGCCCTGACTTGAATGGTGGTTTCTGCCTGGCTTTGGCGTCAGCCTTAGCCTACCAGAAATAGCCAGTTCTAACACCAATAAATACGTAAAGGTGTCTTTTTGAGAGTTTGAAAGTATTAGGAGTATCAACGCTTGGTTTGAAAAAGCAGCGTTGTCACGAGTCTGCCTCGAAATATTATTGCTTAATATGCAAAAAGCTTAGAGAAAGGAAACTCTTCCTTACCTAACCTTCGGTGCCTCAGGCTTCACCACAGTGTGTGGTAGGTCCCGATGCGTCGACTTCCGCATCAATAAATACATTTGGAAAAGCCCTCCTCCGCGATCTTTACCAAAACTAAAAAGTGACGTCACGTGCTTAACGCGTGTAGTTCTTTGCAATAGAGCCACCTCTCAGCCGTCATCTCTCATGGAGTAGGCTGAACTACAGAATGATGTCACGTGCAATCTGCGTGTAGTTCTTTACGATCTAATTAGTTTCATATATACGTCTATTTAGTACCAGGATGTAATGGGTGCTTATATTTCTTTACTCGTGCTTCCTGATGTTCGCATATCATTTAAGTATTGAAACATAGACCTAAACTATCAAGTGTGTGTACAGCGGTCGTGAAGATATAGAACGACTATATGTGTACTCACATTTCTGCTATAGGTCAGGGTGGAATTGTACACGATATCACAATATGTTTTATAGATGGCATACTCAAATCTCTATTGTGTGTCATAGTGATGTGTACTTTCTCTTGGGCCCCCACTTATTATGAGTGTCAATATTCACTTGCGGAAAAAAAGGGGAAGTTTTAGTATAAGACCTATGAAATACACGTGATTGGCCAAAGTTACAATCAGGAATCTCTTTATAAGACGGTCGAGGGTATCGTGTAGTTAAGTCCCTTAGTATCACTACGTAGCCTGAAGACCCCTCTTTGTTCCTTTGTGAACAGATATTTCACTTTGTCACTCACATGCGGAGGAATGTAAGGTTTCTCCAAAACAGTCCACGTGAACATATCGGGGGAATGGTTAAATTCTGCAAAATGTCTAGTCAGTTTCATGTTCGACTTTTTGCACCTGAAGGTGCTCTTGTATTCCAACATTCATGTTTTTACTTTTCGGGTGGTCATCCCTACATAGGAAAAACCACACGGACAGTTAATCAAATAGATTAAGTTGTCACTGTTGCAATCGGGGAAAGAGGTTTGTACCCATGGTCGTGATGTCCCAGTGTCGATTGTCTTAGACTGTATGGTTTGTGGACACATGGCATCATGATCCACAAGGGTAGTGGCCTTGAACCACTGGTAAATTCCATAAGGTTCCTATACCTCTAGGTTCCTGTTGTCTCGGGCGTGTATGTACTAATCTGTCCCGCAGACTCTGACCTCTCTTTAGGGCAAACAAAGGCAACGGAATCTTTTCGCTGCTAGTATTTAAGAAACGCCAGTTTTTTCTCACGCATTTCTGAATGCCATTAGTAAGTCTGTTAAATGTGTTAACATAAGTTAGGCGTCCTAATGGTGGCTTAGCAGTCTTTGGCTCCAACAGAGCTTCTCTATGATTATTCCTGGCATGTTTACATGCCTTCTTGACCACTCCTCTAGGATACTTTTTATCATGTAGCTGTACAGATAGATCTTTCGCATGTTGTTCAAATTTTTCTATTGTATTGTGTATTGTGATATTGGCAGATAGCAATAAATACGTAAAGGTGTCTGTTTGAGAGTCTGAAAGTATTAGGAGTATCAACGCTTGGTTTTAAAAAGAAGCGTTGTCACGAGTCTGCCTCGAAATATTATTGCTTAATATGCAAAAAGCTTAGAGAAAGGAAACTCTTCCTTACCTAACCGTCGGTGCCTCGGGCTTCACCACAGTGTGTGGGAGGTCCCGAGGCATCGACTTCCACATCAATAAAAACATTTGGTAAAGCATTTGGAAAAGCCCTTCGTCGCGATCTTTACCAAAACTACAAAGTGGCGTCACGCGCTTAACGCGTGTAGTTCTTTGCAATAGAGCCGTCTCTCAGCCGTCATCTCTCATGGAGTAGGCTGAACTACAGAATGATGTCACGCGCAATCTGCGTGTAGTTCTTTACGATCTAATTAGTTTCATATATTCGTCTATTTAGTACCAGGATGTAATGGGTGCTTATATTTCTTTACTCGTGCTTCCTGATGTTCTCATATCATTTAAGTATTGAAACTTAGACCTAAACTATCAAGTGTGTATACAGCGGTCGTGAAGATATAGAACGACTATATGTGTACTCACATTTCTGCTATAGGTCTGGGTGGAATTGTACACGATACCACAATATGTTTTATAGATGGCATACTCAAATCTCTATTGTGTGTCATAGTGATGCGTACTTTCTCTTGGGCCCCAACTGTTAAGAACAGTAACTAATTTAGAACGACATTTTTGCCAATCACGGAGAAGACAGTCACCCTTGACTTAGCAATAGCATTGGCGGCGGTAGTTCTTGAGTAAGCAATGGCCCCCTCTATTTGACTTCAACTCAGCTGGGAAACTTCTATCATGAAGCCAAGTCATATCAGATGAACTTGAGGGATGTGATGAACGCACAGGGAAAGAAGGGTGAAAGGAAGGACGAGCGAGTCATAACATTTATGACTGTAAAGAATGACACGTGTTTTTGAATGCAGGCAGAGGCAGCTGATAGGAAGGAATCAGATGCATGGCTGCTTGAAGCAAGGATGGTTGAGGAGAAAGAAAAGATGACTGCCTGTGTGGGTGAATGAGAAAATGCATGTGTGGTGTGCATTGCAATATATCATTTGGGTGAAACTCAAATGCAAGTCAAGACGGTGTTTTATCACATAAAATAAAAAGAGTGTTAGTTCGTTGTTGAGAAAAAGTAAAGTTGGTCGAGTTGAGCTGCTAGTAGAATTCCTGAAACTCCCACTAATGTTACAGGCCTACAAAGACGGCGGAAAGATACATGCCAAAATGTTATACTGTGCTTGCAAGTTGGTAGTGTTACTGTGAGACAACTTTCTGTTGAATTATTTTGTGTTAATGTTAACCTTTTCAGCGCGACCGCGATTCCCCCTCCGGTGCTGGGCCGTAATAAAAACGGGTGTGGTCGTGACGGAACGGTTCCGTCATGAGCACAGCTCAACCGTAGCTCATGACGGAACCGTTCCGTCATGATCATGGAAGGGGTTAAAGAGTATTGGTTACAGACTCTATTTTTCTTTCTTTCTTCATAGATGCTCCAAAAAAACCGACCGTAAGGAGATGGCTGTCCTTGCCAGGGCCCGGAAGCTGGAGGCCACTTGTGGCGAATATCGGCAGCTGATGGTTCGGGAGCAGGATGAGGAGACGGCAACAGCTGCATCTTCCTCCAGTGCCCCCGGGTCCACCAGCCAGCAGCCTCCAGCGGTACGGCGCCGTGGCCCGACAGCCACCCACCACCGCGGCGGAGCAGCTAAGAAGACACCAGCAGCTGCCACCCCCAGAGCCTGGATGGCACGTTAGCGCCACCTCCCCCAGAGAGTGGACTCCCTGGAGCGCGTGGTAGAGAAGCTCCAGTGCCAGCTCCGGGACCTCCTGTCCACAGGACACCGCCGGAAGAAGTGACTGTCCCTTGCCCCTTTTTTAAAGACTGTTGGGGGGTGGGAATTGGGCGTTGGGGATTCAAAGGGAGTTTTGAAGGACATTTGGTCATTGGTTGGGGTTAGGGAGGGGGTGAGTTGGGTCTTTTGAATAGTTTATTTTTGTTAGGGAAAATATATTTATTTATTTTACATACTTAAACATAGTATACGCATTCATATTATTTTGTGTGGTGGTGGGCGGGAGTTACTGTACGTTTGGTTTCCTCAAACTTACCAGCATGAATTATCTAAACGTCCAAAAAAGTACAAAAGTGTCACTAACAGTGTTAGTGAATTCAATTGCCCTACTAGTACTTTACTAGTAATACTGTCAGTCTCTCCTCTCCTCTGAGTCCTAGCCCATTATTCTACCTCCCTAAAATGCTTATCTTACCTATGATTCGTGTTTGAGAATAGGGCTAGGCCCAGGGCTGGCTGCATAGCAAATGGCGATTAAGGTTGGGTATGGAATCCTGGGTGGATGAAATGTCATTGTTGTGCTGGTAGTAGTAGTGCTGCACACTGACAGTAGCAGCATATGAAAAAAAGGAAATTAAACATTGAGTGGCCTGAGCGTAGCATTAGAACAGTATGATAGATAGTATGGTATACAACAGTGCCATAAATTGTAGCCTAAGCAGTATTCAAAATATAAGTACTAGTGGCGTGGTGTATGGATACTATAAGAAATAGTATTGAAGGTGAAGGACACAGCAACATAAGCATTAAGCATTCGATTCGTCACGTGTAGGAGGAGGATGTTGTTGATGATCAATCCACGATGGAGCACATGAAATTCTGATTTTAATGATTTTTCTGTTGCTTTGACCTTATCCTCCACAGCAAGTGTGTGGAATTATTGTTGTCAATTAGTCACACCTCAATGAAAACCACACAGCCTGGGGGAAGAGGGTTAGAGTTTGAAAATTGGATGGGAATGGTGGTTTTTGGGAAAGTTTTTTGGAGAGAGGAAAAAAACACAGCATGGACAAACAACAAATGAAGATAAATAAATCTTTGGATACGAAGATATCCATAAATCTTTTAAGGGACATAAAGGAAGTGCATGCACTACTGCATGCATGAAGTTGTTTGCTAAATGGATGGTTAGGTTACTGAAAACTAAGTAGTACTTTCTACAACTTACTAACTATGAAGAAACAATGTGACAGTACAGGGCTGCAGTAATTACGCAATTTCACTTGCCTATCTGCCCTCAGAGAGAATAAACACTTAGTACATTAAATTAGTTTTAGAAATATCAAAGAAAAACGTATACAATGGCTGGAGGGATGAATTTGAAGCATAGAGCAAACAAATGAGTCACACTCATAGAAGTTCACAACAATAACGTTATGTAAAAGATAAGGAGAAGAGTATACTGTAACTGTATGTTGTAGTTGTCCTGTTGAATTTGGGAAATTGCATGCATCCAGCCATTCCTCTGATTCGCGGTACTCCTCCATTACTTCTGACACTCCGTCGATCAATCTTGGTGACCAGACACACTGTGCACTGCCTGCCTGGCGGATGCGGAATTGCGGATCGCTAATGGTAAGCCTGAGTTAATTGTTTTTCCCATCGCACAGGGTAAAAGCCGGCCTGTAATTGTTGATGGAAAAACAGGTAGTGATACACCACGGAGAAAAAAATATAAGGTATGCTGTGTAGTGCAAAAATAACACTTTCAGTTTCAGAGGTGACATTAGTACATACAAATATCCTTTCTAAAGTGCGTACTCTGAGTCTCCTTTTCAAGGATAGTAATAAGCACACAGCAGGCCAGGGCAATGCGGACGGTCCAGGCAGGCACCACTGAGTGAAGCAACCTGATGTAGCATACCTCTTTGACACAGACAGACAAAGCTACATATCTAATTGTATGCAGCAAGCCACAGAGCCGCAATTTTATAAAGAACTGCTGTCTGGATTCTGGCATAACAACACTACACTGGCTCAACCACTCCATACCCCGACTAGACAGACATGTAGTTCTGCTGTAGTAGTTGTTGTTGACTGGTTTACCTGTTTGCCACTCACGAATTGGCCATAGTTGTTCCGTAAACTGACGATGATGATCCATCCATCCCAGAGAGTGACTGCAAAGAAAAAAGATATATTTTTTAACTTTGATCATCAACACTCATCATCATCATGGTATATTGGCAAACAGTGAGTCCAAGGACATTTTGCATATTGGAAAATGCAATGTAGTGGCCCTTGCTGTTGAAGTACAATTTGAAATAAAAATGGTAAAACAAAACAGAGTAGACTTAAGTTACATTTAGTGTGTAAAAGAATAAATAATAACAGAAGACATATGATTCATTTCATGCACAACAAACAAACAGCAATTGCTTTCATCAGAGCCAGACAGCCAGTGCTGTCCACTGCATGCCATCTTATTATTCATTACCTGTTCCACTTTTTGTCCGCATCTTGTTCTTAAATTGAAAGCCCACAGGGCAGACTCTCGTGTCAATTTCAGAATTAACTGTCAGCAATCACCATATAGTCACTAATTCCAGTCCCAGACTCGTCTACGAAGCGACAGTTTCTTCATTCTGCGTAATCCAGCCATCTGCCTTGAGGGAAATGGATAGGGGGAGTCTGGAGGAGGAGGATAGAGGAGCATGACTGAGTTGTGAACTTGTGAACTTCAGGATTGCAGACACAGCGGCACCTTCAATAAGGAAATAAGACGAAGACAGTGCTGCTGATGGATTTGTTGTGATTAGAGTTTTGTTGTGGATGGTAAAAGTTGCAAAACTAAGAAAGACACACAGGAGTAAAAGTGAATAAGGAGTCAGGATGGAAAAAAAAGGAAGTCAGTTTCAGGGCTCGGTGTCAGGGAAGTAGAGCTCGTCCTCAAACTCTGTGAATTGAGACGGGAGTAGGTCAGCTAACAGAGAAGAACTTCCGTCACCTAAGTCGGTGTCCTCTTCTTCCTGCGTGGATTCACGTATTTTGTAATCTGGTGGTATGAATTGCTGATTCATCTTGATCATTGTCAACCTCTCCACATTTTTGCGCGAGAGGCGGGTCCTTTTTGAAGTTACAATGGCACCAGCAGCACTGAAAACACGCTCAGAAGAAACGCTTGCGAGTGGGCAAGACAAATAATTTAGAGCCAGGTTGGTGATCTGTTGCCATTGACCCCTTTTCCCATACCAATACAGCAATGGGTTCTGACTAAAGAAGACCTCTGTTGGGTCATCCAGATAGGCCTGCACCATCCACTCAAGGTTCTCCAGGGGTGCTCCACTTTGCGTACCATCTGTGGCCTTTGCATCAGCACTGGAACGAGCAAACCCTTGATGAGTTATCCGATCCGCTTCTGACAATATTATGGCTGGGACTGGTGCAGGTGAGGATGATGATACGGTTGCTGGTGTAAGTAACGGCTGTGAGTGAAAGTGACTGCCTTCGGCCACAGAAGTGGACCTTGACGCTGGATGGCCTGCTGATTCAGTAGTACTTCTGCAGGGTCCTTCAATTTCCTGCCGCTCTTTTTCGAGCCAAGTGGCTGACAGAGCTAGCCAATGTTTGTACTTTGAAACATCCGCTAAATTAAAAGGAATGAATGCTTTGCTGGCCACTGCCTTTTTGTACCGTGGATCCAGAATAGTGGCACAAATGTAATGTTGCTCTGTATGTATTTTTTTAAGCCTTTCATTGTCAACTAGGTGGGTTAATAAGCTCACATCCAACTGATATGCGTCTTGCTTGTCAGTATCACCTTTGAACGTTGAAGACATCGCCTTCAGTTGGTGCTCTAGCATGCGCAACAATGGGATAGCTTTGCCCAAAGTGCAGTCCTCCCTGCTGACTTCACGCGTGAAGACCTCAAAAGGACGAAGCATGTCTGTCAGGCTTTTAACTAGCTTCCATTCCTCCAACTCTAGCCTCATGTCTTTCATAGTAGAACCCAGTGCAAAGACATACTCATTGATTAGCAAGCACTGCTGAGACAGACGCTCAAGCATGTAGAAGGTTGAGTTCCAACATGTTACCTCCTCCTGGATGAGTCCTCTGACTGGCAGTCTACAGTCACGTTGCATGACTGTAGCTCCTGAGCTACTGAGTTGTTCCTGAGCTGCTTCCGGGCCTTAAAAGAATGGCTGAAATGTGTGCAGATTCTTCAACAGGTGGTCAGTAACTTGCTGATTGTGTTTTCTTTTTTCAAGAAATCTTGAACAACAATGTTAATACTGTGCGCCAAACATGGCACTCTGAAATAGCCACCATCATTCATGGCCCTAACTATATTACTGCCATTATCCGTGGAAACATAACCAATCATGCGGTTTCTTGGATGCAGCCATTCAGAGACCATACTGTTAAACTCCTCCAAAATGTTTACTGCAGTATGAGATTTCTCCATGGCAAACATGGCTACTGTTGCATGTTTCAGAGTAGCTTGAAAAACTGTGTCTGTGTCAATACCTACATTTAACTTGTCTCTAACCCCTGCAAAAGAGACCCAGTGTGCTGTGATGCACATGTAATCAAGGGCTTGGCAACTGGTCCACATGTCTGTTGTCAGGTGGATAGTGTGAACAGCACTCTTCTGCAAAGCTGCCCCAATCACCTCCAACACATCTTGATGTAGTGCTGGAACCGCAACTCTGGCAAAATAGAACCGGCTAGGAACCTTCCATTTAGGGCAGACTGTTGCCACAAATTCTAGAAAACCCACCCCTTCCACGAAAGAAAAAGGGAGAAGGTCCAGCGCTAACATTTTAGCCAGCATTGCATTATAAAGACGTGCCGTTGGGTGGTTGCGTTCAAATGGCGCCTCCGACCAAAACATGCTTTTAATGGTGGTCTGGACCGTTTTACATGATGATGATGATCCAGACTTCTTCAATCCAGTTAGGCTCATTGATGTACTTTTTCGCATTGGTGTCTCTTCCAGACTCTTAGTGTGCCTCATAGATGTTGCTGGGGTAGAGGGTGTGGGCGCTACCACTGCAGTGCTGCTGCCAGGGTTACTGTCTGTACCAGAAAAAATGTCTGTCGCTTCTTCACCTCCCCCTGCACGATCAGCCCCTCGCCATCATCAGATGCAATATCAATGGATACAATTGGATTTTTTGTACTTTTGGCTTCCCGGATCTTACTTAGGTGTGCCTCCCAAGGGATAGTGTAGTGTTTTGGGAGATGACCTCTCTGGCCTCCGGTACCATAGTTGGTACCAAGCTTACCCCGACTAACTGCAGCTTTACAAATCGAACAAATGACTAGGTTTTCCTCCTTTTTGCTAACACTAAAGAAGTCCCAAACTGGGGAGTTGAGATTTCCGGTGGTGGTGGTGGAGGTGCTACTTTCAGTTTTAATGCCAGAAGAAGTGGAGGATGGGTGTGACCGAATTTGACCCTGTTGTGCACTTACAGTTACAGCACCACTACTTGAGGTAATGGAGGTCGAGCTGGATGGAGGTCCCTGCCGGCCCTTCTGAAGAGAAAATATGGCAGCTGTAGGTCGTGTTGGTGTAGTGGTTACCTGTGTTGGTGGTGGTACCAGTGCCACACCGCCCACATCCCGCTCTGCAGCAATTCGGGATAGGGTTAAAATGTCTGTCTGCTGCATGCCCGCTGGGGCTGGAGTGACGACTGTGATGACTGGGTCTTCGTCAGACTGTTCATCAGCCACAGAATACACCACTTCTTGTTCGTCGTCATCAGTATCACCCATAAGTGAAAGCCTTGTGGGAACCTTCCTTTTAGGCTTAGCTACCTTTGTCGGCTCATGGCGAGCCTCACTCTCAGACTGCATTGGTGGGTTCCAATCAACATCAAGATCATCAGAAGGAAGGGGGCTTGAAGAAGAACTTGTAGTAGCCCTCCTTGACCTTTTTCTTGCTGGGGATCTGAAAGACAATGGATCATCATCAGTAGGAGTGGCTTCCTTGGATGATACCTCCGCTTGAATCTCGATTTCCTGATGTGCCCCTACTTCTGGAGGAACAAGCATTGTGGGCAGTTGTGCCGCTCCACGCGCCTCTAGTTGCGCCTCTCCACACGCCTCTCCTCGCGCCTCTCCATGCGCCTCTACAGGCACCTCTACTTGCGCCTCTACTTGCGCCTCTACTTGCGCCTCTCCTTGCGCATGTACTTGCGCTTGTACTAGTTGCACCTGTGGTTGTCGTTGCACCTGTGGCTGTTGAACACTCATCAGATGAGTTACACCCTGCGTTGATTGGATGCTACTTTCTTGCGATGAGCCAACATCACTGGTCGATGGTGATTGAGCAATTAAAGTGGCTGCCTCTGCAGCACTCATGGCCTTGGACCTAACTTGGCGTGGTGGCACTGAGCCCAATGAAGCAGAGGTGCTGCTCCCATCTTTGTCCCTGGCGGACCCCGCTGCTGCAGGCGAAGTTTTTTTTCCCCAAAAAAATGTGTCTGTGGGCACACCAGTCTCCTTGGTAAGTGGCACCACTTGCTTCTTCTGCTCCTTCTTACTGGCAGTGACACTGGAAACTTTCTTGGTAGAGGAGCTACGGCCACCTTTCTTTGGGCCCATCTTCTGCAGATGTCAGAACAGCAGGCCGCAGTTGCACGAGTTGCAGAGTTGTCTGTGGCCACACGTGACGTCACGTGATGTTGTGCTGCACACACCGCAGCAGGACTTCTTCTTGGCACTGATGATGAACGATGACTGATTTGTGTTTCTCTTGTGCACCTAAAAGCACAGGAAGCCAGAGGAACATCAGTTAAATGAATGTTGCATATGTCGTGCTTCAATTAATATTTGCAACTAGGCTTTTTTTTTACAACACACCCAAAAACGGAAAGACCCAAAATAAAAATTACAATTCTAATCAAAAATGGATGTTTACATTAATAGAAGAGAGACCACACAGAGAGAGTTGTTTCATGCACCACTGAGTGCCCCTGGGCATAATGAATGAAAGCAAGGCAAACTGGGTGCAGGCCTGAGCCCACTGCGTGGCTCCAAAATGGCCCCTTGACCCCCACCCACATGCCCAGGCCCTGCCTGGACCAGGCCTCAAAATGGCCCCCACCCACATGGCCAGGCCCTGCCTGTACCAGGCCTCAAAATGGCCCCCACCCACATGGCCAGGCCCCAACTCCACCCCAGAAAGTCGAAAAACACACAAAAATCACCACAATCCAATGCCATCCATGCCCCAATGATGTATAAATTCAAGACACCTCACGGAAAGACTTGGTCCATGCACCACTGAGTACCCCTGGGCATAATGGATGAAAGCAAGGCAAACTGGGTGCAGGCCTGAGCACACTGCCTGGCTTCAAAATAGCCCCTTGACCCCCACCCACATGGCCAGGCCCTGCCTGTACCAGGCCTCAAAATGGCCCCCACTCACATGGCCAGGCCCCAACAACACCCCAAAAAGTAAACAAACACACAAAAATCACCACAATCCAATGCCATCCATGCCCTCAATGATGTTTAAATTCAAGACATCCCACAGAAAGACTTGGTCCATGCACCACTGAGTACCCCTGGGCATAATGGATGAAAGCAAGGCAAACTGGCTGCAGACCTGAGCTGCACACTGCCTGGCTTCAAAATGGCCCCTTTACCCCCACTCACATCGCCAGGCCTCAAAATGGCCCCGACCCACATGGCCAGGCGCCAACAACACCCCAAAAAGTAATAAAAGACACAAAAACCACCACAAGCCAATACCATCCATGCCCTCAATGATGTTTAAATTCATGACACCCCACAGAAACACTTGGTACATGCACCACTGAGTACCCCTGGGCATAATCGATGAAAGCAAGGCAAACTGGGTGCAGGCCTGAGCACACTGCCTGGTGTCAAAATGGCCCCTTGACCCCCACCCATATGGCCAGGCCTTGCCTGTACCAGGCCTCAAAATGGCCCCCACCCACATGGCCAGACCCCAACACCACCCCAAAAAGTCGAAAAACACACAAAAATCACCACAATCCAATGCCATCCATGCCCTAAATGATGTTCAAATTCAAGACACCCCACAGAAAGACTTGGTCCATGCACCACTGAGTACCCCTGGGCATAATGGATGAAAGCAAGGCAAACTGGGTGCAGGCCTGAGCACACTGCCTGGCTTCAAAATGGACCCTCGACCCCCACCCACATAGCCAGGCCCTGCAGGCCTCAAAATGGCCCCCACCCACATGGCCAGGCCCCAAAACACCCCAAAAAGTCGAAAAACCCACAAAAATCAGCACAATCCAATGCTATCCATGCCCTCAATGATGTTTAAATTCAAGACACCCTACAGAAAGACTTGGTCCATGCACCACTGAGTACCCCTGGGCCTACTGGCTAGTGTGGCTTTACAGGCACCCCAAATTTAAAAAACAAATTCCACATATAACAGTGAGCTAACATTCCATGACATAAATGAGATTTAAGTTCAACAAAACTCACAGAAACAGTTGTATCATGCACCCATGACTAACCCTGAGCCTACTGGATACTGTGGCTACCCACAATATTTTTTTTTAAAGTTGTGAAAAAGTTTAAGAATTGTAGTTGCAGAAACTGCAATGCCCCAAACAAACAACACCAACTTACTTGTAAAATCTCAAATCCAAAAGTGATCCAACGTCAAAAAAGTCCTCAAATACAAATATCCAGCAGCAGCCACAAAAAGTAATCCTTTCAGCTCCAGATCCAAATGAAAAGTGACCAGAACATGGACAAACCACTGGGAGGAGCCTGCTGGACAGGAACAGGAAGTTGGAGACTCTGGGGCACTTCCTTCCTCCACCCCCCCAAAAAAATGGACTCCTTGCACAAAAAAGTGCAGCCAAATGTCAATCTGAGGAGGTATTCTGATCAAAATCATCATTTTCAGAAGGTTTCTGCTCCCTGCCGTGGATTTCTTGTGCAGAATTGCAATTTTTGCAAGTTTGGGAAAGCGAGCTGTTCAAATCTCCCACCGGAAGTCAGCTGCGCTTCGCATATACGTGTTCGCAATTGTTTACTCCCGCGATGCGTGATCGCGGGCCCTTATGACGTAGTCGTGTTCTCAAACTCTCGCAGTGCAAGATGGCGGGCCGCTATGACGTACTCGCTGTCGAAAAGTCTCGCGCGATCACGCAGTAAGATCAAAATGGCGCAGCGCAAGCAAACCGGGAGGAAAAACAACTCGGCGTACTCAGAATCACGGTAAGTCAACACCACGCGTGCAAAATTGTACTTTTGAAGCGCGACTAAGCAAAAAAATCCGCCAGCTTGCGAATTGCGTTTTTTTTGGGCAAATTCGCGCGATTCGCAGAGTGCCAAAAATCCGCAAATTCCGCGAATGAAACGGGGTTTCAGCCAATTCTTAATCTGAAGCCTTAAACCCAAAAAGGGCTCTAGGAGGATAGATACATTCACCGGATAACCAGTGAGAGCTCCTGCAGCCCTGGGGGTTCTGTCCATGGGCCTGGGATTCATTCACCGGCCTGCTGTGCCACAAAGTACCATGGATGGAGTTTTGCAGTCCTTTGTATATCGCCTCTGCTTTTCCAGGGAGAAAAGCACTGACCAAGCCCCAGGTCGGAGCTTAAGCAGGCCTCTTCACTTGACAGCCCTGCCATAAAGTGACCAGGACAGGGTTACGCAGCCAGGTAGGGCTACCTTGCTTCACGTGACTGCAAAGCTTTGACTAGATATCGGATCAGAGGTCCAGCAGTCCAAGGGATGCAAGCCACAGGCTCAGGGCACCATTCGCTGTACCACCATTTCACAATGTACCCAGAGATGGGGCTCCGCAAGCCCAGAGAGGGATCTGCTACTTCCCCGGTTTGAAAAAGTCTAATTCGGCCCTGGCTCAGTGCTCCGGCAGGCCTGAGGGTGTGTTCCTCTAGGAATGGGATCCATTTGCCAGTCTGCCATGTTGCAAAGTGCCCAGGATGGGATTTTGCAGCCCGAGGAGGGCTCCCCTGATTCAAGGGGTAAAAAATCTCTGACTGAGCCCCAGATCAGAACTCCAGCAGGCCAGCACCCTGCCCCCGCCCATCGAGTCACAAAGTGCCCAACGTGGGCTTCTGAATCCTGGAGGGTTCTCTGCTTTGCCATGTTAAAAAGCTTTGATCAGGACTGGGTCAGCGCTCCAACAGGTCCTGGGGTGCCGTCCCCTGATCCTTGAGCTCCATTCACCAGACTATTGCATTGCAAAGTGCCTAGGACGAGATTCAAATTGCACAGGAAGGACTCCTACTTTGTCGGGTTAAATAGCCTTCATCGGGCCAATGATCAGAACGCCGTTCAGCCCTGGAATGCAGGCAACTGGGCACCATTCACTATTCTGGTGTGTTGCAAAGTACCAGAGTGGGGTTTGGAAGTCTCCCCTGCATCACCGGAGTAAAAAGCTCTGACCAGGCCCCAGCTCAGACAACCATGAGTTCCCTGTTCCTGGCCTGGCCTGAGGTCAACCATAGGTACTTTTTCCCCTACCCAGCTGGCCCCTCCAAATTCAAGAAGAAAATTTTCAAAAGCCATGGTGAACAAGATACCATCCTTCATGGCCAGATACCTGGTTGCGCACTATAAGAATGCATAATATGCACGGATGGCCAGGCTACTCTGGAAGGCCCAACGAAGGATCATTTGATTCTTTATGTCCTACCAAGGCTCTAGAAGGTCATATACATTTGGTTGAGCACCCCTTTCTCTCCTACTATCCTCATATTACAAGAAAGGCTAGTGCCCTTCTTCCAAATTAGTAGGGAGAGGGCACTTGAGAGCCATTTGTCATCCAGTCATTCTCCCTAGGCACTGTAAGGGCCCCGGTGAGCACAGATTGACTGCACTAGGGTAGCAGCAGCCCTGTTCCAACAACCTTGGGGTCGGTTGCACACACCATTGAATGCCACAGAGGGGTGACCAAATGTCCCAGCAGGTGCTAACTGTTGTGCCAGGAGGCAAGCCGCTGACACTTGTTGGTAACTTTGGGCAGGTTCTTGGGGTGTGGGGAGGGGTTTCTGAATGTTGTCCTCAACTTGCATGGCTACTATGGTGGGTGGCTCCTAGGTACCTAGATATTATGATTGTTGGTTGTCTTGAGGCATCTGGTTGGTGGTTGACCTAGGCAATCTGGTTAGATTATGGCCTGTGCCAATCTGGTTGAGACCAGGGGGTCCAGATGATCAGAGGGCCAGTTGGCATGGGTGTCTCCAATGCATTTCTTCTCATGGGTTCCATAGGGCCCCCTCTTCATGGGGCTCTAATAATCTAGAAAAATGGCTTCTTTCATAGGCTCAGAAGGTGTAGGGAGGCCTACTCCATTTCAAATACCCAAGGCTGGGTTCCAGGTATGGAGATATCACACCTGCATATCCAGGACCAAACAACTGGGTTGGCAGACATCATCCAGGAAGAGGGTGTGACCATTCTTACAGAGGGCAAGGTAGTGCCTGATAAGAGAGGAGCCATGTTTTCCTTTGGGATCTCCAAGAAACCTTCAGGGAGAGGCAGGGGAAACCAGAGCTGTGTCCTGGGTAGCCCCGACGCCATGCCTCCAGGCATCGGCTAGGGCCAGCTTCCTTACCCACTTTGTTACCCAATGCATGGTGGTGGCAGACTGGGGAGTAATCTAGGTGTTCCCTGTGCCAACTAGCTTCACGAATCCCCAGGATGGCCGGGTCAAGGCACCAGGCACCCAGTAGGTCTAACTTTCCTACCCAGGGCGGTATTGTAGTATACTGGGGAGGAGTCTGGGTTTCCTCTGTGCCAATCAGCCCCAAGAACCCCTATTGAGTGACAGATGAAGACAATGCGTTCACTTGGATGGCCCGGTCTACCAGGTCAGGACTCCATGCCCTGGCCAGGGCCAACTTTCCTACCCAGAACACAGTGGCGCCAAACCGGAAAGAAATCTGGGTCTCCTTTGGGCCGACTAAAGTCTGATCTTTCACCTGGGCAGCCAGCAACCCCGCTCATGGTTATAGGCAATAGCCAGAGCATCCTTTCCTGTCCAGTACCAGGGCAGGGTGCTTCCCCATCCCACAGAGGGTTAGAGGGGTTTAAAGACATCCATCAATTAAAGCGCCTCAGTTTCAAACTCCCATGGTTGCTAAAATGTTACCAGTGACTTTTGATTCTCCTGAAAGATCTAGCCAATGGAGAAGTATGGGTGTACCGACACTGAGTCCCACTCAGGATCCGCAAATGGGGAATAACACGTAGCAATTGGGGCAGAAACACCAATGTCTGAATATTATTCCAAATGTATCAGAGGCCTATTATTCTAATAACTTAGAATTACTGATAACTACAATACCAATTCTTCTGGGTACAGCAACATTTTTGCAGCATTCCCACATTACTTGTTGCCGGGACCATGGTGTGTGTATTTGTAGTTTCTCCTTTCAGAGGCTGACCATCCACAGTGTGCGTTTGGTTACATAACTCAGCATCCTAGTGATGGTATTAGGGAGCAGGGTAGATCATCTAGTTTGCCACACAGGCCATAATTGTGAGTGGACCGGTAAATAGGCTGGATTTTCACTACTCCAGTTTCCAATACTGGGGGTACTGGTATATCTGAAGACAGGGGGGTAATCTGGCCATTTATAAGTCTGACCCTCGGGGTCCACTAAAATATTAGGAATTACCAGGAAATCCCTGTACTTTCGCACAGGCATTGCAGCTGATTTCAGCAGCTGCAATCTCCATTTAAAAGTAAAGAGATGAGTGGTGATGCTGTGGATCTCATAATTCCCAGGGGTCCTCACTGGAAGTAGGAGTTACCCTTAATGATGGCCTCAGTGGAAAAAGCAAGAATTCCACACCTCTATTGGAAAGACTCTATTCATCAAAACAACTCTTACACATGGCCATTTGGTTGTTGACCAACCTGGAAAAATATGTGGGATAAATCCAAGCAGCACACACAGAAACTACCCCAAACATAGCTGTGACTGCTGAGTTAATCATCACATTCATGCCTGTTTCCCTCCTCTACCCATCTAATTCTGTCTGTCTACTATTTGCAATATATTTCCCACATTTATAATAGGGACAGCAGCAAATTGATTTTACTCCCGTTTAAATTGCATTATGAGTTTGGGACAAGAACGAAATGGA
The DNA here is from genome assembly GCF_964261635.1 of Lissotriton helveticus. Taxonomy (NCBI): domain Eukaryota; kingdom Metazoa; phylum Chordata; class Amphibia; order Caudata; family Salamandridae; genus Lissotriton; species Lissotriton helveticus. The sequence continues at coordinate 177,737,801 of NC_136063.1, read as the reverse complement.
GGAAATGGATTGTGAAACTATTACACAACTATTTATTTTATCTACGCATTCGAATTCATTTTAGAACGCTCTGTGAGTGAAGTTTGTTCGGAAAATCGAACACTAGTTTTGCTGTATTCAAAATGGTAATTGGAACAAGCTGGTCTGCTGCAATTTTAGCTTCACATGTGACAGTGAAAAGGTGTAGAAAATGGTGTTCGTTGCATTTCCCCTTTTGCAAACACAAATAAAAGTAGTGCAACTTCAAATTGGTACATTAATTTTCCCAAAGAGGAACTTTTATTGGGAGCACGTCCTATTATGAGAGATGGAAGATTGTGAGAACAGGGTATGGTCCTATATTTTATGATTCACCCACAGAAGACTTTTTATAACAGACAGTTAAAAAGTCTTCTGTGGGTGAATCATAAAATATAGGACCATACCTTGTTCTCACAATCTTCCATCTCTCATAATAGGACGTGCTCCCAACAAATGTTCCTCTTTGGGAAAATTAATGTACCAATTTGAAACAGACCTATTGTATTCAGTGTAGATTTAAAGTGTGCTTTGTGTCATCCCCTTGCTCCTGATTCATTGATTTTCCTTCCTAGTCTTGCATTTATCCGTAAGAGAAACATTTTTACTCACCATAGTTAGATTTGAGGAGCTGTATCCCTTCCCTTCTGATGTCAGAACCTTGCATTGCATTGGTGAGTAACAATATTATCTCTTGCTAGGTGTCTCTTACCACCCCTACCTCCTCCTTTAGGCCCCTCTTTCTCCTAATAAATATTCGCATCCTTCAACTCCCATTTACCCAGCTGCCACCCTTGCATTCTCACCTCCACCGACACTGTTTTTGTGCACAGCCATCTTTAAATGGATCGAAAACAAATCCAAGATGGCCACTCGCGTTCTGATGGGGACACATGCACGGCAGTTACCGTGGGTTGGTATTTCTTTTGTTTTAACCCCTTCGATGCTCATGACGGAACAGTTCCGTCATGAACATTGGTCGCGCTGTGCTCATGACGGAACCGTTCCGTCATGACCACACCCGCGATTGGAATTTTCAGCCCGGGGGAGAATCGGCACCACAGGCAAGGTGTTAAGGAACGACTTTTAAAGATGCCCATATGTGTGTGCTCGTGTGGTAGCCAACTTGGAGTAAATTGTCTTTGGAAAAAAACAGGAAAACCATCTCAAGATGGTCCATCATGCGTAAGTGGACAAGCATGGTGACTGGGTAAAAGATCATGCATTGGCTGAGACAGACAGTATCATGAGTGGGTCCTATTGGCTTTGAAATGCTTGCTTTCACTGGTGCAAACAATTATTTCCCACAGCAGTGAATGAAACATGGCTCCATTTTGAGTACTCTACCATGGTACCGGAGGATATTCCTCTCAAAGTGGCAGCCTGTGCCAATGCACAAGTCACTTTGTAGTGCAAACATAGTGCTGAAATTCCATTATTGCCCCATTTGAACTGTGGCATTTCCATCATAATTGTAGAAAATAGAAAAATATCACCAAAATGAGAGTGTTGTGCCCAATTTACAGGCGATAGAAGGTGGTTCCCCAGCACATTAGAGGCACAATGTTGACGTTTGTGTGTCGCTCTCCCACATTTCCATTGGTGGTCTTTCAAGGGGCTAATACAGCCAAAAATGGTAGATGGTAACAATGTAGATTGGGCAGTTGATCCACCTCATCTTCGCCGGAGTTAGAACTTCATCAGAGTGGTCCTAATCGCACCAGCTGGACATCAGGCATGGAGGCAAGCCCATGTCGGTGGTACGACTACGGGAGACCTGGACAAAGTTTTGGCCATTATTTGGTGACTCACCTGCAACTGCCCTTCTCCTATATCATTTACTGAGTCCCATTGTCTCTTATGATGATAAAATGCCCAGGCTACACAAACGATATAACCTTAGAGCTCGGTGTTGCGGGCTGTACCGGCCATTAAATGCCCGCTCTAGCGGCAAGGGCTTTGAACAATGGAGCAGGCCTTTAATGGCTGGTAAATACCACTACGGAGGGCTCGATGGCTTTTAGAACGTTCCTCCCTTAGAGGGCAGAATGTTCCAATTTGTAGAACAAAGGACTCGCGAAGCCCATGGGGTTGAAATCCCCTCGGGCTCGTGAAGCCATTGTTATGAAATGTTGATGCTCCGGGCTTCTGCCGGCCATTAGAATCCCCGAGCACTCCATTGTTTTCAATGGAGCTCCCAACCTTCCAATATTCAAATTTTACATACACCTTCTGTTATTAATAGGTGTCCTCGTGCTGCTGTCCTGGGGCGCCATGTTGTGCTTTCTCTCACATTCATAGTGTCCAGTAAACAGCTGGGCCTGGATCTGTTCAGTCGTCAAAAGTTCTGAAAGTTAAACACAAAGTTATGTGCGACTTTAAATGCAATGATCTTTCCAAACCCAATGACAAGACATTTAAATATTTGAAAAGTTTAATTTTTAGCTAAGATTCAGAGCATAACGTGAAACTCTGAAGCATAGCGCTCGTCGCCATTCCTAATATAGAAGATGAATAAAAATTGAATGATTGTCTCAGACAAAGTATTAAATAATTGCTGGAATAAATTGCACTACATGCGAAGTGTCTGGTTTTGTTCAGACTGTACCGTTTCGGCTTCAGAACCCTAATTGCCAAACTGTGGATGTAAGACACCTCACAAGACCTACTTTCTAGAATATTCTCACGAGTAGTGACTTGATTTTGTCATTCGCCTATCCAACTTAGGCTACAGAAGTTTTTAGTTTTGTCAAACTGAGCACCCTAGCACACTGTGTGACCGGGGTAATAATGCATTGTTTGTTGATATTATAGCTTAGTGCGTTAATACAGTCACTGCAAAAATCAGTGCTTATTTAGCAGGTTTGAATCCTAATGAATCCGCTCTACTTTCCATCATTTTGACGTTTATAAAATGAATATAACTGAATTGGAAAATAGTAGCGCTATGGCAGGACTTTCACAATAAAGCGCTATTTAAAGAACCACTGATGTGCCGAATGCAGGGAGGTAGACCGTGGTATTTGATTATTTGTCTATTGCCAGGCTGTACAGAAACATCTCTCACACCTGGAGGATGTCAAAAGATGCTCAAATGACCACCTGGTTCACAAAAGTCCAGAATCTTGCCCTCCTCGAAGATCATGACGCACTCCCAGAGCAGGTGAGACATACATTTATTGAGACAACTGCAAAACTTCCAAATATTACTAACTAAGCATATCTCTCAACCAGTGTCTCGCCATACATTGTAAACCCTACACATGAATTGGCCAGGAGTGGCGGTAGACAGTCCCTGTAACTCTTTTCCCATTCAAGAGGCTTCCTCCTTTCCATCTACAGAGGGTGGAAAAAGGGAACATGTGAATGCTATGTTATGTTATGTTAAAAAAACTTATCAAGCGCTTATTTACCAATGGCTTCTTGGCGCTGAGGGAGACGTGAAGCAGCAATACAGGGAGGAGACCTAGTTATCATATGCCTGATGGAACAGCCATGTCTTCAGCTGTTTTCTGAACAGTGCATATTACCTCTTTGGATGCATGGGTCTCATCGGAAACTGTTGCAGGATAGACTTACCTGGTCTTGCACTTTGGTGTCTTTTGCCACTTGCCGTGCAATCACGCACGTGTGCACTCCTCATCTGTCCAGACCCCAACACTTCATTAATACTCCAAAAGAGATTTATTAAAGTGCATTATAAGCCAAAATACCCAACGCGTTTCGGCGTAGCCGCCTTGCTCACGAGACCCGTTGGGTATTTTGTTTTGGCTTATAATGCACTTATAATGCACTTTAATAAATCTCTTTTCGAGTATTAATGAAGTGTTGGTGTCTGGACAGATGAGGAGTGCACACATGCTTCATTGCAGGGCGAGTGGCATTTATGTACCGGGCGACCGCGGACCCTGAGGTGCACCGCAGCTGCCAGTTGTCCCGGCTGTCTTCGGAGGATGGAGAAACGCGATATATATATATATATATATATATATATATATATATTCACTGAAAAAACCATAGGTTTCACACCAGTTATAGTTAGGTGGAAATTTTACTCGCATAAAACCATTGAAATTCCCACGTTATAGTCAGTTGGACTCACTATAACTTGCGCGTGCAATGCACTGCTGATGACGTCACATATTACATCACTCATGACATGACATCTCAAATGATCGTGTATCAAGAGGGAGAGAGAGGACCAGCTAGCTAGTCCGTATCCCCAATTTATATAGACTTTAATCAAAAGGAGACTAGCTAAAGTTTGAGGGAGGTTAAACAAGATTTAGTATTAAAATCTAAGTGACTCAGTCTTGTTTTGTCAAGGGATAGTAACACCTAGTAGGTGTGCTCATGAAGCCCTCACCCACCAACCTAGTTGGTGGCATGCTTTATCATCGGGCCCACCCAGTGACACCTAGCGTGTCCCGGGTGTGCTACGACGCCTGATTACAGCGGAGCAGGTATGTCGCTGTGTGTGCTGTAGGTTTTTTAAATGATAATTCCTAACTATAACTGGTGTGAAACCTATGGTTTTTTCAGTGAATATATATATATATATATATATATATATATATTGCTTTGGAAATTCTCCAGGCTCGCCAGCAGTTCGCAAAGACACGGAGCGGTGCAGTTAGGTATTTTACCTTAAACTCAGACGGGATTCACTGTCCTCCCGCCTTCGCCCATTTCCTGATCGGACTGACGGCAGATGAGGTTGCGGGGACCCGAGGCAGCTCTGCAACTTGGGGGGGTCCTGTCAACGCTGTGCAAGTGCCCTACCCCCTGCTATTTTCCCAGACTGTACCCGGAATGTCCCTAAGCTTTACTCACCCGGGAGCCACTGCTGCAGCCTGGGAAACTGAGTCCCGAGATCGTCTGGACCAGCTGAACTGAGCTAATTTGAGCTTAGGGGCGGAGCTTACATTGCACCTACCAGAGTGCGGGTGGACTCATTTAAACTGCACATCGTGGGATTCCTTTTGAACTTTCACTGGCGCTGACGAAGGCCACACCGGCCGAAATGCATTCGCCTTAGTTACTAATAAACAGAGCTGTCTTCTTACCCCGGCTGTGGCTTCTGCTTCTTTCACTGGAGAGGAGGTTGTTGTTTCATTAATTCTACGCGTGTTCCAGAAGCGCGTTCAGAAGCCCCTGCATCGCGAGTGGCCTGGAGACTCTGGCCCATGCTGCTGCATTGTTGTTTCTTCCTTGCTTTGGAAATTCTCCAGGCTCGCCAGCAGTTCGCAAAGACACGGAGCGGTGCAGTTAGGTATTTTACCTTAAACTCAGACGGGATTCACTGTCCTCCCGCCTTCGCCCATTTCCTGATCGGACTGACGGCAGATGAGGTTGCGGGGACCCGAGGCAGCTCTGCAACTTGGGGGGTCCTGTCAACGCTGTGCAAGTGTTCCCTAACCCCTGCTATTTTCCCGGACTCTACCCGGAACGTCCCTAAGCTTTACTCACCCGGGAGCCACTGCTGCAGCCTGGGAAACTGAGTCCCGAGATCGTCTGGACCAGCTGAACTGAGCTAATTTGAGCTTAGGGGCGGAGCTTACATTGCACCTACCAGAGTGCGGGTGGACTCATTTAAACTGCACATCGTGGGATTCCTTTTGAACTTTCACTGGCGCTGACGAAGGCCACACCGGCCGAAATGCATTCGCCTTAGTTACTAATAAACAGAGCTGTCTTCTTACCCCGGCTGTGGCTTCTGCTTCTTTCACTGGAGAGGAGGTTGTTGTTTCATTAATTCTACGCGTGTTCCAGAAGCGCGTTCAGAAGCCCCTTCATCGCGAGTGGCCTGGAGACTCTGGCCCATGCTGCTGCATTGTTGTTTCTTCCTTGCTTTGGAAATTCTCCAGGCTCGCCAGCAGTTTGCAAAGACACGGAGCGGTGCAGTTAGGTATTTTACCTTAAACTCAGACGGGATTCACTGTCCTCCCGCCTTCGCCCATTTCCTGATCGGACTGACGGCAGATGAGGTTGCGGGGACCCGAGGCAGCTCTGCAACTTGGGGGGTACTGTCAACGCTGTGCAAGTGCCCTACCCCCTGCTATTTTCCCGGACTCTACCCGGAACGTCCCTAAGCTTTACTCACCCGGGAGCCACTGCTGCAGCCTGGGAAACTGAGTCCCGAGATCGTCTGGACCAGCTGAACTGAGCTAATTTGAGCTTAGGGGCGGAGCTTACATTGCACCTACCAGAGTGCGGGTGGACTCATTTAAACTGCACATCGTGGGATTCCTTTTGAACTCTCACTGGCGCTGACGAAGGCCACACCGGCCGAAATGCATTCGCCTTAGTTACTAATAAACAGAGCTGTCTTCTTACCCCGGCTGTGGCTTCTGCTTCTTTCACTGGAGAGGAGGTTGTTGTTTCATGTATATATATATATATATATAAAAGAAATTCTATGGCAAAATGAAACCCCTCATTTTGTTCCTTTTCAAATTAAATGTATTAAGTGTTACCACTTTATTCCAATAAAGATGACTTCAGGTGTGCCATACTTTTGTCATAAGTAAGACTGTTAGCGTTCTAGTTGTTCTTTAGAACACTCTGGGACAGTCTGTCATTGGGCTATAGTTGTGCTACATCTGGCTGATATTTGGGCTACATGTGGGCTCTTTTGTCTCTGGTGGCCATCTTGGGAGATTGCATATCAGAATTTTTTTAATGAAATATAAGAGGATTTGAGAAGTCACTCAAAATGTGCCCTAATTTTTCTTTCTTCAGCACTAATCATAATTTCTATGGCAAAATGATCCCCCTCATTTTGTTCCTTTGCAAATTAAATGTTTTAAGTGTTAACACTTTATTCCAATCAAGATGACTTCAGGTGTGCCATACTTTTGTCATAAGTAAGACTGTTAGCGCTCTAGTTGTTCTTTAGAACACTCTGGGACATTCTGTCATTGGGCTATAGTTGGGCTACATCTGGCTGATATTTGGGCTACATTTGTTTTTTTTGTCTCTGGTGGCCATCTTTGGGCTACATTGGGCTACATTGGGCTACATTTGGGCTCTAACATATATATATAGCCCAATGTAGCCCAATATATATTTTTTCAAAGTTAATTTTCGTAAAAACCACTGGAGCATATATCTTGAGACATAGCAAAGGCACATCGGGGTACCAGTCCCTACAATTTTGCCAAGTTTGGTGGAAATCCATTCAGCCGTTCGGGCTAAAAGTGAGTCCAACCGCCCTATGGAAATTAACATGGGGAAAACACGTTTTGGGACTCCCCTTTTATCTCGGCCCCCGCTTGACGGATCCCCCCGAAACTTTCGGGGAAGGAGCGGAGCGCAGCGAGGCAAAGTTAAGGAAAATTACAGGCAGATCCCTCATTCGGCGCCAAAGTTATTCCCAATAGAATGTTGCGGATTTCCTATGGAAAACGATCCTAACTATAACTACCTACTGGCGACCGCCAGTAGGTAATATATATATATATATATACATATATTTTCAATGCATAAATAAAGTGATCACTCGGAGGTCTGCAAACACCAGTGGTTGATTTTATTCCAGGTTACGCGTTTTGCTTGCAAAGCAAGCTTGGTCACACAGTGATTCATGGGAATAAGACAGGCAATACATAGAAAGTATAGAAATCAAAGGAAGACCAACATATGGGTACATATTCCAGCCTCAGTAGCATCCATTTTTTAATGTGGTATTATTACTATTAGTTCTACAGGAATAGAGACTACAGTTTGAAAAGGTGTATTACGTCATACTCTGTTTTCACAGTGGTACACGGGTCCCACCAATGAGATTAAACATTGCAAATCAAGTGATAACCTGTAAGGCTAGGCGCAGTAAACAGCCGTTTACTCATGTCACATGTCAGACCTCAGATAGTACGGCAGCCAATTTGTAACATCTACTTTGTAATACATAGTGCATACAGTTCAACCTCATACAGCTATTGTCACATTGCTCTCTGCATAAATTAATGCGACTCAAGGATTCCACCAGTGAAGTAAACAATTTATAATCAAGTGATGACATGTGAGGCTAGCTGTGGTAAACATTCGTTTGATTATGTCACATGCCCGACCTGCACAATTACAGCTGTCTTTTTGTAATGTTAAAATTAACCAAAAAGTGCGTACAGTTCAGCTTAATATCATGCCCTTTCAGCGGCATCTGCGTAGCAGAAGCACCTTAGTCAGGTCTTAGAATTATATTTATGTTATTTTGTGTGAATTTCATTCGGCATAGTGCCTTTTTAGGGACAATTATTTCTAGATTCTGCCAGTGTCAATCAGTCTGCTGCGAAAGGGCCGTACTGTTAGCAAGGAACTAACCTTTGTCCTTGCCATTTCCATCAGGTCTGAAAGGGGTCAATACCAGGGATACAGCTGTTATGCAAAGTGCCCTGAAGCATAGATCTGTAACCACAGAGATAATCCTTACATTCCTCCATGTATCTGGCCTTTCCCAGCACATCAAAACTACACCTAGTTGTCCACCACGGAACATATGAAAAATGTGTATGTGAAATAATTGTAGCTTAAAAACTTTGACATAAGACTAAAGAGACAAAATAGTTTAAGGAAAACAAGTCTCTTATCTGTCTAGTCGGGCCCTCCACCATTGTGATTGAAGAAAAGGGTAGGGAGGGTTGCAGTGAAAATGGCTCTCAGATTCTGCCCCTTCCTTTCCTCCTGTGTAAAAAAGAAAATGTTAAAATCTATGAGTAATCTCATTCTTTGGATTAAAATTTATGTCAATAAGCAAATACAGATTTTCCGAAGTGTACATTAGGCAAGATGCAGACATCTAATACGACAGGAAGGTATATACAGTCTATATATACATTTTGGGTTACTGTTTTTTTCTTTTAAACATGTTTTATTGTAACAGTCTTAAAAACTCATAAAACAAAAGGTCATGATTATTAAGACAATTCATTTTGATGATATACAATCAGAAGGTACTGAGGTTTACAACATATTGGGTCACTGTTGTGATTTTCAGGAACATTTGTACATGTTAAATGTTGCGGTTTACGACATTGAAGTCCACACTTAAAACTCATCTTGATAGCCCTGAAGAAGTCTTCCTGACAAAACATGTGTTGGCTGCATCAGTTGCATTCACTGAGATCATAAAACACTATTGAGCCCTATATTCAACACTATCGGGCCCTATATTTGCAATACAATCGGTGTATTACTGGGAAAAATGTAAAATATACTATCTCTGTTCCTTGGTGCTCACTGCATAGAACAACATTGTTCAATCATATTGGGATTGTTTCTGTATTTTGTACTAGAGTTTACTCCATGTACACCTACATGGGAGAACATTGATGTGTTGCTATACGGTGTGCATTTGGTATTTGCTCGTATAATAAAAGTCTTTTGTATTTTTCTACTACATGTGTTTAATACTTTTCGTACAGCTTGGCTTGTGCCCCGGGCATTCAGATCGTTGTATGTTGAAATTTACTTTCAGTAGTCACCCTAGGTACACCACATGGTATCAGGGATGTATTCTGTTGTAGCACCAAATATAGGTCTAGCTTGACTCCATATCAAAGTGGCCACTTTGCTGTTTGTGCATTGTGTGGGTATTCTTCCACTGCTACTGTTGTGATGGAGTATGTGCACAGTTATCTTCTTTTCTAGGAAATTCTCCCAGTTCACGGCCTATAATTGTGGGATTCGCACAACATCATGTTAAGATGTGAATCCAGATACCGGCATTTTGGAATGCTCTAAGCAGTATATGATAACTGGTAAATACCATTACCCCAGTGTGACGTATTTGCCACATGTGGTAAATACTTCAGGGCCTATTTATGAGCTCCTTGTGACACTTTTTTTTTTCAGAAAAAGCTTTATTGTCATATCAGGAAAGATTGGAAAAACATTCCACGGTACTCCGAACCCCGGAGGAGCCATGAGCAGAAAATCTAGATACAGAGATCAGCAATCAATGCAGAATACAACGGAATCAGTTTTGCCGAAGAACCCCCCGATCCCACCCCCCCACAGAAACTACCCTCCACCCGGGTCCCCCCTAACCCCAAACACGATGTCAGTCCATATCCGATAATACAGTCAATGTACATTTGGCAGTACCCTCCTACTCTCGCCCAGGTGCATCCAACAGCTGCTCACTGACAGCATCCTGTTGAGCCGGCGGCTCCAGCTACAGTCCCCTATAGTCCGCCCACCTCTTCCAGATTTTGAAATGTTTCTTAGGGCAGCCTCGTGCTACGAACACCGGGCATTCCAAACTCATATAGTAGTCCAAACCCTGTTTCCAGGCCTCTATCGGGGGAGCTTGAGTATTTTTCCAGGCACGGGCTACATCCCTTTTGGCCACCACCAGGCCTAGGAGTAACAAGTGTCTTTTATAGATGTTGCCTCACACCTGCTCCAGAACATGTAGGAGACCTAGCTGTGCCGTACGGGGGAGTGTCCAACCCAGCACCTCATCCAGGCAATCCCAAACCCGCCTCCAGTACCCCTCCAATACCCCACAAGACCACACCGTATGCACAAACATGCCCACCTCACGGCCACACCTCAAGCAGTCAGGGGAAGCAATCAGACCAGCCCTATGTAATCGCTCTCTAGTATAGTAGGCCCTATGCAAGTATTTAAACTGAATGAAGCGTAATCGCACTGCAATAGCCGTCTCCCTCGGGGCTGCCAGGGCCTCTCTCCAGCTCTCCTCATCCAATTCCCCAACCTCTCTTTCCCATATAGATCTCAGTCTGTCCAGAGAGGAGGAGCAGTGGGTAACGAGGGATTGATAGATACGGGATATTTTTTTATCTTCCAGTTCCCCCATGAACAGCTTGCTTCCAAGGGGCTGAATTTTGGCAATGATTCCAGCCCCTCCCGGGCAGGGGAAATAGCATGTCTTGTGACACTTTTGAGCCGCCGTTACATCACTTTTCGTGGCGCAGCGGTGGCATAAATAATATGCCATGTAGCGCCATATTTAAAAAGTGACACATCTAGGCAGATGTGTAACTTTGTAAACCCCTCCACCACATTATACCTGTTTCAGGTATAATGTATGCAGGGTGGGAGGTCCCCCGCAAGAAAGCCTCATAGAAGTGGTGCAGTGAAATCTATCAGATTTCACTGCGCCACTTCTAGGACGACACTGCGTCAAAACCATATGCATACCTCATAGCAAGCGTAAGGGTGATGCGTGCAATAGATATAGGCCTCCCCATTACATTGCTGGAGTTGCATCATGATTATGATACAACTCCAGCGATGCCTGAGTTTTGTGCTGACAGATAGGTCAGGATTTCTGATGCAGCTGTCAATCCTTGCAACGTGGAGCGCCGCACAGTAAATACAGTGCATCCATGGTGTCGCAAGGAGGGCAAAGTGAAAAGTGTTGCATCGCTGTTTTATCGCAGCGATGCAACACTTTTCATAAATGAGGCACTTTGTATTCTGATTTTTCAACCGGTAAATGAGAGACAATAAGGATAATCGGTATTTAACACACCGAAATCTGCATATAATGCCTTTTTTACAGGGCATTTACCCTAATACATTTCCAAAAGTTTGACCTGCCAGAATCTTTTCAGGGGAACACTGTGAGGTTGTGATAATTACAAAACAACTTGTCATTCAAATATAAACATTTGTACAGGAATCGGAATTTCGCTTTAAAATTGTAAAGAGGATCTTAGACATAATTATTCACTCAATTCTATATGGAACAGGGGTGGTTGTCAATTAATAAAAAAAACCTTTGTGCAAACAGTTGTTTGTCCAAAAAATCGTCAGAAATTCATGTATTTTGCATTACACTTATGTTATGAAATTTCATGAGATTTTTCCAACATAAAATTTTCAATAATGTAATCTCACAGACCATTGGTACAGCCAAAAATGTTTCTTGTTAAGTATTTAAGAAGCACTAAAACAACAACAATGCCAAGGAACTAATGCATAAAAGTTACAAAACAATTCTGGTAAAATGAGATATTATGGAGTTTGAAATACCCTAGAGGTATGAAGTTGGGAGCCAGACACGGCTTTGCAAGTCCCCATTAAAGCTCTTTTTGAAGCACAATGTTCAGATCTGGGAAAAGCAGGAGATCTTACTCAATCAGGTTGCACATTTTACAGGTACCGTAGCAATTTCACTTGACCTTCAGAAGGATTACAATTTTTAAGTCTCAATTTTCTTGGAGTCTAAAGTTCTTTCTCCTCGTTACTGTTCGAACTCCAAAACCACAAAGATAGCCTTCATAGTACCAGGGCACGGATCAGGGGCAGCTCCTCCATTAGGGCAGAGGAGCATCGCCCCACTACTTTCTCGCAGTGCGAGAACCACAAACATAAAATGGTAAAACTACCATTTTATGTTTCTGCTTCTCGCACTACGAGAAAGCAGAAGAGTTTGATTGGGGGCGGGCGGGTCTGCTGGAGGGCAGGGGAGGAGTGGCTAGCCCAATGCTGCGGGCTGTGACTGTTTGGTCGGCCGTCTGGGGCTGACCAAACCAGTCATGCGCAATTTCCCTTTTCTCCATGTAGTCTGCATGCAGCTTACATGGAGAAAATGGCTTCCCTATAGGCGCCCTGCTGGGCACCGTCCCCACCTACCACAACGCTGCCATTGCAGCGTTGTGATTGGCTTAGGGAAGGGAAGAGGGGCTACCTGCTTCCTGTTCCACAGGACCCGGCCAGGAGCTGAGACGGCACAGGACCCGGAAGGTAAGTTTATTATTTTTTGATTTTTAAATTAAATTCCCACCTACGCGACCCTTCCCCCCCCCACCCGCGAGTTATACCGGCAGCGACTGGCATGGATAGCAGTAGGAGGCAGGCTCAACCACTCTCTTCAGACAGGGCTGCAGCACAGTTCCCAGTCCACATTAGACTGCTGGTTTTCTGCAGGTAAGAGCTGATTATTAATGTCCCCAGACCCATAGAAGGCCAGCTGGTCTGACCCCTCAGAGTACTTTCTGTTCTTGACTGCAAGGAAAACACATTCCAGAACTCTCCCCTCATTGAAGCTGACACAGCATCAGATTCATCCTCTTCTGCTTTTTGCAAGTCCAGTAATGTTTAGAGGTGCTGGTGGTTGCCTTCTTTCCCTATTTAGCCAGTGACTAGTGAGCATCTTACTCAATCCTAAGAAAGTACACATAGTCAATGGAGCAGCAGTAATTACTGTTGTCCTACTTCAAACCATTCTAGATAACCATGCTCTAGGAGTCATCCAAGTGTTGAAGAACAGTGTGCTAACATACTCAACTCTGAATCCTAACCATGGGGTGATCAGATTTAAAAAGTGGAAACTCCCCTTGTAAACAAACCCTGGTTGTTTCTGACAATAGGGCCTCCGTTGTGTTGAGTGGAGATTGAGTGACTAGGAGCAGACCACCGTTTAAAACCTTCCTCATATTATAGATCAATTTACCATCAACATGCCAATGATGAGAGCCCCAGCCAGATCTTTTCAATGCCTTATTCTGTTCTTGCCCACTTTGCTCTTACACATTCCAAAATAACTAGGAGTGAATGGATTGTAATTAACTTTTCTGTGCCTTTTTCTTACGGAAACGCTGCTTGTGCGGGCCTATTGTCTCCTAGACAAGTATTTCACGCTCCCTGAAAGAGTTAATTACTGCCACTGAAGAAGAGAGATTCTGGCAGAACTAAATGAATTACTGTCCAGCTTTCAGGCAACAAAAAGTTTTCATAAAATTGTATCTGTAGTATTTTTTTAACAACAATCTTTCTTCAACTCTGAATTTGTTTTTGATCAGTATTGCAGCAAGATAGATACAACATTCCGGGCTGAAATGGATCAAGAAATACAAGATTTTTTCCAGTGCAATCTGGGGACGGTGGTAATGTTGGGGACAGTGTGGGAGGCATTCAAGGTTACCGTTAGTGGACTTAGCATCGCCAAGGGAGTGCTCAAAGCCTTGCGACAAACACTCACTCGCTTAGAGAAAGAACTTAAACATATTGAGGCAGATATAACTCACTCGTCATCCCCTCAGAAATGTGTCAAACTTAGGGACAAGATATCCAAATATCAGGAAGAGTCAAAAAAAGAGTGCCTATTTCGAGGAAAATACTTCAAGGCCCAGAAATACAGAGAGAGCGACAGGCCGGAGAAGGCGCTGGCTAAGCAAATCCGAAACCCTATATTTTTTAACTACATACTGGAGTTACGAACTTCGGACGGCGAGAGACTTAGGAGCACCACAAGATACTCAGCACATTCCAATCCTTTTACACTAACGTGTACACTTCAACGCGACAACACCCAATATCCCAATTACAATATTTAGAGCCAGTAACCCTAGGGTGACTGGGAGATTCGCAGAGAGAATTTCTGTCTGCTGAGTGCGAACTAGTTGACAGTCTACCTTCTGATTTCCATAAGACATATATAGAGCATCTGGCCCCTATACTCAAAAGCGTATATGATGAGGCTTTCGAACTAGGGGAGCTACCACCCACAATGAGAGAGGCCACCATCATCTCGGTGCTCAAGCCTGGTAAGGCAGCAGACAGGTGCAGTTCATATAGACCTCTCTCCAGGATTAACTGCGATGCGAAAATACTGGCTAAGATGATAGCAAACTGAATAAGTCTGCTCTTGACTGCCCTGGTGCTGCCTGATTATTTGGGATCTGTCCCGGGTCGCGCCACTTCCCACAACTTACGAACCCTGTTTGCGACAATGTCAGATTTGGGACCAGACCTTGAGGCGGTTGCCATGTTTTTAGATGCAACCAAGGCGTTCGACTCGGTAGAGTGGGATTATCTATTCAGCATCTTGCTGCGGATGGGGCTGCAGGATGGTTTTCTAACGTGGATATGGTTACTCTACACGCACCTACGCGCGAAGGTGATAGCGAATTGAGCCGGCTCAACCTGGTTTGACATCACAAGGGGCTCTTGCCAGGAGTGCCTGCTGTCACCCCTATTGTTTTCCCTGGCACTGGCGGCCAGACTTAGGCAGTTGTATAGAGAATGAGCCCTAGAGTATCCCACATGGCATGTATTAATTTTGCTATACGTGGATGATATTATGTACGGAAACTTCAGACCAGCCTCACCCCCATTTTGAGAGAGTTTGCCGTATTTGGGGAATTATCCGGAATTAAAATAAATTGGGGGAAATCCCAACTGTTTCCGCTTACGGATGCTGTGCGCCCTTACCCCCTGGCCAATCCCATTGAATGGTGCCCCCGTGAAGTTAAGCATTTGGGCATAACAATCGCCAGAGATGGCTCAGAGCTCCTGTGTGCTAACTACGGGAGGGCGATGGACCACATTACGGAGTCAGTGGGAAGATGGATAGCACTGCCCCTGGTGATGGTAGGAAGAATCTCTTTAATGAAGATGGTGATACTACCCAAACTTTTGTACCTATTTATTAACATCCCCCCTGCTCCCGGATCGGCCCTTTTCAAAACCCCTAAAACTCAGATGATACGTCTTGCCTGGGGCTGAAAGCAAACCAAACTGAAATGGGAGACATTGACGCTGCTCTATGAGCAGGGAGGCTTCGATGCCCCTGACTTTGAGCTATACTACTAAAGTGCGCAGGCACACTACGTGATGTATTGGTTTCACCCGCCTCCTTTCATGCCACACCTGGTGGTAGAACAATGCCACACACAGCCCACCACATTGTCTGGACTCATAGCCATGCAACTCAGGGTGAGTGATGTGTACTTCACCACTGTGAAGTGCACGGTGGATGCATGGGGGAAATCGCACTGCAATTCAGCTTGGGGATGCTGTACTCCCCGTTGCTCCCAATGGTAGGACAGCCACCCTTGGAGGTCAACTGCGAGCTGCAGGGCCGCCAACTCCTTAATAGGCTGAGCATAGCAACATCCCGGTACGTGGATGGTGTATTCCGCACCTAAGACCAGCTCTTCCTCGATTAAGATTAAGGCAGATTGTAAGAGCTGTGACACCCAACTACTCCACCGAACCCCCTACGCCGAGTCCACTACACAGCTTACTTCAGACTAACAGCCCCACTCACATTGTTTCCTTTATATACCACAGCACACAGAAAGAGACTAATGAGCATACAGGGAGTACCAGGGAGCAATGGGAACAAGAGATAGGAGAACCACTGGTCGAGAGGAAATGGGGCTACTGTTGCAACCAGACAGGCAAGATATCAGCTAATAGCCAGTTACGAGTCATTCACCATAAACATCTCCAAAGACTTTATTATGCTCCGACCAAGCTTTTTAAGTTTAACCTGTGAGAAAGAAATGCTTGTGAGAGATGAGGGCAGGAGAAGGCGGGATTTCTACACTTTCCCTGGGAATGTGCTGTGATATGACTGTTTTGGGGTGAGGTATTAGGGGCACTGACCACTGCGCCTTTCAGGAGGCCGGGTCACCCCCCTTGCTCCTGCCGCAGCTGCCCTCCCTGCACCCGAGCGACCCAGCCTCAGCTGAGCCGCACGGCCGCCAGTTTTTCCTGCCGCTGACCCCCTGCGGCCCCACCCACCACCAGCCCATTGGCCGCCCCGCTCCCGCCAACCCAGCTGACCCGCCCTCCCGTCCCCCTACTTATGACGCCCCCTGAGCGACCGCGCAGCGGACGCGCGCAGCGGGAGCACCGAATGAGCGCCAAAGGTGCGCCAAAGGTAAGCCACTCTGCGCCCGTCCGCGCCTGGACCGCGCACAGTGCCAGGACCCCTGTCTCCCGCAGACACCAGCCCACCCGCCGGACCTACAACGCCACCGAACTCTACGCACTCAACGCCGGCCGAATCCCGGGCTGCGGCCGAGCCACCCCGAGACGCACCCACGGACCCTTCTGCTGCCACTCCTGCAAGTTCACCTGCATCCGGACCTGCACTACACCAGCACCGACCAAGCCGAGTGTGGTGTCTGCCACAAGTATTTAGAGAGTAAACACGAAGAAGGCTTAGAAGAGCATTTTATTTGCCTCATCCACAAACAGCCAGGCTCTCAACTGCCTGGAATATCGCTCACATTCTTCATTCTCAGAATGGTCACAAACGAGGAATCTGAGTTCTAAAAGGAATAAGTACATGTAAAGGAAGCATGACATTACACATCTCCCTTCTTTACAACGGCAATAAACACAATAACAAAAGTAAAATAAAAGAAGATAATAAAACTGAGCAACTTAATGTTCTTAATAGTGACACAAATGAGTTTATACATAGTCTTTCATATAGGATGGTGCTCTGCGTAGTCTTTGACTTCTCATACGACCAGAAGGTGAACTGCTAGAACAGGTAAGAGGAAGATTAATAGTACCAGAGGATTCACAGACAGGATCAATATCACCTTGAGAAACATTCCTTGACTTAACCACAACTACACGACTTTTGTTCCAAATCCTCCCATCTTGTGTCTTAATGGCATTACCAAAAACTTTAATAACAGGTCTAACATTGGTATATTTAGACCATGATTTTCTTCCAACGGGTACTTTTATTTTGACTAGATCACCCACTTTAACTTCTTGAAATTGAACACATTTTTTCCTATCAAAATACATTTTTCTACAAACTTGTTTTTCTAATTCCCTCTCCCTCCAAGCACCAACATGATTGTCAACAAAGCCCTTGTTCAAATTCATCCAACCAGGACACCACATGGTGTTAGGAACTCTACCTTTAAATAATTCAAAGGGAGATTTACCAGTGGTAGAGTGAGGTGAACAACGGTAAGCTTCAATCCTTTCCTTAAGTGCTTCTTTCCAATTTAACCCATTGACTCTTGCAAGCTGAATGCACTCTTTTAATGTTCTGTTGACCCTCTCAACTGCACCATTGGTTTCAGGGTGATATAACGAAGAACGTTTGTGTGCAATACCACATTTATTGAGGTATGCATCAAATGCAGTCGAACAAAATTGAGGCCCATTATCTGATAAAATACTGTTTGGAAAACTCTCTCTCATGAATACCTCAGATAAAAACGTAATAACAGAATCAGATGTTATGTCACTTACAGCACACACTTCTATCCAACGTGAGTATAAATCAATTAAAACAATCAAGTACGGAGTATCAGAGACACCCGTAAGAGGACCCAAAATATCGATGGCTAATTCATCCCATGGATGATCAGGTAAAACTCTGCAAACCATCGGCATCTGTCTGGTTTTTAGAATTTTGTCACTAGCGCAACATTCAATACAGTCCCTAACCATGCGTTCTATTTCTAAATCCATTCCAGGCCACCAAAATTGAGTGCGTAATATTTCCTTGGTTTTCACTATACCTAAATGGCCAGTGTGTGCATGTGCCAATAATCTTTTCCTCAAGGAAAAGGGAGGCACAAGTCTCAAACCTCGCGTCAACATGCCATCAGTTATGGACAACTCCTGAGAGACCAAGGACCATGGTTTTTCCAAACGCTTATTATCCCTTAGCAAGGATACTACCTTAACTAACTCTTCATCTTTTAGTAACTCATCCTTCCACTCAACTTTTCCCACAACACCCTCAGTGACTTCACAAACATTGAGAAGATCATTTTCATCAACAAACTCCTCATCCTCACATAAATTATCACTCTTTACTAGTCTCGAAAAACAATCAGCAGCTTTATTTGAAACACCTGGCAGGTATTGTACCTCGAAGTCAAACTCCTGTAAAGATATAATCCATCTTCTAATTCTAGAGGAGATAGAATCCAAACCCTTCTTATAAAAAACTTCCTTCAAAGGTTTGTGGTCTGACTTTACAACAAACTTAGTACCCCAAATCAAATTCCGAAACTTTTTTAGAGCCCAGTAGATAGCTAATGACTCTTTCTCAATAATTGAGTAATTAAGTTCCGGACCACGAAGACACCTTGAGGCACAAGCAATGAGAGCATCATTCCCATGTTTGTTTTGCACTAACACCGCACCCAGACCTTTATCACTTGCATCAGTAAACACATACGTTGGCAACCCCGGAACAAATGCCTGAAGAGAGGGATCTTTTTTTTTTATTTTTATTTTTTATGTCATAAAGCCAACTAAATTGTGAAGCGCTGAGCTTAATCTTCCAAAGAGGAGTTTTCTTTTTCATAAAATTCTTCCAACGTCACAATGCTTTGCACCTTACTGACGTGTAGGAATTATTCCCTTGTAGAGAACACTCGCGCGCTGAGGCGAACGTGATGCGTCAATGACACGCACTGTACACGTCACTGAAACGCACAGCCATCACTCTGCGTCTTTCAACTCCAAGCGCGAGTGGGTGCGCGAGTAACTTTTAAATTATGTTATTACGTTCCGTTTCTTTCTTTTGCTATTTTAAGCCCCTTTTTTTAAGAAAACACCTCCCGCTGCACTCCTGACCGTACAATTTTCTCAAGGGAACCGGTGATGCAGCTGGTGAACTGCCGCTGGGAAGACAACGCTTCCTTTGACGATAACTCAGGCGATGGAGAGGTGACAAGTCGAGGACGGCTGCGTGTTGAGGCAGAGAGGAGGTAGGACGATCGTCGCCAGTAAATATGTGGTGTCTGCCACAAGTATTTAGAGATAATTGCCTATGCCCCCAAGTGAATTAAAGTACAAACTGACTTCCAGTACGAGTAAACCACAATTTGTTAGTTTACACAAAACATTTTATGTGTAAACTAACAAATTGTGGTTTACTCGTACTGGAAGTCAGTTTGTACTTTAATTCACTTGGGGGCATAGGCAATTATTTCTATGTTCATATTGTGAGGCCCTGCCTACCCTCCTTCCCATTGGGCCCAGCCACACTTGTGTGTTCCAAGTATTTAGAGAGCAAACACGAAGAAGGCTTAGAAGAGCATTTTATTTGCCTCATCCACAAACAGCCAGGCTCTCAACTGCCTGGAATATCGCTCACATTCTTCATTCTCAGAATGGTCACAAACGAGGAATCTGAGTTCTAAAAGGAATAAGTACATGTAAAGGAAGCATGACATTACACCGAGCACCAGCAGCAACCACCTCAAGTGCATCCTGCTCAACACCCGCTCCATCCACAGACACGCCGTCAAGCTCTGGAACCTGCTCGACACCACAGCCCCAGACATCGCCTTCCTCACGGAAACCTGGATGAACGCTTCCTCAGCGCCCGACATCGCCATCGCCATCCCGGACGGCTACAAGATCATCCGGAGGGACCGCGTCAACCAGACAGGAGGAGGCATCGCCATCATCCACAGGAACACCATCCGCATCACGACCAACACCGACGACACCCTCGCACCCGGCAAACACCTGCACTTCCAGATCCACATCAACCCCAAGACCACCCTCAGGGGCACCCTCATCTACAGACCCCCAGGACCACGCACACAATTCAGCGAAGACATCGCCGACGTCATCAGCCCGCACGCCCTCCTCTCCGCTGACTACATCCTCCTCGGGGACCTCAACTTCCACCTGGAGAACAACAACGACCGCAACACCACCACCCTGCTGGACAACCTCGCCAACCTCGGTCTCAAGCAGCTGGTGACCACCCCCACCCACTACGCCGGACACACACTCGACCCAGTGTTCTCATCCAGCAAGGACATCACCTTCAGCCACGCCACCGGACTCCACTGGACGGACCACAGCTGCATCCACTTCAGCTTCAGAAGGACCACGATCCACCACCACCAACAACAGGTTGCACGCAGAAGCTGGAACAAGATCACAGCCGACCAGCTCGCGACCTCCCTGAGCATGAACCCTCCCACCAGCGCAACTAACCCAAGCCAGGCGGCCACCAACCTCACGAAGTGGATCAGCAACTGCGCAGCCGACCTTGCCCCTCTGAAGACCCCGCCTAGCAGACCCGGCAGCAAGAAAGCCCCATGGTTCACCGACGAACTCAAGAGCTCCAAGAAGAACTGCCGAGCACTCGAGAAAGCCTGGCGCAGAGACCCAACACCGAACAACATGACTGCCCTCAAGCTCGCCACCCGAAAACACCACCAACTGATCCACGTCACCAAGAAAACTGCATTCAAGGAACGACTGGACAACAACGCACACAACAGCAAGGAACTCTTCAACATCGTTAAAGAGCTCTTCAACCCCAACGCCGGAAACAACGACATCACCCCTTCGCAAGACCTCTGCAACTCCCTAGCCTCCTACTTCCACAACAAGATCGCGGACATACACAACAGCTTCAGCACTCAACCGACGCACGCCACGACGGAACCACCGCCCCCCACCACCACCCTCCGCGCCTGGACCCCGATCAGCACCGAAGACACCATCCGCACGATGAACTCCATCCACTCCGGATCTCTGACCGACCCCTGCCCTCACCACATCTTCAACAAGGCCGACGCTGTCATCGCACCCCACCTGCGGGACATCATCAACACCTCCTTCAACACCGCTACCTTCCCGGAGAGCTGGAAGCACGCCGAACTCAGCGCTCTACTAAAGAAGCTATCAGCCGACCCCACCGACCTCAAGAACTACAGCCCCATCTCGCTGCTCCTGTTTCCTGCGAAAGTCATCGAGAAGACTGTCAACAAGCAGCTGGCCGCCTTCCTCGAGACGAACGGATCCCTCGACCTCTCGCAGTCCGGCTTCCGGGCCAACCACAGCACCGAGACCGCCCTGATCGCAGCCACCGATGACATCCGAGCCCTGCTCGACAACGGAGAAACAGCGGCCCTCATCCTACCAGACCTCTCCGCGGCCTTCGACACTGTCTGCCACCGTACCCTAGTGCGGCGCCTCAGCAACGTCTGAATCCAGGAGAAGGCACTGGAATGGATCATCTCGTTCCTCGCCGGAAGGACACAGAGAGTCCGCCTCCCCCCGTTCAGATCAGAAGCCACCAAAGTCATCTGCGGCGTTCCCCAAGGCTCCTCGCTCAGCCCAACCCTCTTCAACGTCTACATGAGCCCCCTCGCAGCCATCGCACGCCAACACACCCTCAACATCATCTCCTACGCCGACAACACCCAGCTGATCCTCTCCCTCACCAACGACCCTGCCACCGCCAGAGCCAACCTACACGAAGGGATGACAGACGTAGCCAAGTGGATGCTGAACAGCCGCCTGAAACTGAACTCGGACAAGACGGAAGTCCTCATCCTGGGATCTTCACCCTCCGCCTGGGACGACTCCTGGTGGCCCCCCGCCCTGGACAGCGCACCCAAACCAACAGACCACGCACGCAACCTGGGCTTCATCCTGGACTCCTCCCTCTCCATGACCAGACAAGTCAACGCCGTCTCCTCGTCGTGCTTCAACATCCTGCGCATGCTACGTAAGATCTTCCGGTGGATCCCCACCGAGACCAGGAAGACGGTCACCCAGGCCCTCATCACCAATTGTCTGGACTACGGCAACTCCCTCTACGCCGGAACCACTGCCAAACTCCAGAAGAGACTCCAGCGGATTCAGAACGCCTCTGCACGACTCATCCTGGACATCCCCGACGCAGCCACATCTCCGGACACCTGAGAGATCTGCACTGGCTCCCGGTCAACAAGAGAATCACCTTCCGGCTCCTCAACCACGCACACAAAGCCCTACACAACCAAGGCCCAGGATACCTCAACAGCCGCCTCAACTTCTACGCCCCCACACGCCAGCTTCGATCGACCGGCCACGCCCTCGCCTCCGTTCCCCGCATCCGAAGAGCCACCACAGGAGGAAGATCCTTCTCCTACCTGGCCGCCAAGACTTGGAACTCCCTCCCGACCCACCTCCGCCTGACCCAGGACCACCTTGCCTTTAGGAAGAAGCTCAAGACCTGGCTGTTCGAGCAGTAGCGGACCCCCCTCCCCTAGCGCCTTGAGACCCTCCGGGTGAGTAGTGTGCTATATAAATGCTCTGATTGATTGATTGATTGACTGGGGCAAATGATCGTGACAGCGATTGTACAAACACCATTGGTTGCTCTTCTAGGCTACACAGCAGACATACCCCCAACACACTACAGATTTATTGCATTAGGGCTCCTGCTGGCTAAGCGACAGGTAGTGTGCAAATGGGGTACAGCACGGGCACAAATATGTAAGGACTGGATTGAGTATCTCCTCCTATGGCAGGAACAGACATTAACATATGCAGAATTGCTGCTCACTGCATCTAGACCGAGGGACATTTGGGACCCATTGCGCACGTATAAGCTTGCACACCCAGGGGTGACCGGCGGTAAAAATGACCCTCCATCCCCCACTGGCTTGGTGGAATGAACCAATGGGACTTGCAGCTCGGGTCCCATGTCCCATGTCCTCAAACTCGCATGACCCGTCTTCGGGTGTGGAGCTTCCCTGTAGGGCTTGCAGCTGGGTGTCGGGGAATGGTGGATGCAGGGACTGCAATGATTGTATACCGTATGATTAACTAATTTTAATATTCTCAACCTGTGGGGCGGACAATGTATTGGGTAATTAATACACGCAAAACAGAAGAATGTTGTGGATGCTTTGCAGGTCACTATTATCAGAACTTCTGGGATTTGACTTTGCTGTGTGTAAACTGTATGCTGTATTTAAGAAATGTTAATAACATTTTTTGTAAGTATTGCAGTAGGATGTGGATTATTTCTGTAGCTGTTTCATAAGACAATTTTGGAAAACAAGGGGGTAGATTTACAAGCCCCTTGCGCCGCTTTGCACCGCCATTGTGTCACTTTTTGTGACGTAACGGCAGCGCAAACAATGCGCCCTATTTACACTATAAACTCAGAAAAAACCCTGCTTTTAAATATTAATTAGTTACTGCTAAGTAAATATTGTTGCCAACAAGGTAAGGAGTCTGATATTTAAAAGTAAAGCATGCAAAATCAAAGTTAGCATGTTCCTCCAGTTCCTCAGGTTTTCACTGGCAGGGTAATAGCCGAATCCTACAAAATGTCAAAGTACAGATTATAAACTTTAATATGTAACTTTGACAGGAAACAGCTAGAATGTTCATTCGGAGTTTATATGCCATATTTATTAACAACCCATTTCATTGGTTAAGTTAGATTGTTAATTAATGTATATGGATATACATTTTAGAAAGTTATATTTTTTCCTGCTGATCCTCCTTGAGGGTAATTTTCATTAGCCTGCTAGCAGGTGCTCAGCCACTGCTTGACCTTAATGTGTAAATACTGCTCCAAGAGCAGGAACATTATCAATATCAGCTCAGAGAGTACAGTTAGGTTGGGTCCAGGAACTCCATTAATTAAACAGGGACAAGGTGAAGCCTGCCCATTCATTGTGTAGTGTAAGAGGAGACCTGAGGAAGGAAAGGCATGTGTTCCTCAGGCCCACACTAGCCAGACTGGCTTTTACCAAGTGGGAGGAAAGCTACACTAAGAACCGGACTGCAGTGACTAGAGGCAAGGGGACTGCTCATTTCCCTGACTACATCTCTGGACACAAGGAATCTGCACAATGGTGGAAGGGTCCCACTATTTTGGAGATTAGGCGTAAGGTGCACTTTGGAATTGTTTGCAGTAGGGCAAACTGGAACTGAAGAAAATGTTGATAGGTTTACCCCTGCAAATTTTACTCCTTTGGTTATGGAGGGTCCCAGAGACAACCCTACCCAATGGCTAGTGCAAATCATACATGTCAAACACAAAGGGGTCCTCTTCAAAACACTTTCTGGGCCTGCAAAAAAATCAGAAAACACCTGGACTCTGCTTGTTGTAACCAGAGAAGAGTCCGGAAGGCTGGAACCTGCTCCCTCTTGAACCCAAGGAAAGTAAGTGGACGCCAAGGGTCCGTTGGTTGACCTCCTCTGTGGCTCCATGGCAATACAAGCTTCAAGAAGACATGTTCCTGAAGTGACCAATTAACCAGTACCAACTGGGCCTGGACTGGACCCTGTTGGTGTCGGCTGCTAGTGTGAGTCTAGGATCCTAAGCGCTGTCCTTGAAGTCTTGGACGTTTTAGAAGTGACCCAGGCTTGGTGCTTCAGAAAGCCTGAACAGTTTGGACAGAGAAAATGTTTGGAATCTTGAGACCAGAGCATCCACAGGACAGTGCAGCAAAGGTGCTGAATGTTGATGCAACTTCGTCAAATAAGGCTTCAGGCTTGTCCTGCTAGAAGTTTTGAGCTCCATAAAAAAAACTAAGTCACAAGGTAAAATCTTTGACCAGGACAACCCCCCTCTTGGTGTATGCGACTTGCCCTCTATTATGATCAGCCTGAAATTGTACCTAGGTCTCAGTCTACCTCTTATATAGATAATATTGGTGCCTATTGCTTTTTGGTGCTATTTTCACTTACGTTTTTTAAAGATTCATATTTCTGGTATCCCTCATTGGATTTTTTTTTGTTTTGGTCTCATTCGTCTTAAAATATTAAATACAAATATTAATTTAGTTTGGGATTTTTATTCTTTGGTGTTTCAACTTTATTACTCTTTTGCCATGTATATATTCTTTACACATTACCATACTTTAAGCCTGTCTGCTCTGTGCCATAGTTACCCGGGGACTGAACAAGTATTATTCCTTCAGGTGGGTGACAACCCCCTTCAAATTATATTCCAGTTTCTTACATTGGGAATGACTTACCTAATGTAAAAATAATGTTTCCCACGTATCAGGAACGTTTTTCTTTGTGCAAGAAGTGCCAGTTTTGGATACAGCCATTCAGCACTGCATCTGCAATCCTTAATTCATACATTTTAAGTGATATGTTCGGTTGATATAGGGTCACGCTGCAGTCCAGTTATGACTTTTCAATTGTATGCCACTTGTGACTTCCTATACCCTATTTCTATGCCCTTAACTTAAAAGTTAGGTATTCCAGTTGAGATTAGCCATTCTCTCACATGTGTATGGTCAGAACATATGTGTTAGGGCCTGTGTAGCCATCTCCAAACACATACACTCAAAATGCTTGTAAATCTAGTTAGAAAACATAAATGTACCTCACCAAAGAGGCACTTTCCTACACTGAAGCATTTTATTAAAATATGTTTTAATATATACCTATCCAGCCCTGGGAAAATATTGGATGCTGCTAGGGCGAGAATTATGAAGGACAATGATTCTAGTTGATATCTACAAGTAAAGGACAACACCGATTGCTGGTGACCTTGATCGCCATCAATATACTTATGGGCCTTGAAGAACAAACTGAGGCCCAACATAATAGAAGTGGTTGGACAATTTGAACCAAACAGTAGAATACACAAGAAGTTGAATGCATGGTAATTGGAGAAGAATGAACTTTTTAATATCTTCCTGGAAAATTTCAACATAGCTGATTTGAACAGCAATGAAGATAATACGTAGGGGGAACATGGTATTAGAAAGAATATGGGATTTTGTTTTAGACCAAATCAGTGAACATTTGAAGGGACATAAAATATCTCTGCAATGCTTTTGTTAATCATGTTTTCACTTATGCTCATGATATATCTTTTAAGTTACTGTATTTGAGATAGCTATGTTTGTTTGATCTTAACCAATGCTCCTATGATAGGTATAGCCACATGGCTAAGCATTACAGTATGCTTACCTGACCTAACCCTCCTAAACCTGCCAAAGTCAACCAAACCCAACAAAGAAGCTGCTCAAATCCACAGGATCTTCTCTCAATGAACTATGTATAGAAATCAGACAGAGCTAGAAGTCTCGTCCGACCACAGCACAGACATAGAGACCTTACCGCAGAACTTAAGAGGACAGAAAGTGTCCTCTCGCCTAAGTATTATGCAGCTGAAGTAGCGGTTCCAATCTTACAAGCCTGGATGTATAAATGCCTACTCAAAGTTTAATTTGAGTAAAAGACAGATGGGGGTGGCCAATATCAAAACATTTACATGGGTTCAACAAGACAAATAGCACCAGCATTGCCACACTGGAATGCTGGGAAGTACAGGAAGAAAAAGATTGTATCCCATTCGAAATATGTCAGCACCATCCCACTTCTGCTTAAAAAAAGAGCTCAAGCCCATAATCTTCAAGCAACGCTTCAATGCTTTCAACCTACCAGTGATTAGATGCCTTTGAGGAGTGCAATAGCATAACACTAATACACCACGTCTACCAGCACAACCCCTCTCTGATTGCCCGCTCATCTACCCACTCGTTGGTTCTTGAAAACTGCCCACCCTTCTCAGTAGTCGTTGCTCTTTCACCCTGACCCCCACTGCTGCAGTCTCCCTGTACCCTTTTCTTCCATACCCTTTTTCAATGGTAGTACACTACCATTAATATATAATGAGTTATTACTTTGTAGTAGCTTTCAAACTATACAAATTCACTTTTTTTTTAAACTATGCAATGTTGTGCTGTAAACTGTGTATTGATATGTTAAATCTGGGAATAGCATTTAGGCGATGCTGTGTCGGGTTATTTAAGAAATCAGGTTATTGGCAAGGGGGTGAAAACCTTTCTCAAGCAACAACCGCAGTCCATGTCAGAGTGAACCACAAGAAGTCACTAAATGAACCTGTGCTTAAAGCCTCCGGTAGCTTGGCACAAAAGCATTCAGGCTTAACGTATAGGCAATATGTAAAGTCCTTACGCAGCACACAAACAGTAATAAAGTAAAAACCCCAAACCAATTTAGAAAAATAGAGAAACTTTTACTGAATGAAATTATACCAAAACAACAAAAATGCAATCAGTAGAACCAGAGAAATGCAGTTTCAAAGTATTAGGAAACTATTGCTGCTAAAAGCACGATGCGTCACTCACAGTCATCTGGTTGTACTAGACCGGGTAAATTCACAGGTTCAGGCTGACCACAATGGAGCACAGGCCAGATACAGCGACCAGGTTAGTCCCACTGAAAAAAATACCTTCTCAAATTCAACAGACTACAGATTGGAGTAGAGGAGGCTGCGAGGAGCAGGGAGGGATCGTTTAGGTAATATCTCCACTTGGATGTCGCAGAACACGCTTAAACTCAACTCAGACAAAACCGAGGTTCTATTTTTCAATCAATCAAGCCCCCCTCCTACATCGCTGTGTTGGCTTTCCGAGCTGAATACCCCTCCCAAACCCGTGAACTCGGCTAGGAACCTTGGGTTCTGGTTTGATAATGAACTATCGTGTAAATCCCAAATTAGTCAGGTTTCCTCTGCCTGCTTTGGAAAGCTGAACATGCTCCCCAAGATCCTTCACTTTCTTCCCCTGGAGTCCCATTGTACCATCATCCTTGCCCTGATCACCCTACATCTCGACTATGCAAACAGTCTTTATGTGGGAGCTCCAGCATATATGATCCGACATCTGCAGATCGTTCAAAACGCGGCTGCCAGCTCAATTTGCAAAGTCCCTTATCACCACTTAATTGCTCCCTACTGAGGAAACTCCATTGGCTTCCTGTGACCAAACGCATCCAAATCAAGTCTTTCGTCCTAGCCTTCAGATAGCTTCAGGGTCAGGGCCCAGCCTATCTTAGAGCTCAACTCAAACACTCCCAGTCCAGCCGTGTCCTCAGATCAAACAGTCTCTGCCTTCTTCCTACTCCGCTCTTCCGCTGCTCAAGAAAGGGCAGCAGAGCCTTTGCTGTGATCGCGGCCAAAGCCTGGAACAGCCTTTCACTCTCCTAGCGGTCGGCCGAGTCTGAGACGCTTTTCCAATGTTCCCTACAGACCTGACTGTTTACCAGCCCTTAGACCCTGTCTGGTACCTCATGTGCTGCCTGCCACAAGCGCTGGAACACCCCCGTTGGGGGTAGCTGTGCGCTCTATAAGGTTAAAAAATAAAAATAAATAAATCATGTTGTGGATGGGTGTTGCTAAATTGCAAAGATCTAGCCAGGTGTTGCTGGAGCTTCACATTGGCAGTCACTGTGGCCATCATACTTTTAGCACAAAGTGAAGATCTAGAGTGCCTGTCGTCGCTGGTGGTCACTGTAGCGCGAAGACTTTTATCAGAGCTTCGCATTGGCAGTCATTAGGGGTGGCAGACTCTCTGCACAAACAGGCCTTTCATATTCATGATGAGCCCACAACTTTAGGATTTCTCATTTTTTTTTCGGAGCAGTGCCATCTGATGCCAGTCAAGGGTCCAGGACCTGGATGGGCACCTCTTGGGAGACTCACTTTAGCAGAGGCCAGCAGGACAGAGTCAGGTCCATTTGCATGTCAAGTTGCAGCAGATCAGCGAGGCAGTTGTAGGAAAGCCTCTGGAGGTTGGTGTGTCCATGTAGCTCAGTACAGGATCTCAACTAGCTGCCTCTTGGAGTCACTCAGGTAGCCTGTAATGAAAGAAGCAGGTCTAGTCTTTCTTCTAACACAACAGGGCAAGCCACAAGCAGCAGGGCAATGTCCTGAGAAACACAGCAGGCCTCAATCAGCAGGGCAGTCCTCTGGAGGACAACACAGCCCTTATTCTGTAATGTCCACAGGTCTAGGAGTGTACTGGGAGGTAGTTCAGAAGGTCCAATATTTATATCTGGTGCCAACATTTAAAATGGATGTGACACCCTGGTTACCCCCATATTAGGTTATGGAAAGTTCTTTCTTTCCCCTGCAAAGCCTCCAAGTAGTCTGGAGTAACAAAAGACTGGTGTCAGGGCCCTTTTGTGTGTGGGTTAGAGGCAGCCCTTTTAAGTGTAAGTGTAAGTAGGGCATAGGACAGCTCTGCCACACATGATGGCCCATCCTGCCAACACCTAGTCTTACTTTATTTCGTTGTGTGAAAGGAATGCCAAAAGTCCAACTGCCAAGGTATTGACAGTCATGTGACCAAGAACACAGGAACCAAGCACAAAATGTCTAGGACAAAAAAATACCAACTTTTTAAAAGTGGCATTTTTTTGTGTGATAATCAGGAGTACCGAGGACTGGAGCAGTACACAGAGCCCTCTTTAAATCTTAGAAGGCCTGCGCATGCTCTCTAGTCCAAAGAAAGGAACTGTCTGATATGTCTTTAGTGGTGAGGGCAAGAAGAGGTTTGACCATGGCCGAAAAATTGGAAATCCACTGTCTACAGTATAAGGTTAGGCCTATGAAGGCTTGCACCTGCTTTTGTGTTCGTGGGGCCATCATAGCATTGATAATGGCTACACGATCAGCAGTGAGCTGCCTTCCCTCCTTCGAGAGGAGATGACCTAAATAGGTCACTTTCTCTTGACAAAAATTAAGCTTTTTTAAAGAGACTTTGTGATTATGGAAGGCAAGGTGGCGTAACAAACAGAGAGTAGCTTCTTTACATGCTGGGGCAGAATTTGCAGCAATGAAGAGGTCATCTACATATTGTAATAGTGTGGAATTATCACGGAGTTCCAAGGAATCTAGTTGACTTTTTAGGGCTTGACTATAGATACTGGGGCTCTCGGTGAAACCTTGAGGGGGCGCGGCAGAATCTAAAGTGCCGCCCACCAAGGGCGAAAACAAAAAAATGTCTGCTGTCAGGATGTATAGGAATACTGAAAAAAACATTCTTCAGGTCTATGACAGAGAAGTGCGTGGCGTCAGAAGGGACCATCGTTAAGAGGGCTGTAATGTCGTTGATAACAGGATATTGGGAGATTGTTATTTTGTTAAGGGCTATCAGGTCAATCACAAATCTGCATATTTTAGGGGAGAGAGCATCTCCATTGGTCTTTTTAAGAACGGGATTAATGGGACTGTTACAGATATTGCCACGTGTCTCCTCCACTACGCCCTTGTCCGTTAATTCAGATATTATTGTTAAAAGGGCCATTTCTCCTTCCGCGGGCAGTCGATACTGCCGGAGGCAGGGAAGAGGTGCACCTGGCTGGATGCGTATCACATGAGGGGATATGTTGAGACACCCTACATCAGTGTCTGATGATGTCCAGAGGGAGGTAAAGACTGCAACTCTGCTGGGAGGGGACCTGATAGATACATATAGGAAGCTGTGGTGGGGGAAATTGTTAGGGATACACCTTGGGGACTACATGATGTACAGAGCTTTCAGTAAATCCATGCCTAACAAGTTTTCACTGTAACCTGTAGTAAGGACCAAGGGAGCGTCAACATGTGCAGGGCCAATATCGAGAGGAAGGGGTTCAGAGACAGGGCTGGTCACAGGTGTTCCTGCAAAACCCACGAAGACATTCATATTGCCAGAAAGGGGTGCCTCCGGGCCTGACAGACGTGCAATAGAAGACCTGGTAGCCCCAGTATCCAAAAGAAAATACTGATCATTCCCCACAACTGACATTTGAACATACGGACCCCTATGATCCACTGGAATTTGCACTCTGGTAAAACCCTTTTCCTGGCTGTCCTATGCTTGGTGGGACCCTGTCTCATCAAGTTCATCATAATCGTCATTGTAATAAGTGCGTGTTGCTTCGTACCCATCAAACCTATTGCCTGGGCGCTGCCGGATGGGAGCGTCATCCCTGGGCCTGCGTTCTTTATCCTATGGACGGGGCGGGTCATGGTCCCTAGTCGGCCTCCCCTCCCTGGGAGCGCGAGACCGAGTCTTCCCTGATCGGATGTTTTCAGCTGACACAGGACACTCATCTATCCAATGGCCGTACCCCTTACAATAAGCACACTGATCTGTTTTGGGTGCTCCAGTACATTGAGGGCTGAAGGTGGTAGACTGGCGAGCCCTCGGAGGGGGTTGGGGTTGAGGTCTGAAATTCCCGCAGGCATCGGGCCCTCAGGGAGGGTAAGCCTGCTGCAGAAGTGCCTTTGTCTTAAGATCCCTAACCTTTTTACTTTCCTTGTCTCTATCTTCATTCTCCCTATTCTCGTGATATTGTGCCATAGCCAAGATACCAGTCATAGTTTGGGAAGACCAAGTACTTTCTATTTTCTTAAGCCTGGCGGAGATCTCAGGAAGCAAGTTGCTGACAAACTTATCGACAAATACTGGGCCAGAACCTGGGGTCCGGGGATCCAAACCACTATGTCCCTTGTATTCTGTCTCAAAACGGGTAAAGAAGTCAGCCACATTCTCATCTTTTCGCTGCCTACAGGCATTTATTTTACCCCAGTTAATGATAGTTTCCGGCAAAAGTGTTTTCATAAACGTTATTATTTTACCGGGCATAGTCAGGATGGCAGCTTCTGGTTTAGTCCCTCCTACCCTTGCTTCTTCCATAGTCTCTAGGTCAGCCCATTTACCTCCCAACGCTACTTCATGGTCAGTATGTCAAATTTTGTCCCAAATTTCAGTGGAGACAACTGTACCAAAAAGTAAATTAATATCCTCAAGAACGAGAGTACCTGCAGATATGATCTGACCTAATTCTCTGTAATAGGCAGCCGGATTCTTCCGGAGATCTGGTAATTGTCCTTTTAACTGCATTACTTCTGACCTTTTCCAAGGAACATGAACCCAAAGCCTACACCAGTGTGCCCCAACAGCCCCTCGGCCATTATTTTGGGCATTTGTAAGTGCGTTAACAAAGACAGGGGCCGCCTCTCTCATTGGCATAGCTGTTTCTAGAGGGGTGTTGGGAAAAGCGGTCATAACACGTGTAAGCCATTTTCTTGCTTGAGCTTTCTGCTTTCTAACTCTCTGCTCTATCTCTTTCCTCCAAAATCAGACAGATTCAAACATAGATGGGCGCTTTTTTCTTTTCATTAATTGTTCCTCTAAGATGGTGAGAACTTGGGAATTAAAGGAGCCATGAAGTGGCCACTGTAATTCCGTGTTACTTTGTTTCGTATATTTTTCTCAGTATGAGAAAAACATTATGGCAGAAGGTCTATGTTTAAAATACATCGTATGGCCAGGGGCCCCTTCGGGAGGAAGCGGACAAGCCTCCTCTAGCTGGGAGTCCTGTGTACACATACAACAACATAATTTCTTGAACTTACCATTGACTGGCATGCTTAAAAAACGGATAACAGACACCAGCGGGTTTTTAAAAATCACCTCGCTTGCTTGGCTTTTGCAAAAGTCAATAACAGCAGAATCATACAGAACAGACACCAGTGGGTTTTAAAAAACTCATCTCGCTTGCTTGGCTTTTGCAAAAGTCAATAACAGCTTGGCTTTTGCAGAAGTCAATAACACAATCATACAGACTTGGTGAGTGCTCAGTCCACCCTTACCTTACAGGGGTAGTTCCCTTCTGCAGACGTAGGGCTGTGTCCTGCTCCAGAATTTATTTGCTAGGGGACTCCAGCGAGAACGCGGTCATGTGCCCCAGACCGGGTGGGGAGGAACAGCGGGCGAGTCGTTCGGCTTACCGGATTGCAAAAATCCCTCGGGTAGGGTACCTCCGTCGGAGTCTCTCCGTGCACCTCCTCACATCCACCGGGCCTGACCGTCCTGCTCGTGGAGTCACTGTTCAGGCGCCATTTGAGGAACCGGATTAACCCACTTACTGGGTCTCGGCGGCAGGGGAACCGCCCAAGCCTTCCACACCCTTCATACATAGTAAAAAGAGACACAGGAGCCTTCGTCTGCAGGAGGAACCCAGATTTATTCAAATAGCCCGGGCTATGGAACAGAGTCCCAAGCTCGTCAGAAACAAGACAGAGGAGGCTGCTGCTTTACTCCGCAGCTTACAAGCCTTTTATACTTTTTCATTCTGGTCTCTTGGCTGTTAGTTCATTGTTCAATCAGGGCAGTGTTTGCAGTTGATAACCAGATCCAGACGATGTTTGTAGATTGTGTCCTGGTCAAGGCTTGGTGCACAAATCTTTGTTCACTCGGCTTGATTAAGTCTCAGTCTTTCAGGTCATTGTTCACTCAGCTTGATCAAAGCCCGGTCTTTCAGGTAATTGTTTAATCACCCTGATCAAGGCCCAGCAGTCAGACCATTGTCCAGATAACCTGATCACGGTGTCAAGGCAGTTTCCCAGGCTGGGAGCAGGAGATGGAAAACAAATTATTTACACAGGGTGTGAGTGTCTCAAGGCTTTCTGTTGAACTGCAAGAACAGGGGGGGTTGGGTGTGCAACAGTTCCTGGGCTGAAATGCAGGCTGCAAGATGGTTGTTGTCGTGTTAATTAGATTTTGCTCAGGCATCAGCAGAAACGACCAGCTGGTCGTGTGGAAGTGTTTGACATGAGATGGCAATGAAAAAACAATGGAGTCCCGGTACAAATGATGCCAATCAGAAGAACACTTTTCCTCAGCTTTCCCACTCAGGTGATTGAACATGGACTATGGCTCTCTATTGCAAAGGCACTTGTTAGAATTATGCCCTTTTGAACCCAGTTTGATCTCTCTGTCAACATTCTTCTGAGCTACTAGACCGACCCATTAGGAACCCTTCTCTTTACTTATGGACCCAATCTTTGAAGCACCTAGCCTTAACTTGCTAACGGATGCATCTCAGTAGGCACACAGTAAGACAATGGCCAATGAAGTGATGTAGCCCATGCCGCACCTTGGATCATAATTCTTTACCAACCCAAGAAAAACTCCGCCCAAAAGGGCAGCAACCAACACTGACTACTGTTGTCAGTATCAAGTGCCAGGCCCTGGGCCATCCACCAGTTGGCACTACCGGGTAGAGGCCACAAGTGGGGTGCCTTGGGCAGAACTTATTTACAGCTTTGGGGCTGGCAAGGAGTTCCCTACCTGCTCTTGAGGGTTCTCTGAGATTTCTCAGAATGGCGGGCAACTGCCCCAGGTGTTAGGCACCCTACAGAAGTACCCTGGCACTGGCTACTCAGCCCAAAGTCAGTACTCTGATGCTGAACAGGGGGCAGAGATGAGCCTTTCAACCCCTTACCCATCCATCTTGTCCCCCGTACCCTCCATTTGGGACTGGTACCCTCAGAAACCTGAGCGTTTACAGCATCCTGGGCGGCCGCCCCTTTCAGCTCTTTCAACACTGGTGACAACTAATTTCCCAGGATGCAGTCCTTTGGCATCTGAGGCTGACTATGACCCTTCTCTGGGCCACCCCAACCCCATTCCAGGGATACCAGAGGCATAGGGTGGAAAAATCTTGCCCTTGGGCCCGAGCCCACCATTCACACCTGACTGGTTTACTAATCTGGGGAAACCGGCCTTTCCACTAACTTTTACTCTGAGGCTTGTTATGCTTTAAGGTCCAGATCCTTCAGACTCACGTTATGAACCAGTATCATTTTTTTATCAGCCAAGGCCCTCTCAGTCTCACCTTTCTCCTTTGCTAGGTCAATCTGTGCTTCAACCCTCCTCTTCTCCGGGGGCAGCAGCCCACCTGGCAGCATCCTCTTCTGAAGCCCCCTTTGCAGCAGCCTCTTTCTTGGCTGCCTCCATCTTCAGCTTGGCTAGCTGCAGCCTGAACTCCCTTTGACCCTTCCAGTCCTCATGGGTCAGGTTGCAAGAAGAAATGCTGCTGCCCGCTCTGAATCTTGCAGGGAACCTCACTCCTGTGGGTCCTCCTCTCTTTTCTCAGGCGTTGGTTAGGAGTTTTTCTCCCTTCTACTCAATCACCTTCTACCCCTGCTCCTCCATATATCCTCTTTCTACCCCTGTGCTGTAGAATGTAACTACTGGGCCTCCTCCACCCAGGCACTGAAGGGCTCTAGAGCTCCAGCTTCTTGGAGCTCTTGGTTTCTGGAAGTCTCCTCTCCCAATGCAGAATCCCTTGAGTTCAGCCACACGTAGCCCTCCAGTTTGTTGAGCTCAAAATCTGTGCTTGCAGGCAGAGTTACAGGTGCATCAAGTAAGGTACAATGGAAGTGAATTTGGAAAAAGCAAAATAGGCCAATCAAGGAGACTTGTTAGAAATCAAAGTTGATGTCAAACTGTTTATTTGGGATTTGTGTGTTAAGCCAAATCACCTGGTGGCAATGCACAGATGCAAGTACTTTCAGAGCATAGAACCGGTTGCTGATAAAATAATTTACCTTTAATTTCATGGTGAGGTGGATAACAATGGATTAGGGATATGTGGACAAAAGTCCTCCATGGCAAACTAAGCAAACCTTTCTTCATTTGAATGAGCGATGAAACAAATCTTTAGTGTCCTTATTGACTATCATCTAGTTGGAAATTATCCAGCCCTATTCAAAAGGTAGTTTCTCAGGGTGGTGGCAGAACATGTCCATGCTGAGTTGAAGTAGATCAGAATACAGTCCACAGAGCCAGTGCGACAGTGAGTGAACTGACAAAGAGGTTGAGAATCACCAGGGAAGAGAAAGACTACATAGAGAGACCTTAGAAGGGATGGTTGGATATTGTGATGAGGTAGGTACATGGAAACCTGAGTCATTATTTCATGAATCCACTATGCAAAGCATAGTTTAGATTAGGTTACATTGTTGATTGCAGCACCATTCTGAGATAAGAATTCCTGTATGGAAGTGGGTCACTTGCATTTAACCTGCTGTGATTACTGAGAACCTTCCTAGCATTCCCAATGAATTCTGCTCAGTACAAAGAAGTGTTTTCAGATTGGCTATGTCTGATTGATCACTAGATAATGGTATCCCACTTCCTCATCACTGGAGTCAGGAGTTGTCTTGCCTGCTGGACGCAATGCTAAGCATTGCCCGTTAATTAGCCTTATCTTCAGTCTCCAGGGAAATAACATTTTCCAGAACATACAATGTGACTCAAAGGAATTACTGCGGAGAAACTCTAAGAAGCCTTGAACTACTAACACAAGCACCATACCAAGGGCATACGGTTTGAGGATCATTGCCAAGCATAGCAATATCAATAAAATTGGTGGGCAGGGAAGATAGCCAAACAGATTCGTTCAGATGGGTCAACATAGGGAAGTTATACTTGTTTAGGTATTTTGTGGTTATTTTATATTTAGGCCTATTTATTAGTCAAGACCTTATCATTTTAGCAAAATCAAATACATAATACACTTACTCATGGGGGTTCAGCCAGCATCCATCATTAATTGGTCTGTTGCTGTCATTCGCATTTTTCTTCCGCCCAGTACAACTTATACCATGGGGTAGTGGGTCAGCCCACTTCAGCCGTGCCTCTCTTCACTGTGAGTGACAGCATTCTGCCCTTTCACAAGGGGCACATCTACCCACAAATAAATCCCTTCTGTACCAGAGACTACTACGGTAATGTGCGCTCTTTTAAATGAAAAAACATCTTTGCTTTTGGCCAAAGCTTTTTTTCAGATTGGCCAGGGCAGTTTTACCAACAATAAAGATTTGCAAAACCCA
Source organism: Lissotriton helveticus (assembly GCF_964261635.1). Classification (NCBI taxonomy): domain Eukaryota; kingdom Metazoa; phylum Chordata; class Amphibia; order Caudata; family Salamandridae; genus Lissotriton; species Lissotriton helveticus. Next base: position 177,700,834 of record NC_136063.1, on the reverse strand, counting down.
TGACAAAACAAACACTGATAAAGCCAAAATGCTGTTTTTTATTCCTGAAGTTCCCTCAAATTGATGGCAAATAGTCATTATAATGGCCGTCATTCCTAGGAGTGCAGTAAGGGCTTGCAAGGCAGATCAGTGGGTTAATGCACTCTAGGAAGGCATAGTGGATAAAGCATTTGCTGCAGACTCGTGTGTATAACTTGCAGGTTAAAGCTCGTAATCCCACCACAAGGGTTCATGGTTCCTGAGTCAGGTTACACCAGACTTCCCCTGAACTACCTCGCTGGCTGCACTCTGACTAATGAACGTTTCAGGAACAGTTCTGCCTAATAGGCGTCTCTTTTATATTAATGAAAATATAAGCGCCCTTCTTCCAGCGCTCCCGGGGCGGATTCAATTATGCCGGAAGATGAAATGGAAGAAATGCTGCGCTATCTGAGAGTTCATTTATCACATCTGGATATGCACAAATCTGCACTTGGGGGCCAGCTTTTCAACCAGGTTATGGAACAACCAATGCATATCGGAGTTACCTCCATGCTCATTCAAATCCCCTTTCTATTAAAATTGCAGATAGGAACTTCTTAATTAGGAAATTATTCTGAAGTGTCTACAAATTCAGGTTTAGTCAAGGGGGGCGGGGGGGGGCCCTAAAGATAGCTTTAGGTATTCGAGAAATGGCATCCTCTCAATTAGGCAGTCCATTGATAATGTTCAATTATGTTGTTCCTGTCCAGCTCTGGGGAACAAAACTGCAATGTATTAATAGTTGCATAAAACATCCTCGGTTTCAGAGCAGCTTTCTGCCTGGGTATATGGAAAAGAGATACATGTCTACCATTTGGATGCAGGAAAGAGATTTCCCAGAGGGATGCACGCTGTGAAAGGGCAGCAGGGTCAGTGACCTCACTTTCTCTGTAAAATGGCAAAGGCTAGTAGAGAATTGCTCATAAAATCATATATTGCCACTCAGGGATTCCTGCATTTGATTCATTCAGAGGCGATTAACTGGCGAAGCTCATTATTTGGGTCCCACCGGGCGAACCCTTCCTTGAATTTTCTTTGCATTTTGATCTTTCGGCTGAATATTTTCATCTGAAACAATCTGTCAAGTTGATCTTAGTGTTACTTTGATCGATCACTAAAAATAATGGTTCTTTAATAAGACATTACTGAAGGAAAATCCCAACTCTGGGGTTGTGAAATCAAAACAGGTTATAGTGACCTATCAAGATTTAGCAGATTAATATATTTATTCATAAATTATTGCATTTGTGTATTTGAACATTGGCTGTGAAACTGCATATGTGCTCATGCAGTCGCCACTGGGTAGTTATAGTTAGGAACACATTTTTATTGGAAATTGATTTTTTGGTTTGTTTACAATCTTGGTGACATTTTACAAATGTTCACGAAAATTTGCACACAAAAAATCTCATCTAGCTCAGGTCCTTCCTGGAAAGGTTCGATGTGATCTGACAAGCAGAGGCCAAGAAAAAGAGGGGGGGGGGCGAAAGGGGGGGTTGTCAAAAACGAGTTTTCCATTTGCAGTTTCCCATAAGGAAAATTATACATAGCTCCAGCCAAAATAGCTGAATGGGATTACACTAATTTGGTAGAATGCTGGATCTTGATACAGAAAGCGTGATTTTTGTGATTCAGTGAAATCCATTCCGTAGTTTTGGCATAGTTAATGTTTAAAATTGTTTTTCCTTACCCATCCTCCTGTGTTTCAGCTTCCTTGTTTGTGCGGAAGTTTTAACTTCTTTCTTTTCAGGTTGTAGTGTTCTTCTTATTTTTTCTTTTCTTCCATTAATTCTTATGTTGTTGTACTACTTTATTCGATATTTACATATCATAAAAGTACAAACAATACAAACATAAAAACACATATTTAAAACTCTACTTATTCGATACATTTCATACCACGATCTAAAAAGATAAAAATCAGAGTATTTACATTTAAAACAAGGGGTTCAATAGTACATTAGCAGGAATCGGTATATACATTAGTTTTACAGCTCATCCTTTCTCATGTCTTAAGCCAACAATCTGGCACGGATGAACCACGCACTTGCTAAATATTTAGCAACCCCGCATACAACTAGCATAGATGTAACATCCGACAAGAGCATACGCAAGGCGGTTCTGGTCTCTCTCACACCCAGCTCTCTGCATACCGGTTTTAACCATTTTGTTCTGGGTCTTTTGTAAGCCCTACAAGCGAATAGAAAGTGTGGAAGTGATTCGCTTGTACATGGGCATCCGGGGCAGCTGGGAGAATGGGCATATGCCCCCCTTCCTTTCCATCCCTCAGTAAAGTTTTTCAGGGGTAGGATCCCGTATCTCATTTTCAGGAAGAGGGACCTGTCCTAGGGTTTTGGATAAAATCTAGGAAGGGCTCGAGTTTTTTACTGGGTTTGAATTCCATGAAGGCAGTTGTTAATGCCCCCCACTTAGCATGTTTTAATTCCTCCTCCTGGACCCATACCCAATCAATTTTTTTGATGATATGCTTGTGGGGAGGGGACTGGGTGGTCCAGAATTCTCCAAAACCTAGCTTCAAAACCAGCTGCTTCAGTTTGGTCAACCACAGTATCTTGTTCGCACTGTTCAGTGTGATCAGCTCGTCCAAGACCAACGCATAATTTGCCAATTCTGGCGTCCTTCGCAGGCGCACCCAGAATAGCAATTCTTATGAGCTTTCTTAGATTCCTTGTTTGTGCAGAAGCCGTAACCTCTTTTTTTCAGGTTGTACATCTCTTCATATTCCCTCTCCTCTTCCCTTCACTTACCTGAACTTTTCTCTACTCTTTACTTTGCTCTCTCTTGCTGCACATTCTGTTGTTCCCATCAATTTTCTCTCTCTTTTTCCTTTCTTAATCTCTATTGTATCTCTATTCCCTTTTTACTCATCCTTCTTCATGGGTTTTTATCTTACTTTTGTACCCGCCGTACTTTATAGCTTATTTTTTACAGCATGTCTTTGAACATAGTATCCTGGAATGTTAAGGGTGTTAACTCTCCAATTAAGCGTCAACGCATTTTATCACATCTTGCCAAATTGAATGCTGATGTGGCGTTTCTCCAGGAAACCCACCTCTCCGATATAGAATCTGTAAAGCTTAAGAGAGGCTGGGTGGGTGAGGTCTATTATTCCCAAGGTGATGGTAAACGTAATGGTGTAGCAATTTTGTGCCGCAGATCTCTCCCTTTTACTATCATTTCCCAAGAATCTGATACTAATGGCAGGTGGACTCATGTCAGACTATCGCTCAGAGGTGTTCCAATCTCCCTTCTTAATGTCTATGCTCCCACTAATGGTGAACCCCTTTTTTGGGCTGAATTTTCTCAATGTATTACTCAATTTATGGATGATAATTTTATCTTAGCTGGAGATTGTAATCATCCCCTAGACCCTTTTGTTGATAGACATTCTGATGCCACGTATGTTCCCAATAAACCACACAAACTTTTTACTCAAGCCATCTCCCAACATAAGCTTGTTGACTCCTGGCGCCATTGTAATCCGACCTTGCGGGAGTTTACTTTTTATTCTCCATCTCACCGATCTCAGTCACGGATCGATTATATTTTTGTTTCACTTACCCTTGCTCAAACACTCACCGCTGCTGAAATTGGTCCGATTTTGCTTTCGGATCACGCCCCTGTTGTAATCAGTGTTGATGTGCTCCCTAAGATTGATGGTCCTGAGAGGTGGCGCTTTAATAATACCCTCCTCTTGGATCCCAAATTTACTGCTTCCTTCACTGCTTTTTTTGACGAATTTTTTCGGCTCAATGATACTCCTCTCATCCCAAAGCCTACTGTTTGGGATGCTTTTAAGGCAGCAGCACGCAACTTTATTATTAGCCATTATACTAAAAATCTCCTTTGTGGCATTAAGAGATTGGAGCATGTCTACTTTACCTCGCATTCCAAAGATAGTCTGACAGCTCTTGTTACCGCCAAGATGAAATTTAATGAGAAGTCTACGGAGGATGCCTCTTTATATCTGCTTAAGTCTAGTGCTAAATTTTATGGGGGTCGGAACAAGGCTGGGAAAATCCTTGCCAATTATTTGAAGGTCAAGCACAATAGGCTGAACATAGAATCTGTTTATGACACTGATTCCAACTTACAGCACAAAGGCGCCGACATTCTTGCTGCTTTCTCTCGCTTTTACCAAACCCTATACACCTCAGAAACCCAACCCTCCACTCACTCTCTCACGCATTTCTTCTCTACTATCCAAAAACCTGCACACTTCCCTCTTGATCTTTCTTCTTTGGAGGATGACATCTCGAAAAAGGAATTGTTCGCCGCGCTTAAACATCTCAAACTGAATAAAGCCCCAGGACCAGACGGTTTTACCATTGAATTTTATCTTCACTTTTCCAATTTGTAACTTCCAAAATTACATTCTCTCCTTAACACTTTTGCTGTTCTAGGTAACTCGTCAGGAACCTTTTCCGATGCACACATTTGATTAATTCCTAAGGAAGGGAAGAATGTGAAGCATTGTAAGAATTACAGACCCATTTCCCTTGTCAATATTGACTACACAATTTTTGCTAAGGCTCTGGCGATACGGTTGGACCACTTACTTCCTGACTTATTGGGCAAAGAGCAGTCTGGTTTTGTCAAGGGTCGATACATCACTGACAATACTAGACTTTTATTTAACATACTGTTGAAATCATCCCATCTCCAGCATTCCCTTGCAGCAATCGCCTTAGATGCCGAGAAGGTGTTTGATAGGGTCGAATGGCCATATCTTTTCCACACTCTCGGCTGGTTTGGTTTTGGCCCTAAATTCATTTCCCAAGTTTCCCTGTTGTATTCTCACCCACGGGCTGCGGTCTGTGCGAACGGTCAGATTTCCGCTTACTTTGATCTTGGTAGAGGTGTTTGCCAAGGCTGCCCCCTTTCACCTTTCCTTTTCAATCTCGCTTTAGAGCCCTTTCTGTCCAAGCTTCCCCAAAATCCCGATATACATGGTTTTCAGACTGCCGAATTTCCCATTAAACTTGCTGCTTATGCAGACGATATTTTACTCTTCATTTCCAATCCCACAGAATCCATTCCTGCTTTCCTAGAGGAAGTGCAGATTTATTCCTCCATCTCGGGATATAAGCTCAACAATGACAAATGTGAGATCCCCCCCCTCACGAAATTCACCTTTAAACCGGATTTCAATGCTTCTAATTTTGCCTGGAGCCCTTCCCATATTAAATATTTGGGTATGCACATCACTCCTACTATTTCAGATACCATTTCCCTCTGTTTGAATAAGTGCTCCCAGAAAATATCCGACCTTACGGCTAGGTGGCATCCTCTCTACTTATCTTGGTGGGGCCGCCTCGACACCATTAAGATGATGTTATCCCCCATAATTCTCTACACAATCTCTAATGTTCCTGTCTCCATCCCAGCCAAATTCTTTAAGAAAATTAATTCGATCTTGTCCTCCTTCTTATGGCATGCCAAGAAACCCAGACTGTCCCTTGCTAGACTAATTCGCCCTGCTCTTGAAGGTGGAGTCAATTTCCCCGACTTTCCAGCCTATCATAAGGCCTTTTTGTTACGCCAGGCTTCTCTCTGGCTCCTCGCTCCTGACTCCCCCTGCCCTTTATGGACTAAGGTTGAGCACTTTTTCCTTTCCCCATTCTCCTTTGCTGAATATATCTCTTTCTCACGTAAACCCTCTTCGATTCCCACCCCTATCCATAAATTCACTGTCAAGCTCCTTTTATCCTCCAATCCTCCTCCCCCTACGACTATTGCTGACTTTCTCTCGTCCACCATTTGGCATAACAAATATCTTTTAATTAATAACAGACCCTTTTACTGGAAATCCTGGAAGTCCAGAGGACTGTTATGGATTTCGCAGTTATTCTCCAATTCCACCTTTCTACCCTTTAGCACTCTATGTACCTCCTTCGATTTGCCCTCATCCTTTGCTCCAAAATATCTCTTACTCAAAGCAGCGGTCATGGAGGTTTACATACAACTCACTCAGACAGCACCCCCTTCCACTTCTCCCGACCCAACTCTCTGACTTCACTCTCTCCTCCATACTACTCCTAAAGCTTCCACTATCTACAAGCACCTTCATGCCCATACATCTCCTAGATCCAAGTCCAAGGTAGGAGAGCAGTGGGAACAGGACCTTGCTACATCATGGCCAGTATCCCTTTGGGACAGGATATGGACAAAGGTTCGTAAATTGCCTAGAGCGGCGTCCCTGACGCAATCCTCGTTTTTCATTTACAACATGTTGCTTCATACTCCTTTTACCCTTAACAAGCGATTCTCTACTGTCTATGATGCTTGCTGGTCCTGCTCCCTACCACATGCTACTTTGTTTCATATGTTATTTCTTTGTAAACATGTGCATGACTTTTGATTGCAAGTTTGGGCTCAAATCAATGTAATTTTCCATACCTGTATTCCCTTCTCCTTTACCCATCTCTTTTTAGGGAGCCTCTCTCCTTGCTGGGAGGGGAATGACCTACCTGTTCGTATTATTGATTTGTTATTGGCAGTTGCGTTTCAACAGATTACCATCAATTGGAAGACTTCTTCTAACATTTCCTTTAAAGCATGGTGGTATAATGTTTGTCATAATCATAGACTTGATACTGCTTTTGTGTTTCCTGCCCAATTGGCAGTCAAACGCTCAGACCTATGGCTCCCTGTTACATTGTATTTGGATACCTATGTTACTCGTTCATCTCGCCCAAACCCAGCTCAACAGGAGGTTCCCAAACCCCCCTGATACCCTTTTCATTTCCTTTATTTTTCTGCATTATTACCTCATATGCCATTATTTGCATTTGCTCAAGTTGCACACTTATTGTATCCCTTTTAATCCTGTTGCCCATGATGAGTTTTTGTTATTTCATTGCCTTGTAAAAGTATACCCTGCTTATTTCTCTCTGTTCCCCCCTCCTTTTCCGTTTTTCCCTCATTTCTCTTCCTTCACTATGTACTGATGCCTTATTTTATGATTAATAACATTTTTCTTAAAACTTAAAAATGTTTAAAATTGTAAGGATATATAGAGACATGGATCTAACAGATCAAAAGATATGATCTGATTCGCTGTTACCACATCAACAAGTTGTGGCAGGAGTCATGTATCGACTTGGGGGCTCAGACCCATGTCTTGAAGAATTCTTTTTTAAAACATAGAGAAGGCAGGGTAGGGATACCTGTCCTCACTAGGCCTAGTGAGAGAGGTTCCAGAGATTTCCCAAAAATTATTTTAACTATAAACTCGTGGTGAATCTCCAGGTGTTAAAAACAGTATTTTTAAATGTTGTTTTTATTGGCACTGTGGATCCTCAGTGGATACCCAAGATCTATGGTAAAACTTAAAAAAATTGCTTTTCTATTTTGAAACCCCCCCCAAAGGGTGGGCTAGGGTCCAGGGGTATGTGCAATATTTATTTACAGAGATGGGGCATATGGCCAGCCTCCCCGGGAACCTGCTCCTCTGGGGTTGGCTTTCTTCTTTTGGTAAGGGGGCCATCTGTCTCTCCTCCCCAGGCCATTTTAAGGCCATGAGGACGCCATTCCCCTGTAAATGGGAGGGGGCTCACAGGCCCCCCCTTCCTAAGACATTTTAAGGCCACTGGGACGCCATCCCCAGAGCAAAGCATTTTTTAAATGGGGAGGGAGGCATGCCCCCCCATGTCATTCTTGGTGTGGTTTCCCCTAACTTTTTGCCTTCAGACATCCTGTTTTTGCTGACATCGTTTTTGCTGTCCTAAGGATTCTGGGCACTCTACCACTGTGAACCAGTGCGAAGGTGCTTGTGCGCTTTCCCTAAAACATGATAGAATTAGTTTATCCCCATTCAGCACATTTAAATGACTTATAAGTCCCAAGCAAAGTGCACTGCAGGTGCCAAGGGCCTGTAAATCAAATGCTACTAGTGAGCCTGCAGCGCTCCTCGTGCTAATAACTAAAATGGCACTGAAAAGCATGTCTCAGGCCTGCCTTTGCAGCCTGTAGTGCAATTTTAAACAACCATGTTGACCTGGCAGGATAAACCTCTTTCCAATGCCAAACCTTCCTTTCTAATGCATTTAAGTCACCCCTATGGAAGGTCCTGGATAGCCCAAAGGACAGGGTGCAATGTTTTTAACTCAAATCACGAATTGGGTAAGATATATCGATGATATATTCTCAATATGGACATGACAAGTCAATACCCTTGATCGATTCCACCGCTTGTTAAATAACAGGACTCCAGATATTAAGTTTAGTGTACATCACAATTGAAATTAAATGAAAAGACCATTTGTTAAGCAGGGTAGCTACCCTGAGGCATCCTAGCGCTACGGACAGATACGTGTGGATGAACAGTTGGATACTAGTCTGATTTGTTACAAAGCAGGGTTTTTAGCTGTTTGCGGAAAGAGAGTAGATTGGGCTCTGGTTGCATATGGAGGGGAAATGAGTTCCAGAGTTTAGCCGAGTTATAGGAGAACGAACGACCCCCACATCTGACTCTCTTGATCCTGGGTTCTGTGACAAGGAAGGAAGAATGTGATCTGAGCTGTCTGTTCGGGAAGTAGGGGGTGATCAGTGATTGATTAATGATGGTGCCCGTTTTCCAGAAGGCTCGGTGAATGATGCACAGGCCTTTAAATTCAATTCTTTCCTTGACTGGGAGCCAATAAAGATCCTTCAGTCCAGTTTTGATAGGGAGTCAACGAGGGATCTGAAGGAGGGTACTTGCTGGACAGTTTTGGATAACCTGGAGCTTGCGCAGGATGGCCTGAGGAGCCCCTAGGTAAAGGGCATTCCCAAAGTCCAAACGCAATAGAATGAAACCCTGATCATAATCTGCCTTGCCTGGAAGGGTAATAAGGAAAGGATTTTCCAAATAAGCCTAAGTAGACCAAAGCAGGTAGCTGAAAGTTTGGCTGCTGGGCAGTTAAAGTTAAGGGACTAATCCAGCCAGATGCCCAGGCTCTTAATTGTGTCCTTGGGTATGGGGGCAGGTCCAAGGCAGGTAGGCCACAGGGAGTCGATAGTTAGGTTAGCGAAGTTACCTAAGAGCATCAGCTATGTCTTGTCTCCATTCAACTTGACATAAGACGATGTCATCCATGAGGTCACTGCTTCTAAGCAGTCCCTAAGGTTATTGGACGCGGTATGTGGTTGGTTAAGAGCCATCACTAGCTGAGTGTCATCCGCATAGGTGATCATTTTTATCTCGAAGGGGCGGACAATCTCAGCTAGGAGGCTCGTATATATGTATATATTGAAGAGCGTAGGGCTCAGAGAAGAGCCCTGCGCCATACCGCAGCCAGGAGGCTTGCTAGGGGAAGTGGTTTCGCCCTCAAAGACCTCGAAGGAGCAGTCTGACAGAAAATACTCAAACCAAGCCATTGCTTTCCTTGAGACTCCTAGGCTGGCAAGTCGTTGCAGTAGGATGTTATGGTTTACAGTGTCAAAGGCGGCACTTAGGTCAAGGAGAATGATAGCTGTGGAGCCTCCCTGGTCCATGAACATCCTTGCCTCCTCTGTCACTGCATCAAGGGCGGTTTCGGTCCCATGCATGGGACGGAATCCTGTCTGGGAAGGGTCAAGCAGGTGGTTGATCTCTAGGAACTCCACCAACACGATGTTGATGTGTTTTTCAAGAATCTTGCTTAGCTAGGATAGTAGGGAGATTGGTCGGTAATTCCCTGGGTTGTCTGGATCTAGGTTGGATTTTTAGGTCTCGCCTGTCGATGCGCATGCGCATCGAGCAAGCGAGACTATGGGGGCTTATCCACTCTTTGTCCAACTTGCAAGGAATCGTGGCGATTCCTTGCAGTGCCCGTGACTTTTAAGCTCAATGCGCATGTGCATTGAGCTTAAAAGCGCGTGCACATGCCCCCAGCCGCCTGCCTTGCCTACTCTCCCGCCCCCTCACTTCTTGATTGCACGGCCGCTAGGCCGTGCCTCCCCTACTCCTCCTCCTACTCTCCTCCCCTCGCCGTCTGTTCCCGCACTCCTCCCACACCCCCGCTCCGCCCCCTCCCCTGCCTGCCGCGTCGCATTTCTCGAAACTGGTGAGTCTATGTCTGTGACAGGAGGAGCCACGTCGTCTGTGTGTCTTTGTACCCACAGGTGTCCAGAAGTTTGGCCATGTTGTTTTTATGTCCTCGGAACCAAGGCCTGCTTCGATTCAGAGATGCTCGCGCCTGCCTTGCCTACTCTCCCGCCCCCTCACTTCTTGATTGCACGGCCGCTAGGCCGTGCCTCCCCTACTCCTCCTCCTACTCTCCTCCCCTCGCCGTCTGTTCCCGCACTCCTCCCACACCCCCGCTCCGCCCCCTCCCCTGCCTGCCGCGTCGCATTTCTCGAAACTGGTGAGTCTATGTCTGTGACAGGAGGAGCCACGTCGTCTGTGTGTCTTTGTACCCACAGGTGTCCAGAAGTTTGGCCATGTTGTTTTTATGTCCTCGGAACCAAGGCCTGCTTCGATTCAGAGATGCTCGATCCCAAGTGTTTCTTCGGAGCCAATGCGGGGTTAAAGTTTGTTTGGTAGGGCTGTGACGTACCGTGGCACGGTGGGGAAAGTGTTTGCAAGATTTTCTTGGCACGTGAGTGAGCGCAACACTTCAAAGTCAGTCACATCAGCAGATGTTACGGGCACCCGGAGCTCACAGCCACTCTCTCTGCCCGCCCGCTCTCCACTCCATCAGGCAGCCAGCTTCAGGAGAGCAATCTGCGGGGTGCCGCCATTTTGTATAGGGTAAAGGCTCAGACGCCAGCATCTAAAAGTTATATTTAAACAGCCCCCTCTCGCAGCAATTGTGTACTTGCAATGTGTAGATCTGGCGCTCGAGGCAGCGCGGTCCGCCAGCCCCAGGCACCTTTGCGTGCTTTGGTTCGTTCTCCGCAGTTTCCCACAGCTGCGGCCTTCAGTCTCGCTTTCCGCCTCGGGCTCGATTTTAGCAGCGAGATAATGGTGCTCGGCTGCGGCTGGTTTTAAGTTGTGGTGTTGTGTCTCACTGAGCAGCGCCACACATCACGCATTTGGCATGTGCCCGTTTCACAAAATATCAGCACATTTAGGGAATGTTCCTCAGAGCTCAGCGCGCGTGGTCGGTGCGATAAAAACTTCACTTGTTCATGCACACTAATTGCCTGCCAGCGCCGAGTTATTTGCAGACAGACTGTACACCGCACCGCAGCCGGGTGCTTCATGCCAAAGTGTGCTCTGCAGAGTTTAACATGCTCATTCTCGCGTGGTAGCATGTAGAGAAGGTGCTTCTTGTGTATGTTGTCATGTATTAACATTAATAATAAATCGTATTTCGGAGACTCCAGCATACCTGGTACACAGGTGATTTGCAAGACACGTTTTATTTCTCTCCCAAACACAAACGCATGCAGACAGACATGCTGTTGCTGCAGAGGTCGATGAAATCTCCATAAAATTATCGAAATTAAATATAATTCACTGTTCCTTTGGTTTATCAACTCCTTTACACTTTTGAGTTGCGAATGTGTACCATTAAAGAAAAGAAAATACATTTAAAAAAAGTTCAGAGTGCCTACTTTCTGAGAGGTGTGAGGGCTCCAACAAATAACTTGAAGTAGAAGCTGGTTTTCTGTGTGATCTTGTTTTTTCAAGTCGTTTTTAGGTCTCACCCTCACTCACCCTCACCCCCACTCATCCTTAACCCCTCACACTCACTCACCCTCACCCACCCTCAACCCCTCACCCTCACTTACCCTCACCCTCACTCACCCTCACCCTCACTCACCCTCAACCACTCACCCTCACTCACCCTCACTCTCACTCATCCTCACTCACCCTCAACCCCTCACCCTCACACTCACTCACCCTCAACACCTCACCCTAACTCACCCTCACCCTCACTCAACCCCTCACTCACCCTCACTCACCCTCAACTCCTCACCCTCACTCACCCTCAACACCTCACCCTCACTCACCCTCACCCTCACCACCCTCAACCCCTCACCCTCACCCTCACCCTCACTCACCCTCACCCTCACTCACCCTCACTCACCCTCACCCTCACTCACCCTCACTCAACCTCAACACCTCACTCACCCTCACCCTCACTCACCCTCAACCCCTCACCCTCACTCACCCTCAACCCCTCACCTTCACTCACCCACCCTCACCCTCACCCTCACTCACCCTCAACCCCTCACCCTCACACAGTGCAATAGGTCTCAGACCATTTCAGTTAGAGCTTTTAGAAAGGTTTATGGCTTTTTTTATTTGTAATTCTTTAGCATAGGCTACAGGAAACAAAAATGCTAAACATTTACAAAAAAAACCCATAAACAATTCTAAAAGCACTAACTCTAATGGTGCGAGACCTATTGCATTTCCAATGCTTGTTTAAGCAGGGCTTTAACCATGGCCCGCTACCAGGGGAGCAGGACAGTCCCAGTGGATAGAGAGGCATTAAGCAGATCAAGGATGGTGGGTAGAGTGTGCCTGGTGACTGGCAGCAGAGTACGCAAGGGTCCCGGATCATTAGGGGAGCCGGATTTCACCTGATGCATGATGAATTGTAGCAAGGTGGAATCAAGAAGAGGAAGGTTTTTGAGTGTTGCTGGGGGATAGAGCCCCAGCTCATGTGGTTTGGTGGGTGGAGTGGAGGTCTGAATGTGAGGAAAGGAGGTATAAATGGTTTGTATTTTTTTAAAAGAACTCTGCCAGGTTATTACTGCGGGTTTGTGCATTAAGGGGGTTTTGAGGTTTTTATGGGAGCTTAAGGAGGGTTTTTGCAATTTATATATTTCTTTAGGCCTGGAGATGGCTGCGTTAATCTTATTTTCGAAAAAGGCCGCTTGCGTGATTCGAATTTCGTTTTTATAGGTATTTGTTGCAGCTCTATATGCAGTTTTTCTGAAGGGTGAGTAGTCCAATCGCCACTTCCTCTCCAGTTTCTTGCAGTGGTGTTTCCTTTTCCGTAAACCAGGGCAATACCAGGGAGCAGTCCTGGTACTACGCTTGGATTCAGTGCATTTTATGGGGAGTACAGAGTCCAGTGAGTTCGAAATCCATCTATTATTGTTTTCATTAGCTAGAGTGGGGTCAGAATTATTAGGTGGTCTAGCGGTCTCAAGACTCGCTGCCCATTCAGCCTGGGGAAGTTTGACCAGTTGTGTTCCCTCCGAATAGCTGTAGTGGTAGAGGAGTGGGTGTGTGGGGTAACCCAGGAGAGGAGGATCAGGAAGTGGTCCGTCCATAGAAGGGGTGCGGGATTTCCCATTAGGAGATCTGCACAATTGCTAAAAATGGGATTAAGAAGATGAGCTTTGGAGTGGGTGGGTTTTAGCACTTGTTGTTTAAACTGTAGCGTAGAGAGGCTAGTGGACATTTCTAGGGCAGTGTGGTCCGTAATATCATCAAAATGGATGTTGAAGTCCCCTAAAAGTGTAAAATTTGATGGGCTACAAGCTAGGTTGGCTATAGTGGAAGGCAGGGATTTGAGAAATTGTCCCAGGGTTCCGGGTGGGCGGTATATAAGCATCCCCGAGAATGTGCTAATGGGGGAAAAGTCTATGGAGGAGAGACTTTCGCAGTCCAATAATGGGTTTGGAGAGTCGCGGCACTCATAGCAGTCTTTGAGGATGACTGCTAAGCCACCTCCTCTTCCCGTTAGGCGGTCTTCACGTAAGATTTGGTGTCCTTGAGGTAGAGCCTGGATAAGATCGGGTTCAGACTCGGAATGGAGCCAGGTCTTTGTCAGAAATAAGACATCTGGGTTTAACTCATCTAAAAGCAGGGAGATCTCTGTAGTATGTTGTGAGAAAGTGCCATCTTTCTTGCATTGGTATGCCCCCACTTTTTGCTGAACTGCTGATGTGCTTTGACTGAGTGTGCCCTGTGCTCCTGCCAACCAGGGGCCCAGGGCCTGTGTTCCTTCCCTAAAACTTTGTTGAAACTAAAACCCAATTGGCATCTCTGGCCACCTATCAGCCCCTAGTAGATGATACCCTAGGTACCCAGGTCATGGTGACCTGAGAAGACCCCTAAGGGCTGCAGCACTTATTGTGCCACTCTTAGGGGCCCTGTACCCTCACAACCACACACTGCCTTTGCAGGCTTAGTGTCTAAGTACATCACTAAACAAAGAGTCGACATGGCACACATCCCTGTGTGCCATGCCCACAAGACCCACTACCCTGGCATACCTCAGTCACCCCTCTAGCTGGGTACCCTATGCCAGTGGTGGGGGCACAGGTGCACGAGCCCTGAGCTCCTACAGTACCCAGGGCCATTCCTGGGCACTGTAATGCAGTGATGCCATTAAGAGTATATGGTGCTGGGAGGTTGTCATAGCGAACTCCACAGCACCATAATGGCTACACTGAAGACTGACAAGTTTGATATCAAACTTCTCAGCACATTAAACCTGCACTGATGCCAGTGTGGGATATAATGTAAAATGCACCAGAGGGCATCTTAGAGATGCCCCCTGAAAACCTAATCTAAAATCCACGTCTGGTCTAAGAGGCTGCCTAGGCTGCCACACAGCAGACATGTTGCTGGACCCCATGGTGGAGAGCCCCCTGCTCTCCTGGGCCTGCAACAATGCACATCCTGGCGAGGTGCTAGGTCTCCTCCCCAGGATTTCACTGAAATTTCTTCAAAGTGTCGATTTTTGAAACTCTAAAATATTCCTCTAAAATCAGCCGAATAATGATTTCCGAAATACTCACCTAGAATCAGGAGAGAAGCCAGTGCTGTACTTTCTAGTTCAGTATTGAACCGCAAAAGTAATCTTAACCGTACTTACCAGTTACCTGTATTTTCTTCCATAGGAAACCATTGACTGATTTTCTTGGAAGTGTCGATTTTTGCAAATTACAAATATTGTTTAAAAATCGTACCAACTACTGAAACGTAATTACTTACTGTAATATCTTACCTGCTTTCTCTTTTACTTTATTTGTTTTTACATATGCTTGTTTATTTCCTTATTTGATGTTACTTATGCTTACTTAATTCTAGAATAGAATGTGATTGTTAGAGTGGTTAGACTCATCTTCTCGTTATGTCAGTTAGTCCAGTGAGCTGGGTGGCTAGGACGTCTTATTCCTTTCTTAAGGACTTCAACAATAAATTCCTTTTTTAAATCAACATTCCTGGTGTAACCTGCATCATTTCACTTACCTGTCTTAGGTAGAGGTCCCAGTGCTGAACCTAGAGTCCAGTACTGGATTACAAAAGTAACGAGAACCTACTTTACCTGTGACTTGAATTTCCTTCAATAGGATAACATTGCTAGTTTTTCACTGAAAAGTTTCTGTCAACTTTGAAAATACATTTATATCTTTTAAAAATTACAACTGTAACCAAAACGCTTATATTTAACTGTTTACAACTTAGGTCCCGGGACTGAATCCAGGATCCAGTCATATGGTTAGAAAAGGGCTCCCCCATGTTGGGGGGCGTGGCTGAGGAACATGGCAGTAGGCTGACGCCGTCCACGGGAGCTCCGGTCCGGTCGAGCAATTCCCACTCCACAATGCAGCCTTGAAAACTTCACCTATGGTGAGACGATGCTTGTAAAGCTTTCTTCCCTACATCCAGTATACTACTAAATATCCTCTTCTTCATTTTTCGGCACCACGACCTGTGCCGCGATCTGTGCCTGCCTGCCCGGGTGACTGAGACTGACGCCGAGGATCCGAGGTTCCGAGACTGGGAGACCGGCGGTAGGACATCGGAGGAATCACCGCCTTTCCCTCCTCCCCTCTCGATGGTAGTGGCGGCTGCTTTCGAATCAGTCGTATCTGCGACTGCGAGGGGGAAAAACGCCAGCTTAGTGGTCCAAGGACGACAAGGGCAAGAGCGTGAAAACCAGCTGGAGTGCCGGGGAAGACTCTGGCGGAGGGCGAGGACGGCGCTTGCCAGGATCAGCCATCGTGCACCCACGGGAGGTGACGCTGCACGGTCAGTGAAAGGGGGGCGGAGGTGCACGCCACGAGGCACACATGAAGCTGATTCTCCTTTGGGTCATTACAACTGTGAGTACGATTTTGGTCTCTGTTTGAGCGGTTTTTCTAGTGAGATACTAAGCCCTGCAACTGTGACTGCTCCTACACCTCCACAATTGGGGCTACGGAGGGTAATGGGATCTGACATTTTGCAACTATCAAATTCACTACAAGCAGCCCTCCCCCGGGTGATGGAGACCGCACTCCTTTTAGCACCAAGAAGCAGTAAGGGGACGACACCTACACCCCCACCTATAGTTCCTGCAGTGGTAGTTGTTAAAAATCGATACCAGCTCAGATCTAACTCAGACCTGCAAAAAACAGGACTTCTGGCACCCAGTCTCACGGTGTGTCCCGGGGTTGCTGCCTACTCACCTAGGAAAGTAAAGGAGAAGAAGGTAAAGAACCCAAATGTGGGGGAACCTAAGCGGAGACTACTAAGAAACTGTCCTCCCCAAGGAAAACCTACTCCCTCGCTGAGATCTTTCTTCAAAATCATGGAACAGGCAACTGGTCCCAAGGGGAGTAATCCTCCCACCCTCTCATCCACTGCTATGTCCATCACCGATGCACGAACCTTGGCTCCAGGTACAACGTCTCAAACGGTAATCTCAAAAAATAGATATGCTGTTCTGACATGTGATCCAGATATATCGGGGTCGCCCCCGTAGTTGAGGTTGCATCCAACTCTCAAAGCCCTCAAGCTCCTATAGCCCTAGCGGCGGATTCGATCGGTGATTCGATCGCTCTAGAGGCTACGGATTGTGCAAAAGATGGGGACGGCCACAGTCAGGAGTCAGCTTCAACTTCAACTTCTGACCTTTCGGGAGTTGGGTTTTCACAACTGGAGTCTCTTCTACAAACCCTGAGAGGGGACCTGCTATCCAAGCTAGCATCCAAATTTGATATATCGGAGGCTAACCAAAAAAGCATCCAAGATCAGTGCTCGAATATTGAAGCAAAACTAGACGATGTGTGCAAACGAACCAGCGCCTTAGAAGAAGAAGTCTCTTTGCTCTTGGGGGCTCCCCAGCGCCATGAGAGGTCCCTTGAAGATCTTAGAATTCAAAATAAAACTCTCCAGATGGATGTCGAGAGACTCAGGATCCATTCCAGAAGGAATAATTTAAAATTCCTAAAAATTCCAGAGGGGAGTTGAGAATGTTGACCTTAAAGCGCTAATTTGTAAACTCCTTAGAGAGGGGGTTCTAAAACACAGACCTGATATAAATCTCGAGGCTGAAATTCAACGAGCCCACAGGGACCCCTTTAGATTACATAAAGAGAGGAAAGCGCCAAGAAAGATCCTGGTGAACTTCCTCACTCACACAATAAAAGAGCTGATCTTGGGTAGAGCACTATCGGATACCACACTTCAGATCGACTCTGTTAAATACTTAATTCGGTCAGATGTAGGGAAGGCCACAGCTCAAAGACAATGGGAGCTGGGGAACCGAATGCCCGAGTTGAGAAGTATGGGCGCGCAGGTGCAAATGAAGTTCCCTGCATTTCTGAAAGTGGTTTGGAGAAATAAAACCCACAACTTCCTATCACCTCACAAAGTTGACTAATTTCTCCTGTTAATGAAAGAAAATCCCCAGTAGAACTTACTAGTGGAATCTGAATGTTGCAGATAACTGGAGGAGAGAGATATATTTTCTCTGTAGTTTGATCTCTCTTGTAAACACGTATTTAAGAAATTTAGGGGCTATCTAATGAGAAATGGTGGGGTAGTGGTGATATAGAATGAGTGAGGAAAGGGATGTCGTTGATTTAGGGATCTAGAGATTGGAGAAAAAAAAAAAGAAAGGAGCTCGAAATAAAAATTTAAAAATAAAGAAATAAATAATAAAGAAAAAATAGCACACTAGATTTATATTAGGTGTCTACTTTCCTAGCGGGGATAACCTCGACCGGACAAGAGGGGCCCCAAATCGGCGACACGATCGCCTTTAAAGGTATGGAGGGTTCCTCGAGGGAGGTGGGCAGACAGTTGGGTGGCAGAGGGTAAAAAGGGAAAAAATATTCCTTATATGCATACTAAAAGATACAGTCGTTACAGAAGGGAGACGGGCCATGATCCATCCGAGGAAATGTTGGTATGGCTCACATGACCAACAACAGAATTAAAATTATTAGTTGGAACGTCAACGGTCTGAGGGACAGAAGGAAAATGTCCAGGGTTAACGAATATCTGTATAATTCTGGGGCACATGTGTGCCTACTGGAGGAAACCCATCTAGAGAGGCTAGAATGTGAGTCAGAGTTGGGTAAACGTGGTTGGGTCAAAGATATTCTGTGTTCTGACCAAAGTGATAGCACGAGAGGAGTGGCAATAGTGATCAGAACAAACGCCGGGATCAGAGTAGAGAAGTACGACACAGATCGTTCAGGGAGGTGGTTGGTGGCATCATTATCATGTTATAGTACTCCATTTATTTGTGCAATCTACTATGGCCCTAATCGAGATGCCCCTGCGGCTCTCCTGAAGTTAAAAGCTAGTCTGATGGAGTATGATGGGCCTGTCATCTTGGGAGGGGATTTTAATCTAATTATTGATGAAAAACCAGACCGTACGTCTAGGGTTAAATTCGTACCCCCCAAAAAATCCCAGGTCGAGCTTAAAAACATAATTAAAGATTTTAATCTTATAGATGTTTGGAGAACCAAAAATAGCACTAAATAGGATTTTTCATTTTATAGTCGTAGTTATGGACATCACTCCAGAATCGACTATTTCCTGCTAAATCAGTCACTCCTTTCCTCACTAGGCACCATCTCCTATATCCCAGCTATATTATCAGATCATTCGATTGTCGAGCTAGTAATCCTTTTCAAACAGAAGGAATTGCAGAGGAGGTGGACGCTAGATAGAGCCCTGCTATTAGAAGAAGGGGTGAGACAAGATCTACAGACCCAGAGGGAGGAATTTATTAGATTCAATAAAGGCTCAGCATCCCAGCAGGTAATATGGGAGACACTCAAAGCATTCCTGAGAGGCTCCCTGACGACCCTTATGATTAGACGGAACAAACTGAGGAAAAAAAGAATGAAGAAGATCTGCTCAAGATCAAATTAAAAGAACAGGAGCTCCAGGTAGCCTCAGTAAATCGTTCAAACACTAAACCCCGTCTGCAAAAGGAGTTAGATAGTCTACGGGCTGACTACCAAGCAGGTCTAGATAAGGCTCTTAAAGACAAATGGGATACCAGCAGGTTGCGGAACGTCTCGTATGGGCAGAAATGTGGCCGTCTTCTTGCATGGAAATCCCGTGTGGATAGGACCAGAAATCAGATTAACAGTCTATCCTTGCTAAGTACAGGTGCAGTCACCAATGATGACGATTTAATCAGGGAGGAAGCCCAATCTTTCTTTCAAACATTGTACACAGCCAATGTCAACTACTGTCCGCAGAGGGCGGATAGCTGGTTAAGTAAAGTACAACTACCGCATCTATCTGAGAGCGACAAAATCTATCTCTCCTCCCACATCAGAGAAGGCGAAATTAGAACGCAGCTTATGAAAATGGCCAAAGGGAAGGCAGCTGGTCCCGATGGACTGCCAGTTTAAGTCTATAGGATAGTTCTGGATCAAATTCTACCCACTCTAACAACCCTTTTTAATAAAATTCTCCAAGGTGGCGAGAGGGCCCCAGATTCATGGGCTGAAGCTACAGTTACTTTAATTCTGAAGCCACAAAAGGATCCATCTAAAATCGAGCCTTACAGACCGATATCTCTACTAAACACCGACTACAAAGTATTTGCAGGGGTTTTAGCAGCTAGACTAGCCAAAATAATTAAAACCATCATTCATCAAGACCAAAGGGGCTTCATCCCTGACAGGCAACTCAACGAGTTAACTTTTCAAGCCATCGCAGCGATTGATGTTGCAGCTAGCAAGAAACTCCCTCTGACATTGGTAGCGGTCGATGCCGCTAAGGCATTCGACCAAGTCGATTGGCTATACCTGTGGAAGGCTCTGGCTGGCTTTGGTTTTCCAAATAACTATATAACAGCAATAAGATCTTTATACTGCTCACCCCGTGCAAAAATTCTAATCAATGGTTCACTTACCAACTGGGTAACTATTGCTCGCGGGACTAGACAGGGCTGCCCTTTATCGCCTTTGTTGTTTAATTTATACATTGAGCCCTTTGTTTGTTTGCTTAGATCTGATTTGATATTTAAACCTTTTAGGACAGCTGATTTGGAGTTAAAATTTGCATTATACGCTGATGATTTACTTATGTTTACTCAAAACCCGGGAGATGCCCTGCCCAGATTAGTAGATCTAGATGAGGAGTTCGGAGAGGTCTCTGGATACACTATCAATAGGGATAAAACTAAGGTCATAGGGAGGAACCAGGAAATAGGGACAGCGGCAGTAAAGTCTAGAATGAGATATCTAGGGGTATACTTGGCCCAAAAAATCGAAGATATCTCAAAAATCAACCTAGACAGAGTCTCAAAGGATGTCTGTGCCCTCCTTCAAAGATGGCCATCTCTCCCTTTAAACATCTTTGGGAGAGTAAATTTAATTAAGATGATCATTCTTCCGAAAATAACGTTCCTATTTAACTCTATCCCTTTATCATTTCACACACCATCTATTAAAAAACTGCAGAGCAACCTGGGATCCTTCATCTGGAACTCCAAATCACTTAGAATAGCTCAGAAAAAACTTAGGAGGACCTTAAAAACAGGAGGGCTGGCCCTTCCAGACCTATTAGTCTATTGCCACGCTTTTCATTTTAAAAACTTTAGACCACTTGCTGGTAAAATTGATGAATCGTCTTTAGGGTTCTTATTTAAAGCTCTATTACAAGACATACCACAGGGTGAAGCTTATTTTCTTTTTAAGTATGGGGATCCAAAGTTTAACAAAAAAAGGTCAGACTCAAGACTTTAGGGGCTGCCCTAAGAAACTGGGTATTTATTAGGCAGAGACTGGTTATTCCTTATTATGCAGTGCAGGCCCCCATTTGGGAATCCCCAGGCACCCCGATCTGTCTTGATGACTAGTTATCTCGGCCCCTGAGGATGGCAGGGTTAGAATGCTGGGGGACCAACAGGTAGATTCGCAGCTCCTAAGCTGAGAGGTCTTATCTACTTTAACCAGAAGACCTGTGGACTAACTCTTTTACTATCCTGCAGGCGGTGGTTAAGCCCGCCGCATTGAAGCGGAATCATCTCTATACTATGCACAGAGCATATATAACTCCCAGAAAATTAGTCAAGTTTTCCAACTTAGAATACTATTGCCCAAGATGTAGATTCCCCGCTGCTGATGATATACACTTGTTTGCTGTCTGCCCCGAGATAAGAGACTATTGGGTCAAGATCCAAGAATTTTTGGAAGATGTTCTTCAGTCACAGCTGGAAATTACCAATAGAACTATTTTCTTTGGTTTGAGTCATGTTTATAGTATCAATAACCCTCACACAAGATTCATCTTTTATGTTATGCTTCTCGCAAGGCGGGAAATATGCAGAGGATGGAAGGACCCAGCCCCTCCTACTTTTACGAATTGTTTATAACACATTATTCTCACTAGTAAATCTGATATGGCATGTGACCCCACAAGTATTGCCAAAACCTGGGCGCCCCTCGTGGCTTGGCAAAATAGGTGAAAGCTGAAAGGTCTTCCTATGAGTTATCCTGGGCCCTGTTGGTCTCCCTAATCTCCGAAGTAACACAGGGCGCCAGCTAAGGTGTGAACAGGAGTGGATTAGGAAAGCAGTGGCAACCTGAGGGACCTGGCACGTTCCGCTACGATATTGGTCTTTAACATCAGGACTGGAACAGATTGACCAAATCGGAAGGAGTAGCCTTGTTTCCCTTCAGGAATATCCAGATTGGTATATGAGGAAAAACCCCCCCCCAAAAAAAAAAAAGAAAAGAAAAGTGATCCTGAAAGTAATCAACTGCATTTATGAAGAAAAACCCATTGAGCTCAATGTTAAATTGTGTTTAGAATTGTTTTGCCTATTGCAACCCCAGTAGCTATTGTATTTACCAGGTCTATTGCCATTCTACAAAGTAATTACCTAAAGTCACTCATATTGAGAAAAGTATATTTTGATACCTGTTGGTTCTAAAATAAAACAACAATATCTTTGGATATAACAACAGTTGGCCTAGAGTTCAGTTCTTGAGTGTGTGAAACCTGTTGCTGACTCAGGGCCATATTATCAAGGTGAAGTATCGCCACTTTTTCGGCGAATTGTGCCGAGAAAGCGGCGATACTTCTAGCGCCCTATCAACAAGGGCATGCTAATGCCTGCCTCAGCCTCATACCACCCCACTTTGCATGTCAGCGAGAAACATCGCTAATGGCATGCAAAGTGGGCGTTCCCACGTCCAACCACATGTAAAATGTGGTTGGAGGTGGTAACACCCTATTATCAAGGCAGGCGTTGGGAGAAGGAGACCTGCGATAAACTCGTTTATCGCAGGTCTCCCAACGCCTGCTTTGATCAGGTGTTAGGCATAGATTACATGGGGGTGTGGATCATAAAGCTGAATCCACCCCCCATATTATCAAGGCACACATTAGCGCGTGACAACAACGCTTATTTTCACGCGCTAATGTTCACTATTGCCGACTATCGCAGGATTTATTATCGCCTACGTGTTGCGCGTTGATAATTGCGTGCTATCACGGTGATAAAATCCGGTGATAGCCGGCGATAGGGAAATGTGCAATGTGCTTTTTTTAACGCACATCTTGAAATTATGCCCCTGAGTGTGTACAACAAATGCTTAACACTGTCCTCTGGTACTGCCTTACTGCTCGACCAAGCTACCACTTTAGAGAGTAGGGTCAGATCTGTCTTTAACCTCTGTTATACCTCTGGGGATTGGGGACTCTATACACACTGTACCTGACTTTGGTCCAGTATATATAGAGCCACTTTCTTACATATGTTTAGGGAATGACCTGGAGTTCAGGAGGTACATGCTTTGCTGTGTGTTTTTATTTGGAGGGTCAGGGTGAAACTGAAATCCACAGTGTGGGTAGGTTGTGCATGGGTCTGCTAGGTTCCAGGTAGAAAGGCATGGAGCAGAGGCCTTTCCTCTTAGTTTAAGTAAAGAGTTAGGGCTATAGCACCTGACATAAGTTGAAAAACAAGCAGGGGTCGGAGCGTGTGGCATCAAGCTTTTATGCAGCTGATTAGCAGAGTGGCTGTCCAATGACGCTGCGCCCTCCTCCCCTCTGGCCCAGAAGTGGTGGCTGTTCCGCACCTCCCTCCACATCAATCGGGAAGAATTCCCGTGGTGGACCGGGGAGAATGCGGGGAGCCGGGTGTCAAAGTGTTGTATGGCGTTTTAGATTCCCAATGGATTTTCCCGATTCATGCCCTTATATAGGTACAATCCACGTTGCCCTTATATAGGCATAGAAATCAAGCCCTTATTTAGGCATAGCCCATGCAACCCAAATACACGCATGGCTACTTCCATCCGTTCACCAAACGTCACGATTTCTTTGAAAACCAGCTTAAGCCGTTAGGGACTTCCCCCTGCTTGAATATTGATTTCTCAAGAACTCAGTTAGTTTTACAATGAACATCTATTCCTTAGGGGTCCATTCATGACATTCATATGCCCGACTTTACGTCAAACATGGCATTCCTAAACACCTTCAAGGTATAAATATACCTTCACTTGCTATAGCAAAGCACTGCGGTTCGGAGTAGTTTGACGACCTACTTGCCCCACGCAGTTTGCTACAGCAAGTGCCGAAGGAAGCCGACACTCCAACTGACGCACTGATCAGGAAGCTGCTCTCCTCTGCTGAGAAATCCAGCTCCAGTGTTTCTGACTCCCTGTGTTGGAAAATCGAGTCCCAAGACAGAGCTACCAGACCTCCTTCATTCTAAGGTATGGAGCTGATTATAACCTAGAGAAACCTTTGGTAGATTCTTGGCAAAAAGTAACCCTATGCTAAAGACCATACTTACTTCTTCCCTCGTACTAGACCTAGGTTAGGTACGTTTCGGTAGGCGTATTTTAGAAGCACCAGTTGAGTATTTTAGCCCTTGTTATTTATGTATGTATTTTTATATGGCTTAGAAACCATACAATGCTATTACAGTATTACTTCATAATACTATTCTCGCTGTACGCATTATACTTTGCATTCTGTCTAACGATTGTAGCAGTTCACCTCTCTTGCATGAGAAAGAAGAATGTTCAATAAACCTTTTATTAAAAACGCCCGTCTCACTATTTCTCTGCAAACTCTGTAGAAACAAAGCATGCACGATTGACTGAGTGAAATTCTTATCTATTGTTTCCACAACTCTGAAGATAGTCATTCCAGTCCTAGGGAAACAAAGTTGTAATTTTTATGCAGTTGTCAGAAACTAATCCCTTCTTGTGAATTCGAGAAAGTTTCTAGTGACCTCTGAGCTTGCTGGCACTCACAATTAGGTTTAGTATATTCGATAGAGACCTACTGACCTAAGTCCTACGTCATATCTATAAGATATATTATTCCAATGCGCAGAGCCTATTGGGAATATAGGAACTACACTACAAAAGGGTGCAGAAGAGCATGTGAGTTTTAACTATTTAAAAATTAATTTCTTCAAGATTGTTTAAAAGAATTGTGGCGATTTTAAAAAGAACAGCACATTGGGTTTCCAAAGTGGAAGGTACCGTGAGGCAGAGCAGAGTGAGTGTTCTGCCACAGCGCGCGTCCCATTGGAGAATTACATTTCTGGATGTTGAAATATATGCATCAGATGGAGTACTAATGACTATGCTGCATACAAAACCAACAGATAGGCATAAAGTTTTACATTATTCTTGTCACCATTCCCATAGCCTTCCGGAAACTTCGGTCAGTTTTTAAGTATACAAAGAAATTGTTCTCAAAACATGGATTACCAGTTCAACGCAACAAATCTGTTGAAAAAACTAAAAGAATGAGGATACCCCAAAAATTATTGAAACACTCTATGAAAAGAGCGTGGTGGACACCGAAAGAAAAACGTTGAGAAGAACTTGTACGAAAAAGAGACAGTCCTAAGTTAGAACGTCTTGTTTGTGTAACAACATTTTGCACAAAGACTAATCAGCTAAAGAAGGTCATCAATGAAAATTGGCATTTGATCACACATCTGCACAAGTCTTTCACTAAACCTCTGTTTGCACTTAAAAAAGAGAAAAGTGTTGGCAACCTAGTGGAACACGCAGCCCATCAAACATCATCAGTTAAAAACACCTATTGACAGCCTTTCAATTTACCACCAATTCAAGGACATCATAGGTGTGGTAAGTGTACCTGCTGTAACCAAACCATCAAAGGGGGCCTATTTTCACATACAAATATCAGTTGGAAGCATAATACATTCTCAAATTGCAAGTCAATAAATGTAGTCCATGGAATAATTTGCCCTTGCAATAAGTTGTACGAATCAGGAAGTAAGGCAACAAATTACGCAGCATTTGTAAGAAGGTACTCACTACCTCATTGGTGAGTCATTGGTTGAACCAAAATCATTCAGAAAGTGAGTTGCGATGGACTGTTTTGTCACCAGGTGAATCTGACAGTCGGGGAGGTAATTCAGAAAGACGGCTCCCTCTGAGAGAGTCTCTGTTAATAGTGAAATGTAATACAGCTTTTGATGGTCTGAATAAAATGACAGAGCTGCATAATCTATAAAAAGCCTTGATTCCACCTTTTTAATGTGCACATTACATCCTTATGTCTGGCAGTCTCAAGTTGACACAAATAGTAGTGGAGCAAATAACATTATATCCCAAAATGTTTTTGGGATCCATTCATTATTACCTGACCGATTAGGCTAATATGCCATCACCGTAATAGATTACAGATGTTCTGCAAAAGGTTAGGTTTCCACCATGTGGTTTCATGTATAAATAGAAGAAATTTTTTTTTTGGACTCAAATTCCCACAATTCCAAGATAGGAGGGAGGAGCTGGACACAGCCTCACCTACACATGAATAGGATGTGTCCTGTATGGCTGCATACCCCCCAGTAGTGAGTCTGGAGCCAATGCAGGAAGGGAGGGCATTTGTGCACTTCAAAGGCATGTCTTTCTACTCTCCCTCATTTCAAAGATGCCACTGGGCATAAGTAGTGACCCTCAGACACCACCACTTCAGTATTCGCCTGTAACCGTGGATACTCTGCCAGGAAGAAGTGCTGCTGTGCTGCTGAAAGGACTGCCACTTTGCTAAAGTGCTATGCTGCTGGAGTCCTGCTTTGCTGTGTTGATCTGCTGCCCTCTTGCCTAGGTGAGAAAGACTGGACCTGCATCTCATGAATCCAAAAGCCAGAGTGACTCCAAAGGCTAGTTGGCTGACCTCCTGATCAGAAGCTCAGGAACATACCAACCTTGCATCTGCATCTGGACTCTGCCATCTGTGAGTCTATACTACAAAGTTGTGCCACCGCTGTTCTGGATCCTTGGAAGTGGGCCTAAGGTGCTTACCAAGGAAACCAATGCTTTTTCTCTGCTGAGTGGAGCACCCTCTTGCTGTACTGACACATCTCCTCAGCTGAGCAGCTCAAAACTGACACATTGCTGCTGCTGCATGGATTGGAGCCAGTGTAGAAGGCCTGCATTGCCATTGCAGTCCTTGGAACTGACACATCTCTTACAGCACAGTGCATCTCCGACCCAAGTCCTCACATTTCTTATCGATGGTATCTCGATGATGACACGAGCCTCCGCATCGCAGCATCACAGCTCTTCAGAACGACGTATCACCAGCTGCGCGCCACATCCTCAACGCCATTTTTCAAAGACACAATTAACCCACAAGGTAGATAAGGACCTTGGGTGTCAATTTAGTATGAAAACAGTGGTCTTTATATAAAGCAGAATTATATATTTGATAAATATAGACTAGAATCAGTGCTATATTATGAGTGTCCAGCCGGACATTTGATGTAATGAAGCAATGGATTGAAACAAATTAGAAAGCACATTAATATAGTGGGACACAGTCCTGCATCCTACAAACACACATGACATAGAGAGCAAGAAAAAAACATTTTCAGGCAAGACAAGGGTAGCTTGTTGAATTAAAATTGTAGCAAGCTTAGCAGAAACAGTGAATGCACTTCTTTTAACATAATGGATTAACGTGCACACTGTTTATGTTGGTCGATGATGTTAAGATCCTTTCAAAACAATAGTAGGATCATAATCAGGACAATTGAGTTACAAGCCTGAGTTAAAAAAGTGCCTGTGGAAAATGAGGAGAAAGGAGGGAGGATTAGACAGCGTGTAATATGGCGTCTACAGATTACTACATACTGTGTGCCGACCATGTGGACTGCTCAAGTGGGTAGAGCAGTTGTGAAGAGTTCTAGTGACTAAAGGTGGCAAGTTGTATATCCACGCCTTCCGCCGACCAGCAGGGCCTTGCTAATAGCGGTTCAGGGAAAGCTATTGCTTCATGCGGTTCGGGGTTAACAGTCTTAAGAATGGGGTAAGAACGGAATGTGTCAAGGGCGGAGTGATTCGATGTGGTGGACAGTGAAGATCCTAACTGCCAGTAGTGTGGGTTGCGAGGCACAGCTGATTTGAGGAAACTCTAACACCATGTACGAGGAACGTGTGCCAAAGACTAGAGAAACCACAAAATGGTACCGAGGATTAGCCGCAACGGGCGGATTGGTGTCACTACAACGCATGCTTTTACCACGCATGCCTTTACAACGCGGTTTTTACCACGCAGTCCATTACAACGCATAATGCTTTTAGGCGCTGGATAGTGAATTATTTAATTTACTATTCCAACTCCAGTCCCCGTGGATAGCAGGGAAGGTGTTGGATAGTATATTAAATACATTCCCTATCCTAGAGCGCCCCCCAGCGCATTGCGTTGTAATGGTTTGCGTGGTAAAAGTTGCGATGTAATGGTAGTGCGTTGTAAAAAATTCGTTGTAACCGTGCTACACCGCAACGGGCTTAGTGCAAAAGGTAAACTATAGCCACATGCGGCAATGTGATAGCATTACTATGACCATGATAGTGTTAAAAGGCTGATGCAAGTAAACCCGCATGCACAAGGCGTGGGTGCTAAACCAATAGTGAGACCGCACAATGGCTGCACAGAGCTGGCCGCAACCGACATAGTGCCAAAACTAAAATAAAGGTAGCCCCATGCGACACCATGTTAATGTTACGAAAATGGAACACAGATTAAGCTGACCTTGGATTTAGCAGGTGAACAGTGACTGAGGCAGGGGGGGTGTCCCACTATATTAATGTGCTTTTCTTATCTGTTTCAATCCATTGCTTCATTAAGTCGAATGTCCGGCTGTACACTCCCAATTTAGCACTGATTCTAGTCTATATTTATTTTTTATATAATTCTGCTTTGTATAAGCATCCTCAATGCCGGTCTACGCATCACAAGTGCTATCAATGGGATTCTCGACGTTGATGAAACAGGACCTCGCACCTCAGCATCGGCGAATCTCAGAACCGATGTATCACTTTGTCTGCGCAGCGCTTTCCAGCCTCGAATCCACTCAATGCTCGGCAACCCGTATTTAAGGAATTTTGTTTAGTGGACCTATAACTGGGTTCCTGTTGCAGTCCCACACTCCATCATGGTTGGCCTGAACTTGTGACTTTGTCCTGTTCTGGCACGACCAGATATCCCTTATTGGAGCTTAGTGCTTTTTGGAGCTATTTTACCTTAAAGTTTCAAAATTCAATATCTATGGTTTTACTGACTGGATTGTTGTCATTTTGATCTTGTTTTTTTATTAGAAACTACACTGTTTTTCTAAACCTGGTTCTTTTTGTTTGGTCTTTTCATGGTTTTACTGTTTCAATTTTTGCATACATACTTTACACATTTCCTACAAGTTAAGCTTGACTGATCTGTGCCAGGCTACCAGAGGGTGAACACAGGTGTGAACACAGGTTGGGGTTTGCTTGTGCCTTACAAGCCTAGGATTGTGGTTGCTGCTTGACCAGGGCTCACACCCCAGTCAACCAGAACCCAATTTCTAACATTGGTGGCAGCAGTGAGGATAGGACTTGTGTTTGTGTGTAATTTGGTGTACACTACCATCCCATATCTAAGATCAAACCGAGTAAATTGTCTCTGATTGGCCTTTTTGCTTCTTCCAAAGGTATGCCCTCTCTACGTGGCTATTATATCTGCGACCTCACCTGCATAGAATAAGTTTGAGCTGGAGAGTTTCATCGTGGCCCAGCATTAGGAGTTTTGTCAGGAGGGTGGGGGGGGGGGCGGCTGCCTGCTAAAAAGAGCACTAAAAAGTCAGAGCTCTAGAAATCTTTATGGGCAGAGGCCCATCCATTCCCAACCAGAGCAGATGATCAGGAGAATGAAGAGTATGAGGAAGAATCAGAGCATGACCCAGAGGAGGATTTTAGACGGCGACCTGTTGAGGAGGGGGGTACCATACTCCTAGGATTAGAGATCCTTTCCTTGGCAGGGATCAGTGTGTCCCCTCTCAACCTATCGCCAGAGGAGCTGGTGGAGAGGAAGGCAGAGAGGGAGAACAAGCTGGAAATAGCTAAGTTAAAAATGGAAGAAAAGAAGTTGGCCATGGAGGCAGAGCAAAAGAAGTTGCTCTTGGCGGTGGAGCAAAATAAACTGGCTATGGAGGAGAAGAATTGCCTGAGAACATTTGGCTCATAAGAGGAACCTTAAGGTGCTGTACATCAAGGCCAGACAGAAAGTCAAGCAGTGATAGTGGCAGCATTTCTTCAGTGCCCTCTGGAGGGTCCACATTTCTAAAGGTCTGGTGCCTGCCTTTGTTGTGGGACACAATATTGATAAGTGATTTGAGGCTTACAAGATTGCCTTACAGGTGAACAAGACCCCTGTGGAGTGTATTGGGGAGCTAGTCTGTGAAGGCATATCCTTAGCAAAGTGAGGCACACCATACTGGCCCTAGAAAAGGAGGACGGAATGAGTTTAAATATACCCCCATGAAGGAAGCCCTTGTCAGAAAGTATGTTCCGACCTAAGAAAGTATAGGTTCAAGTTCAGGGACAGACAGAAGGTGCTGGGTGGAATTTGTTTATTTCTTTTGCAGGGCACTGAATGGTTGGGTGAAGGGCAGTGAGATGAATGATTACAAAGAGCTCCTTGATCTGTTTGCAAAAGAGCGCATGTTAAGCGCGCATGTTCAGTAATTGTTTTCCACATCTTCTCCAGCACTTGACTTATAGTAAGCTCACTGACCTCAGAAAGTTTCACAAGGATGCAGACCACTGGCTCAGCACCAGGGCGTATAAGGAGGTATCTGTGGGGCGGGACTTACCACAAGGGTGGACAAGGTCCCTATCTGAAGAAGGGGAGATAAAAATAAACACAAAGCGTTCTCTAAAGTGCTCCAAACTAGTTCCTCGGGCCAGGACTCCCATCCTGCAACTGAGAAGAAGTAGTGAGGGTTCCCTGAAAGCAGGTCTTCAGGGAAGGCACCCCGTAAATTCTATAAGTGCCAAAAGGAAGGGCACTTCAAAGGGAATGCCAAGTGTCCCAAGCTGGCACAGCCCCCCCCACCGGTGGGTGGTCACTGGGGCTGACTAGTGTGTGGCTTGGGGAGGAGATTGGCCCAGATAGTGTGGGGGACTGAATAGAGGTTACCCCAGTTTCTCTCGGTGACAGAGAGATGGTGTAGATAACGCACATGCCTAGTCATACTAGAAAATACAGGCAGTGGGTCAGCATCAATGAGCAGAGGGTGGAGGCTCTGAGAGACACTGAAGCCAGCATGTTAACTGTAAGATGTCATCTGGTGACCTCAGAGCAGGTAGTCCCTAATTCATTCCACCAAGATGTTGCAGATGACAACCATGAGAATCAATATCCAGAGGCTCTGGTTCCCTTTGATGAGTGAGGGGTCTCAGGTTCCCTGAGGGTAGTTGTGAGTCCGTCCATGCCTGTTGATTATCTGCTTGGCAATGACCTGAAGCATACCGCCTGGATGGAGCTAAAGCTCAGGGCCCACTTGGAGATGTTAGGGTTCCCTGAGTGGGTGTGCTTGAAACCACAATTTATGGCAACCCGATAGGGTTGTCAGGAGGACCTGGAGCCTGGAAGAATGGCCCAGGTGCCTGCCAATAAGAGGAAGGACACAGGCGCAGAAATCCTGCCCCTGAGACTCCCACAGTCCGGGAGGAGGTTGATCCTGATGGGAACACCCTGGAGCCTGAAGGGGAAGGTGTGTCTGAAACTGGGGAACCTGCCTAAGCTGGTCAAATGGCAGCAGGAAGAGGGCCACACCAGGGAGGAGTTATGCAAGGCACAGAGGGAATGCCTTACTCTTGTGAGTCTTCAACTGCAGACAGCTGGAGACACCTCTGGTGATCAAATGATTTACTTGGAGAATTACCTCCTGTATGGTGAGCCTAAGGTTTCTGAGCCTGGTTGAACCCATGTGTTGGTACCCCTCCATCCCACAGTGCTACAGGGCCTTCCTACTTAAGCTGCGTCATGATATAAAGTGGCAGGTCATTTGGGGCAGAACAACTCCTTTGACAGGCTTGTTATTCACTTTTACTAGCCTCAAATGGGGAAGGCCCCAGATGGGTTCTGCAGGTCCTGTCTTACCTGCCACACCGGTGGCAAGTCAAGAAGGAACCGCAAGGCTCCCCTGCAACCATTTCCTGACATTGGCATCTCCTTTGAAAGGGTGAGCATCAACATTGTGATGCCTCTGGACCCCAAGACAGCCATAGGCAACAAGTATGTCCTTGTCTTGGTGGACCATTACACCAGGTACCTGGAGGCTATCCCTCTAAGGGCTGTGACTGCATCGCAGTGGGTAGGACACTGATGGGGATCATTCTTTACCCATGTGGGCCTCCCCAAGGAGGTGGTATCAGACCATGGTACCAACTTCATGTCAGGGTACGTGAAGGCCATGTGGAAGGAATGTGGGCAACCTACAAGGTCCCCAATCCTTACCATCCATAGACCAATGGGCTTGTGGAAACGTTCAACAGGACCCAAAAGGTATGATTATGGGCCTGCCAGGGCTCATGAGGTGGAAGTGGGACGTCCTCCTGCCTTGCCTTTTGTTTGTCTACAGGAAGGAACCACAAAAGGGGGTTGGCTTTTGCCCCTTTGAAATTCTGTATGGGCACCCTGTGAGAGGACCTCTTAGTTTGGTGAAGGAGGACTGAGAGCAGGTTCCCAGGAAGGCCCCCCAGGATGTTGTTAACTACATGCTGACACTCCACAACCAAACAGCACGTTTCCGGGAGCTAGCACAGACGAATCAGAAAGCCAGCCAGGGGGACATGAAATGGTGTTCTCACCAGAATGCAACCCTGGTTGAGTTTCACACTGGTCAAAAAGTTTGGGTGATGGAGCATAAGGAGCTCAGGGCAAGATCGATGGTCTGGGCCTTATGAGCAAGAGTGATGTCACCTATTTGGTGGACCTCAAGATTCCCAGGAACTCTTTAAGGGTCATACATGTCAATCGTCTCAAGCCCCACTTTGAGAGGTCTGAGCTAATCTTGCTCCTAGTCACTGATAATGGGATAGAATTGGAGAGTGAACCTGTCCCTGACCTCCTGTCTTCTAAGGAGCAGGATGGGTCAGGGCATGGAGTCAACCTCTCCCATACACTGACTCTAGACCAACAGAGAGACTGCCGCCAGTTGCTGGGAAAGTTTGCCTTTTTATTTTCCCCCTAACCCAGGATTCACAACATGGTGTACCTATGATCTCAAGGAAGTGCTTCTGACTCTGCAGAGGACAAGGCTGACAATATAGGACATAGAGTGCCAGGTACAGCAGTATTCAGTGATCTTGGGTCACCAGATTTGAGGAAACAAGATGCAGCCCCTTCAGGCCAAAATTTAAACCATTCTGGCTTGGGAACCCTCCTAGAACCAGACAGAGGTAAGATCCTTCTTAGGCCTTACAGGCTATTACAGGAGATATGTCAAAGGGTATGGTACCATAGTTGCTCCATTAATAGAGCTGAAGTCCAAGAGGAAGCCACATCAGGTGATCTAGAGCTAGGTGTAACAGAAAGCTTTTGACAACCTGAAGGAGACCATGTGCACAGCATGCATACTGAAGGCCCCTGACTTCTCCCAAGAATTCATATTGAAGACAGATGCATCAGAGAATGGCATAGGGGCCATGCTCTCACAACTAAATGAAGAGGACCCTAGATCAGTCTGTAGCCTTCATCAGTAGGTTACTTCCCAGGAAATGGAGGTGGAGTGTGATAGAGGGGGAAGCCTTTGCTGTGGTCTAGGCTCTAAAGAAGCTGAGACTATACCTGACTCCTTGGATGGGTGATGCAAATGAGGGTTGAGAATCACAAACTGTTGATGTTGTACATCTCTCTAGAGGGAATGGACTTCATGGTGGAAGTCCATCCTGGAACAGACCATGCCACTGCTGTTGGCTCTCGAGATTCTTCCGCACTAGTGAAGAAAACTCCCAAGGGTTTAAGTATCTCTCCCCACTTTCAGCTGGGGGGGTGCACATTAGACCTGGCATCTTTGTTGTGGTTTCCTCAAACTTTTCGCCTTCAGGCCTGCTTTTCCTGACTTCATTTTTTGCAGGCCTAAGGATTCTGCGCACTTTACCACTGCTTACCCATGCTAAAGTGCTTGTTCACTTTCCCTAAAACACGGTAGAATTGACTTATCTCCAATTGGCACAATTAATTTACTTATTAGTCTCTAGTAAAGTGCACTACAAGTGCCCAGGGCATGTAAATAAAGTACTACTAGTGGGCCTGCAGCACTGATTGTGCCACCCACTTAAGTAGCCCTGTAAACATCTCTCAAGCCTGCCATTGCAGAGCCTGTGTGTGCAGTTTCAAACTGCCAAGTCGACCTGGCAGGATAAACCTGTTGCCAGGCCCAAGCCTTCCTTTTAAGTCACTCCAAGGGTAGGCCCTCAACATACCAGAGGGCATGGTGCAATGCATTTAAAAAGCAGGACATGTACATTTCAGTTTTACATGTCCTGGTAGTGAAAACCTCTTATATTCGTTTCTCACTACTGCAAGCCCTATATCTCTCATAGGATAACATTGGGATTACCTTATTACATTTTATAAGCGTAATTCTCAAATAGAAAGATATGCCTGGTTCGTGTTTGGTGTCTCTTAAATCCTAATTTAAAATCCTAACTTATGTTGAAGTTGAATTTTAAAGTTCCAAAAATGCCACTTTTAGAAAGTTGGCATTTTCTTCCCTTAGTCATTTGATGCCTGCAGCCTGTCTCTGATCACATTACTGGGTATAGTTTGCAGCCAGCCATTATGTATTCCATTTAGACAGCCACACACAATTGGAGCTTCGGTGTGACTTGATGGGCCAAACTGACAGGATGGGAGGGAGGAGCTGGACCCAGCCTCACTTACACCTGAATAGGCTGTGTACTGTCCACACATAAAGGTCTCCATACCCCCCAGTAGTGTTTCTGGAGCCAGGGCAGGAATGGAAGACATTTATGCACTTCAAAGGCATGTCTGTCAACTCTCACCCACTTCAAAGGCGCAAGTGGGTAAAAGTACTGAACCACAGACACCACCACTACAGTACAGTTCTGGACCTGTGGATACTCTGCCAGCAAGAAGGACTGCTGCACTGCTGAAATGACTACTATTGTGCTGAACTGCACTGCTCCTAGACTCCTGCTTTGCAGTGTTGACATGCTGCCCTCTTGCCTAGGTGAGAAGGACTGCACCTGCAGCTCTTGAACCCAGATTTGTGAGTCTACCCTGCCAAGTGGTGAAACCCCAGTCCTGGGCCCTTGGAAGTGGGCCTGAGGTGGTTACCAGCAGAACCAATGTATCTCTTCTGCTGAGTGGCGCATCCTTTAGCCGAACCGACAAATCTCCTCAGCTGAGTTGTGCATCCTTTTTCACAACTGATGCATCAACACTGCTGAATGAATTGGAGTCAGTGCAGAAGACCCGTATCACCCTTGCAGTCCTTGGAAGTGATGCATCATTGACGACGCTGTCCATCTCTGACCCAAGACCTCACATGTCTCGTCAATGATAGCTCGACAATGACGCCGGCCTTCGCATTGCAGACTAGCAGCTCTTCAGAACTGGTGCATCACCAGCTGTGCGCAGCATCCTTGATGCCTGGACTATGCATTGCAAGACCCGTCGATGGGATACTTGTTGTTGTTTCAACTGCACCTTGCAACGCAGGCTTGCCGCATCTCAAAACAGCTGCATCACTTCAGCTGCGCAATGATTCTCCGCCTTGAGTCTACACAATGCTCTGCAAACAGGATTTGAGTTACTTTTTTTCAGTGGGCCTAAATTGGTCCCTGTAGCTGGCCTGTGCTTCATCGTGGTCAGCCTGAGCTTGTGACTTTGGTCCGGTCCAGCATTGCCAGATATCCCTTGTTGGCTCTTAGTGCTTTTGGTGCTATTTTACAATAAAACTTTAAAATTCAATATCTCCAGTTTTACTGATTCGATTTTTTCTCATTTTGGTCTTGTTTTATTTATTAAAAACTAAAGAAATGTTTCTAAACCTGGTATCTTATCTTTTTGTGTGGTGTTTTCAATATGTTACTGTTTGAAGTACTGCAAATATACTTTACACATTGCCTTCAAGTTAAGCCTAACTGCTGTGTGCCAAGCTACCAAAGGGTGAGCACAAGTTAATTTGGGGTTCGCTTTTGCCTTACCATGACTAGGTTTGTGGTACCTTCTAGACCAAGGCCCACACCCCACTCAACCAGAAACCCAATTTCTAACACTGCCCCTCTCTGGCCATTAAAAGGTACCGGGGAGCCCACCTCCCAGGTCCAAAGATATTTTTACCTGAGGAGGGGGGCATGACCCACCCCCAAGCCATCCTATGCCCTCGGGGACCCCATCCCTAGGTGCCTGATGGCAGCAGTGTCCCTGGGACTCCATCCCATGGGACTCTGCTGTTCACTATCCATAGTATGGGTAGGGAACATAAACTTAATCCATGCCCGTACTCTCCCGGGCAGGGAGCACAGCTTGGGAGGAGAGAAAAATGCTGCTCCCTCCGGGCAGGAGAAAAAGAGCACAGCTATCGCCCATCTAATGCAAGATGGGTGTTGACTGGGGAGCTTGCTGGGGCTGCGGGAGCCCTGATAACCCCCTGTTGACCCAAAGTTAATATAAAATGTTGGTATCCCGAGTGGGACTGGGACACCCAAAAGTAAAATAAAAAATAACCCCCAAAAAACTAACAATAAATGAGCGATAAAAGCTCTTTTTATTTTCACTACCCCAGGCAAGGGGCACCACATAATGCCCTGCAAGGGCATTTTAATTATATTTTTGTATCCAGGTGGTGATCCTAGAAGGGGCAGGGTCACCACTAAGCATTTCTTTATGTTGTGTTTGGCTGCAGAGAGTGCAGCAGCCTCCCCAGCATCATTTAAAAAAACACTGTAAGTCTACTGGGTCATTGCAACCATGATCCCAGGAGAGTTTTCCATAATATTTTTTAAAGCATTCCATGCTGGAGCTGTAGGCTCTTCAGTTGGAGAGCAGAAACATTCTGTGGCTTGTTTGCCAATATGGGAGTAGCGAAAAATGCTTTTCCCAACCAGGCTGGAGCAAAGTTAGTGAGCTGGCTTCCCACATTAGGTGCTGGCTGAGGAACAGGATGGGCCTTTGGTGTCTCCCTTGTGCCCCCCAATGAGGTGGTGTTGTGGGTGCCCTTGATGGGCACCGGGGCATCCACCTAAAAAAATGTACGGCTCTCTTGAGCACCCATGCCGGTTGTGAAAGTGGGGTCTTGGAGCTCCCCCCATGGCCCACCTATTTCCAATGTAGTGTGGGATCCCCCTGGTGGGCACCAGTGCACCCACTTAAATGAAAAACAAGGCAAGATTAAATGCTGGCTCCCACTGGCACCAGTGGGGGAACTGATGAGAGGGCCACAGTCCCCCCATCCCCCCGCCACAGCTCCCAATATTGAAAATGGTTTGTGTGCCTTGAGTGGGCACCCGGGCACTCCAAAAGCAATGAAAGCATAAAAAAGTAATAAATGAGGCGCAGAAGCCACCTATTTATTTTACTCCGCACAAGAGGAGTGCCCCATAATTCCCTGTGAGGACTTTTTAATTATATGTTTTGGAGCCTGGTGGTAGGGGCACCACCAAACATTTCTTTATATTGTGTGGGGCTTCTGGCAGTGCATCATTTAATATTCACTTCCCCAGGCAAGGGGCACCCCATAATGC
This sequence comes from Lissotriton helveticus, assembly GCF_964261635.1. Taxonomy (NCBI): domain Eukaryota; kingdom Metazoa; phylum Chordata; class Amphibia; order Caudata; family Salamandridae; genus Lissotriton; species Lissotriton helveticus. The sequence goes on along the minus strand of NC_136063.1, from coordinate 177,663,634 downwards.
TATGCAAGGTCTTTTTAGTTATATTTTTGTATCCAAGTCGTGATCCTAGAAGGGGCAGGGTCACCACTAAGCACTTTTTTTGTTGTGGTTGACTGCAGAGAGTGCAGCAGCCTCCCCAGAAACATTTAAAAAAACAGTAAGTCTTCAGGGTCATTGAATCCATCACCCCAGAGAAGCTTACCATATTTTTTAAAAGCATTCCCAGTAGGTGATGTATGCTCTACAGCTGGAGTGCAGGGACCCCTTGTGGTGGGATCTATGGTTCTATTTTGCGGATTGAAGAATGTCATAGAGAGATTCAAAGAGTTATTGGGTTTTTTTTTTAATAAGGCTTTATTTTAAAAAAAAAATAACAATCTAATTCAATTCAATTTACTTTCCGGTTTTATTCGATCATAAACAATCATAAAAGACACATATAGACAAATACAATCTGATATGAAAGCATAAAAGCTCATACAATACATTGTTTTAAGAAAGTATACCATCTTTAAAATCCCATGGATAATTAAAACAATACTAATTAAAACTGTAATGTTACTTAAAAGGGAGGATTCAGGATCACTTGATGTACAGTATAAAAATACTTAGGGTGGATTTTAGTCTATTTAAAATGACAGGCTAGGGGCACATAGGGACACCGAAATATAGGAAACGTGTTACATGCTGCCTTGTGACTTTTTCCTTCTCAGTCCGACTCAGAAACTTAGCCATAGCAATAACTATCGCTTCAGTAGTTCCGGTTTTTAGAATATGTAAAGCAGTATTGCTTGATCTTGTCCCCAAGTTTATACAAATCGGCTTAAGCCATTTCTGTCGTGGACGTTTGTATGCAGGGCACACAAAAAATACATGCGATAGAGTCTCGTCCACTGTTACGCAAGTATCACATTTTGTATCCCGGGCGCCCTCCACTTTTTGGTGAAGGTTTTTATGGGTAGAGTTCCTACTCTAAACTGATTAAACGGTTTCCTATCACCAGGGCGTGTGATAATATCCAAATTGGCCTCCAACTTGTACTCATATATAAAATCTAAAAACAGACATGTAAGGGAACCACTAGTAACAGCGGAAAAAGACTTTACATTAACCCTTTCCCTGTATAGAACTTTAAGGTCTTTTTTTGATGGAAAGGAATTCCCTACTGGGTCCTCCCACAAGTGGATGAGGCCCATGTCTAATAACAGTGCCTTGATCTTTCCTAGCCAGGGGATTTTGTTTGCCTTGTCAGCATCTATAGTAAACCTGACAGCTTTTGCATAGGGAGCTAACACCGGGGTAGTCCAGAGTCTTCGCCAGTAGGCAAGTGGTCTAAAACCCGCAGCCTCCTCAAAAGGAATACATCCTAGTTCTAATAATAAGAGTTTAAGAGGGGAGGATTGAGGAAGGCCAGTCAATGCCCTCAAAAACTTGTTCTGGGCTGAGACTAGTGGTACTAAAACCCCCATAGTTCCTCCCCATATATTATTGAAGCTCTCACCTTCCCATGGTATATGGATAAGGCCGAGCCAACTGGTTTGGTTTGAGACAATCGGAATTCTATTAACAGGGCCCCTGCTAATTGATTAATAGGACCCCTGTAATCTCATATATTAAACATTACAATGTATGAATTTATAAAACATACATTTTATTACAATTATTGGTGACCTTCAGACAAAAGCAATAGATCTGTTTTATATGTATATGTTGATGAGAGCCGTTGATAAATCCAACAGGCCCACTTTTTGTATTTTGGTGTTTTGACCCTTTGCTAAAGTCAAAAAACATAATTTATAATGCTACTTTATGAAGTCTGCCGTGCATGCCCATGAGGGGTAGGGCACCTGTAGGTGGTGGACCACAGGCCAGGCCCTGTGCCCATCCTCAAACTGGGCACGGCTGGGTGTTTGGCACTGAAGGGCATGTGTTTCAGAAGGTAGGGCACCCCTGAGGACTTAGTTGCAGGGCCTAGCCACAGTCCAGGCTACCTGCCCAATCCCATGCAGCACACACCAATGGATATCTTATTTTACTGGAAAAAAGCAAAGGTTAACGTGATGTTATAGTTAGGAATTGTAATTCTATTTCACTTTAAATTAAAAAATCTTTGAAAATCACTGATAAAAAAACAAAGGTTTAAGGGACGTTATAGTTTGCTGAAAATATCAGTTGATTGAATGAAAGAAAACGTATACCGCGCAACTTAGCCCAAGGGCATCAAGGCGCCATCTTACTGCTTTAAACAAAAAAAACACTGACATTTGCAGGTTATAGTGAACTTAAGGATCTAAAAACTCATGCCCTAAAGTAACTAACTTGCAGCCTCGCCATGCACTGCTTATGACCTTGCATATTACATCACTCATGACATTTTATATGACATCATTGATAAAATATCTGCAATATCTGAACTTACTCAACTGTTGACAGTATTGTGCATGGGGGGGCGTGAGTTATAGTTATTTAAGGGCATGAGTTTTAGTTACTTGAGTTGCATGTAACAATTACTATCCATAGAGAAACAACTCTCTTAATAATAATATCTCTTGAGTATAATTTTAACTTGCTGCACAATTGTAACCTCGTGCATCCTGGTTTTGGTTAAATACATTTGGTAAAACACATCCATATGAAACAACGTCCAGGCAGAAACGACATATGTTGGTATTCAGAGTATGAGATGCTATTTATTACCATTAAGGAAAGGTCATCGTGAATAATTATGTTTTGGCCTTTTGTGAGTCATGGCCCCTCTCTGCACTCAACAGTGGTAAAACATAGCATATTACACTCTATACACTGACAAATGCATGTATCTATCACGATGAAAGTTAATATAAGGTAGCAATATGAAACAGAAAATTCACTGACATTTCTAGTTATGATTAACTACACAATGTCATAACATGTGCATCTACCATGAACTCCCAAACCCGCCCTCCCCATATGAATTGTTCATGACCACATAGAAAACACAGATACAAAGAAATGAAACTCTTTCCATAGTGATGTAACAATCCATAGTGATGGATAATGTCAATGGTACGGTAATATGTAATTTCAGCTATGTCAATGATGTATTTTGTGATGCAATCTGTTTCATTGTGTCTTGATTTCACTGCACAGGCTGAAACAATTCCCCACCGTACTGAGTCAGACTCCAAATCCAGCCCACATTGTTTGGATATCCCCGCCGTCTGATTTTGGTTACAAAGATTCAACAAAATGATGTCTCAGATAGATCCGTCCATCAAGTAATAATTCTCAAAGGCTCAGGTGTCTAAGAGCAAATCTGTTCATTGGGTTATACATATATCACAAATTCCAGCAGCAAAATTTTCTTCAGATTACATACATCTTGTAAACACTCGCCTCTGACTTGCATGTTATGGGTTAAATACATTGCAGACCTTAAGGCAGAAGGAATATCTCAAACAATTTCAATATTTTAAAAGACAAAAGTTTCAGACAGCAAATCTGTCTTAGGTTACAGGTGTTATATTTGGTTAGGGCATCTTACAACAGAGATGTCCTTATGTATTTCCAGAATAATGTATACCTGTCAGACCTGTCATCCGTACTGTGGTATTCCTCAAAACATTTTGACCTTACCCCTCCATTCTGTTGAATTTGTTTTTGTTGGCTTTATGACTGCACACTTTATCACTGCTTACCAGTGCTAAATTGATTTTGCTGTCTCAAACAAACATGGTAAAATTGGTCTACACCTAATGGGCATATTTAATTTCCTAGTAAATTGTACTACATATACCCCAAGCCTGTAAATGAAATGCTGGTAGTGGGCCTGAAGCACTCATTGTGCCACTAAAAAGTAACCTTTTAAAACATGTCTCAGGCCTGCCAAAGCAGCCGGTAGTGTAGTTGATTATAAACTGCCATTTTGACCTTGCAAAATAAACCTTTTGCCAGGCCTAAACATTCTATTTTCATGCGTATAAGTCACCTCTATGGTAGGGCCTAAAGATTCATTGGGCAGAGCACATTTTATTTAAAAAGTAGGGCATGTATACTTATGTTTTACATGTCCTAGCAGTAAAAACTCCTATCGTTTTTTTAACTGTTGTAAGGTCTATCTTTCCCATTGACTAACACTGGGTCACCTTATTACATTAAATATGTGCTAACTTTGGATTGGGAGATGTTAGAGATATACTGTTTACACTCAAATGATTATATTTAAAATTCCTCTTTAATGGTAAAGTCAGATTTGAAGTTAGATTTCTAAAAATGCCACTTTTTAGAAAGTTGGCAATTCTTGTCCCAACCATTTATGCCTTTTGCCAGTGTCCTGGGTCAATTGACTGGGGATGACTCTGCTGTTGGAGTTTGTGTACTGCTTCCAGACAGTAAAAACAAGCATTGCCATAGCCAATAGGTCTCACCCTTGGGACCTTTTAAGTGTTTAGGCATTGAGCACACGCATACACAGGAGGAAGGACACTGACAGCGATAGGGGTGGGGGAGGGAGAGAGCAGGAGGCAGCGAAAATTAAAGAGGGACTGAGGAAGAAAGAGGAGAGGAAAAGAAAGGTCCTGTAAGAACGTGTGAAGAAACATGCAAATAAGTGACATTACTCCTGAGTTGGCAAGCAAACAAGGACGCTAGTTAATAGGATTCTCCCAACCAAATTAAACTCACCCTATGTGGTTCTTGGTTAGTAGGCCTCACCAGGCCTCATTCGTACTTCCCTACACTCAACGGGTTCTGCCAGGTACACAACTGCAAAGTGTCCATGCCCTGCTGATACCATATTAACATAAAGATTAATCAGCCCTGGTTGCCACCAAGCTACTTCCCCTTTATGTACAGCTCCAGATGAGGCGGGTTTGAAACTGAGCTCTGCCACAACGGGAGCATGACCCCATAATCCGACCAGTAATCCATTGGAGTAAGTGAGTACGAGGCAACGGACGCCCCTGGTACATCTGAGAAACCGGCAGACCGGCGAGATCTGCAAAGGGACCACCCAGCAAGCCTAAAGAGACAGCAGGTGGACCCGTCAGTGCCATTGCCGGAGGGGAAGATTAAGTAATTTGCCCAGAATCACAGGATGTTGAACCAACGCCGAGACTTGAACCTGGTTTCAAAGGGAGGAACTTGGCAACTCTAGTCATTACAACACATCCACTCCCCTCTTTCATGGTTAGTACTTGGTTCTGTTTTAGGTGGCGCTAACAGGAGAAATGGGCTGGTGCAAGCTACCCCATGATAGAAGCTCCAGGACTTCTTTTTTTTTTACAAATTAACCACTGCTGTGGGGAGTAACTTCTCATGGATGAATGAACTGAATATGGTGCTTGGACATATAAAATCTTCATTATGGCATCTGCTATTTATACCTGGCTGGTGATTGCCAACTTCCAGGTTGTTGTGACACTGGCTCTTTAAGGCTACTCCTGTGTGAGATGCTACTGGCTACTGTAAGCCATCCTGAAGGAGGGCGGGGGGGCGAGCATCACGGCGAAAGGTACTCTTTATTGCAGTTACACAGCCTCATGGGGCAGTTCGGTGCCTGTTAAAGCTTGATTACAGCTTTCCCACTGTGGTGTGCTTGAATCCTTAGCATCGGGTGGTAATGGAACGTTGTATTTGTTAACATATGATATGAAGAGCATTTCTGAAACGTTTCTTTACAGCAGTAGGTCTCCCAGCACTTTACGGCAGATGTTTAATGCTACATGGGGTAACGGTACTCATTTTATTGTCCTTGGGGAGTGAAAGGCAGGGTTATAACCTGTCACCATAGAGTGCGGGGATTGGGCATGGGATGTATTAACCCAGCGAGAAATTATACCCTTGCAATATAGGATCCGGCATCGTCACTACCAGGGGCTGCGTCTCTAAAGGGAAAGCTGGGGTCTCGCCCAGCTTCCCCACGTGTCCCTGTTGCCCCAGCCTGCAGGTTGGGGTTACCTGCAATGGCTCACTTCAGACTAGCGGAGCTCAGCTAAGGACGGGGCTGCACTCCGGTCTCTTACGTCCTGCAATGACCCTGAGAAACACATTCAACCAGTGCAGACACCAGCGCAGGCATGAAGTATATGGAGCCTGCGCGCTCCCGTGTCATCACGTGCTGGGGAATTAACCACATCCCTAGACCTGATTTAGAGGGCCAGTGAAAGAAGTTCTCCATAAAGCACGCCAGCATGTGTGCGCCTGTGCACATCTCTTTACAGGACAGACAGAAGATGTGCACACGGGGACTGGCTTTACTGGAGGTGCAAAAAAAAGTCCACTGAGTATCACGCCGCCAGTAAATGGGCCAATACCCGTGTGCACATCTTCTGCCTCGTTTGTCTCCCGGCGTGCACGCTGCAATCGTATCGATTCCAAAAGGCCTCTCATGGCAAAGAAGCGCATGCGCTGCTTTCGCCAGGCCGAGTCCTAAAAGGGGGATTAGGTGTGGACAAGATGGGCCATCCTGACAGGATGACTGGGAAGGGCTGTACCCAGTCCACTTACACTTCAAATGGCTTTGCTTCATGCACAAAGAAACTCAACACCAGGTCTGCTTTTTGTCACCCTCAGACAGTTCGGAGCCTTGACAGAGAAAGAACTTTCCAGAACCAGTTGTGGGGGCAGGACAATGAGTGCCCCTACACAAAGGCTGGCATCAAATATTAATATTGGACCTTCAGAGCCACTCCTCAGACCTCTCTTGGACCTGTGGAAGTTTCAGAAGTAGTGCCCTACTGCTGAAGGACTGCCTTGCTGTCTGAGAAGGAAGAGTAGATCTGCTTTCCTTCATCCATGCTACCTAGAGTCACTCCAGGGGTCAGTTGGCTGACTTCCAGTGTGAGCCACAGGGGCTTCAACTGCGCAGCCGACCTGCTGCACTGGACCTGCCTGAGCCCCACTGCTGCGGTACAAAAGGGGGTGGTGCTGGACGGAGCCTCTGAACCAATCAAACACTCACACCCAGTCAACAGATCTGGGTTTAATCCATCAACGTTCTTTAGCCCACTCTGCCAACCCAGTTCAGACATGGCCATATGCAAATCAGTCTGACCCTGTGCCTCATGGGAACAGTCCAGCCCGAACTGCCAAGCCATGCCTTCCCTGGAGCGGAAACAAGCTTCCGAGGACCGGTTTCTGGCAGTTCAGCCGTCTTCAGCCAGGCTTGCTTGAATCCAGTGGCAAAGTGAGCAAGGGACTCACGTCTGAGCATACCCTGCCACACTTATGGCGGCCAAAGCAGCCCTACTGCTGGCCTCTGCCTGGAGTCAGTCTGGATCCTCAAGAGGTTCTCCCCAAGACTTGGTCTCCCAGATGGCATTCAAGCCCCCCCCTGCCTAACTGTGGGCTGTATCAAATCTGATGCAGCGCAACACCTTTCCAAGCAAGACCACGCATCGCAGCCCCTCGCAGCTCCTGATTGGCAGCCTCATGAGAACTAACACAGCCCATGGCAACTCAACGCAGGACCCATCATCACAGCCCCCGCAGCTTCTGATTGAAACAGACGCAGCGCGAGGCACCTCGACCCAGAACCTCACACCGCAGCCCCTGCAGCTCCTGATCTGTCCTAATACCGCACGATGCACCGTGATGCAGGACTTCGCATCGCAGCCCCGCACAGCTATTGATCGGAACTGACACCTTACAACGTGCAGCCTTGCATCTGGGACATAAGGTACAGCTCTCAGGGGGACTAACCGGGTCCCTGCATTCAGCCTGCGCTCCAACACGGGCAGCCAGACTTGTAATCGAGTTGGGTATAATCACCTGAGGTATTGAACGCAATCGCATGACCATTCATGCGGAACCAGTGCAATGTCCTGCTGGGAAAATTTAGCAATTTCTCTCTCTTGTCTAACTCCCAGGTGGAATGGGTGTGACAGCGCATCATTGCACATTAGAAAATAAAGGCCCTGTTTTTAAATGCATTGGATTTGGGTGTTTCCGTTCATGATTACTGATTTACAATTGAATCAGTCAGTGAAATGGAAATAGAATACTGCAGGTAGTCAGTATACCAGAGTACTTGTTTGCAACTCAGAAGTGATGTACACCCCAATTAAACGTATTGCTCCCCTTCAAAGAAGTGCAGGTACTGTCCCTTTAACATTTTAAATTGCATCTACTCAGTAACTGTGAGCGCCTGCCCCTCTAAAATACCAGACTGAATGGCCTAATGTGTAATGTTCACGTGAGGTGATTTGCAGTTAGTGGCCTAAGCACGTGCTGCTAACATGGCAGTGTTACCTGAAACTTGTTAATAATCCGAATGCCGGCAGGGCCTATTCAACCTTTCATCCTCTCGAGGTCGATAAATATAGTGTTATCAAAATGGCAGCCAGTACTGTTTAAAAAACATTTATGAAACGCGGTTGGCCTTCAATGAGAGTTTTCCGCATAGTGCTGTTCTGTGTAACACGTGCTCCTGAGGGACAGACTCGCCCTCTACTGGTCTAAGTAATAAAGCGTGATATAAGCCTGCAGATAAGTGCCTGGAGCTAGAGACTCGGGAGCGTTATGCTTTCCAAGGTGTGCTGATGTTTGGGGGTCACTGCGACTGTCTCCTCTGACCCCATCAGTTATAAATAGATGCGTCATTCTGTGCCATCCCAATGTCACTCACGCAGCCATGGCTGCCACGCGCTCGGAGCACTGGGTTCATTTCTGCACTTCCTGCGTGGCTGAACGGAGACCATGAACGGTGCGTTACGTTACGTAGAGTGTTAACAGGGAAGATATGATGCCCGCAAAGCCAATGAAGCTATGTTGATCAAGATGAAGGAATTATTGAAAGGCTTCCGCGGGTTTTTCAGTTCTAAGTAGCCTTACTGATGCACGAGTGCCCTCTAGAGGTTAATATGCAACGTTTTCCGGGCTTTGTTTTCCAGTCACTAAAGCCTGCATCAAATTCTATAATTATTTTCTAATGATATAATTGGGCAGGCGTTCACTGTTTATTTCACTTAACGTTTCTTCAAAATAAAAGGCCACACACTCAGGACCCTATCATAATATCGTGTAAGAAGTATGTCCATAGGCCAATAAATAATGACTCAGACACGGTGGGGGAGATTTACTAAGATTTTGCGCTGTTTGCGTAAAATCTTTTTCTCCTATTTACTTTCCAGCCCTAAACATGTTTAGCACTGGAAATATTGGAAAAGTAATGCACCTAGCGATGGGTACTTTGCATTACTTTGTGCCATGGGGGCGTACCAAGGGTGGAGCACGGGAGTTCCCATGCAACCACCCAAGGTTTCTCACGCTAAACCAAATTTACTATATAAAGTAGATTGAGTTTAGCGGGAGAAAACTACAGCCTTTTCAAGTAGGAGCAAGGAAGGAGAAATGAAAACATTTCTCCTCCCTTTTCTGACTTTGCATGCGTGCTGCACTGTGCAGCACGTATACAAATTGGATAAAGCTTTGCATCATGTCCGGACATCGTATTTTCGGCCGAAAGAATGGGGCTTTGCGGGGGGTGGCCGACCGGAGGGAGGCTCGCCCCCCCCGGGGATTTTGGGGCTCCGGGAGGAAGGGGAGGGGAAGTAAATAAAGGGGACACAGGAAGGGACTTTAGGCTGGTTGGGCTGGGCGGCGGTTTTTGGGCTCCTTTTGGGCTGGGAGGGTACATAAACGGCCATTTTGGGTCACTGTGCACCATTTCATGGGACAGTGACCCAGCAGCCGGGGAGGTTAAGGGTTTTTTTGTCTTTTTGGTGGTGAGCGTTTAGGTAGTCAGGGGGCTTTCGCGTGGTTAGTACGTTGTAGAGAGACTGTGTGGCTTACTTGTTGGCAGACTTGCTGGTCGGTGACGGGCGAGGTGACAGGCGGGCCGGCGCGGAGAGCGAAGAAGATGGCGGCGGACGCCTTAGCGGATCCTCGGGTGCAGGAAGTGCTGCGCCTGCTTGAGGAGGCAGGCAGGACTGATCTCCTCCGCAGTGATTTGCGGGTAAGGCCACCGCGGCGCGCTGCTGACGGCGCCGCGGCGGCTGTGGCGGCGTGTGACCCGCCGAGGTCACATGCGCGGAAGGGGGAGGGGGCGGGAGCGGTGAAGAGGGCGGCGCGCGGAGGCGGCACTCAAGCGGCTGGGGCGGCGAAGAGAGGACGGGGGCTGGGGAGGAAGCGCGGTGCGGGGAAAAAGGCGCCCTTGGTGTTTGTAGGAGATAACGAGGTTATGGGGGGGTAGGGGGTGACGGGGGGCGGGGGGGAATGGCTCAGGAGGATCGGGCATGGCCGTGGGGGCGGAGATGACGCTACACGGAGACGTGCGTGGGGGGGTGGGTGGAGGACAAGAGGGGGGAGGGGCCGGGGGGCGGGGCCAGGCGGACGAAGAGGTGGCAGGGGGCCTGGAGGGAGAGGGGAGAGAGGGGCGTGTTGATGGGGCTGGTGGGGGACCAGGGGGGGAGGGGCACGAAGGGCTGGAGGGGGCAGGGGGGGAATCCCCATTGCTGATTGAGGACACTGAGGGGGAAGATGAGGAGGGGGTAGGGGGCGAGAGCGGGCAGGGGGGGAGGAGTCCGAGGATGAGAACGTCATTCCGCCCAGCAGTAGGGGTTCCCCGCGGGGCGGGGGGCGGGGGGTGCAGTGGGGAGGGGGGGTGAAGGGGGGCAGACGGGGGCAGGCGGGGGGGTGGGGGATGCACCACGGGGTGGGGGAGGACGGTGGAGGGGGGAGGTTTTTGGGGGGACCCAGCGGGGGAGGGTTCGGGTTCGAGGGTGCGGCGGGGAGTAGCGGGGGGAGATGCGTGGTTGGGGTGGGTGGGGGGGTCTGGGAGGGGGCGCGTGGGGAGGTTCGGGCAGGGTGGGGAGCTGGGGGTGGGGGGAGAGCGGGTGGGGGGGTCGTCCGGCGTGGCGGGGGGGACATTGACGCCAGGTAAGACCAGTACGGGGTCTGGGAGTGGCTTGGGCACGCCTCAGGGAGGCAAGGCGGGAGGAAGTGGTGTTGGAGGTCACCACGTGTCGGTGGGGACAGATGCGGCGGGAGGGGATGAGGTGAGACTGGTGAAGGGTAGGTATGTGATGGATGCCGGTGTGTGTACGGAAGCGGACAGCGGGGCGTCGGGGAGTGCGGGGTCAAGCGTGGCGTCTGGTGGGTTAGCGGCGACGTGCGCCGGAGCGAAGGGGAACGGCGAGGGACCGGTCGCGAGCGCAGCGTCGGGGACTGCGGGGACGGACGTGGCCTCCGGCGGGTCGGGGCGAAGGAGAGCTGCGACGTACCGGTTAAAAAGCTGCCGTACATGGGGGTGGCGAAGCCGCTGGGGGCGCATTTGTCGATGGCGACCAGGGAGAAAATATGGAAGGGGGAGTATGTCGAGATCTTGAAGTTGCTGCACCGGGAATTGATGGCCAAGGAGGGGTCGAAGGAAGAAGAGCAGGAGTTGGCGAGGCGGCCTAGAGTGCCGGTTACTATTGAGAATTGGTCGGCGGCATTCTTAATATATGCGAGCGTCTACTGTGAAAAGTATCCTGACAGGGCAGTCGCCCTGTTCAAGTACATGGACGTGGTGCGGTGGGCGCAAGTGACTTACGGTGGCAATGCTTGGTCGCATTACGACGAGGAGTTTAGGGCGCGCATGGCGTCGGACCCGGAGGCTAAGTGGGGGGAGTTGGATGCGGACCTTTATCAGCAGACGATGAGTGGAGCAAAATTTGGCCGCACTATCTACACGGCCAGTGGTTTGCCATTGGCTCCCCCACCCTTTTCGGCTCGCCCCACCCGTGGAGGGGTGGGACCGGGGGGAGCCGGGAGCTCCCAAAGCGGGGGGGCCTGCTGGGATTTTAACAGGGGTTCCTGTCTCCGGCAGACGTGCAAATTTAGGCACGAGTGCTCCTCTTGTGGAAAACGCCATCCAGAATCACGATGCTGGGGGCTTTGGGGAGGCCCCGCGCAGGGCCAATATCCGGCTCCCGTGCCCGGCAGGGGGAGGGGGGGGAAGGGGGGGTGCGAGTACCTTGGGAAAAGGCTCGTACACCGGTTAGGCTGGATCGGTTGGAACCTCTCTTGGAAGTTTATCCGCGGGCGGATGATGCGACGGTGCTGCGTCGGGGTTTCAGGGAGGGTTTCCGGTTGGGGTACGAGGGTCCGCGGATCGCTCGATGGGCGGAGAACCTGAAGTCCGTGAACGCACACAAGGGCATCGTCCGGGAGAAGCTCTTCAAGGAAGTGAAAGAGGGGAGGATGGTGGGACCTTTCGAGGTAGCGCCATTGGAAGATCTGATCATTTCACCCATTGGAGTGGTCCCAAAGAAAGAGCAGGGTCAATTTTGCCTGATTCAACATCTCTCATGGCCGGAGGGCGCGTCGGTGAACGATGTTATCTCAGCAGAGTTGGCGTCGGTGTCATACTCGTCCGTGGACGTCGCGAGAAAATTGGTGACGACGGCGGGGCGGGGGGCGCTCATGGCAAAATGCGATGTAAAATCGGCATTCAGGTTGCTGCCGGTTCACCCAGCTGATCATCAGTTGCTGGGGATACAGCTAGACGGGTTGATTTTTGTTGACAGAGCGCTTCCGATGGGGTGCTCCGTGTCATGTGCCTTGTTCGAGCGATTCAGTTCTTTCTTGCAGTGGGCTTTTTCCTGGCGCACAGGCTCTGAGGCGATTACGCATTATCTGGACGACTTCTTCCTGGTGGGCAGCCCCGGTTCAACGGACTGCCAGCAGCAGCTGAGTAGTTTTATGGACCTGATGAATTACCTGGGGGTACCTCTGGCGCCAGAGAAGACACAGGGGCCCAGCACGGTGCTGTCGTTCCTCGGGATAGAGCTCGACTCAGCGGCCATGGAAGCACGCCTGCCGGAAGACAAGCGGTCGGCGATGGTGGTTTTGGTGAGGGACATGTTGGCCAAGCGGAAGGTGTTGGTGCGTGAGGTACAGGTGTTGCTGGGGCACTTGAATTTCGCGTGCCGCGTGGTGCGGGCGGGACGGACTTTTTGTCGACGGTTGGGAATGGCTTTGTCTGGGTTGTCGATGCCTCACCATCACGTACGGCTACCGGCGGGCGCGAGAGAAGATCTGTGCATGTGGTTGGCCTTTTTGGAGAGATTCAACGGTGTTCCCATGGCGCCGCCGGAGGAGTGGGAGTGGGACGTGACGATGTCATCGGATGCGGCGGGAGTCGGCGGTTTCGGACTCTACTGGGCGGGCCGGTGGTGCGCGGAGCAGTGGCCGGAGCAGTGGCAGGCGGGGGGGAGAAGCATTGCTTTCTTGGAGTTGTTCCCGCTGGTGGTGGCTGTGACAGTGTGGGCGCGTGAGTTGGCGCACAGGCGCGTGTTGTTCAAGGTGGACAATATGTCGGTGGTGCAGGTGGTGAACCGGCAGTCTGCGAGGGAGCCTCAGGTGCTAAAGCTGATGCGCGTGTTCGTGTTGAGGTGCCTGGAAAACAATATCTTGTTTCGGGCGCAGCATGTGCCGGGAGTGGACAATGACATTGCGGATGCTTTGTCTCGTCAACAGTGGCAGAGGTTCCATGGGCTAGCCACGGAGGCTGCGGCGGTCAAGACGGAGGTGCCGGAGGAGATGTGGTTAGTGGGAGAGCGCGGGTCGTTCGTTTGGTGAGGTCGTCCATGGCAGTGTCCACGTGGAAGAGTTACGAACAGGCCTGGCTGGAGTTTCTGCGTTTTGGAGCGGTAAGGCAGCGGGACAAGTGGCGTCGGGAGGAGCAGGTGGTGCAATTCATGCTGGGATTAATGGACAGAGGTCTGGCGAGAGTGACCATTGCGGGTAAACTGGCGGGTGTGGCGTTTATGGGCAAGCTTTGGTGTGGCTATGCTTCCTCGGCGGGGGAATTGGGAGGGCGTCTTCTGGAGGGTTGGGAGAGAGAGAAGGGGGCCCGGGTGCGACAGAGACGGCCCATTACGGAGGCAATGTTGGAGGGGTTGTTGAGTCGGTTGCCGGTGGTGTGTAGAGATCAGGAAGAGTCTGTGCGGTTTTCCACATTGATGTCGTGGATGTATTTCGGGGCCTTTCGGGTGTCGGAGCTGGTGGGTTTGAAGGGGCAGGCGGGGTTGACGTGGGGGGACGTGGAGTTTCGGGGAAGGGAGGTCGCCGTGCGGCTTCGACGTTCCAAGACTGATCAGCGGGAGAGGGGCACGTGGGTGTTACTGGGTCCTGGGGGAAAGGAGGCGGTGTGTCCAGTGGAGTGGGGGAGGCGGCTGGCGGCCGGAGGAGCGCAGGCGGGTGCAGAGGTTTTTGACAGGAGAGAGGCTGGACGTGTGACGGCCGCGCTGTTGTTATGGGTCCTGCGGCACGCCCTGCGGTCTATGGGTGAGGATCCTAAAGACTTCAGGACGCATTCATTCCGCATCGGGGCGGCGACGGAGGCAGCGCGACGGGGTTGGGGAAAGGAGGACATAAAACGGTTGGGGCGCTGGAAATCAGATTGTTATAAGATGTACGTCAGGCTGCGAGGGGTAGTGGTGGACTGAGTGGGTGTGTGGACTTGCTGCTTACATGTGTCTCTTTACAGGTGCGGTGGCGGGGCCTACGGCGGCAGCGGTGTCCATTTACGTGGTGGGACATTCTTTTGTAAAAAGAGCAGAAAAGGCCGAATGGGAAAAGTATAGGAACCTTAACCTTGAATTGGATGAACAGTTGTTTCGGTGTCATTGGAGAGGCAAAGGGGGTATGCGTTGGCACGAATTGATGCCGGTTTTGAATAACGTTGTACGGGGAGGGGTGTGCCCGGATGTTTTGGTGGTTCATCTGGGTGAAAACGACCTGGTGCAATGTAAGGGATTGGCTCTGGTGAAGCAAATGCGGAGGGATTTATTGGAGATCATGAGGCAGTGGGCAGGGTGTCACATTATCTGGTCGGAGTTTATACCGAGGAGATGCTGGAGGGGGGCAGTGAGGCCAGGGGCGATTGACAGAACTAGGAGGAAGATCAACAGGGAGATGAGGGCCTTTTGTGATAAAGAAGGGGTGGGCAGAATGGAGCACCCGGAACTGACGTATGGAGCGGTATATTTTTTCTTGGAGGATGGGGTACATTTGTCCAGATATGGGATGGAACTCTATGTTGTACAGTTGAAGGAGGCGTTGGACCGGGCGATAGGGGTAAAAAGGTATCCGAAGGTACAGAGGTCCTAGGGGGGGGGTCGAAAGCGGTAAGGGCTTTCGAGTGGCGCTTTTCCCTAGTTATAATGGGGGGGGTAGGATAGGAGGAAGGAGCTTTACTGGTTGAAAGGGAGGGAGTGTACATAGGGCAGAGGTTAAAACAGTTGAGCCAGGCGTTTGGGTAAATGATAAGGAGGTTTATGATGTTGTCGGGGAACTGTTTAGGGGTGGGGGTGGGGGGATTGGCAGGTATGTGTATATTTAGTTAGGACTAGTTTTGTACGGCAAAGGCCAAGGTTGGGGTATGTTCAGGATGCACCTGTTTCCAATAAAAGCGGCCTTTAACACACCTTATACCTGTGTCCAGTCGGTTCTTCCCCTCCCCGTCTCCCGATGGGCCCCAATGGGGCTTTGCGGGGGGTGGCCGACCGGAGGGAGGCTCGCCCCCCCGGGGATTTTGGGGCTCCGGGAGGAAGGGGAGGGGAAGTAAATAAAGGGGACACAGGAAGGGACTTTGGGCTGGTTGGGCTGGGCGGCGGTTTTTTAGCTCCTTTTGGGCTGGGAGGGTACATAAACGGCCATTTTGGGTCACTGTGCACCATTTCATGGGACAGTGACCCAGCAGCCGGGGAGGTTAAGGGGTTTTTTGTCCCACCCGCCCTCCCTGTTTTTTCTGCTAGCTAGGGTTGGGGGGATTGAAAAAGGGTTTTTTGTTGGTCGCAGGTGCTTTCTGTGGTAGGGTTGACAAGTGTGTCGCTAGGAGCAGGTGCAGGAGTGGTTTTGTGGGTTGGCGCTTTTCCCTAGTTATAATGGGGGGGGTAGGATAGGAGGAAGGAGCTTTACTGGTTGAAAGGGAGGGAGTGTACATAGGGCAGAGGTTAAAACAGTTGAGCCAGGCGTTTGGGTAAATGATAAGGAGGTTTATGATGTTGTCGGGGAACTGTTTAGAGGTGGGGGTGGGGGTGTTAAAAGTTAGACTGAAAATGTCAACATTATCGGCACCATCTTGCTCTCCTTGGGCCCATTCGTGCGCGTAAGCGGCAGCCATTTTGTACACCATGGCCTCCCTGCCCCTCGCCGATAGCCAGCGTCTCTCTCTCTCTCCCGACCTCGCAGGCAACCCCCCGCGCGCTGACAACCCCCCCCTCCACTCTCACATGTCTTGGGTCATAAACCCCTCTTCTGCGCGGCTCTGCCTCGGAACCCCATCCTGTTCCCAGCACGACACTTCCCTTCATTCCTTTCATGGTCCCAGGCCCTTTGATGCAAACCCCCCTTTTCCTGTGTGCCCGTTTGTCTTCCCCGTTCCCAGGCCACCACCTAAGCTCTGCGGATACTGTTTATTGCCCCCCCCCCGTACAGTAGGAAGCTACCCTCATTAAAGGACCCTCGAGTTGATCAAAGCCCCCACCCTATGAGATCCGATCAAACCCCCCACATTCCGTGAATCGGCGGAATGTCCAGCTGCGCGATAATCATCACCTGTTGTGACCGGGGTGGGGACTTCTGCTGTATATGTGTGTGGGAACGGGCTTGGAGCGGGGGTTCCGAGAATGTCTTTCCGTACATCAAAGCATTGCCAAGAATGTGTTGTATGTAATAAAGCAATAAACCTGTGTATAAGAGGCCAGGCCTCAGAGATGCGGGTAGAGCACCTCGTGACGATACTTGCTGTCCGAACTGATGTGTTCTCCTCCGGAGAGAATAAACCTTGTTTCCTGCCTTCCAGTCTCCAGCGCCTGCCTCTTCATTGGTTAATAACTTGTGGGTTTAAGAGGCGACACCGCCGGGCAATACTTAAGGTTCTTTTAATTCGGTTGGTAGCCTGACCTTTAACAATTGGCGTCCCAAACTTAGGGGCCCATCAGTGACTCGTGGATCCAGTGGGAGAGGTCCTGACGACAGAGTGAACGACTGCAACGATCGGGAGCGCGCCTGTCCGATAGACCCTCGTCTGACAGCCGATTATCCGAACTTCACTGGTTCCAAACAGACCTCTCTCGAGTGATCTACGGTCCTGACTGGGAACCATCAGGAGTGCCGCGAGGAATACGAGGAAAAGAGGACGATCGGGCGCTGGATTCGGAAGACGAGAAACTGTCCATGCGGTCCGGGTAAGGTCGTGTAAACACGACGAATTACGAAATGGTCATTTTGAATTGTCTAGAAAATACTAGTATTACTCTTTGTTAATTTATTTGGAGATCCTCTGTCTGCAAACGGAGACACAACAGGCTCTCCCTTTGCAAACGGTGGAGGATAGGTAATACAACTGTCGTGCCTATCTTTCTCCCCCACTGATTAATTACTTGAAACTGAACTATTGTTCACAGACTGTTTTTCTGGAGATTCTCTGTCTGCAAACAGGAAAGAGCCCCTCTCCCCACCCTTTTTACAGATAGTGAAAGGGTAGGTAACGCAGACCTTTGCGAGCCTACTTATTCTCCCCACTGAATTGTTTTTTTATTTTTATATTGGTTCATGAGGTATTCACTGCTTGCAAACAACGTAGAATAGAAATATTCTGTCTAGTCTTTGCACACAGTGATAAGATAGGCAGTGCTGACTTTTTGTCCCTCGTTGCGAGCCGTCATGTCTGTCTTCTCCCCACTGATCGGTAGCCTGTTTAGCCCGGACCGTTTATTAGAGATGAACCATCCGGCTCCACCGGAAGGCACCCCTAATAAGGACATGTTCATGAAGCATGGATTGATCGCTATAGCCTATAACAAACTGTGGCATAAATATACGAAAAAGAATGGAGAAAGTCAGTGGCCACTGACAGGATCCTTCGATGATGACAAAATAAACGCGCTAGAAACAGCCTTAGGTAAAAATAAGACAACGCCCGCTATGCTTGATAGTTTCGGCATGTGGCGCAAAGAAACTGAACAACGTAAAAGGAAAATTGAGAGTAGGTTGGAAAAAGAGCTGCGAAAAGCAGCCCACCTAGCTGCTCAGAAACTAGAAGGAGAGATAAAGGAAAGAGAGAAAGCCAAACAGAAACTAGAAATGGAAACATCAAGCCAGTGCCCGGTTAGAATGCCCTCCATGCTCTACCCTGATTTATCCTCGAGACAAAAACGAGCGAGCGATGATCTGCTGTTAGGCCCTCCGACCATCTACATGCCCCCTCCATATGCCCCTTCCCAACCCTTAGCACAACACCCACCACCCCCAGATGCAAATGAGGGTAGTGCCACAGCTTCGGCCCCCATGGTCTCTGTGTCGGGCGAACCTCTTGTACCAAATACTCCGCAAACGGCAACGTTGGGCGACCCTGAGACCCGAGGGACCGGTTCCGCAAGAATAAACAGACTAAGCAAAGATGAGCGAACAGGGATCGACAAGATAGTAAGAACCCTGGTAGAAAGGAAGGAAGGTGAAGAGTACATCACGGATATGTTTAAATCATATACAGGGAGTCACAGACGACACTTTACTGTACGACTGTGTTACCATGTCTTGAACGCATACGAGGACCGATATCGAGACCAAGGTCCCGAGAGCCTAGCGACTCTGTACCGGAAGGTCGATATCGGGGATGAGGGCGAGTGTGATGTGACGGACCTCCTTACGCGTACGCTTGAGGTTTTCCGCCACCTCACTGAACGTGAATCGGGAACTAAACCCACGACATCCGTGGCGACCGAACCACAAACTGAGCAACCTAGCGCCATGATGCCAATACGAGAGGCTGCCCCTTACTGGGTGCCTCCACGAGGTGCAGGGACTCACGATGATGCAAACCACCAAGATGCAAAAGGAAGAGTAGTGTACAACTGGGTCTACCAGCCATGGGACCGACAAGAGATTCTGACATTCCGGAAATCTCTACCCGACCTACGTAAAAACCCCACTGCCTTCTATACTGAATTGGGTACAGCCCTAGGTTCAACGATTATGACCCTGGCTGACATCGACTTGTTTTTCGGGTTATGTCTACCAGCTGATGTGTGGAAGCAAATCCGGAAAGTCGACCACCATGAGCTGCTCGGACATACCTGGACACAATTCGAGGAAATTGATAAACAACGAGGACCGGGACAAAAGCCTTTGAAATCCATTTTAGACCTCCCAGATAAAATCGTACAGAAATTGAAAACCCTGATTCCAGAAAAGAAAGTGGACTGGTCGATAGTAACGGCCTGTCGCCAGAAACCCCAGGAGGATGTATCGGAATACTTCTCTCGGTTCGAAACAGTGTTCTCCGATTACAGCGGCCAGGACATGACCACTGCAACCGGACACCATCTGTTTGTCCAGAATTATGTTAAGGGTCTGTCATCCGAGGTCTCCCAGAAACTGCAGGCTAGCGAGAGTAGTTGGGCAGCCTCCAAACCTACGGCTATCCTCCAGATGGCCCAATATTATGAACATCAGAAAAATGAAAACGATAGGGCAACCGAGAGAAAGAAGAAGGATTTGAAAGAGAGGGTGATGATAGCCCAGCTGCAAGGGGTGACTATAGGACGAGACCAATACCGGGGAAACTATCAGACGAACGCCCCTAAGTCCCAAGACCGTACTTCGACTCCCCACAGTGGACGTACAGACATTAGAGAGGACCAGTGTGCTTTCTGTAAAGGGACTGGCCATTGGAAATCCCAGTGCCCAGTTCTTCTGGACATGATCAGAAACAAAGACCCCAAGGACATAGCAAATGGGCCGAGAAATAAGGGACAACAGCGAGGGCCCCCAAATGACACGACTAACGACAGATCAGGTAGACCAAATACATTTGATCGACCCAGGCAGAACCAATACCAGCAATCTGACTATGATGACACCCACAACTTTGCATAGGACTGCCAAGGGCAAGGGAGGGATCCAGTCGAGCCAGAGAACGATCCCAACGTGCACCCTGTACATGACTGTGTGACTCTTACGGACGAACAGACTAGAAGTAGGGTTGACCTCAGAGACACGGCTTTCCCTGACCCTGACGGAGAGCTGTGGGTGGACGGTTCTTGTATCAAACTCCCCGATGGCACCACTTCCGCTGCCTATGCAGTCACCACGGCCCGAACTGTAGTTGAGACAGCCCGTATCACGCAACGATCTGCCCAGGCAGCGGAACTGATTGCCCTGACCCGAGCCTGCATCCTGGCAACAGGAACTACAGCGAACATTTACACCGACAGCCAGTATGCCTTTGGGGTGGTTCACCATTTTGGGCTCCTTTGGAGGGAAAGGGGATTCTTGACCTCACACGGCACCCCCATTTTGCACGGGGATCTAGTCTCCGCCTTGATCGAGGCCGTCCTTCTCCCCAACAAGCTTGCAGTCGTCAAGTGCCAGGCACACAAAAAGGTGACAGACATCATTGGGCAGGGAAATGCGCTAGCCGACATCACTGCCCGAACGACAGCTGAAAATAGGACGACAACACATATGTACGTGACCAGGTCACAAGCAGAAAAATGGACTGACGCTAGAGACACTATTAAAGACATTCAAACGGCTAGCACACAACACGAGTTGACTGAATGGACACGGGTGGGATTAAAAGACGATGAAGGCTGCTGGCGGACAAGAGACACAAACAAGTGGTTGCTACCTGATTCATACTTGATTCCCATACTGGCTATGGCTCACTCCCCTGCCCACATAGGATCAGCCCCCATGATTGAACTTGTCTCCAGGGTTTGGCACAATGATAAAATCACAGATTCCGCCAAACGTCTGGTCCAACAATGCTTGATATGCCTGCAACACAACCCCGGGAAAGGAACTGTAGTGCCCCGGGGAGGATTTGGGGTCCCAAACCACCCATTTGAGGTCCTGCAAATGGACTACATCCAGCTAGATAGGTGCCAAGGCCTGAAATATGTACTTGTCGTGGTGTGCGCCTTTAGCAAATGGGTGGAAGCATACCCAACCCGTGACAACACTGCTATGGCCACCGCAAAGGTACTGTTAAAGGAGTTTTTCCCCCGTTACGGCCTTTGTCGTATTTTATGGAGCAATAATGGCCCCCACTTCATAGCCGAAGTCATCCAGTTCCTCTTAAAGGGGTTGGGTATCAAGCAGAAATTTCACGCAGTCTTTCACCCCCAGTCCGCTGGACTTGTTGAGCGACACAATGCCACACTAAAACTTAAACTGGCCAAGATAGTAGCTACCACGGGTCTGAAATGGCCAGACGCCCTCCCACTAGCATTGCTATCGATGCGTTCCACCCCCACCAGACATCACTTCACCCCTTATGAAGTTGTTTTCGGCCGACCCATGAGTATCTGGTCTGCACCAAAGCCAACTTCCTTTCATGACGTCCCGGACGTCCTAATGTCTGATTATCTGTATAAATTGACTGAAACTCTGTCTGTCATTCATCAGCAGGTGCAGCAGGCCATCCCCGATGCTTCCAGGGGTCCGGGTCACGCCATCCAACCCGGGGATTTCGTGCTGATCCGAAACTTTCAGCGGACGAAAAGTTTGGAACCCCGGTGGACGGGCCCCTGGCAAGTGTTAATCACCACCCGGACGGCTCTTCGTGTGGAGGGGAAAAGGCATTGGCTGCACGCGCACCACTGTAAGAAGGTCTCCCCGACCCTGGCCACGACAGAAAACATCGGCGACCAAGAAGAGCTCCTGAACAAGGACCGACCGTCACTAACCTGTTATCCTGATACCGAAGCACTTGAACTTTCAAGATTCTCTGATCCCACTGTGCCATCCAGAGAAGGGTATTTCCTGCGTCGAAAGGAGGGAGCTTCGGCTAAGTAGACCACAAACTAAGTTGAAGCTCAAAACGGTGACCCAAAGCAATCAAGGGCTACCTGGAGAGAAGCTAAACTAAGTCTGTGGTTCTGCCCACTACCGAGCACCTTGAAGATGAAGATGATGGAAGCGCCAGATAAGAAGATGATGGAAGCGCCAAATAAGAAGATGATGGAGACAACAGGAAATACCCACTACAGAAACCCAAGAACAGACAGACTCCACAGCTCAAAGACAATTGCACTCTTCATCGCAATCCTTTTTTGCTTTCTCCTCATGACCACACTCTGGATTGTGGAAGAAAATGCACCTGCTCATGAAACATTCCTGACCACTGCTCAGCCTATCACCGCGAAGGAACATTATCTGATTTCGCTCTCTCCCCAACTCAGAGAGAGGCGAAAGGAGTTTTGGAATAACTCTTTCGTACAGCTCCTTCACCAGCACAATCTCGCCACCAATGCCACCAACTGTTGGATCTGTGGGTTGCTACCCCACGCCACTGGACACTCGATACCATTCATCCCCTCACCCTTCTCGGTTCATGGCTCCTGCCTTGCTTGGCTGATCCTCCTGCAAGAAAGCTATAAGGACAATGCCACCTCCAGCAAAACCGTAACGCCTTTCTCCCACGGGGTCCGGCGAAACAAAACAAAGACACACTTCTGCCCACAGACCTCCAACGACTCCATCCACATGGACATCCCTGCTAAAGAACGAATTGAAATGCAGGTGTTCAACAATCCAACCAGACCCACCTTCTCCTACCTGCGAAAACGAACGGCTGCCACTCTGACTGTGGCCCTATCAGTCATCAACGTCACAGGCCACATGTGCATAGAAGGACATGGGACACAGCTGGTGGGCCGCAGCGCGTGCCGATTTACCCGAACTTTGGACACTACGGATCCACCTTCCTTTGTGTCGTCCCCAAACATGTATTTCGTCTGCGGCACAAAGGCCTACACCTGGCTCCCCAAAGGCTGGGGGGGCACTTGTTTCATCTCCTTCGTCCTTCCTCCGACTTATGTGGCCCCAGCGAATCATCATAGGCAAAAACGAGCCAAGGACATTGAGCAAGCCGACTCAACAGGAGCGCAGTTCCTCGATGCTATGAAGGGACTTGTTCCTCTTTGGGGCCCGATGGCAAACAGCCGGGCCATCCGACATTTGACTCAGGCAGTTGAGACAACAATGAACATCACAGCTGGTATCTTTGCCAACAACACCGCCGAACTCCAAGCGGTCCGCTTGGTGGCCCTACAGAACCGCCTTGTCCTAGATGTGGTTCTTGCGGACCGTGGTGGAGCATGCCGCATTATTGGGTCCAGCTGCTGTACATACATACCGGACAACTCGCCCTCAGTGTACAAAGCCATCGAACATCTTCACAGACTCTCTTCGGAAGTCCACCAGGAACAGGAAGAATGGTCACTCGGTGGTTGGTTCTGGAACACCGTTAAGAACTGGGGCTGGAGACTGTTCACCATTATCCTAATTCCTGTAGTAGTAATATGTGGCCTATGCTTAGGAATTCAATGTCTGCCACCCCTGTGTTCATTATGTGCAAACTGTATTTGCCCTAAGGCCGTGGACTTTGGAAACGAACGCATGGGAGCATTATATGATGCCGAGGTTGGGAATTTGATGAAGATTGACATTGAGTAGGCAAGTTGGCTAGATATGTTGAAAAGGGAGGACTGTTAAAAGTTAGACTGAAAATGTCAACATTATCGGCACCATCTTGCTCTCCTTGGGCCCATTCGTGCGCGTAAGCGGCAGCCATTTTGCACACCATGGCCTCCCTGCCCCTCGCCGATAGCCAGCGTCTCTCTCTCTCTCCCGACCTCGCAGGCAACCCCCCGCGCGCTGACAACCCCCCCCTCCACTCTCACATGTCTTGGGTCATAAACCCCTCTTCTGCGCGGCTCTGCCTCGGAACCCCATCCTGTTCCCAGCGCGACACTTCCCTTCATTCCTTTCATGGTCCCAGGCCCTTTGATGCAAACCCCCCTTTTCCTGTGTGCCCGTTTGTCTTCCCCGTTCCCAGGCCACCACCTAAGCTCTGCGGATACTGTTTATTGCCCCCCCCCCCCGTACAGTAGGAAGCTACCCTCATTAAAGGACCCTCGAGTTGATCAAAGCCCCCACCCTATGAGATCCGATCAAACCCCCCACATTCCGTGAATCGGCGGAATGTCCAGCTGCGCGATAATCATCACCTGTTGTGACCGGGGTGGGGACTTCTGCTGTATATGTGTGTGGGAACGGGCTTGGAGCGGGGGTTCCGAGAATGTCTTTCCGTACATCAAAGCATTGCCAAGAATGTGTTGTATGTAATAAAGCAATAAACCTGTGTATAAGAGGCCAGGCCTCAGAGATGCGGGTAGAGCACCTCGTGACGATACTTGCTGTCCGAACTGATGTGTTCTCCTCCGGAGAGAATAAACCTTGTTTCCTGCCTTCCAGTCTCCAGCGCCTGCCTCTTCATTGGTTAATAACTTGTGGGTTTAAGAGGCGACACCGCCGGGCAATACTTAAGGTTCTTTTAATTCGGTTGGTAGCCTGACCTTTAACAGGGGGATTGGCAGGTATGTGTATATTTAGTTAGGACTAGTTTTGTACGGCAAAGGCCAAGGTTGGGGTATGTTCAGGATGCACCTGTTTCCAATAAAAGCGGCCTTTAACACACCTTATACCTGTGTCCGGTCGGTTCTTCCCCTCCCCGTCTCCCGATGGGCCCCAATACCCTTCCTGTACAAAACCTATGCTAGACTAATGTACACACCTTAGTGCTGTGGCGCTAAGGAGTGTGCATACCGCACGGCTGCTGAAATCAGCACAAGGAAAAGGGGAGGATAGAGCCATATCTCTGAAGATCCTTGCAGGTGGCTGCTTCTTCTTGCGTTACTTTTTGGTATGACAAGAAATATCAGGATATATATAACCTCTATACATGCATGCAAACTTAGAGAGCAGATTAGTGTGAGGACTCTTGTAACACGAAGCGTTAGTGTGGCCTCATTTATGAAAAGTTACGCATCGCTGCGTGAAAACAGTGATGCGTCACTTTTCACTGCGCCCACATTGCGACACCAATGATGCGTCATATTTACAGTATGACGCATCATGGCGCAAGGAGTTACAAATACGTCAGTATTTCTGACGTATCTGTAGGCGCAAAAGTGACACATTGCTGGAGTGTGTCACAAAAGTGACGCAACTCCAGCAATGTGTCCTTTCACAGGGGCAAGCCCCATGTGAAAGGACCTGCGTCAGTCTTACGCCTGCTGTGAGGCAGGCGTAAGAAATTGACGCATTTGCCTCCTAGAAGAGGCGCAGTGAAATCTTATAGATTTCACTGCGTCACTTCTATGACCTTTTCTTGCGTGAAAACGCCCCCCTGCATACATTATACCTGGCGCAGGTATAATGTAGCGCAGGGGTTTACAAAGTGAAGCATCTACCTAGATGCATCACTTTGTAAATATGGTGCAACAAAGCACATTTTTTACGCTGCTGGTGCGTCAAAAAAAGTGACACACCGGCGGCGTAAAATTGACGCATGGTCTCATAAATGAGGCCCCTGGAGAGCAGATTTAAAACGAAGTGAACAGAGGGGGCGAGTGAATTTCGGCAGTGAAGCTGCAAGCAACAGTACTTAGATGCTGCACATGGGATTATGGCTGTAACTAGGAGGTTTTGTTGGTTTAGGCTACTTTACAACTTGGTAGGCAGTCATTAAAGATTTTCTGAGAATTATGCCTAGGAGAACCCGTGTACGGCAATGAAGTGCATGCTCTGTGCCTTTCATAGAGTGGTGCTTTAAGCTGACATGGAGCCGGCTCAGTGGTGGTACTCAGAGGTAGGTAGTGGGTCGTGTGTCTGGAGAGTCTAAAGGGAGGTCATTTTGTTCAATTTTACAACTTTGCCCAATGGGTTTATAGAATGTGGGGAGCACCTACTAATGGAAAGTAAAAGTAGTTACGTTTTCTAAGCACCTGTGATGGGATCATTGTGTTGGCACATGGAAGGGGATGTTTGAAGTTGTTTTCCGTGTGTGGTAATTTAAATCTGGCTGCTGTGGCATTGTTGATTCTGAATGTATCAGTGCACACTGCATTATTGAAAATGAAATACAGCACAAGTTTAGGCGTTCTGAACAGCTGTATATGTTTTCTCCACATTAATTTATATCAAGCCCTCTTGCTACCAGTCGATAGTCTGTGCAAAGTAACTTTTTAGAAATTGAGCCACCCTAAAGTAGTCGGAAGCTCAAGATGCCCAGCATCCATCAACTAAATAATACTGAAAGTCAGCTTAGACAAGCAATGATGGAACAATTTCTGCTTAAACAAACAGTGATTGAACCATTTCTGCTTAGGTCTGGTGTTAGCCAATACAGTTTGAGATTAATAGAAATACTAATTTCTACACATACATACAGTTTGGGGGCTTTCATATTGACTTTCCCTACCACTTGTTTGTGGTAGCTTCATTCTGATTTTGATTCCACCCACTACAGCGTGGGGCATAATCATCCCACTTCACCCACTGGCCTGCCTAACTGTGAGTAATAGCACTTTGCTCTTGCACTATGTGCACATTCACATACAAAGTAGTCATCTTCAGTGCTAGGGACGACTGGCACAATGTGTACTTTTTCTTAATATTTTTTTTCTTATACTATTTTCAGGATGACTTTAAAGTGCTGCTGACTATTCTCGAGGACTATTCTTACAAATTCTATAGAATTAGAGATATTGAGTTTTGGCTTTACCCAGAGGAGCATTGCCCTCTAACCTAATGGTATTGGCAGTCTAGTGCATCATTCCACCCTTTAGGAATGGCTTCCACTGAAATCCATGAGGCACCTTCGTGTGTTAAACAATTTTTGTGCTTGCAACCAAGACAGACAGCATTTGTGAATGTCTGTGTTTGCCTGCATTGACAGCTTCAATTGACTTTGCCAATGCATCTTGCACCTAAATTTAGTTTTTTTTCTGTTTTGGACGAGCAATGTATGTTTTGTTGAATTCCGTGTCTTAGCTGCCTTTTCCTCACATTGTAGGAAAGATATGGTCAAAGGCACTTGAAGGATATTTAGTGGACTTGTGCTTATTGAAATGTCATGGGCACATAGTGCCTAAAATTAAAGTTTAATTGCAATTCATAATCACAAATAAACACCCCATCACAACTGCATGCAATGCACACTGCAACAAGAAAACTCGGAGCACTGCTCTTGAGAATTTTGACCTCTCCAGTGGGTGAAATCCGATAATGTTCTCCTTAATTCTCTTCCCCTGCATTATAATTCCCTGCCTTCTTCTATGTGTACCATTCTTGGCTAAACAGTGACCACCAGGTCTACAGAATAAACGAATTAGGAGGGACTACAAGCCAGAAGGACAGAAGTAAAGAAAACAACGAGTGTGCGAGGTGAAGTGGAGGGAGGCAAGAGATTGAAATGGAGATGAGGTGACGAGATAAGTGCAGTCGGGAGAGACATAAGTGAAATAGAGAATGGGGAGACAGCCAAAGATGAAGAAGGAGACAGAAAAATAGAGTTGGAGAAATGTATAAGGTTCTAGAGCGAGGCAGAGAGCCAGAGATAGGGTAAAGGAAATGTAGAGCGGTAGAGTACTCATGGAGGTGAGGGAGACAACACAGAATGAGAGTGACTTAGTGACGGATAGAGGTATACAGATAGACGTGAAGTAGTGAGAGCAGTTTAGAGAGATTTTTGTTCAGGACAGTGGTGAGGTAGAGAGAGAAGCAAACTGAGTTTGGGACTTCTTAACACGTAGGTCGATTGAGGAACATGTTGCTAATTTCTCAATTACCTTAAACAAGTGTGTTGTGGGAAGTCTGGTGGACATTACTGAGGCCAGCTGGCCCATCTGAAAAACCAAACATGCTATTGTGTGGGACGAGCACATGAAAAATATAGCTGCTACCGAAGGAAGAGAAAAGCTTAGATAGATGAGGTGGTGATGAGGAAGAAGACATTGTTAAGAAAAGCAATCATGTTATTGTCGCTCGTAGTGTGCAGGCGTCACCTGCTTCAACATTCTGCATGGCGCAAGGTAAAGAGGGATTCAATCACCCCAAAGTGCGTAAGAAGCCTATCTGCTCCCAGTAGGTTATTTGGGGTCATGGCCGGATTCGCCGTAGCGGGCACTGGGTATTTCCCGGGTGGGCTGCCAGGGTTGGAGATGGTTTTGGGCCCCCAGGGGGCCATTTTGTTACAGGGCCGTTTTTGTAGCATAGCTGCAATATCGGCCCTGTAACAAAATCTGCAGAAACCGGCCCTGGCAATTAGCTTGGCCGCACCCCCAACTCCCTGGTGGGCCAGCCGAGCACATTGCCGGCCCGGTTTTATTTCCCAGTCCGGCCTTGCTTGGGGTGGGATCCGTACAAAGAAAGCAACAGACACAACTTCCACCTATCAAGTCTGTGTTCAGCAATGAGTTGCTGTACCATTGAACCCATGAGCTAGTCCAGATATACAACTAGTAGCTGGCTAAAATGTTAGTGATTTACTTCTGCCCTTTTTCTTTTGTAGAAGTAAAGAACGTTCCAAGTTAGGCCAATTTTTCAGCTCTGTACACCTCACAACAGATATGTTGACCAGTTGTCAGACTTCATACTACATGTGCATCACTACACACTAGGGGGGTCATTAGGATGGCGGGCGGACTTTGTCCGCCCGCCATCCTGTCGGTATTCGGGACCGCCCGCCATAAGGGCAGGGGTCCCGTGGGGGGTATTAGGATGTGCCCGCCACAGTGGCGGGCACATCCTGCATTTTTAGCATTGTGGCGGGCGGTGCTCTCTGCACCGCCCGCCACAATGCTAAAAATGCATTTCAGCATTTGCATTTACAAAGCGACAGGCACCGCGCGGTGCCTGCCGCTTTGTAAATGCAAATAAATGTAAATAAATGTAAATGCAAATAAAGGGGGGTACCACAGGTACCCCCCATGTGCACCCCCACCTATACTTCACTCTGGAGGCCCGCAGGGGCCCCCCAGAGTGAAGACCGCATGCCTTTACGGGGCGGCATCGCCGCCGCGGAAAGGCACCTGAAAACAACCATCATAATATGGCTGGCGGTGTCTGATAGACACCACCACCATATTATTCCTTTTCCGCCCCGGCCACAAAGCGACCGGGGCGGAAAAGCAGCGGACGGTCTTTCCGTCCGCCGAGGTCCCCCCCGCCATACTAATATGGCGGGGGGGAAAACGAGTGTGGATGTCGGGGGGGGCAATCCACCCGACATCCTAATGGGCCCCTAGGTCTTCTTTGAGGGAGTTAAGCAAATGTTAGCCTTTGAGTGCAACATTACTGATTCTTTTCAAGGCATTCATCAGCATGCAACAGTTGCAGTATTCTCCATTGAAGGAGCATACACAGCTGTGAACATCCTTGAAGAAATCAGTATGAATGTTTATAAATGGCTTCAAGCCAGAGGCATCAGCACTGGATTCATTGCCACTGACAATGGCAGTAATATTGTCAGGGCCATTGCCGAAGGAGGATACTTCAGAGGCCTATGTTTATCTCACTGTATCAACCTAATTGTGCATGACTTCCTAAAAAGTAAGTAATTGCCAAAAACCTACTGGCCACCTGTTACAAGTTTTGCACTTCCTTCCAAGCCTCGGAGCATCTGAGGATCAGTCAGCGTGCTAAGAGTGTCCCTGCAAACGCCCTCATACTGGAAGCCCCTACCTGTCGGGACTCCACATTCTTCATGCTGCAATGCCTGTTTGATCAGCACAGGTCTATCTAAGATCATATATTCCAAAGGAGTGGAAAAGCTACTGTCAAAGCCATGGCGATGGGTGTTGACAAATGGGGTGAGCAGGATGTCTGATCCAAATGCTAGTGCCTTTTGAGCTTTTGACACAGTAAGTGAGCAAGGAGGATTGTACCATGAGCCAAACTATTCAATTGTTGCACATGCTGCAGGACCATTTACTAAAGAGAATCAATTGAATAAAGAAGCAGCTGCTTTTTTTTCAACAGCTTAATCTTTCATGTGACACCAAATCAAAAGCATGAAACACAGATGGTGTCCTCCTGAGAGTATATCTGTGCTACTGTGTACAACAAGCATTTTCAATGCAATAGATCTCAATTAGTGAAAGTTTGAGCTATTGCCCTTGCAAATGCTGTTTGTTAGATTTTTTTGTTGTTAAACAATATCACAGCAGTAGCATAAGGGGGGGCTTGGCTAGCAGCCAATGAGGAAGGTCGCAGCCTAACGAGGCTCCCGACCCTCCGCCCCGCCATCCTCAATTAATCCTTCCCAAACCCGGGATCCCCGCGCAAATCGGGTGGATCCCGGGTGCTACACCCGGACCTGCTCCGGTGAGAAGCTCGAGTTGGTGAAGCTACTGCGGCGGCCGCCGCGCGCCGTGGAGAGCCCGGGCCACTGACAATCAAGATGGCGGCTCCCAATTAGCTGAGCGCTGTGAGAGCCCGGAGGCTCCTTCCCCGGCGCCTGACTGCACCGAGTGCGGCCGGCGGGCCCCTGCTGCACGGACAGGCACCGTCCGGGGAGTTGCCGACCCCCGCCTGCGGCGTGACCAGAGGAACAGGGCTGCCTGCAGTGAGACCCGGCGAGACCCCGCCCCCACCCGAAGAACCTAAATCCACATACCGGCTTTGGGGCCTGCGGTCCCGGCGGGGACGGCCCACCGGATACGGAGGGGGACTCTGAGGAGGCCGTAGCGACGGGTGGCGGCCGGGCTGCGACAAGGTGAGGACGGCGGAGCTCCGCCACTGCAGGGAGCGGAGATCGGGGCCCCGGCTCGGGGGCCTGCCCTGCTGATACCTGCGGCCCCATCCCAATTGCTGGCCGCTTCCTTGGGCAGCATTGACGAGGTCTGGGCTACGGGGAGGGGCCGACCGGCGCTCTGCTGGTCTACCGTGCCTGTCGCGGCGCCCTGAGTGGCGGCCACCCTGCGAGGGTCCTGCCCCATCGAACGCCTGACGCCGTGCTCCCCTGCATGATCCGAGGGGCGGCTGGGACCTTGACTGCCACCCTGAGAGGTGATTTTCTCCTGCTCCTGACCCTGGCTGGGAGGCGTAGTTCTCTGCGAGTTCTACCGGACACTAGGAGCTCATTGACTGCCACCACGTGCAACTGGGCCTGGGCTGCGCCTGAGGTGGAAACCAAGATACTGCATTGTTCGGGGACATACGGCGACCTTCACGGGAGTGCCCGAGGGCCCAGCTAGCCGGCTGCCCCGCTTGGTACGAGCACCCCAGGAAGAGTGAGACCGTCTTGTTGGTGCGCCACTACTGTCTACCGGGGCCCAGATTTGCGCGAGGAGCCCGGCTACTCCCACTGCAGCGGTCCGGGAATTACGGTCGGGGCCCGGGGGGAAGTCTCTCATGACCCCTGGCTGATACACGGAGGTCAATCCAGAGTGGGAGAAGTTTACCTCCGCTGCGTATCCCTGGGACTCAGTTCGACGCGGAGGGCGAGTCATGGGTAAGCCCAGAGGCCCCAAAGGGGACGGGAGTCCTGCCTCAGAGACGCCCGAGGATCCCACGCAACCTGCAACGGACCTACAACAAATGCAGGACAGGATCCTGGAGGCTATTGCTGCTACGAAAGATGCCTTGCACCATGACATTGCGCAGGTGTCAGCTGGGCTAGGGCTCCTGCGCGCTGACCACGCGAAACTAACAGACAGAGTCAAGGAAGCGGAGGCCACCCTAAAGGACTTGGTACCGGCGCAGAAGTCGATGGATGGGAAGCTCACGGAAGCGCTGGATCGGATCCATACCCTGGAGAGGAGAGCCGAAGACGCGGAAAATCGCAGTCGGCGGAACAACGTGCGCCTCGTGGGCCTTCCTGAAAAAAAAGAGGGAACGGACATGGTAAGCTACTTGCACGAATGGCTGCAGTCAGTGGTGGCCCCGGAGGGCCTGTCCCCCTTCTTCACTCTGGAGCGAGCGCACCGAGTGCCGTCGAGACCCCCGAAGCCGGGCCTCCCGCCTCGCCCAGTGGTCATAAAACTGTTGCACTACAAGGACAGGGACTGGCTGTTGCAGCGAGCCAGGGAAGCGGGTCCATTCCAGGTCGACAACAGTAAAGTGACACTGTTCCCGGACTACACGTTCGAAACCCAGAAACTGCGCGCCTCCTTCCTCTCTATCAAAAAAGAGCTCAGGGCGGAAGGCATACAATACTCGCTGCTGTTCCCGGCCAGACTCCGAGTGGTAGTGGATGAGAACACCCTGTTCTTCCCGACGTCGGCAGAGGCGTGGGCCTGGTGGGACACCTACAAAGCTGGCACGGATGGGGCTCAATTTCGAGCCGAGGAGGAGCGCCAGGAACACTCACTTAGGCGATCGAGACGACACCGAGGACATGGGCGGGGCCCCAAAAGGCCGACGAACTTTCAAACAGCGGATGAACGTAGAGCAGCACTGCAGGCGGTGAAAGAGGTATCGGGGTCAGCGCTAACCCACTCGGAAAAAGGCTCGGGCTCGGAGGACGAGGGTACGGGCTCGGACACTGAACTGTCGGAGCTGGGGGGAGCCAGAGGCCCGAAGGTCACACCACAGACATCGGGAGAAATCATCGAGAGCTGAACCCTCGACAAGGTACCTGGTTGAGTTGCGGGGGCTTGCTGCAATTTCTGGGAACTTCGGAGCAGTCTGCTTTAAGACTGGAATGATATGGGACTTGTTGTGTATGGTAGGGCGGGGGGTTAGGAGACAGCACCCAGAGGGTCCGGAAGCTAGCGTACGCACCCCGAGGCCCATAAGGCCAACGTAGCACTGACTACGTGTTAGAGGATTAGAGAGCACGTTGCTCTACTGTTTGGATGGGTGCGACTCTTTTGAAGTTAAGTCCTGTTCTGAGGGAGGGAGGGCCTGGAGAGGTTGGGGAACCTCTGGGAGCAGCTTGGGGAGGGGGGGTCAGGGGACGGTTGGGTACGGGGGGGGGTCGGGGTCAAGTCTGGGGCCAGGATGCAAACTATCAAAGATTCATTTTACCTCCGATGGGACAATGGCTAATGTTGGTCCGTTGAAATGTGTGTCATGGAATGTGCGGGGCTTAAATACAATGGCGAGGAGACACAAAATTCATTCGTACCTGGTCCGTAGAGAGGTACATATTGCATTCCTACAGGAGACCCATTTAACCAAAAAAGAGGGTATTGCGCTCCAGCGTAGGTGGAGGGGCCGCCTATTCTGCACTGCGTACTCTGCATTTGCTAGGGGAGTGCTAATTTGGGTTAGAGCAGGACTCCCCCTTCAGGTGACTAGGCACACAGAGGACCCGGACGGGAGGTATGTGGCAGTCGAGGGCCTACTTAGAGGCCGACACATAGTACTCTGTAGCATTTACGCACCGAATGTGGATCAAGCAACATACTTTGCAGGTCTCTCCAGGGGGCTTGCCAGCTACTTCACAGGTCCAGTGTTGATGGGAGGGGACTTCAACTCCATAGAGGATGTTACCTTAGACAGGTCGCACCCACCACTCCGCACCTCCCCTGTACACCAGTTGGCGAAATGCAGATCTGAATGGCAGGGTACATGGGACCTGACCGACTGCTGGCGCGCACAGCACCCCACTGAGAGGGATTACTCATTCTACTCTAGTTTGCACGACTTACATATACGCCTAGATTCCTTCCTATGCTCCCCTGCAGTACTTACTGCGGTGGCCCGGACCGAATACTTAGCACGTATGTTGTCTGACCACAATCCGCTCCTCCTGACGCTGGACTGGATGACTGAACCTCCTAAAATCCTGACATGGCGACTGCGGCCGGACACGCTGGATGACCCGCCCTTCCGTGCCGAGCTGGGAGAGCGGATCACCCAGTATTTTGTGGAGAACGAGGGCACCGCCTCGTCCAGAGCTGCAGAGTGGGAGGCGTTTAACATAGTGGTGAGAGGACACAGCATTGGGAAATACGCGGGAGTACGCAAAACGTTGATAGAAGACCTGGAAAAGGCCGAGCGCACGCTTCGTGAAGTGGAACTGGACCGACCTAATCGCCCTGAACTGCAGGAGAAAGTAAGTGGGGCGCGGGAAGCAGTAGCAGTGGAGGTGGAGCACCTTCGTAGCTTCGATTATAAGACATACTTAACGAAGACTCTAGCTGAAGGAGATAGAACGGGAACACTCTTGGCCTGGCTAGCAAACCCCAATAGGAATAGTCAACCGATCTTGGCCTTACAGGGAAGTGGGGGTCACACCCATACTGCACAATCTGCAATACTAGACTATTTCAGATCATACTATGAGAGATTGTATAGAACGGAGCTGAGTGACCACACTGAGGCGCTGGACGCTTTTCTGAGCGACCTGCAGCTACCGCACCTGGAGCAAGAACAAGCTGACGCTCTGGGAAGCCCAATTGACTTGGCCGAAATAAGGGGAGCAGTGAAGCGTATGGCGCGTAATAAAACACCGGGGATGGATGGGTTGCCCATTGAGTTCTACCGTAGATACTTAGATCAACTAGCCCCGAGACTCCAAATGATCTATAACGAGGCCAAAGAGGTAGGCAGACTCCCCCGATCGATGAGCGAGGCCATAATGATCCCTTTATTGAAACCGCGTAGAGAGAGTACAGACCCTGCATCCTACAGGCCATTATCTATGCTAACGACCGACTACAAAATACTGAGTACGGTGCTGGCCACCAGGCTGCTAACCCATATGCAGGATTTGGTCCATAAAGACCAATCAGGTTTTATTCCCACAAGAAACACTACACACAACATTCGTAGGTTACTCAGGCTAGTGGACGCTCCGCCCCCTGAGGAGAGATCCCCCCTAGTGTTGGCGGTCGACATAGAGAAGGCCTTTGACAGCCTGGAATGGAACTACCTATATAAAGTGATGCAAGGCTTTGGCCTAGGAGAGGGGTACATACGGTGGACGAAAGTGCTCTACTCCTCAGCGAGAGCAAGGGTAAGGGTCGGATCATTGGTGTCGGACCCATACGAGGTGACTCGAGGAACCAGACAAGGGTGTGCACTTTCCCCCCTGCTATTTGCGCTTGCGGTGGAGCCTCTTGCGGCTAAGGATAGAAAGGGGGAATACTACACCGGGCTGGTCCACGGAGGAGAACTCCATTACATCTCCTTATATGCGGATGACCTCCTCCTCTTTTTGGACAATGCAAAAGAGGCTGTGGAGGGTGCCGAGAGGCTCCTGGAGCGCTTTGGCACTATATCGGGGCTGCGGGTAAACTGGTCAAAAACCTGTCTCTTCCCGCTACGGAGGGGGGAGGTAAGCCTTTCACTCCGCCAGAACCTTCGCTGGGAACCCCATTGCCTGAGCTACCTCGGGGTACACATCTACCATGGCCCGGCGGATCTCCTAGACGGTAACATAGGCCGCTGCATCCGTTCCTTGAGGAGTTGTATGTCCTTCTGGGCCACTCTGCCCCTTTCGACGGCAGGCCGAGTTGCACTTCTGAAAATGGTGGCTGTGCCGCGACTACTATATTTCTTCCGAACCCTCCCCGTGTGGATACCCAGAGCAACCTTCAAACAATTGAAATCAATGCTGGTGTCCTTTTTATGGGGAACGGGCAGACGCAGAGTAGCACTGACAACGCTAACCCGCCCAAAAGACGAGGGGGGCCTGGCAGTCCCGGACTTTGAGCTCTACTACTTAGCAGCGCAGTTGCAATTCTTCACGCAGGAAGTAGCGAGAGTGTATCGAGGCCCGGAGCAGGGTAGGGAGTTCGGCACGCCCCGCCATGTTCTAGCATATATTACTCTGCAACAAAATTACGTTACCAATTGGATCGCCGTAGTTCGGATGACAAGGCGCAGGAAGCAGCAATGATATGGGAAATACTAGTACAGGCACTAAGGGATAGCGCAATAGAAGAGGAAGGGGGGGAGGAGACCCAAGTCGCGACAACCCGAACAGTGATGGTCATGCCCACAGCGCTTCCACAGGACGCACACACGCAGTAAAATGCAATAGCTCCGAGATCCCACGATTTAAGCACACATGATTGCACCGAGCACAGACGCAGACACCGGGAGGGGAGGGAAGGGAGGGGGGTTCACTGTTAAGGGTTCCCACAGTAGACCAAGTACGTCTTTATTGGACCAACAGTGCGACACAACACATTACACGATTAAAAGCAGAGGGTGGAGATCCTTTCATATTGACAGTGAAGACGGGCTCGGCCCGTAGAGTGTATTAAATAGCGAATTGACGCCGCCCTGCCTCCGGGATGGGGGCTAAATGGATGTGTCCAACACAACTGAGAAGCATTCGAAATACTGTAACTCTGTACTGTATGATATTCAATGTGGCACTGTGTGTTCTGTGTAACCCTGCAATAAAAATTGTTTAAAAAAAAAAAAAATCACATCAGTAGCATAAGTAATAAAAGAAAAACAAATGGAAAGATATGCTAAGCTGTAGTCTTTCTTTTTATACTTGCTTTGAGGATGTAGTACTTTATGTGGCTAATATAGGTCTCTGTACAAGTCCACGGGACGATACAAAAGGGGATGATGGACGGAGCGTTTGTATAAATCAAACTCTCACCCCCAGTCAACTGATCTGGGTTTAATCCATCACCATTCTTTAGTTCACTCAGCCACCCCAGTTCAGACATGGCTACATGCAAATCAGTCTGACCCTGTGCCTTATGGGAACAGTCCAGCCCGAACTGCCAAGCCATGTCTTCCCTGGACCGGAAACAAGTATCCTGGGACCGGTTTCGGATTCATAATCCTCATCAGCCAGGCTATCTTGAATCCAGTGGCCAAGTGAACAAGGGACTCACGTCTGAGCATACCCTGCCACACTTAGGGCGAACAAAGCGATACAAAAGGGGATGATGGACGGAGCGTTTGTATAAATCAAGCTCTCACCCCCAGTCAACTGATCTGGGTTTAATCCATCACCATTCTTTAGTTCACTCAGCCACCCCAGTTCAGACATGGCTATATGCAAATCAGTCTGACCCTGTGCCTTATGGGAACAGTCCAGCCCGAACTGCCAAGCCATGTCTTCCCTGGACCGGAAACAAGTATCCTGGGACCGGTTTCAGATTCATAATCCTCATCAGCCAGGCTATCTTGAATCCAGTGGCCAAGTGAACAAGGGACTCACGTCTGAGCATACCCTGCCACACTTAGGGCGAACAAAGCAATACAAAAGGGGATGATGGACGGAGCGTTTGTATAAATCAAACTCTCACCCCCAGTCAACTGATCTGGGTTTAATCCATCACCATTCTTTAGTTCACTCAGCCACCCCAGTTCAGACATGGCTATATGCAAATCAGTCTGACCCTGTGCCTTATGGGAACAGTCCAGCCCGAACTGCCAAGCCATGTCTTCCCTGGACCGGAAACAAGTATCCTGGGACCGGTTTCGGATTCATAATCCTCATCAGCCAGGCTATCTTGAATCCAGTGGCCAAGTGAACAAGGGACTCACGTCTGAGAATACCCTGCCACACTTAGGGCGAACAAAGCGATACAAAAGGGGATGATGGACGGAGCGTTTGTATAAATCAAACTCTCACCCCCAGTCAACTGATCTGGGTTTAATCCATCACCATTCTTTAGTTCACTCAGCCACCCCAGTTCAGACATGGCTATATGCAAATCAGTCTGACCCTGTGCCTTATGGGAACAGTCCAGCCCGAACTGCCAAGCCATGTCTTCCCTGGACCGGAAACAAGTATCCTGGGACCGGTTTCGGATTCATAATCCTCATCAGCCAGGCTATCTTGAATCCAGTGGCCAAGTGAACAAGGGACTCACGTCTGAGCATACCCTGCCACACTTAGGGCGAACAAAGCGATACAAAAGGGGATGATGGACGGAGCGTTTGTATAAATCAAACTCTCACCCCCAGTCAACTGATCTGGGTTTAATCCATCACCATTCTTTAGTTCACTCAGCCACCCCAGTTCAGACATGGCTATATGCAAATCAGTCTGACCCTGTGCCTTATGGGAACAGTCCAGCCCGAACTGCCAAGCCATGTCTTCCCTGGACCGGAAACAAGTATCCTGGGACCGGTTTCGGATTCATAATCCTCATCAGCCAGGCTATCTTGAATCCAGTGGCCAAGTGAACAAGGGACTCACGTCTGAGCATACCCTGCCACACTTAGGGCGAACAAAGCGATACAAAAGGGGATGATGGACGGAGCGTTTGTATAAATCAAACTCTCACCCCCAGTCAACTGATCTGGGTTTAATCCATCACCATTCTTTAGTTCACTCAGCCACCCCAGTTCAGACATGGCTATATGCAAATCAGTCTGACCCTGTGCCACGGGACACCTAGTAATATCCTGTGGTACTGCACCTTGCACCACTTGCTTGGGGTATTTTCTTTTATTACTTATGTTACTGCTGGGATATTTTGACTAACAAAAAAAATCTAACAAATATTATTTGCAACGCCAATAGCTTAAACTTTCAGTAATGCCAGACCCATTGCATTGCAAATGCTTGTTGTCTTGGCAATCTGCCACTTGCAGTCTGCCTTTCCTATGATTAATCCATGACTTTGAGCACCAGAATTCTTATAAATAAACACGACAGGACCAGCTATAAATAGGCGTCACCCCCATTGCCTTTGTTAATCGATGTTCATTTGCCAGGCCAATAACTGTTAACTGTCACGGTGCTGCCTGTCAACTAAGTCTGAAGAAAGTAGGCAGGCTGGTTTACTCCTCCACAGCAGCTTGCCCCCTGCCACCAGGTCTGTGCGTGAAGTCACTACCAAGCTACAAATTCACCCCGATGCATATGTGTTGAAGAACGTCACAAGGCTCTCTGTGCAGCCGCCATAGCACGTGGAAAACAAATAAGTGAATTATAAAAAATAAAACAAATTAAATCTAAATTGTATATATACTTTTTTTAAGGCAGTCTGCTACACTAAGCACGGCAAACAATTCAAAGCTCTACTAGAAAACTGCTCCGTGAATAAAAGCATGGCATGATGGCAAGTGGTATGCTCTGCATCTCAATTTCTAATCTAGCACAATTAATTGCCTTTGAAAACGTTTGGCGAGTCTCACGAACCAAAACTACACAAACATTTGCAATACAATAGGTATTGCTTAACTATTGAAAAGCGTGTGCTGTGCTGCAGCATAAAGTGCATCAGGGGAAGTGGGGAACCCAAAACACCCTTGGAGGCTTGGGCACATCAAGTATTAGCAGGTACAGGTGCCTACAAAGGATTTGTTAAGCCACATATTTACAGTGATTTCGGAATTCAATGTTAATGAGCTCTATCCAGTAGCTTACAATTAAATTTCTTTAGATGCAATTTCAATTATTTCCATATAGGCAAATTTTCCAAAGATTTTTTTCAACACGGGTATATGTAGCCAAAAAATAAATTTCTATTGGCAAAATATTTTTTATCAGGGTAAAAAAGATAAGAAATATTCCATAAAAAACACTATGCAACCAGAGATTACAATATTTCAATATTACAAATATCTCTTTGTTGCAGTTGTGAACACTTTTTCAGTACATTTATAGGAAAATGTAACCGACTAAACAGACACCATGTCCTTGAATCCAGTGAAACAGAAAATAGGTGTGGTTGTCGATGTTTCGGTCTAATGTAGTTTAAATCCACTAGACCATCTTCAGGACATTTGATATACAGAT
Source organism: Lissotriton helveticus (assembly GCF_964261635.1). Taxonomy (NCBI): domain Eukaryota; kingdom Metazoa; phylum Chordata; class Amphibia; order Caudata; family Salamandridae; genus Lissotriton; species Lissotriton helveticus. Next base: position 177,624,216 of record NC_136063.1, on the reverse strand, counting down.
AACTGACCCATAAGTGAATGAAATTTAAACTTGGTTCTTTATTCCACAGTCCAAGAACAAGGTAGCTCAATACCCTCCCACTTGTACCAGCAGTAATTGCGGACCGTTAAGGAGTAGCAACCTTAAATATGGATATTTGTCAGCCCTCTTGTCCGAAATATGAATCAATCTGTATTTCAACGCAGCTCAATTGATATGATGTCCCTCTGACTCGACTGAAGAAGCCGACTGATTCCCCAAATTCCAGCCCCATCATCAGCTATTTCAGCAGTAGTCAAGGTGGAAAAAGACCGAGGGAGCAAGGCCCTCCCTTCGCAGTATCACTGCTGTGCAAAAACAAATAAATAAAATGATAACAACACGCTGTTGTTATCATTTTATTTTTCCCTGCTGAGGCATTTTTGTGGGGCGGGGCAAAGCTGCTGATAGAGCAGGGGGAGGAGTGGTGAGCACTTATTTATTTATTCATTTATTTATTAACAGTTTTCTATAGCGCGGACATGACCCATGGCTATCAGAGCGCTTAACATCATATGGTTAGGATAGATATACAGTGTACATAGAGCATTAAGACGTGTAGATTAAATAGTGTCGTTACAGACCTGGCAAATAAAGCCTAATATCGGGGTAAGCAGCGATGTGTCGGAATTGATTAACACCAGAGTTAACAAAGTTCTGAGGTAGTATTCCTCGCTGTTCACTCAATTCCTATAATGGTATAAGATCATAAAATCCATGACAAGTCTTCGGTTGCGTTTAACTTGTTTCTGGGAGGAACTTGAGCGCTTATGACGGTTTGGCCGGCCCTCTCGGGCCGGACAAACAGTCATGAGCATTGTGCATGTTCCCCACCAGGCTGTAATAGACAGCCTGGTTAGGAGCATGCACAGAGTCCCACTACCTGTCTGAGCAGCAAACCACGGTGCTCAGACCAATCACAACGCTGCATTGCAGTGTTGTGATTGAGTTAGGGAAAGCCTGTGTGTTTCCTGCTTCCGTTCCGGACTCATCGGAAGGGAAGTGGAGGAGAGACCTAGCTGGCCAAAGAGGTAAATGCTTTTATCTTTTCTACTGCCCACCGACCCGCCCCCTTCCTGTCTCACCCCCTCCCCTCCCACCACCCCAACCCATGCCAGCCACCACTTTACAATTTGTAAAACAGTTCTGCAAATTGTGCAAACAAAAGAAAGAGCGTCTTTACTTCGCAGCAGAGGTGTATTCTGGGATGCATGCATTACCTTACTAACCAAGGACCCTGTCGAGCAGAGGCATACACCCCGGTTGCTCATATTACTGGTGCATTCTGGAAACATGCAATGTATTCCATGAATCAGTACTCCCTGCTGTTTTCAAGACTGGGTCACTTGTTATGTGCAAGAGTTAGTACATCCTGTAGGGCACCCTCTGGGATGAACACAACAGTTTATGATGGTATTGGTCCTTTCAGAAGGGCATCTGAGGCCCTTGGATTTTTGTTTGGTACTGGTTAAACTCCCTGCATGCACCCCTTCAAGATGTCACCTACGCCCATGGGAGGGCTCCTTAAGCTCAGGTCCTGCCACTCTCAAGATTGTCATGGTAAAAGCTGACCATCGTCTTCAAGGATCTCAGCACTTCTTCTGATTAATGACCCTTGTAGCCGCCTCAGCGGCTGAGGCATCTACAAGGGCCGTTAATCAAAAGAAGTAGTGTAGTTGTTAAAGAAATGAAGAATGCCATTAAGAGAAGAGATCTTTAAGAACAGGAACATCTATCAAAAAGAAAAGCAATGAAGTAAAACACCAGCACCATAGTAATGAAATTACCCCACAAAGGAAATAATAAAAAACAATATCAATGATATTGAGGTACCTTATGATTAGACTCAAATTAGTCAAATTGCTTGAAGTTATGTTCTATGGCAATCTATTAAGGGTGTTAAATATAAATATTTATATGACTCAATAATCATGGTGATATATGGCATACATATTGGATCGTTATGAAACTTTAAAAAAAAGTATGATAATAGTAATAAACAAATTTAAACAAAAAAATGACTTGATAAGCGTGTGTCACGTATGAAAATTAAACTTCACTAACACATATAGTCTGGCAAGTGGGACTATCTATACTAGTAAAAGTTGACAAACTTGTTTAGGAAACCTTGGCTAAGAATATTGTGTGCAAAGCACTCCTCCAATTCACTTTTTGCTTATCTACACTTCGCACAAATATGCCAAGATTCATGAAATGGAAGGGCTAACAAGGCATAACTACCACAATTAATAATAGGAAAATAAAACGTATGCATGCAGCGCAAGATAATTTCAGGAAAGCCGCAAAACTTTTATTTGAATCACGTAGGGGGGACAATGAAATAGAGAAATGGATAAATTATACAAATGCCTTGGCAACATCTATTTCCGCCCCAAATAAATCAAAATCGCAGCAGGGCTATGGAGGCCACTCTAATATCACCATGCCACAAAACAGTAGGATAAAATCCATCAAAAATAGTATTAATTATTTTTTGTGGCAGGTGCGCCAGTCTCCAACCAACATCTTAAAACTTGCTGTATTGCGACAGCAGAAAACACAGCTGAAGCAAGCAATTTGGGAGGCCAAGAGAGATAATGAGGATACCCTATGTGCAAAACTCCATGCAGACTCCAAGAGGAAGGACTGTGCGAGTTTCTGGGAGACAATAAAAAGATTCACCCATCCAACGCATGAGGGTCTGTCTTCTAATATATCGGAGGAAGACTTGGCGACCTACCTTGGAAATCATTTTCATCAAGGAAAAATCTTATTGCCCACAGAAACTAGCATGGACACAACACAGTGGTCTACCACTTTGAAGCACCAATCCAATGAGGGAAATGCAATACCAGAGGAATGGTATGATGGACTATGAAGGAGAAGCACCGGGAGTCATACCCTCAAATGGTTATATTAAAACAATCAAAAGCTACATCAAGAAGGGAAGGCAAGAAGGGGCACCCGGTCCCAATGGAATTCCACCTCAGCCCTCTGTTTATGGAAATAAGACTGACAGGCTTGCTCCCTCCATCCTGGCGGACTTCGATAATTTTGCCAATCTTTAAATCAGGTGACAAGACAGCCTAGGAGCGGTTGTTTAGTTGCCCTTTTGGACAATGAGGCAAAATTCTTTGTGGGCACTTTGTTGGATAAACTGCAACTTTGGGCGGAAGACAACTCTATCATCCCCCTAAATCAAACTGGCTTCTCCAAATCTGTTGGGACTGTAAAAAAATATAACAACTATGGCTCTGTTAATCGATAAGGCCGAGATCACAAAAATGCCGTTATACTTGTGCTTGATCGATTACCGGGCAGCTTTTGATCATGTAAACTGTAACAGACTCTGGTCGAACCAGCCGGCTGGGGTATACCCCAGGCTTTGCTAAATCTGTTAATTAATCTGCACACTCAGACCTGGGTTCAAGTAAAGCTGGGGGACGGGTCAATTGCATCAAGGAAGAACCCAACAACGAAAGGCTTCAAGCAAGGCTGTGTACTGGCCGACATTATTTAACCTGTTTCTTGCAAATCTGATCCCGCTACTAAATGCCAGCAATTCACATTCCCCAAAAAGCGGAAACCTAGCTCTACCATGCTTACTTTACGCTGACGACTTAGTTTTGATAAGCCAAACGAAAGTGGGTCCACAGCGTCTTCTTGATTTTACTTTTGAGTACTCCAAGGCAAACAATTTAAACATTAACTTGGAGAAAAACAAAACCATGACAATTAAAAAGAACTTTAAGAAAACACCTGTCTGGTTTTGGGGCAAGACCCACATAGACTCAGCTACAGAGTATAAATACCTGGGGGTGATTATCAACAAAGGTGGGCACTTTGTACCCCAAAGGGACACAATCAAAACGAAGGGGATAACCCTAGCTGCATCAATGAGAAACCTCAACTCTATAATGAACGGCGCCTCACTTGCTCCAATGGTTGAAGTTATATGGGCACAACTCCTACCTACAATACCTTCCACGAGAGAGGCACAGAGGGAAAGGGACTCAAAGCTCCTGGATGTTGTGGTCGCAAAACTGTATAGAATAATTTTTGGTCTACTAACACCAGTCTCTCCAGCACAGATCAGGCTTGAGTCTGGTTTTTAAAAAACAGACCCTTGCAAGAAAAGGTGCAATAGTCATCTTCTGGGATAAAGTAAGGAAATCTAAACCAGGAACCCTAAATTGGCATTTGTGGTCAGAATTACAACAGAAAGGATCATCACCAGTGGGCAAAATACTTAGCAACTAGTCTGTGCACTTTAAGTCTCCCCGAACTTTGGGTAACTTCTACAAGTCATTGCCTTCTTGAAAAGCAACAAAGAGAATAGTGAAGAATCAATCCTGGATTGAAGACAAGGCAGCACTATCGAGAAGGTCGCATGGCTGGATGATCTTGAGCTCCTATTCCTCATTTGCTGCAAAAGCTCCTATTCCTCATTTGCTGCAAAAAAGTATCTAGCTTTGGGGTTTGCCAAATGTACTAAAATTAAATTTTTAAAATGCAGGTTGAGCCTGCTGCCATGCACAAAGCACTTTCCGCATTGGCTGAAAAACTAATATGATTCCATCTCCCGCCCATGTGGTATAGCGCAAGAAGATATGCTGCACCTTCTCTGCATGTGCAAAGAACTAACAGAGGAAAGGAAACTGCTTTTAAAACCACTTTTTAATCAGAGAGGTATTCACACATGAAGGCAGGCTGTGCTGGCGTGCTTTGCACCTGCGGACAGGCAGCTTAACTGCCGCTTTGTAAAAAATTTTAAACAAGTGGAGAAGAAAATGCCTAGACAGAACATCAATATAGCTGAAAAGCAAAAATCGGACGCTGCTAAATAACTGCTTATTTTACCAATGTATTGCAAAGATCAATTAGTTTGCATTGATTTTTAACTGATTTTTGGCAAACTGGTTTTAATAATTTAAAAATTGCTGATATGTAATGTGTTATTTTGTAGCAATGGTTTTAAGTAACTGTGCTAAATAACATAAACTTGAACTTGAAAACGTATCTACATTTGCAGTTTTTCCAACTGTTGGTTATATTAATCCTGGCTGTGGTCATAATGATGTTGACTAATTTTTGTACAGGAGCAGGGCCCTCCTTGTTGGTAACAAGCATTATTGTCATTTAACTGGATTTTAATTAGACTCCCGTAATTTTTCACAATAAAACAAATCTACCCAAATCTTTACAATCTAAAAAAAAAGATTGCCCACATGATGTTTGCGTTTGAGGCCCAGCTCAGTCTGGTTTGAAACCTCGTGGTTAACCCAGCCATCAGGTGGTTATGGTCTCAGATTGGCTGGTGTTAGAACACTCTGCATGTTTTGTCTGGTCTGAAATGTCGGCATTTCCCTTTGCCAGATCTTGCTGCCATTTACTTCACTTTTTGTTAAGGTACCCTACTTTTTCTTTCATCTAAAGTTGGGCAGATTGCTAATAGAAGGCAGATCACATTAGTTCGATCCAGTCCCGCTTGTAAAAACGTGTATTTGCCGATTTTGTCGTTATTTTGTAAGAAATGTTGAATCTGTTGATACTTAAAAATCAAGTTGCATGGTAATGAGAATAAGGTTTGAGACACCTGCAACAACAACATCCGATAAGGCAATACCTTGCCTCATATGCCTTTAAGCTTTCAGTAAGAATTTTGCACCAACTTCTAAAAACCTCAGTAAATTATAGATTATGATACGGGTGGGCGGAATCAGTGGGGTAGCAAGGTCAGGTGGTACCAGGTGTGGAACATTTCTTGTCACCCCCGGCTTGACAAAATGGCAAAAATGTTTAAAACACATATTTTGCCATTTTGTCACCCCCCTCAGTGATGACACCCGGGGCGGCCCGCACCCACCGCACCCCCTTCCTGCACCTCTGTACAGAATGTTTCAATCCGCTGGCAGAATCGAAGGAATTTTGGCTACTCTGCGTTACTCTAGTAACGCGAAGTTCCTACCAAATGCTGCCAGTCACCATGTGGCAGAATTTTTTTGTGTGTGCATGTGAATACGGTAAGTTGGAAAGCGCAAACAAGATTTGATGTCCCCACTGCAATTTTTGTTCTCTTGGTGGACATCTGGTGAGATTTTTCCAACACAGGGGGCCTTATTTATGAAGGCCTTCGCCCCCAGTGCGTCACTTTTTCCCATTTTAAAAGTGGCGCACCGGCGGCGCAAGGCCTTCAAAAATACGGCCCAGGGTGTTTTGAGCAGTCGTGACCATTTGCGGTCTGAAGGTTCAAAATGAACTTGAGTAGTGTGCCCTCTGGAGTGCTGTGTGGCGTCGTTCTTGCTGATTTTTCATCACGCAACCCGCACCCTGCACTATAGCAAAGCGCGAACAGCGCAGCACCCCTATTACCAATGGCAGACTAAAGTTGGAAATCAGGGAGCACAAGACACCCTAATTAAAATGGAATTTTTAAGCGATTCAATGCTCCTTTTACAAATCTGTGTCACCAGATAAAACTGTTAATAACTGACTCCAAAAGAAGTGCCTGCAAGATGAAAAGGAAACAGAGAACTATTGTCATTTTTGCCAGGTTACCTAGATCTAGAAGGAAAAAAATGTGCCTCATATTTTTCCAAATGCATTTTGAGCTGTCAACAGTACTGTCTCATAATTATGTCTGAATGCTGATGTAAGGTTCGCAGAGTTTTTTTTTTTTTACATCCTAGCCATATCATTATGGGCTGTACTGGCACAGCGCAGAGTCGAACGCATGTTTTATGCTCCTAAAAGACATAAAGTTAAGTCATCTAACCCTCATTGCTCTGGGTTAATGCATTATTTTTTATTATGTATTCTTGCAGAATGGCATTTCCTTGTAGCCAGGTACCACCGCAGCTAGAGACTTGACCAAATCTTTGATATGCCTGCTCGATTATTCGGACTGCGTAGGATCTATTATTGGAGCAGACTGACACGTCATCAGCACAGGTGAATTCTGGTTTTGCCCATCGCAGTCCTTACCATGCTATCTGCCCTTCAGCCTCCGGGATAAATGGCGCCATATACAGATCCCATCTTGGAAGAGGCGGGGCATGTTAAGTAAGAAATACAAACTTTCTGATTGCGAGAAGCCCTTCCTACCTGCTGTTCCTGTCGAGGGAGGTGAACGCTACATCTTGCCGCACACGCTTCGCGGGTGCCGCTTCGTGGCTCAAGTCACCGGAGGGAGCCTCTTTGGGAGCCGTGTGAGAGTGCACTGAGGGGCGAGTAGGCTAATTGAAGACGGCGTCGATCGCCAGCAGGGACTCCAAGTACCAGGAGTCCCTGTCTGACCACACACAGCTGGTCCCGCGTTCGGCGGCTAGCCCCGCCCGCACTCCACGGATAAAACCCCTCTCTCCTTTGCCAGCCTTGGGACAAACTTTCTGATTGCGAGAAGCCCTTCCTACCTGCTGTTCCTGTCGAGGGAGGTGTATAATGTATTCTTGCAGAATGGCATTTCCTTGTAGCCAGGTATCACCGCAGCTAGAGACTTGACCAAATCTTTGATATACCTGCTCCATTATTCGGACTGCGTAGGATCTATTATTGGAGCAGACTGACACGTCATCAGCACAGGTGAATTCTGGTTTTGCCCATCGCAGTCCTTACCATGCTATCTGCCCTTTAACCTCCGGGATAAATGGCGCCATATACAGATCTCATCTTGGAAGAGGCGGGGCATGTTAAGTAAGAAAGACAAACTTTCTGATTGCGAGAAGCCCTTCCTACCTGCTGGTCCTGTCGAGGGAGGTGAACGCTACATCTTGCCGCACACGCTTTGCGGGTGCCGCTTTGTGGCTCAAGTCACCGGAGGGAGCCTCTTTGGGAGCCGTGTGAGAGTGCACTGAGGGGCAAGTGGGCTAATTGAAGACCGCGCCGAACGCTAGCAGGGACTCCAAGTACCAGGAGTCCCTGCCTGACCACACACAGCTGGTCCCGTGTTCAGCGGCTAGCCCCGCCCGCACTCCACGGATAAAACCCCTCTCTCCTATTCCAGCCTTGGGACAAACTTTCTGATTGCGAGAAGCCCTTCCTACCTGCTGTTCCTGTCGAGGGAGGTGAACGCTACATCTTGCCGCACCCGCTTCGCTGCTGCCGCTTCGTGGCTCAAGTCACCGGAGGGAGCCTCTTTGGGAGACGTGTGAGAGTGCACTGAGGGGCGAGTGGGCTAATTGAAGACCGCGCAGAACGCCAGCAGGGACTCCAAGTACTAGGAGTCCTTGCCTGATCACACACAGCTGGTCCCGCGTTCGGCGGCTAGCCCCGCCTGCACTCCACGGATAACACCCCTCCCTCCTTTGCCAGCCTTAGGACAAACTTTCTGATTGTGAGAAGCCCTTCCTACCTGCTGTTCCTGTCGAGGGAGGTGTATAATGTATTCTTGCAGAATGGCATTTCCTTGTAGCCAGGTATCACCGCAGCTAGAGACTTGATGAAATCTTTGATATACCTGCTCCATTATTCGGACTGCGTAGGATCTATTATTGGAGCAGACTGACACGTCATCAGCACAGGTGAATTCTGGTTTTGCCCATCGCAGTCCTTACCATGCTATCTGCCCTTTAACCTCCGGGATAAATGACGCCATATACAGATCTCATCTTGGAAGAGGCGGGGCATGTTAAGTAAGAAAGACAAACTTTCTGATTGCGAGAAGCCCTTCCTACCTGCTGTTCATGTCGAGGGAGGTGAACGCTACATCTTGCCGCACACGCTTCACCGGTGCCGCTTCGTGGCTCAAGTCACCGGAGGGAGCCTCTTTGGGAGCCGTGTGAGAGTGCACTGAGGGGCGAGTGGGCTAATTGAAGACCGCGCCGAACGCCAGCAGGGACTCCAAGTACCAGGAGTCCCTGCCTAACCACACACAGCTGCTCCCGCATTCGGCGGCTATCCCCTCCCTCGGACATCCCACGTGCTAATTTATCGACTTGATCACCTGCGGCGCGGGAGCGTCCCGGGAGAAGCCCGGGACAAGGGCGGTACCGTTTGTGGCCATTAGTGGCCGGGAGAGGCTGGGCTGGGCCACCCCTCTTTGTCCTATGGTCCTGCGCCTCAGTACCTACACAGGTTGCTCCATAATCTTGTTACCTGCTATTTGTACGACTGTGAGCAGTTACTAGCTAAGGGCTGAATGTATATAGAAACACCTCCCTGAATAATTTTACTCCCTTAGGGTGCTGCATTGTGTTACATCCAGGGTAGTCTTGTTAAGTGCTAAACTTATATTCAGTACTTAGATTTGAACCTCTTGTCAAGATTGCATAGAAATGGGAAGGCGTAATACCTTGAGATCTGCCCCTGCACCCAAACAAAATGCAGCCGCTAACCCCCAGCTTCCTAGCTTGACGGCGATAGATTGCATGCTGCAAAAAACAATTGGTGTGGTGGCAAACGCCATAGAAAGCACAGAACGTCGTATGTCACTGCCTGTGGGTTTTCTCCCTCCCTTGCCCCCCTCTAATATATCAATGTTTACTACCAACTCCCAAGATTCAATCTTGGCACCTTCCTTTGCTTCTCTTCCAGGTAGAACTCTTCTTGCAAAGACTGGAGGCCCTGTTGGAGAAACCCTCTGCCCAAACCAACAGTGGAACCTCTAATATTAATACTATTCCGCTGTCTGGTGAAAGTCTAAACCTAGAAAGCTCACCAAGTCCTCCCAAAGATATTCCTCTCATTGCCCACATTGAACAGATCATGAAGTCCCTTGTACTGCCGGTACTTGAGAGGGTAAAGGCTCTATTCAAAAGACTTGATAGTTTTGAACAAGGGACTCTTGACAACTTCTTTTCGGTAAAGGCATTAATTAAGCTACATTCAAAAAATAGCTTTGCTTCTGACGAACAGAAGTTGCAAGACCCGTTGCAGACACCTATTATCGCTCCTCCAAACCAAAAAGGTCTCCCTGGGATAATGGGCAGTAGCAATCTCCCAGTATCAATCACAAAAAAGGGAAGTAAACCAAACAAACGACCAATAGCAAAAAGGGACAAGGGGTGTAGAGACAGTGAAACCTCCCAACCCCAAGGAGACAGAAACGTCCCCAGTAAGGTAGCAACTATAGAAGGTAAGGGAGGTAGCACTGTTGTATCAACACAGATCCAGAAAGACAAAAATACTCCCAGTAATGTAGCAAATGAGAGGACAAATCTGATTCATAGATCGGGTGAAACAGATAGCGAACCGCTTAGCTTTCCCCATATTGACTTGCCCCCTGAAAGTATGCCCTATGTAGTTGTTTTGGTAGGAGTTCCCCGGCTACTGCCTGGCAAAACGGAATCATACTCTGAACTAAAAAACAAAACTACATATTGGTTGAATAACAATATGTCTCTACCGAGGCAAATAGATGGAAAGGTTCTGTTCGTTAGAAGAGTTGGCTGGGTGGGTAGTAGAGCAAAGGATGTCCCTGGCGATTGTATCCTAGTTAACTTTCGGGATATACGCGCCGTAAAGTTCATTTGTAACCATCATAATGAGCCTGGCAATAGTGGAATAAGAGCATTTGGTTTGGGGCATTTCTACCTGGAACAAGTGCCTCCACTCCAATGGCAGAATCATGGATACCAATCCTGGGGAGGGTTTCCCAATGATTATTGTATCCACCCCACCTTAAACTTTGGCAATAGGCGAGAACATTATGGCCCTGATTTAGGGTATTGACACATCGATTCCTCTTTATCCCACTTAGAAGATAACCTTATAAGTGACCTTTTGACTTTAGCAGTATATCCAATTGACCAGGGAGATGCCCCGGATTTGGGCATATCCCCCCGGCTTATCCCAGCTATTGAGTCAGTCGAAACAGAACCTGGAATAACTTGGTGGAGGCACATAAGATTTGTATTTTCCAGGAGACTTGGAGCCTGAAACCCCTCCACAGAGCTGGCTATGTTACCTACTTTCTACCTGCAACACCCCCAATTACAGGGAAGGGTAGCCCTTCGGGGGGGCTTCTTATTTGGGTAAGCATTTCCCTGGGCTGCCACATTACGCAAAAGCAGTGCAACTCCCCAGACATCCTTAGAATCTTGTTGAGGGGTCCTAACAGGGGGCGAACCCTTGAGCTATTTAACATCTATGCTAGGGGCACAAAAAATGGCTCTCTGTCTCCAATAGTAACCATCCTCGAAAGTGAGCTCAGACATTGTAATGACGGCATCCAAGTCCTGGTCGCAGGAGATTTTAACTGTACATACGAGCCTCTTGCGACAGAGGATATTTTGGACCTAGGTGAGGTTGATGTAAGGAGGGGCATACCCATGCTATCCATTCAACCAATAAAAAGATGGTCCCAAAGGGCGATTCAGTTGAACGCATTGACCATGGAGTTTGGGTTAAGAGCTGTTAACAGCCGAACTATTTCGGACACCATGGGCGCTGACACATTCAATAGGGTGAACCATACGTCAAGGATTGATTACATCCTCCTTGATTTCATGCTTTGGAAGTTTGTCCAGGATATGGTTGTCCTACCCACTGTAGATAGTGACCACAACTCGCTTTCATTAACCCTTAAGAGTTTGTGGCCCAGAAAAACAAACGAAATAATACCAAACAAATTGGAGCTTGCCCCCAAAGTTTTTCCATCCAATTGCGGGAGACGCCTTAAGTGGTGTAAAGTAGCGCTGGACGAAACCAAGCTACAAGCTATAGACACAGCACTAACAACTTCGCAAAGGGAGCTGGACACTATCTTTCTAGCCCACCTAGTCCCAGGTAGGGCAACGTTTGTCTTCCAGGAAACCATCAAGACTGTAGGGAAATTATTCCTGAAGCAAGTGTGTGGGGGTAAGATCATAGGGACCCAGACACCAAAGGGTGCGCATGACTTGTTCACCCCCACATGCAGACATAAAAAGTCAGCCCTGATCAAGGCCATCAAAGGCAAGTCACAACCTTTGATACAGTGCGCTAGAAAAGAGTACAAGCAGGCAATAACAAACACAAAAAAAGAGTGGGAAGACGAGTATTGGCAAACCTTAAAAGAGGCTAGCTCTACCAAGGATGCTAGGCGCTTCTGGGATACCAGAGCTAGAAATAGACCAGATAGCGACCTCATTACATGCAATATCACCAGCCAAGCATGGTTTGACCACTTCTCAAAAGTATATACCTGTCAGCATGGGACTAGCACCTCAGCTACATCTAACTTTCATGTTTTGGAGGGTGACTCAAATGAGTCCCCCTTTACAACTAAGGAAGTGGAGTATGCTATTGGTACCATTGTGCCCCAAAAAGCAGCCGGCCCAGATGGCATCCCTGGGGACTTACTTCGTTCGGATAAGCTGAAATGGGGGAAGTTCATTCACTCTTTGCTTACCGCCATTCATAGAGGTGCTGCCATCCCTGAGTCCTGGAAAGGGGCCGAGGTTGTGCCCATTTTTAAAAAGGGGCTGAGGGATGACCCTTCCAATTATCGGCCCATAAGTTTAGAGTTTAGAGCTGGTACAGGCACAATAGAGCAAGCGTTTAGATTAATGCTAATTTACTGGAAGGTGGTGGTCATAGGCAAAGGCAGTCTTTATCTCGCGTTTATTGACCTAAAGACTGCCTTTGACCTTGTGCCTAGGGAGATTCTTTGGGGAGTACTCTCCGACATGGGGCTCCCACGTTATATTCTCTCCATGTTGGTGAGGCTCCACGAAGACAACTTTGCCCAAGTAAGATGGGGTACAGAGGGCGAGAAAACCAACAGAATCCCGATAGAGAGAGGGGTTCGCCAGGGAAGCGTCCTTGCTCCCACTCTTTTTTCATTATATGTTAATGGTGTGGTTGAGCATCTGCTAAAAGATCCCTCAGATGAACCATCCCTGGCGGGTGACCGAATTCCCACCCTCCTATTTGCGGACGACACGCTCTTGCTGTCCAAGTCCCCAATGGGCCTTCAAAATATCCTTGATAACTTCCAGATTTTTTGTTCGGAGTGGGGTTTAGTAATCAACACTGACAAAACAAAATATCTGGTGCTGAATCCCCCCAAAAAACGTGGCCGTCCACCTATGTTGAATCTTGTGCCTTTGGAAAGGGTCACTGTGTTCGATTATTTGGGCATACGTATATCGCATACCATGCAGTGGACCCCACACCTTTGTAAAATGCTGCTAACCCATAAGAGGGTAGCCGGGGCATTGCTTAAGGAGCAGCGTCCTGTTCAATAGGGCCAATAGCCCCTGTCATTGACATTTATAAAGCAAGGGGAGTTAGCTCTGCTCTTTACGGGGCAGAGCAATGGGGTACTAATAGAACTAATAGAACAGATGAACTGACAAGGTCTGAAAATAAATTCTATAGGGTCCTTATGTCACTTCCCCAGAGTACCCCAATGATACCACTAATGCTTGACTTAGGTTGTCGCCCTATTAGCGATCTGGCAAAGCTGCGGCCGTTGCTCTTATGGGCCCGGTTGTGGCGAGTACCCGAATTGGCCAAATATGCTAATGGGCTATCTGAAGTAATGTCATTGCCTGGATGGCATAAAGTAAAGTGGCTAAAAGATGTAAAAGCTTTGCTCGGAGATTTGGGCCTAAGTGAGGCATGGGTTGGTAGGTCCTCTCCTCCGAAGGCAACTCTAAAGAGTCTCTATTGGAACTGGGTTGCGTTTCAAACTAGTACTAATCAGGCTCTGGGCAGGCTTACGGACGACTTCCTGAAGTTTAAGGATCCGTCGATCCGGGAACTCTATTTGGATATTATCTGGAAGCCATTTAATAGGGCTCTCTAATTCAGGTTTAGGGTCGCGGTTCTCCCAGTGCGTGCCCTTACAGCTCGCTGGAAATCCCCGGCTCAGACAATAGTATTTTGCCCTATTTGCCCAACTAGGCCAGAAACTATAGCGCACTTTATGTTTGAATGTCCGGAGTACATGCATCCAAGAAACAGGTGGCTTAAACCACTGTGTCGGTTGTTAGGCACTAGGTTTCACAATGAGGCGTTGCGTATTTTAATGGCAGATTCACGGCCATTGTATGCCTGTGGCCTTTCTAAATTTCTATCATGGGCATAGCATCTTAGAAGCAAAAGGCTTAAATGAAATGTTTAATCAGTTTTTAACCAATTATTTAAAACGTTTTTCTTAACTTGTAAATACTGATGTAAAAATTGGTATAAATAGATTATACCTTGTTTTTATTTTCAAAATGTGTTTTTAATGTGAAGCTTTCATGATATGTTTTTATCGAAATAAAGCCTTTTTGACTTGACTTGACAAGTAAGAAAGACAGGTCCTGAAAAACTGAAAAAGTGCAGCTCTATAATTCATTAAAACGGTTACATTTTCTGATGTAAAGCTGCATTTGCAAAGAAATTCAAAAGTTGCAAATGGCAAGAATAAAAAAAGATAAAAAGTATGTATGTTTGCTTTTTTTGTACCTCGAGGGGTTAAAAATTTAATAGGCAAACAGACTCACACGTAGGCCCTGATTCCGAGTGTTTGGTGGAACTCGGGGGTATTCACTGCACATGATAAATATTGATTCCCTGGGATTTGCTATTGACCCGGTGCAGCAAATACCTCAGAATCTGAGTTTGCCTGGGGTAAACGAGGATTACACGTGGATAGAGGTGCTAATCACACGATTTTCCGTGTGTATCGATTTTTACCTTACATTTTTCCTAAATGCATTTCAACAAGCCTAAACTGCAGACCTTTATCAAGGAACAGTGCGGGATTTCAGACATTACCGGAAAAAAAATACTCCACCTGTCATCTTTAGTTAATGCACCCTCTTTTGAAACCATTCCGCTAGTAATACTGGCGGGCTGCTCGGTGCAAAGCCCTGGTTAATAAAAGAACAGGCGCGAGGATGTCCATTTGAACCGTCGGGGGTATTTCCGTGAAGTGTAAGCTTCAGGCGGTACACCTTCATTTCAAAGAGTTCCCCTGCGGGCCAGGGCGAATGACAAAAGAATCCTTCCGCGAGCGTGGAAGAAAGAGCCGAAAAAGAGAAAGCTCCAGAGCGCTGAGGTGCTGCAGCAGCGCATTAATCAATGTCTCCCAGACAATTACTGAAGACAAGAGCTTGTACAAGGCCTTCACCGGGGAAGAAATATTCCAGCCTGATTACAAGGGTCCCTAATGAGAGACACAAAGCAATAGCAAGAAAACAAAGGTCACAGCGAAGGAATCTGCCGGGGGTGCAACTTTTTCCTCGAGTGTGTCTGGCCGGAGGGCGGCACTGGAAATGTAACTTCTACAGTGACTCAATCTTGCATGCAGGGAAGATGTAAAGATTGTCCCTGAAAGAAAATAGAGCTGAGCTGGACACCGTAGGGAAAAGGAATATAAAATATGATGATGGATGTAAAGAGGGGAAATGGTCTAGTGGCTAAATTGTTGGATATTTGCTGCCGAGACCTGGTGCCTCACTGGTTAAGTGTGCATCTCCTCTGGTCAGTTGTGCACTCATTGACTAGTTTATAAATATCATTTGCACGAAGCAGAAATGGGGGAGCCACTGAAGTCTCCAGCCGGCCCCAAGCCAGATACCTGGTTATGGTGGCTTGGTGGACTAATGCGTCCACTGTAGGGGTCTGTGTATGACCTTATGGTCACAGGTTAAAATCCTGGTGGGTTCACTCAGCCTTTCATCCTTCTGAAGTCTATAAAATAAGTAGATTGAGTTGGGTAGCAATAAACATCTGTTATTTAGTGCTGATGGAGCGAGATAGAAAACAAAATTTTGTTTAAACTCGCGAAGTCACATTTCCATAACATGAATAATAATATTAATGATTTGTGATATGTCGTGCTAATACAACTTAGATTAAACTTTACACATGGGGGGACTAACATGTGTGCTCATAAACGTGCATAATTGTTGCATCTTTTTGTTCGTGCAAAATAATAAAATAATTTATTGTTTTCGTTTTTGTCATTACTAACTGCTGCAAACTTAAAAGAAGCATGTGCTTGTTTTGCTTCTCCTTGTCTGTGTGATGTCATTTCTACTATTCTAGGTGCATATAAGTCTCATGGAATAACGGAGACTGGTAAATATAAACGCTGCTTTATTTGTTTGCAATGGCTAGGTAACATTTTGATTAATCGGGTGGGTTAATTATTTAGTAAATACTGGGGTGGATACAGAATCTACATTATTTCTTACATTAATACTTTTCTTGTGTTTGTTTTATACTAGAAAGCTTAATTTGCCTACTTTTGGGCCTAGTCACTTGAGTCGCAGAAAAGAGCTGACTTGTAATTCTGCAAAAGTCACGAGACGCCCATTCTGAATTAAAGCGTTTATCAAAGCTGCATTCACAAAGCAAAAACTGATGTGCTGTCATCATTCTGTCGGACATGGCCAAGGTCGAAAGTGAACATTTTGTCAGCCTTAACTTGGCATCCGCGGAAGTTGCTTGGACGTAGTGAGAACAAATTTGAACATTTGTTGCAAACTCAGGAAGCTCCTGGTTTCACGTGGAAGAGACAATGGTCTTTATGAAACATGATCTAATGGAACTTTTGGAAAGTGGGTGACATGTCACTTGTCACTCTCAGCCAATGGGACGTCGAAGATTTCTGAAAACTTTCCTTTGCGTGGTTTAGTTAGCATAGAAAGGTATAAAAAGTCATGCCCTTAGGGATGGGCTGGCTGCTGCTTTCTGACTTTCCGATGAGGGTGATGTGCTGTCGGACTTTGCGTGGAGCACGTAAGAATCCTCAAAGAACTTTTCTTTAATTTCTATCTATTTAGCTCAGTTAGGGAATTAGGTTTTAGAAATGCTAAACTTTATATATTTACTTTAAATTTGATTCACTTACTTAAAATTGTATTTTCTCACATTTCTTTACAATCATGCTTGCTTTATTGCTAATAAAATTCATTTATAAAACTATCAACTTATATACCATAATTTAGTAAATAAAATCTTACTTTTGACAAACAAGCTGGTCTTGGTTATTCAGGAGTGTAGGTTACTATTAGCTAGATCACGTCGCCAATGGTGGTCATCTAAATGGTTAAGTTTTATTCTAATGACAATATTCTTTCCGCAGATGTATAAAATTGTATATATTTTGTAGATAATGTGTATATAGATTTAATTTGACCACCTGATTCAGTAGGCCCAAAATATGTCAGGTTTATATATGGGTCCATATTTAGTATAGAATTTTGTTTATAGGTTATGAAGTTGGGTAGCGTTGTTTATGATATATTTTCTATAGGCCGCTGGATCAATTCTCTGGTAGCAGAAATTGATGGTTGCTAAGAGTAACCAAGGTAATATGGTGGTTGCTAAGGGTTACGTTATGGTATGGAAATAGGATCGATGTTTTAACACATGTTGAGTTCGTTTTTCGTGCTATCTGTAAGCTATACCGGTATAGATTGTGTGGCGAGAAATTAGTCACGCAAGCCATCTGTTCTGTTTGTAGTGATATCGCCGAGTATCACAAGAGGTATCGCCGTGTACCATAGTGTTGTCGCCGAGCAGCACAGTTTTAGGGCTAGGTGTGAATCTTGTATAGTGAGGGTTTTCTAAGAAATTAGAGCAGCATGAGAATAGGGACAAAGCGCCTTCCATAAAACTCACTGTGATGAGAGTATTAGTTATATCCGAGCTTGAGTGAAGGGTAAATTAGCGTCGGTACATGATTATCTATAAACAGGTTAGAGTCCTGTACGGGTACATGTTTCATATCTATAAACAGGTGAGAGCCCTGTACGGATAACGTCGTTATTTTGCTAACGGTGCATGATTTCTATAAACAGGTGAGAGTCCTGTACGGATTTCATGTGTGTTTGAAATTAGGGAAATTTCAGTGTGAAAGTGCGAGTTTGAATTGTATTTTATGTTCAAGTGGAACTCTTAGAACTTTCACTTCGCGGTGGGTTCAGAGCAAAGCGAGTTCATAATTATACGTGTTAGAAGGGTGGGGTAAGGTTACTCTACTGACAATTGAATATTATCCTTAGTGTGAATAGCGCCGTCTATTCCGAAGTGTGGATACTTGAATGTATGTAAACTATCCTAAATAGTGAAACGAACAGATGTTGTCTTTATAGTCATTGTTAAGAATTAATTTACACTGAAAAGTGTTCTTAAAATGGCGCTGTGAAAAGATTTTGTGAAGGAGGGGTAAGCGCCAGTAGTGAGAAACGAGAAACCGCAGCTGCTGTGTACGTCACAGAGCCGCGCTGGGATTGGGTGACCTACGTCACAAGCTATATTCTGATTGGCTCTTGAGTCTCTGACGGCCTGTGAGCTGATTGGTCCTTCGAAAAAACTCCAAATTTATTGGTTGAGCAGAAAAGTGACGTAGCTCAACTGTCATTGGCTTGTTGGTGTGTTTCGCGCACGGATTGGTTGTTTTTCGGAATATCCCGGAAATATTTTACGAACGATTTTGTGAATTAGTTTTAACTCTTAAAAATGAGTTATCATTTTAAACATGTTGAGAAAAAGCCAACATTATTTCAGAAGTTTAAGAATTTATTTTCACCTGACAAGAAAATCGAAACGCGAGGTGGTAAACTACTTCATAAGTATAAAACACCTGCAGCGTATATGGAAGGTGAATATGGATATCATACTGTCTTATGGTTCGATAGTTGGAAACGCTATACTAAGAACGACGGTGTTTTAACTTGGCCTGATGATGGTTCATTTAATGTAAAAGTCTTAAGAAATTTACGAGAGAAAATGAATGCTCTTGTTCCGAAACCGAGACCAACTCAATTTGAAGCTTTAGTTGAGTGGGAAGACGAGATGTATCAGTTACAAAGAGAAGCTAGTGGAATTAAAAGACCTTCTAAAAATCCACCTTGGAGAAGAGAAACTCATGAAGATAGATTGCGAATGTGGAGACAGGGAAACATGAGTGAAGGATTGTATTTAATTCATGAAATGGTAATGGGTACTCCTACAGGGAAATCTATGGAAAGTGAATCTGAGGATGCAGTTATGGAAGAAATATATACAACTGCTAGAAAGAATCAGCCTTTGAGACCTCCTAGATCATGGTCTACTCCGGTGGTTTCTACTGAAACTTCACCGAGTGCACCTCCAATTAATGAAGCTCCTAAACTTTATCCAAATAATTGTGAAATCATTGAAACTCCTAGAAGACCAGAATTCGAGAATGCTAGAAATGAAGGTAGACATTTTACAATGGCTCCAAGAGCAAGAGAACCTCCAAAAGATTATTCAAGAGAGGCAAGAAATGTTGAAGACGTTGATTATAATGAATATTTAAGATCAAAAGAAGAATTAATAAAAAGAATGACAAAAGGCATGGAAGCTGTGACAGTTCCAGTAACAATTGGTCCTGTTCAGCCCGTATTTGATCAAAAGGAAACAAACAAAACTGGATTAACTATTCCTTTAAATACAGAAATTCAAAAGGCTGCTGAAAAATTTTATTCAGACTTATCTGAAATAAACTCTTCTAAATCGAGAATGCCTGATTTAACCTTTAATGAGGATTTATCTCCAAAAACACCAATGGGTGCTATATCAGATATAGGGAGTCCTGAAGTCAGGGTAACCACACCAAAACTTGATGTGGCCAAATTAAAAGCGAATATCGAAGAATTAATAATTGGAACAATTGGTCCAGATAGTTTAAATTACTATCGAGATGATGAACTACTGTTCATTTGCAAAAGCATTCAGTGGAAAACGAAAAACAAATATGATCAACTAGAGGATCTAGCAGCAGAACTTGAAATCGATGTGAGTAAACAAAAGAATTTTGCAAAACATTACAGATTAGACTTTTCAGAAAGTGACATTGAGAGTTTAAACTCAATGGGAAGAATAGTTCATATTAAAGATTTGATTGTCTATATCAAAAAGCTAGGAGAACTGAACAAATGGAGAGTAAAATGGACGAAAAAGAAGGAAGATGAAAGATTGGAAAAATTGTCAAAACAATTTCCAATGAGAGAAATTGCAGGTGGAGGATATGTTCATGTCCCTTGGTCGAGACAGGACATTCTGTTATTTACAAATGACTTTCCAAAATTAAGGGAGAAACCAGTTGAGTGGTACAGGCAAGTCGATAGATTTATCAAAGTGTCAAAAGTTCTGTGGATTGATTTAGATGGATTTTTTGACATTGTCGTTCCATCAGATCTTTGGACAGAATGCAAGATATCGATTAGTTGGCCAAAAACAGAACCTGAGCGAATCAAAGAAACAGGTGCTCCAAATCCACTTGTAATGGATTTTTATGAAAAAGTAATTGTTTGGATGAAAAACAAAATTCCACCCAAAGAAGTCGATTGGGTTAAAATAGAAAGGACAGAACAGGAAACAAAAGAATCAGTTCATTCTTTTTATGAAAGACTACTGTTAATCTTTAAACAATACAGTGGTTATGAAAAATTAGATGAAAAAGACATGAGCCATTTTGTCTATAGATTTGTTTATGGACTAAAACCTGAAATTGGGGAAATGATCAGAAATAGTATTGTCGGATGGCAATCACTATCTGTAGATGATATTCTAAGAAAGGCTAAGTATTGCAGTGATGAAATAGAAGTAAAACAGAAGAAGTTGAAGGAGAAAGCCATGTGGGCTCAAGTAAAGGTGGCTGAGCAACAAATTGCCAGTATGGGTAATAAGAACACTAATTTTGTTCAAACTGGGAATACAAACCAGATACAAGGAAAGTTTAAAGGTAATAATTTCCCAAAGAAATTTAGCCCAAAGATTGAGGAGTTGAAACAAAGATTACCTTGTTTTAATTGTGGCGAAATTGGACATTGGAGAGACGAGTGTCCTCATCCTCCTAAAAACTTAAAGAATCCCTTATTGAATCCACAGATGCAGAATGGTGTTGACCTGCAGCGACAGCTACAGATGCAACAGGGGTTAAACGAATTTAATATTCAACGACAGTTACAGCAACAGCAACAACAACAGGTGAATAATCGTCAAGACCAATTGCCACAACCACCTTTTCCGAATTGTGGGGGAGTTCAAAAATATAATCCAAACGTGGGATTTCAGGGAAGTGAACAGGTAATAAAACCACAAAAACAGCAAAAGCAGCAAAGGGTTCAAATGCAAAATGCTTCACAACAATTTTTATTAGCAGAAAGTCAAGACAGTGATTCTGATGATTATTGTTGACGGTGCCCGAGAGAGGAGGAAGAGTGTGTTGTTGGAGCCACTCTTGAGGTTGACCAGTCTGGTCCTTTTGTAAACGGGAAAGTTAATGATGTAGACATCACTTTTCTAGTGGACACTGGTGCTACCCGTTCTACTGTTAGATCAGTGGAAATTGAAAACCTACCTCTCTCTGGGGATACCATCCAAGTTGTCGGAGTAAGTAATCAACAAATTAAAACTGACTTAACTGATCCAGTACCAGTTGAAATTGGAAACTACAGAGATAAACACAGATTTGTGGTTTGTAATAGTAGTCCAGTAAATCTATTGGGCAGAGACATCCTATGTAAAATGAATTGTAGAATATATTGTTCTCCTGATGGAGTTGAATTACAAACAATGGAGGAAGATGGTTTATACAGAATGACAATGATGATGATGGAAGCAGAAGAAACAAAATTGTTTCCTGCATTTGAAGAAAAAGATTTACCTGAAGAACTCAAAGAAACAGTGAAATCTGAAATATGGGATTTTACTGGAAATGAGATGGGTCTGATGAAAAACGTAGATCCAGTAAAAATTACATTGAAACAGGGAATAGAATTTCCAAACACTCCACAATATAAAATGAAAACAGAAACAATTGAAGGTATTACACCTATAATTGAAAAATTTATCAAGCAAGGTGTATTAAAAGAAATGGAAAGTAGCTCTTGTAATTCACCAATTATGGGAGTTAAAAAGTCTAACGGAACATTTAGAATCGTACAAGATTTGAGAAAGGTTAATCAAATTGTCGTTCCATGTTGTCCTGTGGTTCCAAATCCAGCAGTAATTCTATTTCAGATTCCACATGATGCTGAATGGTATACAGTCATTGACCTTTGCAATGCATTCTTTACTGTTCCCTTACATCCAGACAGTTATGAAATCTTTGCTTTCAGATTCCAAGGTAAGACCCTCGGATGGTCAAGAATCCCTCAGGGCTATACAGAAAGTCCTTCAATTTTTAACGAATTGTTAAAAAGATCATTAGAAGACCTAGACTTACCTGGTAGGTCTACGCTAGTGCAGTATATTGATGATTTGTTAATAGCTGCAAAGACAAGAGAAAATTGTGTAACAGACACAATAATTCTGTTAAATCGCCTTGCAGAAGAAGGACATAAAGTGCCCCCTAGCAAAACTACAGTTTTGCAAACAAGAAGTAAAATATCTTGGTCACAGAATTGCAAAGGGAAAAAGACAAGTAACAATAGAGAGAATAAAAATGATTCAAGCAATGTTACCACCAAGAACACAAAGACAGGTCAGAATGTTCTTGGGAATGGTTGGTTACTGTCGACAATGGATAAGTGGATTTTCAGTAATTGCAAAACCACTACAAAGACTGACAAAGTCAGATGTAAAAGATCCAATTATTCTCAATGATGCTGAGATGGACTCTTTTGAGAACCTGAAAAAGAGCTTATGCCAAGCTCCTGCTTTAGGTATGCCAAATTATGAGAAAGATTTCGAACTGTATTGCAGTGAGAGAGAAGGATGTGCATTATCTGTGTTAATTCAGAGACATGGAAATTTAAAGAAACCTATTGCATACTTCTCTGCAGTTCTTGATCCAATTGCTAAAGCATTACCAGGTTGTTTGAAAGCAGTTGCAGCTACAAGTATCAGCCTCGAACAAAGTGAGGGGATCATTATGGGATTTCCTGTGAAAGTTTTTGTGCCTCATTCAGTTGAAATATTACTGACAAGAGGTAAGACTCAACATCTAACAAGTAGTAGATTGACAAAGTATGAGAAAATCATACTAGGAGCAGATAATGTTTCGATTTCAAGATGTTTAAATCTGAATCCTTCTACATTACTGCCTGATTCTGAAATTGTTGATGACATTGAAACAGAACATGAATGTTTAGATGTCATGGAATTCTGCACTAAACCAAGAAAAGACATCAAAGACAGACCTTTGTCTGAATCGGATTTTGTCTACTTTGTAGATGGGTCATGCTTAAGATCCGAAGGAGGTGTCTTAAAAGCTTCATATTCAGTTTGTACAGTCGTGGATGTTGAAGAAGCATCATGTCTTGAAGGAGTTCGTTCAGCACAGGTAGCTGAATTGATTGCTTTAATTCGTGCATGTGAAATATCAAAGGATATAAGAGTTACCATCATTACTGATAGTCAATATGGGTACGGAGTTGTGCATGATTATGGACAACTCTGGTCACAGAGAGGATACATGACATCAGCAGGATCACCAATTAAAAATGCAGTTTTCATTAGGAGATTAATTGAAGCAATACAATTGCCAAAAGAAATCGCCATTGTTAAGTGTGCAGCGCACACTAGAGGAACTGATTATATTTCCAAGGGAAATGCCTTCGCAGATGAAACAGCTAAATACTGCGCAAGGAAAAATTATTCATACAATCGGGAGAGGAGTAAAGAAACTGATTCAAATTCATTAATGCTAACAACTGTTGTAGAAACATGGCATGAGATTAGAGATTTACAAAATGAAGCAGAAGATGAAGAAAAAGACTTATGGTTAAGATCAGATTGTAGACCACGTGAAGAAGATGGAGTGTGGGTTTACAAAGATGGCAGAGTAGTCTTACCAAATTGTTTGATTGCTGACATGGCCAGATTATATCATGGTCCAGCACATCTAGGAAGAGATTCTATGGTTAGACTTTTCAGAGAAACATGGTTCAATACCAAATTTAGAACTATTGCAGAATCCTTTTGTCAAAGGTGTTTGTCATGCCAACAAATGAATCCAAACAGAAAATCAGTGGTGGGGACAGGAATAATTGGTCGAGAAGGTGGTCCTTTTACCAGGTTACAAATGGATTTCATTGAAATGCCCTTACACAATTGTTTGAAATATGTGCTTGTAATTGTATGCTTATTTTCAAGATGGGTAGAGGCTTTCCCTACACGACATTGTGATTCAATTACAGTAGCAAAACTAATGCTCAGAGAAATCATCCCAAGGTACGGTTTTCCAGTCACTATTGAGAGTGATGGAGGAAGCCATTTTGATAACAAATTGATGAAGTTAATTTGCGAAGCTTTGAGCATTGAGCAGAAAATACACTGTGCATACAGACCAGAGGCATCAGGAGTAGTTGAACAAATAAATGGAACAATTAAAAACAGAATTGGAAAAATGTGTCTTGAAACAGGTATAAAGTGGACTGATGCTCTTCCACTTGTTTTAATGTCATTAAGAAGTACACCAGATAAAAAGACAGGTTTGAGTCCTCATGAAATTTTAATGGGAAGAGTTATGAGGCAAGCTTTTGTACCTGTAGGTAAACTGTTGAGCATAAATGACAGTGCTATTTTAGATTACTGTAAAAGGTTATCTGATATGGTAACTTCTGTGTCTAATCAGGTGGGAACTGAAGCTCAATCAGATGAAAAGGTTTTGACACATGATCTGAGACCTGGCGATTGGGTCAGAACGAAAGTACATCGGAGAAGGAATTGTCTAGCTCCTAGATGGCAGAAACCTAGGCAGATAATTTTAATCACTACTAATGCTGTAAAGTGCAGAGGATTGAAACGTTGGATTCATCCTAGTCATACTATTCCAGTACCAACTCCTGAGAGTTCTGATGTTGAAAGTGATACAACAGACGATTCTGATTCTGAAGCAGAAGGCGAAACAGAAGGTGAAATAATTCCAGATTCTGAAGATCGACAAGAAAGTCGACATCTGGAAACTGTGCCAGTGAATGGAAATTTGACAAGAAAAGACTTGGAAATAATTGAAATAGATTCTGAAGGTGAAGAGAATCTGTTAAAAGGAAAGATAACTGAGGATTCGGTTGTCTCCATTGAAGACAAAGAAGCTGAACAAAAAGAAGTTTCAGACCAGGAGAGTATCGAAAGGCAGAGAACAAACTCTGAAGTAAGGAACAAAAATCCGAAATCTGGGAAGTTGGGGGTAATTGAGGAAGAGGAGGAAAACGAATTACCGAGTACCAGTGATGGAAGACAAAGTGAAGTTCCTGAAGGAGTGAAATTGCCGAATAGAGAAGTTCCTGAGTCAATTGAGATTTCAGACTACGAAACTGAAGAAAGTGACGTGGAAGGTGAAAGTGAAAACAGAAAGAAAAGGACTTGGAAGTCAGAATCAAATAATTCTGAACCAAAGAAGAAGTACGTGAGAAAAGCAGACTACTGGCCAGGTGGAAGATTGAGAGTCAGATTGATCAAAAAGCCAAAAGAACAAGTTGAAGAAATCAGTAGTCAAAAGAGTCCTGGAAAAGAAGTTGGAGTTGGAAGAAAAATTGAAGTGATATCGAGAAAAGGGAAGAGAATAATAAGACCAAACCAAAAATACAAGTCTCCTGAGTGGACTTACTTAGTAATTCCACCTGTTATTGACATATATGATAGTAGTGAAGAAGAAAACGAAATCCAAGAAATTAGTGACAATGATTGAAGTACAGAAATATTAAATTGGCAAAAGGCTGAAGAAAATTTGTTAGTTGACACAAGGTCGAAGAAAAACTGTTTAGTTGAAGAAAACTTATGTATGACATAAGGTCGAAGAAATCTTGTTTAGGGTTTTTAAAAAAAAAAAAAAAAAAAAAAATATATATATTTTAAAAGGGGGGTGTAAATATAAAATTAGAATTTTAAAATTTATTTTTATTTTTTGAGGCTAAAATTAACCAAGAATGCCTTATGTTAAGGAGAGCACTTCAAAGTGTTCTGTTTTTAAAAGATGCTGTAAGATGACTCTGGTGTGTCTGCTCATTTTAATTCTGCTCTGGTTGGTTCTAG
Source organism: Lissotriton helveticus (assembly GCF_964261635.1). Taxonomy (NCBI): domain Eukaryota; kingdom Metazoa; phylum Chordata; class Amphibia; order Caudata; family Salamandridae; genus Lissotriton; species Lissotriton helveticus. The sequence continues at coordinate 177,598,326 of NC_136063.1, read as the reverse complement.
CTGTGATTATCCCTTTGGAAATGAATAGAGAATTACACAAAGTTAACATAACAAGCAAAGCTCTGGTTAGCCAAACTAAACATAGTGCGTCTGCAAAAGTTATTGATCATCAGCCTAACATTCATCAAGATAAATCAATTGGTGATTTTTCAAGTAATACATTCACAAAGCTATTGAGTGAATATGTTAAGGTAATGGATGCAAAAGACTGCTACGTCTGCGTTAAGTTACCTGCTTCTGTTTCTGAGGGAGTAACATATAATATGCTTCCTCTCACTTATGCTGTAACATGTAGTGTATTAACTAGTTTATTTTATCAAACTGGACGTTTAGAATATTACTATTCAAATTATGATGAAATTTTTGCAAATATTAAGATTGATAATGCTTTAAATAAGCATAAGAAAGCAAAACAAATGAGAGAATTTTTCCTTGTTACTAACGAACTCACTTACGAGTATGCTTACAAGAATAATCTAACATGTAAATTAAGTGCTGAAGGAAAGAAATTTTTGAACATGGTTGAGGAGAGAAGAGCAATTTATAAGAGGAATGAATTAGTCAAGCAGACTAAGTCAAGCTTCTGGCAGAGAGAGGATGAAAAGTTAAATGGCAAAATGCTTGAAAATATTGCAATTCACATAGACAAACCAGTTAGTGGAAAACTTTGCATTAGAAGAGATAATACACTTTTTGATAATTACTTTGTAGGTGCAAGTAACTGTGAAGATACTTATCAGATTTTGGGAGGTTGGGGATTTAAAGGTGGAAAAGATCCTATCTTTCCTGGGATTTATTTTGTTTGTGGTGACAAAGCCTACTACAACCTTCCAGACCACTGGTATGGAACTTGTTATGTGGGAATAGTTTTTCCTAAAGTGTTTCATGTTGACAGAGATTCAGAAGGGTTGTTTAAAATTCATAATTATGTAAATAGAGTTAAAAGAGAAACTTTTACTGAAGTTCTGGGAGATATTTTTCAAGCTGTAATACCTTTTGTTGGTATAACCCTAAATGCAGGGAGAATCAGAAAACTGTCCACTATAGTTGATAGATTATCAACTGACACAGCTGATGGATTTCAATTAGTGAATGTTGAAGTTATTGCAATTAGATCTATGGTAATTCAAGACCGCCTTGCTTTAGACATACTCCTAGCAAAAGAGGGAGGAGTCTGTGGCATTTTACATGTACAACATTGTTGTACATATATACCTGATGAAAGTAAGAATATTGAAATGTATATTAAGAATATTACACAAATGCATTCAGAGATAATTCCTTTAGAAGAAGATGATTTTACAGGGAAACTTTCAAAAAGGTTTCAAGCAATTAAAAACTGGTTTCATAATATTGGAAGTTCAATTCTTGGCAAGATTCTGGCACCTTTGATTATAATAGTATTCATTTTTATTTTGACTAAAATAGGTTGTTTGTTACATAAAAGAAAGAAACAGTTGAAAGTAAAGAAAAGAATCTATAAACTCAGAAAAGAAGAAGAAAGAGAGATCGAATTACAGGAGTTACATAGAGAGCGTTATGCTAATTCCAAAGATTATGCAGAAACAGACTTTTAGGTTTACTGATACAAATGAATTTGAATCGATTTCTTGAAAACTTAAATTATCAAAATTTTGAGTGCTGGTGTGGTGATTTGTTAATCACCAGATGAGGGAGTTGATGGAGCGAGATAGAAAACAAAATTTTGTTTAAACTCGCGAAGTCACATTTCCATAACATGAATAATAATATTAATGATTTGTGATATGTCGTGCTAATACAACTTAGATTAAACTTTACACATGGGGGGACTAACATGTGTGCTCATAAACGTGCATAATTGTTGCATCTTTTTGTTCGTGCAAAATAATAAAATAATTTATTGTTTTCGTTTTTGTCATTACTAACTGCTGCAAACTTAAAAGAAGCATGTGCTTGTTTTGCTTCTCCTTGTCTGTGTGATGTCATTTCTACTATTCTAGGTGCATATAAGTCTCATGGAATAACGGAGACTGGTAAATATAAACGCTGCTTTATTTGTTTGCAATGGCTAGGTAACATTTTGATTAATCGGGTGGGTTAATTATTTAGTAAATACTGGGGTGGATACAGAATCTACATTATTTCTTACATTAATACTTTTCTTGTGTTTGTTTTATACTAGAAAGCTTAATTTGCCTGCTTTTGGGCCTAGTCACTTGAGTCGCAGAAAAGAGCTGACTTGTAATTCTGCAAAAGTCACGAGACGCCCATTCTGAATTAAAGCGTTTATCAAAGCTGCATTCACAAAGCAAAAACTGATGTGCTGTCATCATTCTGTCGGACATGGCCAAGGTCGAAAGTGAACATTTTGTCAGCCTTAACTTGGCATCCGCGGAAGTTGCTTGGACGTAGTGAGAACAAATTTGAACATTTGTTGCAAACTCAGGAAGCTCCTGGTTTCACGTGGAAGAGACAATGGTCTTTATGAAACATGATCTAATGGAACTTTTGGAAAGTGGGTGACATGTCACTTGTCACTCTCAGCCAATGGGACGTCGAAGATTTCTGAAAACTTTCCTTTGCGTGGTTTAGTTAGCATAGAAAGGTATAAAAAGTCATGCCCTTAGGGATGGGCTGGCTGCTGCTTTCTGACTTTCCGATGAGGGTGATGTGCTGTCGGACTTTGCGTGGAGCACGTAAGAATCCTCAAAGAACTTTTCTTTAATTTCTATCTATTTAGCTCAGTTAGGGAATTAGGTTTTAGAAATGCTAAACTTTATATATTTACTTTAAATTTGATTCACTTACTTAAAATTGTATTTTCTCACATTTCTTTACAATCATGCTTGCTTTATTGCTAATAAAATTCATTTATAAAACTATCAACTTATATACCATAATTTAGTAAATAAAATCTTACTTTTGACAAACAAGCTGGTCTTGGTTATTCAGGAGTGTAGGTTACTATTAGCTAGATCACGTCGCCAATGGTGGTCATCTAAATGGTTAAGTTTTATTCTAATGACAATATTCTTTCCGCAGATGTATAAAATTGTATATATTTTGTAGATAATGTGTATATAGATTTAATTTGACCACCTGATTCAGTAGGCCCAAAATATGTCAGGTTTATATATGGGTCCATATTTAGTATAGAATTTTGTTTATAGGTTATGAAGTTGGGTAGCGTTGTTTATGATATATTTTCTATAGGCCGCTGGATCAGTGCCAAGATGCCCACGGGTGAACACGCGCTTCACAAATACACGTTATGCCTGGCTCTGGTTCAGTTTAAAATCGTCTTGGATCCTCAAGCCCAAATGAGCCGAGTGTCATGTGGCTTCCGCCTGCCACTTACGCCATGAGCTCAGAAGTAAAGGCAACACATTAACTTTTGATATAAAACAGGAAAAAATTAATAAGTAGGTCTCGTCGAGTGGCTCAATTGCCAAATGTCAAACCTGAAAACATAGGATCAATCCTAGTTTCACCACTTGACGAAATTCTGTGATCCAAGGCTAGTATTTAATTCCACAAAACAACAATGGGAGAGGTAGGGAGAGTCAAGGAGGCTTCTCTCAGTCCCCGGTTCAATTTATATAAACAAAAAGAGAGAGGCCAAATCAGTCTCAGAATTGCCACTTAATTGGAGCGAGATAGATAAGGATCACACACTCACTTTGGGTGAATAGGAAAGCCCTCACACACCGACCTGGTCAGTGTCATGCTTCATCATCGGGCCCCACCAAAGAGGCCGAGTGCCTCTTTCGTGTGCTACAACGCCAGAAAGACTGCGGAGCTGGTTGTGTGAAGAAGGGCGTGTTGTGAGGGTGAGTGAAATTAAAAGTGTCTAGAAGAGTATCAAAATAAAAAAATTTTAATAGATGATCCCTAAGACACGAATTTACAAGTATTATGTGTCTGAATTTAGTTGCCAAGGTTTAGGAATGGTAAAATTCAGAGAAATACAATCAAACCCAAAAAAACCTCCAGATTCAGGAGAGTTTCTGCACGCTCCAACCCCCCTCCTGAGACCCATGGTGCAAGTAGCGCCAAATTTTAAAGTGCAGAAACACTCCTGAATCTGGAGGTTTTTTTGGGGATCGAGCCTTTGCTCTCCCTTTTTATGCACTTTTTTCACCCCTTTTTTTCACTTTCACGTCCCTTGGTTAGGGTGGACGATTAGAGAGTCCATACCGCCGGGGTATAGTCCTGATGAATGCCTTGGTAAATTTACGCCTCTGAAATGGCAGAAACATGTTGACTGACTAATTGATTGTATTTCTCTGAATTTTACCATTCCTAAACCTTGGCAACTAAATTCAGACACATAATACTTGTAAATTCGTGTCTTAGGGATCATCTATTAAAATTTTTTTATTTTGATACTCTTCTAGACACTTTTAATTTCACTCACCCTCACAACACGCCCTTCTTCACACAACCAGCTCTGCAGTCTTTCTGGCGTTGTAGCACACCAAAGAGGCACTTGGCCTCTTTGATGGGGCCCGATGATGAAGCATGACACTGACCAGGTCGGTGTGTGAGGGCTTTCCTATTCACCCAAAGTGAGTGTGTGATCCTTATCTATCTCGCTCCAATTAAGTGGCAATTCTGATACTGATTTGGCCTCTCTCTTTTTCTTTATATAGTATTTAATTCCAACATGCTTCCTTTAAATGCATTACATATGAGAGTATCCTAAAATACACAAGTTTTGTATGTGTGCTGTGCAAAAATATCTCCTGTGTTCGATCTAATAAAGTATAATGTTGCTGCATGTAAAATAAGGTTCTATACCAAATATCGGGTGCACGTGACAACTCACTCGCGTCTTCGTTCACTAATAATGACCGCGCCCTGTGCCAGAACCCCTAGCCCCCACGAACCCCACGACACCTGACACGGCTACGATGTCAGCACCCTCCACGCACTCAACATCGGACGATCACACACCTGCTTCCTGGCGGCCCCGAAACGCACGCAAGGACCCTTCACCTGCCGGAACTGCTGCTTCAACTGCATCCGATCTGCAAACCCACCCACCGGTAAAGATCCTAACCACCTCAGATGCATCTTTCTCAATACCCACTCAGCCCGCAAAAACGCCGTAGAACTCTGGGACCTACTCAACCTCCTCAGACGTCGCTTTCCTGACGGAGACCTGGCTGAACGCCTCTTCGGAACCCGACATCGCTATAGCCATCTCGGACACCTACAAGATCACCCGCAGGGACCGCAGCAACGGAGTAGGAGGAGGATTCGCCATCGTCCATAGGAAGACTCTCAGAGTCTTGCCAACACCGACGACACCCTCAGCGCCGCTGAACACCTGCACTTCCAGAGACACCCCGATCCCAACACCACCCTCAGAGGAACCCTCGTCTACAGACCCCCCGGACCCTGACCACAATTCAGCGAATTGTTTACCAACTTCGTCAGTACACACACCCTCGCCTCCACAGACTACATACTTCTCCGGGACCTGAACTTCCACCTCGAGAACAACAACGACCGCAACTCCACTACCCTGATCGATAACCATACCAACCTCGAACTCATCACAACGCCCACCCACTCCGCCGGACACACGCTTGACCCCATCTTCCCAGCAAGCTCCCACGTCTCCTTCAACTACACCACGAACTCTACTGGACTGACCATCACTGCATTCACTTCACCTTCCAGAAACCTACCACGCACCACCGCAGCCAACAGATCCACCGCCGCTGCTGGAGCAAAGTCATCGAAGACCAGCCAACCACCACCCTCGCCCGGAGCCCACCCATCTACCCCGACACCGCTGCCCGCAACGTCAGATAATGGATCGACGACTGCACCAACACCCTAGCCCCGTTCAAGAAACCCTTCAACAGACACACCAGCAAGAAAGCCAGCTTGTTCACTGAAGACCTCCAGGCCTTCAAGCAAACCTGCCGAAAGCTAGAGAAGAAATGGCACTGTAAACAGACACCAGACAGCTACGCAGACCACAAGAACACCACCCGCAGGCACCACAACCTCATCAGACCCGCCAAAAGGGCCTCCTTCAAAGACAGCTTAGACAACAATGCGCACAACAGCAAAGAGTTCTTCAACATCCTGAAGGTACTCTCCAACCCCAGCTCAAACACCAATGACATCCCACCTTCGCAAGACCTGTGCGACTCCCTTGCCACCTTCTTCCATCGCAAAATCGCTGACATCCACAGCTTCAACGTCACGACCACCCAGACAACCACCGATACCTCCATCCCCACGGCCACCATCCGCACCCACCCCCTGCTTGCCTGGACCAACATTAACGACGACGACACCATCAAAGTCATGAACATCATCCACTCCGAATCTCCGTCTAACCCATGCCCACACCACATCTTCAACAAAGCCAGTGCCACCATTGCACCCCATCTCCTGAAAGCCATCAACTTCTCCTTCGATATTGTGACCTTCCCAGAGAGCTGGAAGCACGCAGAGATCAACGCCCTACTCAAGAAACCCAAGGCTGACCCCAAGGACCTCAAGAACTTCCGGCCCATCTCCATGCTCCTGTTCATGGCGAAGGTCAACGAGATGATCGTCAACAGACAACTGACCCGCTACCTCGAGGAGAGCAGCATCTTGGACCCATCCCAGTCCGGGTTCCGCATCAATCACAGCACCGAACCTGTCCTCATCACCACCACCGATGACATCAGGGCCATGCTGGACAATGGAGAAACCGCGGCCCTCATCCTCCTGGACCAGTCAGCTGCATTTGAAACCGTCTGCCACTGTACCCTACGCACCTGCATCCACGACACTGGGATCCAAGACAAGGCTCTGGACTGGACCACCTCCTTCCTCTCCGACAGAACCCAGATCGTCCGCCTCCCCCCTTTCCACCCCAAAGCCACCAAGATCATCTGCGGAGTACCGCAGGGCTCACCCTTCAGCCCAACATTGTTCAACATCTAGATGGCACCGCTCAACCACGTCGCCCGACTGCATGACCTCAACATCATCTCCTACGCTGACGACACCCAGCTGATCCTCTCCCTAACCAAGGACCCCCTCACCGCCAAAACCAACCTCCACGAAGGAATGAAAGCCGTCGCTGAGTGGATGAAGAACAGCCAACTGAAGCTAAACTCGGACTAGATGGAAGTCCTCATCCTCGGCTCCACCCCCTCGGCCTGAGACGAATCCTGGTGGCCGACCGCAGTGGGAACAGCTCCAACACCCACGAGCACGCAAGCACCCTAGGGTTCATCCTCAACTCGACTCTCTCCATGACAAAGCAGGGCAACGCTGTCTCGTCCTCCTGCTTCAACACCCTCCGCATACTCCGCAAGATTTACAGGTGAATCCCCACTGAAACAAGAACAGCGGTCGCCCAGGCCCTTGTCAGCAGCAGGTTGGACTACGGAAACACCCTCTATGCAGGAGCCTAGGCCAAACTCCTGAAACGACTCCAGCACATTCAAAATGCCTCTGCTCGCCTGACCCCGATATCCCTCGCCGCAGCCACATCACAACCCACCTGAGAGACCTGCACTGGCTCCCCGTCAACAGGATAATCACCTTCAAGCTCCTCACCCACGCACACAAGTCACTACACGACACCGGGCCAGCATACCTCAACAGACGACTCAGCTTTTACACCCCCAACCGCTAGCTCTGCTCCGCCAACCTCGGAGGCGAGAATGTTTCTAAGTTCATGATTAAAAACAACAGTTAATTTTAACAAATGCCTCTCAATTGGGTTGTATAATCTAATGTACTAAGCTGAAATGCTTCTGGAATTTAAAGAAAAACTATTTTTTTAAATTTGAAGAGTCATATTTTTATTGTTTGTTTCATGAGTTACATGCTATACATGTTCATTGCTTGGCTCATGCATGGGTTCTGAAAGGCAAGCCAGATTCTTGTCTCGGCTCTCCCTGCTAAATTGTTGGTTTGCCGGACTCTAGCATTGTCCAGTTTGCACCACTGATGACATTTTGCACTGTTGGTCCATGCAAAATTACCCATAACCGTTGCAAACATAAACATTTGAGTCTGGTTACTTCAAGTTTTGCTTGGTCACAGGACCAAAGTGTCTGATCCTGGGAATTTTACCTCTCACAGTAGTACTTCAGTACCCATATCTGCCAAAAACAGGAGTGATTAGAAACAGGTTAAAAGCTTTAATGAAGGGCTTTATGAAGGAGTGAACAATTCCAGCCATTTACATAAATCGAAACCCATGTATTAGATAAGTATTAGCACCATCAAGGATTTAACGATCATTCATGATTCCGTTGCCCTCCGTTTGCTCGAGACCTGCATTGTGTAAATATTCAAAACTAGCAGTCAACTACGTTGCTGACTTTGGAAGCAATAATTTGTGAGTACTTACCATGCCTTCAGAACCTGACTTAAAATATTGAGTGATCTAATCCATTCTCTTTATTCCATAGTGTCCAATCTTGGAAACATGCGTGCAAGAAACATGGAATTGAATGACTGTGATTGACAGCATAGTTGCCTATGCTACCATCACTTCCAAAATGGCTGCAACCCACAGCATGTTTAGGGCATTGACAGGAGCGGCCCGTGCAGGTAAGAGTGGTGGCGTGGGGGTGGGGGACTAAACAGATGACGAGGGGAAATTAATTATTTATTTAATTTGCCCTCCTCATCGTCTGTCGAGTTCCGCCTCACCCAGCCCCACGGCTCTTACCTTCACAGGCTGCTCATGGGCGTTGAAACCACAATTTCAGTCACAAACGATTAAGAAGCGACTGACACCTCAAAGAATGTGGTAGTTCATTCACAAATGGGAAAGTGTCCCTCCAATCCCATTACATTAGTGAAGGTTTCTCAAAAAAGTTCAAAACAAGTACATTAAAAAAAATGCAGCCGCTTTTCCTTTAATAGCATCTAATTGGACTTTGTAACGGGCCACTCCTGGTGCCTCTGTTACTTTCTCAGCTCCCCGAGGCACCAGGAGAGTTCTTGAGAGAGAAAGAGAGGGAGGAAGGCAGAAATAAAGTGATCAGAGTGTGAAAAGAAAAGCAGAACAGCAGGGGGGAGAGAATAAATGGATAGAAAGAGATTGCATGAGGAGATATTGGGAGGTAGGCTGGTTTGAGTGTTTTTTGCTAGGAGTGCTTTGGTTGCCCAGTCTTGCCCTGTACTTTTGTCACCATAGTCGATGCCATCGTTCTGCTTCCCCGCAGGAACTTAGGGCTAGATGTAGGTAATTGTAAATTACCGATTCGAAAATACTGAAATTTACCGCTTCGGTATTTTCGAATCAGTAATTGCTATGTAGATAAAAAATCGGTAAAAATTACCGAATCGTTAAGATTCAGTAATTACCAAATCGGTATTTACCGATTCGGTAAAATTGGGAAAGAGTCAAGGGTGGCAGGGTGTCACTTTGACACCCAGTTGCACCCCTGATTAGTGCTTGTGTGCACATGTGGCACACATACATGCACTAAGGGAATGTATGTCTGCCACATGGCACAGCTGAAAATGCATTGATTTGCATTTTCTACGGTATTCCTTATTTACCACCAACTAATAGTTGGTGGTAAATAACGAATCCTTAAAGCACATGAGCACTGTTTAAAGTGCTTCCTCCATGTCATTTACCGATTCGGTATGATTCGGTAAATACCGTATCAGTAAATACCGATTCGGTATTTACCGAATCTGTAAATTGGCCCCCTACATAACAAAAGCCTATTACTGGTCGGTAACGGACGATTTCGGTCTTTACCGACTGGTAATGACCTTCCTCCATTTGGCCCTAAGTGCTTTAAGGAATGGATGGCAAATATCTGGCACCATGGGCCAACATAGTCACTAAAGGCCACGTGTATCGTTATTTCAAATAGCGATTACCTAATTGTGATTTTCTCCTATACGCAATTAGGTCATCTCTACCTAATGTCTGAAACTCTTTTCAGTTTCATTAGCGATTCATAATGGTTGCAAATAGACCTACCTCATGCAAATTAATTAGGCAGGTCGCAATTTACGAGCTGTTAGGGATCTACGCCATCACAGGGATGGTGGCCTGCTGAGGTCAGCAGACCACCATGTCTGTGACTGTTTTTAAATAAATCAGTTTTTTTTGTTTTTAAATGCATCCTGTTGCCCTTAAAGAAAAATGGGATGTATTTAAAAAGAAAAAATGTAACTTTGCAGTTTCATTATTTAAGAGCAGGTAGTGTTTTCTTCCCCCATTCTCAAAGGGGAAGGGGCCCTCTTGGGACTCCTGACCATTTGCTAATGGGCTACCACCACCTTCAAGGAATCGGGCAGCATCCTGAGGGGACAGAAGTGTATGAGGGAGGTGGTTCGTAAACACATGTACTCTCTGTGAGTGCTTACACTAAAACCAAAAAGTAGTTCCCTAACCCGAAGCACATACATCTATCAAACACACATACATTAAAGAGGCGGTGCTCCATGGGAGGGACAAACAGAAGGTTCTGAAGCTGGGATATGAATACGAGGTAGGCACATGTGGTGCTTGAACACTTGCTGACTGTTTTTAACTAAACAAAATATCACACAGAATTAACACTGGAAAGTGTTTTGCATTTAGAATCCAAACACGCTACTGTCACCTAAGGCAAAGTTGCAGTTTTTTTGCAACCTCCACAAAAGTTTATTGAACATTTTGCAACTTTCTGTGGGTTGCAATATTTTTCAATCCACGTTTCCACAGTGATGAAACATGACACTCACCTGCGTCCTTCTTAATACAAGATCTCTTATTGAAAACAAATATGAATTCTCTAAGTTTATGACACTCCCACTAATAAAAATGATACACCTTTAGAAGCTGCAAGTGCTAGATCTAGTGCCTTACCTAATGTCCTCACTGCCTTTGCCCCCCTTCAGATGAGAAGGTTGACAAAGTCATTGAAGCCGCCAAATCTTGGATTTTAGACACGGCCTCAGTCCACCTCTGAAATAATGATTTTGGGACACTTTCCTACAGCGTGTAAAAAGGCTTCGGTACTTCCTATGCTTAAAAACCCCTCCCTTGCCCCTCATGACATGAAGAATTACCAGCTCAGCTCATATCTTCCTCTGCCAGCCAAGAGATTGGAGAAGGGTGGGAATGTGAATATCATGGCTTTTCTTGATGGTCACCATCTTCCAAATGGCTTCCAGTATGTTTTTAGACATAACCATTGTACTGAGTCAGCCGTAGTGGCTGCAACAGAGGAAGCATATTCAACAAGGGTGGGAAAGCGGCATTGATTCTTCTTGACTTGTCAGTCACGCTTGATATTGTCAACCACACGCTGCTTATCCCGGCTCGAGGACATTGGCATACAAGACAACGCACTTTCCCTTCTAAGCTCCTTCCGGTCAGCAAGTGGTCACTTTTGGAGATTTTACTTCGGAACCCTTCTCCCTCCAGGGTGCGGTACCCCAAGTATCCTCACTACGTACCACTCTTTTTAATGTTTATATTACTCCCTTGGAAAACCTGATCTGCTCCTGTGGTTTCTCTGTAATCTCCTATGCCGACGACACACCGATAGTAGTACCTGTCTCATGTCATGTTGATGAAATGGCAAAACAGTTCAATAACCTCTTGGTGCAAATTGTCTGCTGGATGAAAAATAATTATATTAAGTTATATCCAGATAAGACCAAGGTACTCCTATTTGGCAATGACAACTTCTTTTGAAATGCTTCTGGTGGCCTCAAACCCACGGCCCACTTCCCTCTCCAGTGCAACAAGCAAAAAATGTAGGAGTCCTCTTCAATGGTAAGCTCTGTTTTTCTGAACAAATGAATCAGGTTATCTCCTCTTGTTTCTTTCTGCTAATAACTTTGAAAAAGATGTTTCCCTTCAGAGCTCTGTCATTTAAGCATGGGCGTAAAATCCGCTCCGCTCGCGGATTTTTCGGATTTTCGGCAAATCCGCAATCCGCGAACGCTCGCGAATTTGTCGAAAATCCGTGAATCCGCTCGCGGCGGATTTTTTGCTTGGTTGCGGCGCGCGGCGTGGTGCACGGCGTTCACTTTCCGTCATTTTAGCGTTTGCCGAGTTGTTTTTCTTTGCGAGTGACGCGCCATTTTAGATCTTGCTGCGTGTTCCCGCGGGAGTTTGTCGCCCGCGAATACGTACTCGCGGCTTGCCACCTTGCACAGCACACCTCGCGAGAGTTCGCAATTGCGAACATGTAGTTGCGGCGGAAAGGAACAATCTCGCACTTGCGAAATAGAGATTTTGCAATTTCGCACAAGAAAATCACCAGCAAACAGGATAAACCTTCAGAAAATTATGATTTTTATCAGAATCACTCCTCAGGTTGACATTTGCATGGCCTTTTTTTTTGCAAGGAGTCCATTTTGGGGGGGGGTGGAGGAAGGAAGTGCCCCACAGTCTCCAACTTCCTGTTCCTGTCCAGCAGGCTCCTCCCAGTGCTTTGTCCATCTCCTGGTCACTTTCATTTGGATCTGGAGCTGGAAGGATTACTTTTTGTGGGTGCTGCTGGATATTTGGATTTGAGGCCTTTTTGACTGTCTTTGGATCACTTTTGGATTAGAAATCAACTTTCACAAGTAAGTTTGTTTGGGGCATTACAGTTGCTGCAAGTACAATTTTGGAACTTTTTCAGAAAATTAAATAAATTATATTGTGGGTAGCCACAGTATCCAGTAGGACCAGGGTTGGTTATGGGTGCATGATACAACTGTTTTGTTGAATTTAAACACCATTGAGGCCATGGATGGGCTGGGATTGTGCAGATTTTATTGTTTTTTGTCGTTTTTTTGGGCCTGCTGGTGTGGCCCTTTGCCCAGGGGTGGTGAGTGTTGCATGGGCCTAGTCTTTCTGTGGGGTGTCTTCTTGAATTTAAACATAATTGAGGCCATGGATGGGCTGGGATTGTGCTTATTTTATTGTTTTTTGTCGTTTTTGGGGGGCTGCTGGTGTGGCCTTTTGCTTGCCCAGGGGTGGTGGTGGTGCATGGACTGAGTGTGCCTGTGGTGTTGTCTCACTCTCTTTGATGTAAACATCATGGATGGCATTGGATTGTGGTGATTTCTGGCTGTTTTTCTGTTTTTTGGGGGTGTACTGTTGATGTGGTCTGGCCATGTGGGTGGTGGTGGTGGCCATCTTGAGTGCTGGCTGGTACAGGCAACATGTGCTTGGGGTGTAAGGGGGCCATTTTGAGGAGAGGCAGTGTCTGAGGCCTGCACTTATTTTGCCTACTTTTCATCCCTTATGCCCAGGGGTAGTGAGTGTTGCATGGGCCTAGTGTTTCTGTGGGGTGTCTTCTTGAATTTAAACATAATTGAGGCCATGGATGGGCTGGGATTGTGCTTATTTTATTGTTTTTTGTCGTTTTTGGGGGGCTGCTGGTGTGGCCTTTTGCTTGCCCAGGGGTGGTGGTGGTGCATGGACTGAGTGTGCCTGTGGTGTTGTCTCACTCTCTTTGATGTAAACATCATGGATGGCATTGGATTGTGGTGATTTCTGGCTGTTTTTCTGTTTTTTGGGGGTGTACTGTTGATGTGGACTGGCCATGTGGGTGGTGGTGGTGGCCATCTTGAGTGCTGGCTGGTACAGGCAACATGTGCTTGGGGTGTAAGGGGGCCATTTTGAGGAGAGGCAGTGTCTGAGGCCTGCACTTATTTTGCCTACTTTTCATCCCTTATGCCCAGGGGTAGTGAGTGTTGCATGGGCCTAGTGTTTCTGTGGGGTGTCTTCTTGAATTTAAACATAATTGAGGCCATGGATGGGCTGGGATTGTGCTTATTTTATTGTTTTTTGTCGTTTTTGGGGGGCTGCTGGTGTGGCCTTTTGCTTGCCCAGGGGTGGTGGTGGTGCATGGACTGAGTGTGCCTGTGGTGTTGTCTCACTCTCTTTGATGTAAACATCATGGATGGCATTGGATTGTGGTGATTTCTGGCTGTTTTTCTGTTTTTTGGGGGTGTACTGTTGATGTGGACTGGCCATGTGGGTGGTGGTGGTGGCCATCTTGAGTGCTGGCTGGTACAGGCAGCAACATGTGCTTGGGGTGTAAGGGGGCCATTTTGAGGAGAGGCAGTGTCTGAGGCCTGCACTTATTTTGCCTACTTTTCATCCCTTATGCCCAGGGGTAGTGAGTGTTGCATGTGCCTAGTGTTTCTGAGGGGTGTCTTCTTGAATTTAAACACCATTGAGGCCATGGATGGGCTGGGATTGTGCAGATTTTATTGTTTTTTGTCGTTTTTTTGGGCCTGCTGGTGTGGCCCTTTGCCCAGGGGTGGTGAGTGTTGCATGGGCCTAGTCTTTCTGTGGGGTGTCTTCTTGAATTTAAACACCATTGAGGCCATGGATGGGCTGGGATTGTGCAGATTTTATTGTTTTTTGTCGTTTTTTTGGGCCTGCTGGTGTGGCCCTTTGCCCAGGGGTGGTGAGTGTTGCATGGGCCTAGTCTTTCTGTGGGGTGTCTTCTTGAATTTAAACATAATTGAGGCCATGGATGGGCTGGGATTGTGCTTATTTTATTGTTTTTTGTCGTTTTTGGGGGGCTGCTGGTGTGGCCTTTTGCTTGCCCAGGGGTGGTGGTGGTGCATGGACTGAGTGTGCCTGTGGTGTTGTCTCACTCTTTTTGATGTAAACATCATGGATGGCATTGGATTGTGGTGATTTCTGGCTGTTTTTCTGTTTTTTGGGGGTGTACTGTTGATGTGGACTGGCCATGTGGGTGGTGGTGGTGGCCATCTTGAGTGCTGGCTGGTACAGGCAGCAACATGTGCTTGGGGTGTAAGGGGGCCATTTTGAGGAGAGGCAGTGTCTGAGGCCTGCACTTATTTTGCCTACTTTTCATCCCTTATGCCCAGGGGTAGTGAGTGTTGCATGGGCCTAGTGTTTCTGAGGGGTGTCTTCTTGAATTTAAACACCATTGAGGCCATGGATGGGCTGGGATTGTGCAGATTTTATTGTTTTTTGTCGTTTTTTTGGGCCTGCTGGTGTGGCCCTTTGCCCAGGGGTGGTGAGTGTTGCATGGGCCTAGTCTTTCTGTGGGGTGTCTTCTTGAATTTAAACATAATTGAGGCCATGGATGGGCTGGGATTGTGCTTATTTTATTGTTTTTTGTCGTTTTTGGGGGGCTGCTGGTGTGGCCTTTTGCTTGCCCAGGGGTGGTGGTGGTGCATGGACTGAGTGTGCCTGTGGTGTTGTCTCACTCTTTTTGATGTAAACATCATGGATGGCATTGGATTGTGGTGATTTCTGGCTGTTTTTCTGTTTTTTGGGGGTGTACTGTTGATGTGGACTGGCCATGTGGGTGGTGGTGGTGGCCATCTTGAGTGCTGGCTGGTACAGGCAGCAACATGTGCTTGGGGTGTAAGGGGGCCATTTTGAGGAGAGGCAGTGTCTGAGGCCTGCACTTATTTTGCCTACTTTTCATCCCTTATGCCCAGGGGTAGTGAGTGTTGCATACTTGCATGTCCCTAGTCTTTCTGTGGGGTGTCTTCAATGTAAACATCATGGATGGCATGGGATTGTGCTCATTTTTCTGTGTTTTGTCGATTTTTTGGGGTGTATAACTGAACTGATGTTCCTCTGTCTTCCATTGCTTTTAGGTGCACAAGAAGACTCAATAGAACCACCAGTGCCAGGAAGAAGTCCTGCAGCGGTGTGTGCAGCATAACGTCACGCGACGTCACGTCTGGACACAGAACCCTCTGCAACTCGTGCAACTGCTGCCTGCTGACCTGCTCTGAAGAAGATGGCCCCAAAAAAAGTAACCCGTAGCTCCTCTAGCAAGAAAGGTGCCAGTAAGGAGCAGAAGAAGCAAGTTACCAAGGACACTGGTGTGCCGCCCGCCCCTTTTTTTGTGAGTAAAAAAAAAAGTATGCCTGCAGCAGCTGCAGCGGGATCTGCTGGGGACCAAGCTGGCAGCAGCACCCCCGCTCCATTGGGCTCAGTGCCACCACCACCACCACGCCAACTTAAGTCCAAGCCCTTGAGTGCTGCAGAGGCAGCCAGTATACTTCTTCAATCACCATCGACCAGTGATGTTGGCTCATCGCAAGAAAGCAGCAGCAATGTCCCTCAATCAACACAGGTTGTTGTAGCTCATCTGACGAGTGTTGAACAACCACAGCGGCAACAACAATCACATGTGCAAGTACAAGCCCAAGTACATGTGGAAGGAGAGGCAGCGCAAGGAGATGCGCATGCAGAGGTGCATGGAGGGTCACAACAAGTGCCCACAATAGTTGTTCCTCCCGAAGTAGGGGCACATCAGGAAATCGACAATCAAGGCGAGGTATCATTTGAGGAAGCCACTCCTCCTGATGATCCTTCATTGTCTTCCACAACCCTAGCAAGGAAGAGATCAAGGGTGGTGTCTACATCCTCTTCAAGCACACCTCCTTCTGATGATACGGATCAAACTTGGGAACCAGCACCACAGCCGTCTGAGAGTGAGGCACACCATGATCCAACAAAGGTACTTAAGCGTAAAAGGAAGCTCGTCCAAAGTCTCAGACTTATGGAGTGTGATGAGGCTCAACAAGAAGTGGCGGATACTGCTGCTGATGAAGACTCTGCCAACGACGACCCAGTCATCATAAAGGTCACTGCAGCCCCAGCGGGCATGCAGCAAACAGACATTTTGACCCTAGCCCGAAGAGCTGCTGAGCGTGATGATGATGATGATGTTGTCGATGAGGAGGCAGTGGAAACACCACAATCATTGGAGTTAAGTAGTACACCAACTCGTCCCGCTTCCATATTTCTTTCTGGCAAGAAGAGACCTCCGTCAACCTCGACCTTAATTAGTGGCGGTGAAAGTGCAAAACGTACAAAAGTTGGGCAATCCAGATCCTCCACTTCATCTGGCATTAGCTTCATGACCACCACCACCAGTATCGCCGCCTCCTCCATGTCCCACAGACACTTCAAGTCCCCCGTTTGGGACTTCTTTACTGTTTGTCCAAAAAATCCAAAGTTTGCCATTTGTACCATTTGTAAGCAAGCAGTTAGTCGTGGTAAGCCAGGTACCAACTATGGTACCGGAGGCCAGAGAGGTCATCTTAGGAGACAGCACACTGTCAAATGGTTTGCGCACCTAGATGCGATCAAGAAAGGCCAAATTCAAGGAAACGTTGATGTTTCATCTGATGATGACGAGCAGGAAGAAGACGTGTCAAACACTTCCCTTACACCCAGTACCCCTGTCAGCAGCACACCCAATGTGAGGCACACTAAGAGTGTTGGAGCGAGTGAGACACCAACGCACAAAAGTTCACCAGCGAGCAAAATTGGGTCAACGAAGTCATTATCAGCCCGTAAATGCTTGGTCCAGGGCAACATTAGAACAATGCTTACTTCAGACGTGCCATATGAACGCAACCACCCACTGACGCGTCTGTATAACACTAAGCTGGCTAAAATGCTAGCTGTGGACCTTCTACCTTTTTCTTTTGTAGAAGCGGTAGGTTTTCTTGAATTAGTTGCAACGCTCTGCCCTAAATGGAAGGTTCCGAGCCGGTTCTATTTTGCCAGAGTTGCGGTTCCAGCACTACATGAAGATGTGCTGCAGGCGATTGGGGCAGCTTTGCAGAAGAGTGCTGTTCACACAATACATCTGACAACAGACATGTGGACCAGTGGCCCAGGCGATGATTACATGTGCATCACTGCACACTGGGTCTCTTTTTCAGGTGTTATAGCAAAGCTAAACGCAGGTGTTGACCCGGACCAAGTTTTCAAAGCTGCTCGGAAACATGCAACACTAGCCATGTTTGCCTTGGAGAAAAGTCACACAGCAGAAAACCTTTTGGAAGAGTTTGACAAAAAGGTGTTGTCAATGCTATCCCCCCTAAAACGCAAGATTGGTTATGTTTCCACGGATAATGGCGCCAATGTAGTTAAGGCCATGTCACAGGGTCACCATGTTAGAGTGCCGTGTTTGGCGCACTGTATCAACCTGGTAGTTCAAAAATTCTTGAGTGATAAAGAGAGTCCAGCGTTCGAGGTAATGGCCACCTGCCGCAAAATGTGCAACCATTTCAGCCATTCTTTTAAGGCCCGGAAGCATCTGCGGAGACTGCTACTTCAACGTGGAATGCCAGTGAAAGCACTCATCCAGGAGGTGGCAACACGTTGGAACTCAACCTTCTACATGCTTGAGCGTCTGCATGAGCAGTATACGGTACTCGATCACTATTTCTTGACAGAGGCTACATCTCAGAAGGAGGACCTGCGGATGAGTAAGGCGCAATGGGCCATAGTTAAAAGCCTGACAGACATGCTTCGTCCTTTTGAGTTCTTCACGCGTGCAGTCAGCCAGGAGGACTGTAATTTGGGAAAAGCTATCCCATTGTTGTGCATACTGGAGCACCAACTGATGGCGGTTTCTTCTGAGTTTGAAAAAGATGAAAAAAAAAAAAACCATTTCATTTTGTCTGAGAAATTATTACATCGCCTACGTGGTGATGAACGTCTTAAAAACATCAACTCAGATCAGCATTACATTTGTGCTACTATTCTGGATCCACGCTACAAAAAGGCGCTGGCAGACAACGCATTCTTTCCTTTCGCTGATGCAGATGTTCAAAAGTACAAACATTGGTTAGCCTGGTCAGCCAAGAGGTTTGAAAAAGAACGGCAGGTTATTGAAGGAGAAGCCAGTACATCAGCATCAGCATCAGCAGGCCATCCGCAGTCACAAGAATCCACTTCTGCACCTGTGGCTGGGGCACAAGTGACCTCTCAGCCGTTAAAGACACCGGCAACTGGATCATCTGCACCACACACAATGACAACACTAACAGTGGCTGGGGAGGAGGATTGGCTAAGTTTGATGGGGTATGGTTCTCTAAAAAATGTCACAGGCACAGCAAAAAGTAAGCAAAGTGGAGGAACAGTTGATGACCTTGAGTCGATGGTGCAGGACTATCTGAATGACTCAACAGTGGTCTTTCTTAATGAGGAGCCATTGCAGTATTGGCATGGCAAAAAACAATTGTGGCCACAGCTCTACAACCTGGCTATAAACTATTTGTCTTGCCCACTCGCAAGTGTGTCTTCTGAACGTGTTTTCAGTGCTGCTGGTGGCATTGTAACTGCCAAACGGAGCCGCCTATCGCCCAAAAATGTGGAGCGGCTGACAATGATCAAGATGAATCAGCACCTCATACCACCAGATTACAAAGTGCGAGAAAGCACGCCACATGAAGACGATGAGGACAGCAACGTAGATGAGGGGATTTTTTCTCTGTTCGGTGCCACTGACCTCATCCAGCCTGAATTCGCAGAGTATGATGACGAAATCTTGTTCTTATTCCCTGACACCGAGCCCTGAAAATGAGACAATCAATCAAGAACTTTCTTTTTCGTCCTTATTCACTTTTATTCCTGTGTGCTTTGTGTCTCTCTTTCTTTGTTTTGCACAGTTAATTTAATTCAAACTTTAATCACCTAATCCCAAAAAGAAGACCATCATCAGTACTGTCTTCACTTGTTTGCTTATTGATTTGAAGGTGCCGCAGTCTACATTCCTCAGGTTCACAAGTTCTGAAGAACATGCTCCTCTATCCTCCTCCTCCAGACTGCGATTTCCCTCCAAGCAGAGTGCTGGATTACGCACAATGAAGAAAGACTCAGCACTTGTGGGGGTGTTGTACTTCTTTGCGGGTGAGTTGACGGTTTTGGGCCCATTGCTGTGAAGCTCTAATAATGGACAAAAGTGTTTTGGACCAAATATGAGGTGAAAATTTCTTGCCGTTTTTGCTGACTTGCTTGCCTTTGAGGTGCTCTTTGGCGGGGTTCCGGGGGTTTGTGTGTAATTTTTGGTGTCTGTCGAAGCACTGCTGCGACAGTCTAATCTTGATTGCATTTGCTTTTCAGGAAATCCGTGGTGGAAAACAGGAGTTATGATGATTGATGATGACCTAGCTGCACAGCGCGTTACTTTGGACCGAAGGCCGAGAGATATTGTAAGTATGAGATTTAGCTTTTTCGCTGTTTGGGGGTGTTGTCGGGTGTTTTTTTGCGGGTGGGTTGGCGCCGGCGGGTCTTGCCTGGGGCATTCCTGGGAAGGTCTAATACCGGATACAAGTGTTTTGGACAAAATCCATAAGGAACAGCCTTTTTTTTGCCATTTCTTCAGACATCTTGCTCAATGTAGCATTTTGGGGGGCTTCCTGCTGTTCGTGGGTGGGTTGCGGCCGGGGTCTCTGTCGAAGCACTGCTGCGACAGTCTAATCTTGATTGCATTTGCTTTTCAGGAAATCCGTGGTGGAAAACAGGAGTTATGATGATTGATGATGATGACGACCTAGCTGCACAGCGCCGCGTTTGGACCGAAGGCCGAGAGAGACATTGTAAGTATGAGATTTAGCTTTTTCGCTGTTTGGTGGTGTTGTGTCGGGTGTTTTTTTGCGGGTGGGTTGGCGGGTCTTGCCTGGGGCATTCCTGGGAAGGTCTAATACCGGCTAGAAGTTAGTTGGACAAAATCCATAAGGAAACACCAGTTTTGGCACTTTGTAAGTTAGGGTTCGTTAGGGTTAGCCCTAGCAGCAGGATTGCATGTGTTTAGGGGGGTTCTATTGCAACGCGGTTCTGTTGTTGTAGAGCACTGTTGGAGCGATGCTGGCTATGGATACTTTTGCTTGCAGGCAAGTGGTTTGAATACAATCCACGGTCTGTATTTGGGTCTACTGTTACTTTCAAAGTACGTTTTGTAACCATTTTTCTGCTAGGCATCATCAAAGTGTGACTTTTTGAACCACACAGCGTACATACCTTTTATTTATTTATCAGTGGTATTGTAATAGCACTTCCTGTTTTCCGTTCAATAATTACAGGCCGGGTTTCAGTCAACATCCGCCAGGCAGGCAGTGGACAGGGTGTCTCTTCTGTCAGTGGTCACCACCACATTGATGGACGAAGCGTCAGCTGGAATGGAGGAGTGCCGCCAATAAGAGGAATTGTTTGCTGCATGCAACTTACTTACCAATTTCAACAGGACAACTCCAACAACATACGCAATACAGATACAGTATCCATTGTTGTCTTTTATTCTATGAGTGTGACTGCATGTGCTTACCTTTACTTTGTAACCAAAGATTGTCTGTAAACTCTGTATCTTCAATTATTGTTTGTCCATGCTCTGCTTTTTTTTTCTTCTCTCAACAAAACCTACCCAAAAAGAAACCCCCATTCCCATCCATTTTACAAACCCTAACCCTCTTCCCCCGGGCTGTGTTGTTTTGCTTGATGTCTGACTAAAATGACATCAATAATTCCACACACTTGCTGGGGAGGATAAGGTGATAGCAGCAACAGGCTGGTGAAGGAATACGAGGATATCTTCTAGACTTACTCAGCTTCAGTACTATATCTTCTAGTAGTAGTAGCCAATGTCAAATAAATTCAACGCAAGTACTAGTTATACTTGCAATACTTTACCATTTGTTAGGCTACATTATGGCACTGTTCTAGTGTACTGTCACCTGCTATTTTCTCGATCGTACCGTAACCGTTGTAATGCTACAGTAAGGAGTACAAACAAGGTTTCGTTTTCTTTTTTTCCATAGGCATGCAACTGCCACTGTGTCACACCACTAGTAACACCGCAATGAGGAAATGTCACCCGCCCAGGAATGACAACGTTAATCCCCATTTCACCTGGAGCCAGCCCTGGGCCTAGCCCTAATTTCTAACACAAATTACAGGTAAGATAAGCGTTTGGTGGGAGGTAGTATAATGGAGTATTATTTCGGAGTAGACAAGAGTTTGACGGTTGTACTACTAAAGTCCTACGACTGTTCAGGAAAACAAAGTTACTGTTACACCCCCGCCCCCCACCCACCAGACTGAAAAGCAGTAAAAAACAGGTATGGTCAGATAAAGTAGTTGGAAAATATATTTATTTATCCCTAACAAAATAATCTCCCTCACCCACCCTAACCCCAACGATTGTCTCTGAAACGTCCCAAAACGATCCCAACTCCCAAATCCCACCCCCCAAAAGTCTATAAAAAAAGGGCAAGGGACACTCCACTACTGGAGGGTGCTGGTGCTGGTGCATGATGCGGCATGGGCATCATACTCCTTGCGGAGGGTGGCAAGCTCGGAGCGGAGGCCCTTAACCAAGGTCTTATACCTCAGGACCTCCTGCTCCAGGTTGGACATGCGGACTCGGAGGCGGTGTTGGCGTTCCTTGCAGCTCCTGTGGGGGGCAGCTGGTGTTTCCGGTGCTTGGCGGTGGCGGTCGGCTTTCTTAGCCCGGCTCGGTCCCGCTGGTTTAGTCACGGAGGAGGATGCAGTCGAAGATGTTGCCCCGCTCGACTGCGTGTCCTCCTCCTCCTCCAGGGCCACCAGCCGCCGATACTCGGCGACTGTGGCCTCCAGCCTCCGTTGCCGGGCCAATCTAGCCTGCTCCCTCCTTGTTGTTGATTTGGAAGAAGGAGCAACTATATGAAGAAAGAAAGACATAGTCTGTAACCAATGCTCCTTATTAATAACACAAAGTGATTGAGCCGAAAGTTGGGTCACAGAGTACAAGTAGCAAATTGAAAGCACAGTACATAACTATTGAGGACAGTATCTATGTAACCCTCCCACTTCTGCATCCTTGCTCTAACAGTAGTGGTAGTTTAATGAACTAATTCTACGACCACTATGGACTTCCATTACAGTCGACTATGACAGTACACCAGTCTTATTCTTCTTCTTCTCTCTTGTTTAGGGAAATGGGTACGTTATCTTATGCAAGCCGGCAGAATGACATGGACACAGCACAGTGAAGTTGCACCCGAGAAAAAAAGTTGCACACCATGATGATGGAGACAGACTTGCGTTACTGTACCGGTCCAGTACATGCAGGTGGTGAAGCTATTACTTTTCTATTACGGGTGGCACTGAGAATACTCTGTTACAAGGGCTACTGCTTAATTAATTTACCTTTCACCCTACAGTGCAAATGAGTACTAGAAAAGGAAACTGAAGAAGCTAACTAATTTGATTATCTATCACTTCACATGGGACGTATTTAATGACAGATGAGATGACTTTAGGTGCTTTGCTTAATATTGAGTGAACACAGTGATACACCCACACATGAATGACGTACTACAAGTAAACTAAAGTTATTAAGAGAGGTACGGAGTGTCCACCGTAATAACCAGATATATGCTGTGAATGCAAACGCAATACAAAGTACTGCTACTATTCATGGAAGTATTGGACACATTTACAATTTCTTTTCCTTGCCTTCCCTGCACTGGGACGGACGTGCGGGTGCGGTGGTACATGCTCTTCAAGGTAACACTTACTTCACCTGGCGACCATCTACTCTCTCTAGATACACATTTGCTATGTAAGAGTCAGAGAATACCATGCTCCAGGCATCCATTCATTCAAAGTATACGCACACATACAGTTTCTGTTTCACCCACCCAGGCTGCTGTCCTTCCACCCATCCTTGCTTCATCATTGACCCAGCCATGCACCATACCATATTCTTTCCTTCCCAGCCACCTCTGGGTCCAAGCAAACACATATCGTTCTTCTTTGCCAGCCATCATACAAGTTCGCGTCCCACTTACTTACACCCTTCTTTCGCTTTTCGTTCATCCCATCCATCACGTTCGTCTAAGAACTTATTGGGATTCTTCTCACCAAAAACTTCACAGCTAAGTCGAAGTACATTTCGAGGAGGCTACTACCTGGTTGATTTGTAATTGTAATACACCCGTGCAGAAAGCACACTATGCAGTCTTCAATCTCAATAAGTAAGGAATATATAGCTTACCTGTTTCCGCCACCACCGTTTGATCCCCCACAGGAACGGCCACCAGCTCTTCTACCGCCGCATCCTCCCCAGAGGCCTCCGAGTCCAAGTCCAACACATCAGCCACCTCCGCGCTGGCCCCGTCACCAGATGTTACACCTACAAAGTACATTTAAGAAAGTTAGAATACACCACTCACTACTATATAATATTTGGTCTAGGAGAAATGTTAAAAAAACAGAATACAATGTAATAATTTGTGACTGTCTACTCCATAGTAAAAATGTCCCATTTTCCAGGGAAGGCTGTTGTCTTGCTGCACTTTTATGCACAACTGATGAATGCTTGCTTTTGATTTTTAACACGCACCACTTTTTCTCCTAACAGACAGAAGCTTGACTCCTGAGTCCTAAGAACACGACCAGGATCAAGTTCAAAGTAGGTGAGAGTTCGGCTCGACCACAAGAAATGTGTCCAATTAATCGTCAGCACTAACCACTTTTCCGTTTACAGTTAAATAGTTTTATGACAAAGTAGATTTCAATAAATGTGTTTACTTTTAATAAAGCTTTTACACTTAAATAGACTCTGTGGTTTTTGTTCCTCTAGACTAGAGTGGATGAGCTAAAGGTTTTGGAATTTTTGCAAGCATGAGTGCCTCTGACACTTCTTGACTGTGCTGTGACTCCGTACTACTCTCTTGTCCTGCGTACGATAATCTAGAGATCATTGGGGATCTATAATCGGTGACTTCGGGAGCTGAATGACTCTGCCACACTATCTAGTCAGTAAGGAGACAGTGCATAGAGGTATTGCTGAATATAATGGGAGTCCAATGGAATTGCCAAATGTCCAATCTTAGTTAGCTACACAGACAGACTAATAAAAATAGTCTAGTAATACCACAGGGAGTCATCATATTCGAGGCAGGATAAGAATTTATATTCAGTCTACAAGAAGATCAAAGACGATTTAGAAAAAATCGAATGAGGAACGCTAGGAAAAAATAGGTACTGTTTAGTAAAATGTAAACTTACTGGGGCCAGCAAAGGAGCCCTCGCCTGCCCGATCCTGGCCTGCATCCTCAGCACCCTCCTCCTGTGTCCTCTTGCCCTTGGGGGGAGCTGATGTACAACATGAAAGAAAGAAAAACCATAAAACATGGATGAGATTTTTCAACCAAATCAAACATTTCAAAAGAACAATAACAACATATTTTGGAAAAATAGCAAATAGATAGACAACTATTCCACGGGATCTATCTCATGTGGTATACTACGTTATTCGTATTGCCTGATTTGCGGAACGTTGACTTAGAAAGTTCCTATGTAACTCAATAAACAGACTACTAAAGAGGTTTGCCTAGGCCTGGCACTGCAGGCAGTAGTGCACAACACGTGACAGACAAAGTCCATCCTGCTTGCAGATCAGTGAATACTCAAACTATCAATCCACCCGCCACCACCGCCACTATTTCTTCTGATAGCCATGTGACTGTCTAAAGGAAGGACACTGGACTTCAGTCTGTTGGGGCTGATTTATAAGTCCCTTGCGGAAGTTGCGGCTGATTTTCCTCCATTGTTGCGTGCCTTTTCTGACGCAGCGGCAGAACAAAAGACTCGCCATGGTGTTGGTGCGGCGTATATATTAAAAAAAAAACACATATGGGCATATGGGCGATGCATCACGTTGTAAAGCCCTGCGCCATCAGGGGGCGTTCCGGCGCAAGGGAGGGCGTACCTGCGCAGGAACGAATCCTAAAAGTGGCTGAGGGAAATCTACAAGATGTCAATCAGTCATTTTTATGACAATGATGCATGACTCAAACCCTGCGCGCTTGAAGCCGACGTACGGCTTGATGCAGCATTGGGGAGATAGGGTACCCCAGAGCATTGCTGGAGCTGCGCCATCGTTGGCACGCAACTCCAGCAATGCGCTGCCTTTACGGCACAGATGCGTAAGGCTTCTGTGACGTTTTGGGCCAATGGGTGGTGGTGGCATGGCACACAATTACTGCCGCATCCCTGCTACTTTGCAGGGATGCGCCGGTAATTGAAAATATGACCCTTACTGTCTAGCATTACGCAGTTCTTTTCTTTACAGTACACTGATACATAATTTCTCAGGCCAATGAAATGCTTCTGAACACAACATACAAAACAAAGAAGCATAGTAGCAAGCAAGGCTACTGAGAAGGAGAGCAGTGCACCTGAAAATGAAATGCATAGAAGATTTTGAAATATAATTTACCTCAATGTAATCGGCAGCATTATTGCTCTTGGTAAAGAACAAAGATTTGCAAATAACAGAGCCGGATAAAACAGAGTAGTAAATGTACTACTACTACTACTCACCAAGCCCGGGGACCTCTACGCCGAGCGCGTCCAGCAAGTCCCGCTCCCGGTCCATGACATCGGTCCAGCGGTGGGTGGCCTGGTTATACGTGCGCCGGACCCCAGAGATCTTGTACATGGCCCGGCACACCTTCTCCCACCGCTGGCGGCGCTCCCGGATGCCATAGCCGGTCGCGATCTTGCCGCCTCCCAGGATCGTCTTGGGGAGGCGGCGCTGGACATGGAAGATCAGTGCCGCCACTTCCTCCGCGCTAAAGATCTCCCTCGGGACCACTTGCTCCCCCCTTAAACGCCCGCACGGGAGCCGGGCACGGGGTGCGGGACCCTTCCCCTTCTCAGGGTGCTTCCCGGCTCCCTTTACCATGGTCTGGGCAGAAATAAACTTAAATGATAAAGAAGAAATAGAATAGTGAAGAAGAAAATAAAAGAGTTTAAAAAAGTAGTTTAAAAGTAACTAAAAGCTGCAGAAAACACAAAAATATAGAGCTAGAAAAATAGAGGGTTAGATAATAAGTAAAATTAGATCAAAAAAACTTCAAACAAGCAAAGGATGGCAGAGATTGAGAGAGGATAGAGAAAGCATGCCCAGAACCATAGCAATGAATGAGAAACAAGATGGCCGCGCCCGTTCACGACCGCGTGGGTAAGTTCGCGCGAGATTTTCCTTGCGAGTACGCGCGAACTTGTACTCGCGAGCAGCACACTTTGCGAGATTACACATAGCGGGCGGAAACGGAATTACGTCACGCCAACAAGATGGCCGCGCCCGTGTACGACCGATAGGGTAACTTGGCAAACGAATAGCTAGAAGCGCCTCGCGAACACGCGCAAGATCACGCGAACATACACGTCGCAACAAAAACAATTTTGTATTCGCACGTATTCGCGGCTTCCGAAATCGATCTCGCACGGATTCGCGCCCCAAATAACGCGCGAAATTGCAAAAAAAACGATTTTAGCTAAAATGAAAGCAATGAGCAGGTGCAAAAGTTCAAACTTAACATTAGTAACATTCAAGGTAGTGCTTCCTGATGGGCCCCTCCAGAGTTTGCAACAATTCTATGACCCTGCTATGACCCAAACAGCAGGCTCATAGAATAGCACCATAAAGGTCCTGTAAAAAAAAAAAATCACTGCAACAAATAGCAAATTACAGATAAGGAAGGAAGCAGGTGCCAGCCAGACTGGAACTTTCAAAATTACTGACACATTAATGAAACACAAATTAATTGATGGCAGTTGAAGAAGGGCAGGTGTGCTAGCTTTTTTCAACCACCATAATCTACAGTAATAAATAAACCTAATAGGTGCCTGTGAGGATGTACTAGAGGGTGGCATGGGTGTCCCAGAGGGTGGCAGTGGTGAAACAGAGGGTGCTGTGAACCTGTGATGATAAACCAGACGTAGAAACAACATAGTCGCGGCCGTTGCAAGCCGAAAAGTAAGTTCGCAATTGCGAACTTGTCCCAAAATCGGCGCGAACACGCGCCAACACAAAAAACGGAAAAATCCGCAAGTCCGCTAGAGTTCGCGGATCTTCGCGGATTGCGAATCCGTAAATACGCAAGTTCGCGGATTGCCAATCCGCAAAATCCGCCCATGCTTACTGTCATTGTCACACTAGTCATCACCAGGATAGACTATTGCAACACTCTTTACGTTAGGCATTCAACATCGTTTTGTTGAAGAAACTCCAGACCCTTCAAAACGGGGCAGCTCGTCTGCTAATGAAAATCCTGAAACTTAGCCCGGTCTCACAAACCATCATCAACCTTCATAGGCTTCCAGTCCGCGAGGGGGTTTAGTTAAAAGCTCTCTGCCTGGTTCACAAAGCACTTCACAAACGTGGCCCGACTATTTCCAAAAGATTTTTCTCTGACTTGTTCCCAATTGCAACCTTCGGTCCACTTCAGCCAAAATGGCGGCTACCCGCAGAATCAACAATGCTTGATAGTAGAGGATCCCGAGACTGGCACTGGTGAGGCCACTTCTGTCCTTTAGGTGCTTCCTGCACTGTTAGAGAAAAAGGCATCAGGAGACATGGTCTGGGCAGACCCTGGCATGGCACGAAGCGTTCCTCCATCTTTGTGGGCTTTCTGTCTCCAATCATGGCCCAGGACTACTAGGCAAGTGTTCAGTCCTGTCTACAGATGCTGAGCTGGCAAGGGTATATTCTTGGATATGAAAGAGGTGTGTGTGGAAAGAAGGTACCTGTAGCTTGTGGCTGAAGCCCCCACCCATTCTGTGTGCACTAGGATGTCTCGGAACCCTCAAAGAAGTCCCTTGGCTGGTTGCATAGGTACAGGAGGCATTGCTCTGGGCGAGGAAGATCAGGTTCTGTTTAGGCCCGTTACAGGAGTCTTTTGGGGACCCCTGTGAGGGATTGTTCTTGGTGAAAAAGGACGCAGACCTAGGCCCTGTGGCTGACACTAGCCTGGGATGCGTGGCACTGGGATGTGTGATTCCCTGGGTCTGTGTGTGGTGCAAGCGTTTAAATGTGTTCTAGAAAGTCAGCAGGAATCATGCTTGTATAAATCATACTGCCACTGACTATTGTCCACCAAGAAATTGCAGACCACACAAGTGTGATTCTTTTCCGGTGACTGTCCCAGTTAAATACAATACGCAATAGTAGTGCATTGCACTGTCCTAGTTCTAACATCAGCTCGCTGAAGAGAATGAGAAGGAATGAAAGGAATCGCCAGTGATTGATTTAAAATAAATACATTCAATGCAAATAAGATCTGATGAGTGACTCAGAAGCTTGACAGGCGTGGACATAGCATTTTTAATAGTAAACCTCAGCTTGAATGTCAAACAGAAGATAGTGCACATACAAACGTGTAGTATACATATTTACCTTTTATCAGCAAGTGCCCTTAATTTGTTTTTATTTAAACCACTTTTTTTCGCTCTCTCGGAAAACCCGAAAAATAATAGTGTGAACTCTGTGGAGTCAAACAATCAGTTTGCACATTGTGGACATCCTTCTGGGCCTGCTGTTTTCCTAATATTACAGCCTGATTCATCAATCTCCCGTTTTGCGAGCCCCTAATAGCGATTCATAACGAATCGCTATTAAGGACTTGCAAAACGGGATTCATGTAGGAATTGCATAAAGAAATGCGATTCCTACACATTCCTTATTTGCGATTAGCAAATTGCTAATCGCAAATAAGGAATAACTCCCCATTCATTCCTATGGGCCTAAAGGCTCATAGGAATGAATGGGGAGTTATTCCTTATTTGCGAATAGCAATTTGCTAATTGCAAATAAGATAGCGATTTCAAGGGTGCCAGGGGTGTCCAAAGGACACCCTGTAGCACCCCTGAAATGTAATCTACATTGGAGTTGCGCACACACATGTCCAAAGGACATGTGTGTGTGTAACATGCAAAAGAAAAAAATGCACTAAAGTGCTTTAATCTATTTTTTCGCTATTTACCACGAAGTCAGACTTCGTGGTAAATAGCGGCCAAATATAGCGAAATCGCTATTTAAAATTGGTTGATGAATTGCATTTAAGGAATCTCTAATAGAGATTCCTTAAATGCAATTCCTCGCACAATAGCGAATTCTGTAATAGCGATTATTGCATTTGGGATGATGAATCCCAAATGCAATAATTGCGCTCGCAAAGGGCCAGATTCTCAGAATCTGGCCCTTTGCGAGCCGATTTTCGTTTCATGAATCAGGCATAAAGAGTTATGATTAATTACACTGAACTAATCGTCCTTTTAAAATTCAGAATTTTGCACATAAATAGATGATGCCGCAGACCTACAGTAGACATTAGTGACATTAGGACATCTCCACCAATAGGCGGTGAATGGGTTCCCTCCTTTTGAGAGGTTGGCTAAGGCCACACCTCTCGCTCCTTCCCGGTATCACCTAATTGGCCCAGTCAGGGCTCCCGTCATTAATTGACAGACTACGTCAGTCTGTAAAAAACGCTCGGCCTTTTTCAGCTCACGTACATTCAACTTCTAGTGCGATAGATCCAGGGGCTTATGGAAGCCCCTGTAATCCCTGAGGTGCAGGGAGGCCCCAACCCTCCAGGGAGCTGCAAGCTTTCAATGACCCCCCCCCCCCCACACACACACATAACATACCTATTCATCCGAGGAGTTGTCATTTTCCGTAATGAAGTGTGTTTTTACTATTCTAACTCCACACATACTCTGATAGTAGGGTAGGTTTTAAAGCGACTGAGGCAAATATAACTGCACTTTTCATTTAGTCATACACTCACTCGAGAATACCTAAACACACTACCGGTACCGGTCCTTCTAACACACCGGTCCTCAAAAAGATAATGTTTGCCTGGTTCTGTTGGGGTTTACTCATGTTATGAGGACAGATCCGGTACTCATTCCACACACACACACACGCACACCCATGCACACACACGCACCAGCATTTGGCAAGTGTCTTCATGACATTAGCAACAATTTTAGACAGATTGCACCTTTTAGTTAACAGTACTTTGAATACTGTGACATATGGGCATTCACACCCAAAAGTATCAATGGGTATTGTAGTAGCAAAAGGTATGTACAACACACAATGTGCACATTGTGATACATCAAGATTTAGAAAGAAGGGTGGAATGAAAGGGGCATCCCACACTCTTTACAAATTGCAATAAGATGTATCAACGGTAGTGCAAATTAATGGATTCCAGCACCACAAAGTGAGTGGTATCGGTCTACAAAGTGGAAGCTGGCTGCAATTACTGCAATAGAGAGCTTCTGTTATGTGATGTCACACGTCCATTTGTGTTATGCCTAATTATTTTAGGCATTATGGCTCCTGTTCATTTAAACACAGGGGTTGCCTTGCTAGCATTCTGTGAATGTGAATGCAAGGATAGGGGGATTCATAAAAGGAATGCCTCCCTCACTAAAAATTAAATGAGCCCTTTTGGACTTGACACTCTCTTCAGGGTCACCCAAAAGGTTTTGCCTTCATCCCTCCTGTTTGCTGAATTTATTTTTGTTAGCATTAGTATCACTGCTAACCAGTGTTAAAATGCTTGTTATCTCTCCCTAAAACATGGTAACATTGCCCTTCTCCTAATTGCCACATTTAATTTATTTGTAAGTCCTTAGTATATGTTACTACAAGTATCCAGGGCATGTAATTTAAATGCTACTAGTGGGCCTACAGCACTCACCGAGCCACAATAAAAAGTAGCACTGAAAAACATCTCAGGCTTGGCATTGTTTTAAATTGTCAATTCAGTCTGGCAAAATAAGCCTTTTGCCAAGTCTAAACCTTCCTTTTTAATACCTATGACACCCCTTAGGTAGGCCCGACAGAGAGCCTACAGGGTAGGGTGCATTGTATTTAAAAAGTAGAACATGTGCTTTTAAGTTTTACATGTCCTGCCAGTGAAAAATTCTTAGATTCATTATTCACTACTGTAAGACCTATCTCTCCCATAGGATATCACTGGGTTACCTTATTACCTTTAATCATTGCTGACATTTGATTGGGAGCAGGTGGAAATATCATTTTTGGGTTCAAATAATTATAATTTAACACCGTCTTTAATGGAATAATAGGATTATAGATAAAAAATTTGAAAATGTGACTTTTCAGAAAGTTGACATTTTCCTGCCCAAAAGCTTCTAAGGCTTTCTAAGTTCAGGCTGTCTGGGCCTTTTAATGGCTCCCAGCAAAAATGCATATTGGGCCCAGACAGTGAACAATAGGGGGCCAGATGCAGGCACGGTGAGACATTCCGCCAGGATGGTGGGGGCAGAGCTGTTCCCTGCTACACTTAAATTTCAAAGGGTTTGCCTCCAGCTCACACAAAGTAACCTAACACTTGTCTTATGTGATCCTATACTTTTTGGAATCTTGGCAGGGGAATGAAGGAGCTTTCCAGAACCAGTTCTGGGGGTATTTAGACGTTTCCCCCACTTTAAATGGCTGGCACCAGGTTCAAGTGTTGGACCCCAGACCGGCTCTTTAGTACCCTCCTGGAACTGTGAGCATTAAGGAAGAAGGACTATCTTGTTCCCCAGAGGTCTGCCCTGCTGCTTGATGCTTGCCTTGCTCCCCAGAGGACTACACTGCTGTTTGAGGCTTGCCTTCATCCCCCGAGTACTGCCCTGCTGCGTGAGGCCTGCCTTGTGTTCCAGAGGACTGCCCTGCTGCTTTTTCCCATGAGGACTGCCTGTCTGCTTCAGGTCTACCTTGTTTTTCAGATAACTGCCCTGCAGCTTGAGGCCTCCTATGTTTTTCAGAGGACTGTCTTGCTGCTTAAGGCTTACCGTGTCCCACAGAGGATTGCCTTCATGCTGTAGACATGCAACGCCCCACACATATTTTCTAAACTCAAGGAAGCATTGCAGGGAATCCCATTTTAGAACCTATAACGGTGATCTCCCCAGATCACCTTGGCAGTCAAAATGGCACTCATTCTGCCACCGAAAGAGTGATAGGACTAATCACCACACTGTAGAAAAACAACGGAAAGAGACAGAGGACTGTGCCTCACAACCCTTCTCGGAAAGGAAGAAAGGACCATTCTATCTCAGCTCATACAGAGAGGGACAAAGGACTTTGCCCCAAAGCTGCCCGATTCACAGAAAGAGTGATAGGACTACATCGCAGAGATCAAGATATCCTCTGCAAATCAGATGGCCATCTTGGACTGGCCTCAGTGTCCGTAGGAAGGGGTTACTACCGAGTAGACATTGAAATAATATATTTTTTTTAAACTACCCCGTCCTACACCTTTGTTGCACCTACACCGTCCTGACCGGCTTCCCTCCTGCCCGCACCACCCGTCACGTTGGTCCGCCCTCATCCCCCCTCTCACTACCTCTCTCCCTACCACAGCACCTTATATAATCGCATCCCTGCTTACACAGGATTGCCCCCTTTACCGGCCAATAGGCACGACTGCTCCAAACTCCTCCCACCTCATCCCCCCTTCCCGTTTCCTCTCACGTGACATTCCACACCCCTGATTGCATAAGACTGACCCGGTTACCGGCCACAATTCACGACCGATCATAATCCCTCCACCCCTCCTCATGCCCGACAACACCCCTGCAGCACTAGCTCACTCCTCCTACCTGTCCACCCCTGCATATAAGCATCAATATCACCATGGAGCGCTCAGGTCAACATACATATACCATCAATTACCCTCTAACCTCTCAAAAAAAGCAGCCAAAGGTTTTAAAAATTCACTTCTAAAAACATACCCCGAGACTCCAATATCAGCACCCTACTTCTCTCCAAACAAGGGCTCTATAACCAATGACTTCATTTTTTATACGAAGAGAAGAGCCCAATGGAGGAAAGCTTTTTACGCCCTATTCTCAGTTTCCTCATCGAGAAAAACTTCTCAAGGTCTCAAGATCTCTATCATCCCCTTACCTCTCTACAGAGCCACAGCAACAATCACCATTCATCACTATGGCATTATCCTCATACAATCATCAGACCTCAATCTAATCCTAATCGACAACATCTTTCCTCTCATCAAGGATAAAGTCCTCAGGCCCTCCCCCCCTTCCGCAGGCACCCCTAATTCCATAACGCCCCAATGCCTAACCCTGAATCCTCCGCAAGGCAATCACAGTGCACAAGCCAATCTTTTCATACTCCCATTTCGGCGCCAGTCGACATCCCAGGTTTTGAGAACCCCCATTCTCCAACATCACCCATCCCACACCTACTATCCAATCAAGTAACATCTCTTACAATCGGCCCCTGAACACCAGGAACACCCCTTTACCCCTAACCACGACACACACCTACCAGTTACATAACTCTCCCCCTCATCCCAGACAGAACACAGAGTTCTCCAATAATCTGATTAAACTTTACTCAATCGAAACCATCCACTCCATACTCACAGAGCCCCCAATCACAAAACTAGAGGAATAACCATAGAGAATCTTATGCAAATTCTGTAGATCAGCTTCAAAACACGCAGCTGGCATAGCTGATCTAATACTTACTCACAAACCTGACCTCCTAATCTTAACCGAAACATGGTTAAATTAGTCATCCTCGCCTATTCTCGACATTTCGTTCCCCCCAATCATGACATCACCAGGCTGGACATTCCCGATAGACCTGGTGGAGGTGTTGCCTGCATTCACTGAAACAGTCTCACTCTCACTGCTTTTATCATCATGTGAATACCTCTGTTTAGATATCACAAGTAACAACAAACCAATCTGTTCCTTGCACACATTCTACCACCCGCCAGGTGATAACCTCGCCTTCATCGAACAATTCATGGATATCGTGATTTTAAACACTGGTCACCAAATACCCAAATATTCCTCGGAGATCTCAATCTCCACTGGAACAACCTTAACGACCCAGCAGTAAAAAGTCTCAAAACATTATTCCCAGATCTTGACCTTATCCAAATCTGCAATAGCCCTACACATGACAAAGGATCAAACCTTAACCTGGTTATTGCCAATCCAGAGGCCGTTCAGCTTAACAAGATCCTCCCATGTGACTGGTCTGACCATTATTCGATCACTTTCTTCGTCAAGGAATCAGTTAAACTATGCTCAGCATAAGCTACGAGACCTGAAATATGAAAGAAGAACCTAAAGAATTCCATCACAGGCATATCCACCTCCACCACTGTCAGCCTCCTGCTCCCCCCAGAAGACCTATCTGATGTTCACGCTTTGACAAACCACCACTTTAACTCTATAACCACAATACTAGACATAACCGCTCCATTACAACTGAAGAGTGTCTCCACAAACGACCCTAAACCCTGGTACGACGGTAGACTCAATGAGGACAGACAAGCCCTAAGACTAGTTGAACGGCAATGGAGGTCATCACCATCTCCTGAACACCTCATATTGCTTAGAGCCACCAGAAACTCCTACTATAGAAAGATCATACATTCAAAAGCAAAGGCCTTCAAAAATCAATTAGACCAAGCCAAGTATCGACCCAAAAAAACATTTGAACTAGTCAAAACTTAATCTATTGGCTTATCTCAAACCCCCACCCCCCAAACTGGTTAATGTACACCTCCCAGTTGCGAAGATGTTTCCTCTATCTTCAAGATGAAGACGGAACACTTGAAAACGGACCTACTTAATGCCCTAGTAGTTCAGACTGACACGTCATTTACCACTCTAACAATCACTTGCACATCTAAGCTCGGCCACCAAAAAAACGCTTCATGGGGATCTTTCACAACGTACAGTGAAGAAGCAATTAAAAGCGCTCATGTCCTTGAACCCCTCCAACCACTTCTCTGACCCCCTTGCAGCAAACTACCTAAAAGACTTCATACCGCTGCTACTGCCACTTTGGACAAATATTATCAATGCCTCTTTACTCCAAGGAATCATTCCTGAAATTCTCAAATCTGGCCAAGTATCCCCCCATCCTAAAAAAACCTACGGAAGACCCCACGGACTTAAATAATTACATCCCAATTTCCAACATCCAAACTCTGGCTAAACTCATAGAAGAATGTGCACTCATCCAGCTGGACAACCACATTGTCAATTCAACCTGCTAAATGAATACCAATCGGGCTTCCGTGCAGGTCATAGTACGGAATCGGCTATGACCCGCATAGTAGATGACGCACAAAAAATCCTAGACCAGAGCGAAGCCTGCCTGCTAATCCTGCTTGATTTTTCCTCGGCCTTTGACACTGTCAAACATGAGAATCTCCTCAACCTCTTGAAATATAGAATGGGCTTATCAGAGTCAGTGTTTAATTGGTTCACCTCTTTCCTCCATAATAGATCCCAAAGTTTCAAGGTCAATCAATCCCTGTCCATGGCCGTCCCAGTCACTTTAGGAGTACCGCAGGGCTCTTCCCTCTCACCTACACTGTCCAACCTCTTCATGGAGCCACTCACTGATATCCTCATCTCATTAAATATACAATTTCACATGTACGCCGATGACATGCAACTATAATTAAAGATAAACTCACAGGAAGACCTCAAATCTCTCAATCTAACGCTACTAAAACCTCAGTCCTGGCTGACCGAAAACTATCTCAAGCTAAACACCCTCAAGACTGAATTCCTACTAATCGCTCCACCTAACCAATCATCCATCACACAAGAATGACTTAAACAACTAACAACTAACCGCTCTCAACTGCCAACCTCTTATAATTGATTCAGCAAAATCGCTGGGAGTAACTCTGGAAAAAAATCTAAACATGCTGAAACACATCAGGCCCGCAGCAAAAGGAGCAAATTTTCAGATGAACACCCTGAGAAAGTTAAAACCCTTCCTTCTAGTAAATGACTTCAAACTGGCAGTCCAAGCACTAGTAATCCCTAGACTTGAATATGGTAGTGCAACTCTCCGTGGTCTCCCTAGATCCACAACTGCCCCTCTAAGAGCATCAATCAACTCAGTGGCCAGGCTCATCACAGGTTTCAAAAGAAATTGCCACATTTCCCCCGACTTCAACAATCACAACTGGCTACTTTTCGAAGCAAGAATCCTACTAAAAATCACCTGCAAAGCCCTACATCACTACACCCTGAGGTACCGGCCCAGAAACTGGTGCTCTCATGGAGCAACATATCCTCTAGGAACCACAAAGATTTGCCAAAAAGAAAACTTATAACCGCGCCGTCTTTGGAATTGCTCCAAGGATTTGGAATGCATTACCCCTAGAAACCAGACTAAACGCCTCCACTGCCTCATTCAAGAGAGAAGTTAAATCTCTTCTCATGACAAAATTCACATGATGACTGTATCAAACTTTAAACACAACTAGCTGTTTTGCAGGACATCACTTTTGGAAATACATTGTTCTTTTTGTTCAACTACCTTACTTGTAAAGCATTCTGATACCAGCAAGGGTCATGTTCACGCTATATAAAACCTTCAAAGTTAAATAAAATGAAATACAATAGATTGCTTTCCATAGGGCTGCCCTGCTGCTTGAGGATTGCCTTGTTCCCCCGAGGACTTACCTGCTGCTTGACCCTTGCCTTGTTTTTCTAGGGACCTCTCTGCTACTTAAGGCTTACCATGTTCCTCAGGGGACTGCCCCACTGCTTGAGGCTTGCCTTTTTTTCCAGAGGACTGCCCCGCTGCTTGAGGCTTACCTTGTTTCCCAGAGGGCTGCCCTACTACATGAAATAATAATAATAATAATAATAATAATAATAATCCACATTTGTAAAGCGCACAATCACTCGTAAAGGTCTCTAGGCGCTGGGGGCCGTCAGGAAGATTAAGCAAGCTATTGCCCAGAGTCACATGGTGCTGGGCTAACCTGCCGCCGGAGCCGGGGATCAAACCCTGATCCCCAGATTCCACCGTCAGTCGCCCTGGCCGCGGCACCACACCTCTCCACACATGAAACCTGCCCTTCTCTCTGTGAAGGAAGACTGGACCAGCTCCCTTCATTCCAGGTTGAGTGACTCCAAGGGTCAGCCTCCTTTTTTGAACTACAGGAACACCACAAGGTCCACAGGCCTCCCTGCAACTGCCCAGCTCACCTGCTGAAACTTGACCTACCTAGAACTGCAACTGGACCGGCCTGAGCCTGCAATTGGACCTTCCTGAGAACTGTTGGCCTCTGCTAGAGTAAGTCCCTGATCCCAAAGAGGTGGCTCACTAGGTCCTGGACCCTTGGCTGGCATCAGAGTGCATTCTAGAAGAAAAGGAGAAATCCTGAAGTTCTGGACTCTTAGCACCAGACTTTGAGAATGTAACTTTGCAGAAAGACTAACCTGGTCCCTGTATCTGCCCCATGCTCAATTGTGGTTGGTCAGAACTTGTGACTTTCTCCCGGTCTAGCACAACCAGATGACCACGAGTGGCTCTATGTGTGATGAGATGCTATGCCTTCCTAAAACTTTAAAACTGCATATATGCGGTACTACTGATTTTAATTTTGCTGTTTTGGTATCATTTTATTTAGGAAAATGCTCTCTATCTTTGTAAATTGATGTGGGATTTTTCTTGTGTTGTGTTTTAACTTTATTACTGTTTGTCTGTTGTGTAAATACTTAACATAGTGTCTGCGAGGTAAAGCTGGCTGGTTTTGTGTTAAGCACCAGGGCTGGACTTTCCGTAGCGGGAGCTGGGTGTTTCTTCGGTGGGCCGCTAGGGTGGGGGCGGTTTTGGGCCCCTGGGGGCCGTTTTTGTTACTGGGGGCCGTCAATATCGGCCCATGGTAACAAAATCCGCAAATTCTGTCCTTGCAAACAGCTCGGCCGCACCCCCTCACTCCCCCAGGTGGGCAGTTTTCCAGGCCCGGTTTCGGTTCCCATTCTGGCCCTGTTAAGCACAGGTTCAATTAGTGACTTTTGTGGTTCACCTTGACAAATATTGTTGTTGTTGCTTGAAGGATTCTCACCCCATGACCAATAACCCAGTTTCTCAGAAGCAGTGATTCTGTAAATTCTACCAAATGCCATTTTTGCACTTTAACAGATTTATACGTGTATGACAGCTCAAAAACAATTCTTGAATCTTAAATCAGACACTGCTTATGAATTTAATTTCAGCTAGAAGGGTGCAAAAAATAAACACCACAAGTCTCTAGAACACTTTGAGTTGATTTTTTAGTTATTATAACATAAAAGATTTTGTGTGCCATGCAAGACAAGAGTTTCCTAGAAACCTATACGTATTGTGAGCTCAAAATAATCCATCCTTCTTGTATCAAAATTTATACTGATGCCAAAAAGTATTCTGTGTTGACCGAATTAGATTAATAAAGTTACTTAAACCTGCTGGTGACATTTCTGCATTTATACCTTCATATAAAACCTAGAAAGGCACACATGAGTGCACCAGAGTCAACCTGCTTATAAGGCATCTGCACCAGAAGTTTAAATATCATTTGTTAATATTAGTCGGAAATGCTCAAAAAAAGGTTGCCTTTTCATGACAAAACCAGGAAAAGAAAAAAAGGAAAGTTAATTGACCTTGGCAGGAGAGTAGTGGATTTGGAAATGCAGCCTTTATTGTGTTTTTTAAACTCACATTGCAGTGGCAAAGAGTAATTCCTGCAATAAACACTTTTATTGGTGTATTTTTCCCTCCTGTAGACCATTAAACGGGCCTATTAAGAAGTAAGAGAGATATTTCCAAATTAAATAATAAAGCAAAACCCAATCAGCCTTTTAGGCTCCATGCATTTTTTATGTCGGGGTGCCAGAGTGGTGGGGATGGGGAGCTGGGCCTGTTTCACAGCGGCTAGAGAGGAGGCGCTGCACAAGCCATGCTCACACAGGGAAATGAACCAAATGCATCATTTGTAAGTAATTTGCTATTTAACTATCTCCTGGGTGCCCTCTTTGCTTGTGCTGTTGATACTTACAGAACAAGTGACATGGCTAATGCACGGTGAAATGTGTTTGTGCACAGTGGGCAAAGTGTCTTTTTTTATTTTGTGTAGATTCTGTTTAGCATGCAGCATGCCTCCCATGTGCTAAAGGTCAAGGAAGGGCATTAAGGTTAGATGCAACTGAACCTTACGCCAGAACTGCTTTATGTAAAGCTGGAGCTTTTGGCACATATAAAGCACAATAGAGGCAGGTGCGGCGGCACAGGTAAGAGTGGTGGGGTGGGACAGGGTGGGGCGGTGGGGGTAAGTCGACAGACGATGGAATAAGCAAAATCAAATAAAAATGGAATAAAACCACCTACTTCGCACTCTGCGATGCGTCGAGTGCAAGGTAAGTGGGTTTATTTATTTATTTATATAATTTTACCTATCCTATTATGTGTTGAATTTCCCCCTCACCGCTCCACCATGCCCCCCCACCCCACCACTCATACCTGCGCCGACCACGCCTGGGGTGGTGTAGTGGGCAAAAGAACAATGGAATTAATCAAGATCTCTTGACTAGGGAAGAATGTTTGAATCATTCAGCATTCAGTCCATCATTTGTTGCAGTTACACTTTTCGCCCTAAGTGGTATGGGTATGCCCAGACGTGGGTCCCTTGCTCACTATGCCACTAGATTCAAGCTAGCCTGGCTGATGAAAGGTGACATACCCAGAAAACGGTCACAGGATGCTTGTTTCCGGTCCAGGTAGGACCTAGCTTGGCAGTTCGGTCAAGACTGTTCCCATGAGGCACATGGTCAAGAATGATTTGCATATCGCTGGGTCTAAACTGGAGTAGCGTAGTGGGCAACAGGACAATGGATTTACCCAGATCTCTCCACTGGGGGAGAATGTTTGAATCATTCAGCATTCCGTCCATCATTTGTTGCAGTTGCACTTTTCGCCCTAAGTGGTATGGGTATGCCCAACCATGGGTCCCTTGGTCACTGTGCCACTGGATTCAGGCTAGCCTGGTTAATGAAGTGTGACACACCCCCAAACCGGTCCTAGGATGCTTTTTTACGGTCCAGGTAGGACCTGGCTTGGCAGTTCGGTCTGGACTGTTCCTATGAGGCACAGGGTCAAGACTGAGTTGCAAATGGCTGGGTCCAAACTGGGGTGGCATAATAGGCAAAAGAATTATGGATTTAACCCAGATCTCCAGACCGGGGAGAATGTTTGAATCATTCAGCATTCCGTCCATCATTTATTGCAGTTACACCTTTCACCCTAAGTGGTATGGGTATGCCCAGATGTGGATGCCTTCCTCACTGTGCCACTGGATTCAAGCTAGCCTGGCTGATGAAGTGTGACATACCCCAAAACTGGTCCCAGGATGCTTGTTTCCGGTCCAGGGAGGACCTGGGTTGGCAGTTCAGTTTGCCACAAGGCACAGGGACAAGACGGATTTGCCTATGGCTGGGTCCAAACTGGGTTGGCATTGTGGGCAAAAGAACCATGGATTTAACCAAGATCTCTTGACTGGGGGAGACTGTTTGAATTATTCAGCATTCCGTCCATCATTTGTTGTTGCTAGAAGTATAGTTAGTCATATATTACTGACATATTCATGGATTATCCGAACACAGCTTTCCAGAAAGCGAGTACATTCTAAATGTGTTTTGAAAGCATCAGAGCTCCATACAAATAAGGGTGCTATGAAAGTATAAACTGCAAAAATATCTTTTACATAGTGACTCGTTTCGAAGATCCTGGTAAATACTGTTGTCATATTGTACCAGGAATAACCAATATCTCAGAGTTAAGGTTATCAGAAGTGTAGCAGTTCTGCATTATTAGGGTTCCTGCCGGTTTAATGGGGGATATGTGTTTGAAACTCAGAGAATTGTCTCTTATTTATCTGCACACATTTCTTCACGTCTTACCTGGTAAAATTTGAGCTGGGAATAAAAGCAGTGTCAGTCTTAAATTTACACCGAATTTAGAATCCCAATGTGGAATTAAATCCTGATTTGGGTCTGAATCAGAATAAACCTGCCCCTTGGAGTGAGGGCTATTAATCGAAAATAGAACTCCAAAGTTTTGAACTTTCTTAGGCATCTCACTCCTAAAAATGTTTATTGGCATCAGGAAATTTGCCCCAAAATGTACTTGAGGCTACTTTCAAATTAACTCAGTCTTAAAACATGTGAAGGGCGAGTATGCCTCGAATCATCAGTTAGATGCATGAAGAGGTTTTTGTTAGTAGAACACTTGTGAACAAATGTTGTAGTACATATTTTTTGAAGA
The DNA here is from genome assembly GCF_964261635.1 of Lissotriton helveticus. Lineage (NCBI taxonomy): Eukaryota > Metazoa > Chordata > Amphibia > Caudata > Salamandridae > Lissotriton > Lissotriton helveticus. The sequence goes on along the minus strand of NC_136063.1, from coordinate 177,556,657 downwards.
ACGTTCTTTTGCAGTCTGTGGCCAGACGGATTAAATTATTGATCACAATCAGTGGTTGCACACCAAAGGGCAGATTTACAAGAAAGTGACCATCTGTAGAGATGGGTCACTTTCCCTGCGCCACCCTGCGAAACTCATCGGCCACCATGGATGCGCCGTATTTACATCGTATTTACATCTGTTGGAGGAAAAGTCATACATTGATGGAGTCGTGTCGCAGGCATGACGCAACTCCAGGAATGCATGGGAAGGCCTATCATCATTGTGCTGCCTCACTCCTTACGCCTGCGTCAAGCAGCCGTAGAGTTTTGACACAGTGGTCTGCTAGAAGGGGCGCATTGAAATCTTGTAGATTTCACTGCATCACTTGTACAAGGTTTTTTTGCATGGGAATGCCCACCCTGCATACATTATACCTGATGCAGTTATAATTTGACACAGGCCTTAACAACGTGACATATCTCCCTAGAGGTGTCAAGTTGTAAATGAGCCGCATAATTAATGTCACACAAATCCATACAGAAGTGTATGAAATTGTCACCTTTTCACACAATAATACCAGTTTCAAACATTCGGACCCTTCAATCAGTGGAATCACATCCAACTATTTCTTAAAGCCAAAGGTACTCTTTGTACCTTGAGTACAACATCTGTAATCCCTTTTTCAATATGATTTTCTGTTGGGACCCCACTGGCTATACTAAAATTCTAGAAAATACTACAGGGAATGTATTTATGCATTGACCCATAGGTGATGCATTCAAGCAGGTGAGCCAAGACCTGGCTATTACGCAGTCAGAATTATTTAGATCCAAAAACTTTCAAGGTCACCTTGGTCATTCCAGCCCAATAAATTTGATCTTTCTTTAGCTACATACATTATACACTGTGCCGTTTTACCATCATATTGCAGTATCCCTTCAAATTCCTCTTCAATCTCAATCCTCTTTCCCCCATATGCTAACATTTCTATACTTGAATTCTTCACCTCTTCTTGTCTGAATCTCTTGAAAACCGCGCTAATCCCATTGATCACAACATCACAATAAGGAGGTTTTATCTTGAATTGTTTAAGTGTGGCAACCTGTTCACCATCATTAACATCCGTTGTCCCATCAGACTTCATATCACCACATTAGAAGATGAATACGACAACCTTCTCAGCTTCACCCAGACCATATTCCTCCACCTGAGCTTCATAGGACTTGCACACACTGCAAAACATTCTTGTAAAGAGACCCTCACATCTACATTTATAGCAAGGCAGGACAGTGCTTTGCTGATGCTAAATATGTATTGTTAGACCTGTCAGCCTTAGTGTAGTCTCCCCCCAAACGTTTTGCTTCATCCATCCTGTTTTGCTGGATTTTCTTTTGTTGGTCTTAGGACTCTTCACATTTTCTCTTTCTAAAACATGGGAAATTTTGCACATTTAGTTTACTTTTAAGTCCCCAGTAAAGGTGTAATAAAGGTAACCAAGGCGTGTAAATTAAATGCTACTACTGGGCTTGCAGCACATATTGTGCCACCCACCCAAGTGGCCTTTTTAAACATGTTTCAGGCCTGCCATTGCAGGCTGTGTGTGCAGTTTTAAACTGTCATTTCGAACTACCAAAATAAGTCTTTTGTCAGGCCTAAACCTGCCTTTTTATTACACATAAGTCACGCCTAGGGTAGGCCCTAAACAGCTGATAGTGCAGAGTGTGTTGTATTTAAAAAGTTGGACATGTACTTTAACATTTTACATGTAGTGTGGGTAGTGAAGAACTCTTAAATTCATTTTTCACTACTGCAAGGCCTACCTCCCCACAGGATAACATTGTGCTCTCTTACTACATTTAGTAAGTGCTAACTTGTGGTGTCTGATGAATCTAATTTAAAACCCTCTTTAACAGTTAAGTTGGATTTCAAATCACAATTCTGAAAATGCCACTTTTATGTTATGTTATGTTATGTTATGTTATGTTATTTATTTTTTTGTATAGCGCAACGGTTACTCAAAAAGAGTGTCCCGGCGCTTTAGGTAAGGAGAACAGATTTCAGAATAACACAACACAGCTAAAAGAGGTTAAAAGATAAGCAGAAAGAAAGCGAAACTACTGGCAGACCTGTTGGGAAAACAGACAGGTTTTGAGACCTCTTCTAAAATCAAGGAGAGTAGACGCCCCCCGCAAAGGGAGCGGTAATGAATTCCACATCTGTGGGGCCAACAGACTGAAAGAGCGGCCCCCGAGGCGGGCCCTCTTCACACGCGGAACAGCCGCCAAAAGTAGAGATTCTGACCTCAACGAACGAGTCGGATGGTAGAAGGTCAGTCTCTTTTGGAGATGTTTAGCTCCCACAGCATGGAGCGCTTTATAGGCCAAGGTCAGAGCCTTAAAGGCGATCCGTTTGCGGATGGGTAGCCAGTGTAACGTCGCCAACAACCCACAGGCGCTGGTGCGTCTACTTAGGCCAAAGATGGCCCTGGCCGCCGCGTTCTGTACAACTTGAAGCCTTTGCAGCAGATACTCTGGCAGGCCCAGGTAAAGAATGTTGGCATAATCCAACCTGGAGCCTATCAGAGCCTGCACCGTCAGCCTCCTATGCTCCTCGGACAAGAGAGGCAAAAACCTCCGCAGCATTTTTAACAGGCCGAAGCAAGTGCCGGTTACCCCCAAGATCTGGGCTTTCATCGTCAGCCCCTTGTCCATCTTAACCCCCAAGTTTTTAGCCATGGGAGAAGAGCCGGGCGGAGGGAACATGTCGATGGGCCACCAGGCCTGCCAGCTAGGCTCCGTATCGCACCCGAAGAAGAGTACCTCCGATTTATCGGAATTGCACTTGAGGCTGTTCAGTTGGAACCATGCGAACACAGCCCCAAGGCAATTCTGGATACTCTCCCCGTCAAAGTCAGCCCCTCTCTCGCAAGAGAAGAGGAGCTGGGTGTCGTCGGCGTACGACACGATCCGGGCACCAAATGACTCCGCCACCGCCGCCAAATTAAGTTGGCATTTTCTCTTGTCCTAACCATTTTGTGCCTGAGGCTTGTTTGTGGGTCACATGCCGAAGTGTAGTTACCTTTGTGCATTTCTCTGAGACAACATCACAATAAAGGGTCTAGGTGTTAGCATGATAGATCATCTCTGGCAGGATGGGGGGGGGGGGGGGGAGGTGGAGCTGCCACTTACCACATTTGTACTTTAAAGTCATTGACCCAGCTCACACACAATGGGCTTCACAATAGCCTATTGTGCCCCCCGACAGACTGGTACATTGGTAGGGAGGCAGGCGATTCCAGACACCTCTGTAGGGGGGAACTCCAGAAACGTCTCCCACATCAAAGTGGGCCCCGGGTATGAAAAGAGCACCCTTAAACCCACGCCTCAATTCACTTCTATACCTGTGGATGCGACAGAAGAAGAGTGTCCTGCTGCTTGAGGCCTGCCCGGCTTGCTGAGGAGGAAGAATGGACCTGCAGCCTTCATCCCAGGCTGATGTGACTCCAATGGTAAGCTGACTGACTCCTGATCGGCCTTATGGGGACGCGACAAGCTCCCAAGGCTTCTCTGCAACTTCCCAGCTGACATGTAGCAGCTAGACATGCCTGGATCTGTAACTGTACCTCCCTAATCCGTGTAGGCTTCTGTTTGAGTGAGTTCCTCCTGAACCCCAAAAGGTGCCTCACAGGTCCTGGACACTTGGTGTACCATCAGCAGTGCTTCTCCTTGGGGAAAAGGAGAAATTCTGATGTGAAAAGGCCTGTTTGCACCAAGATCTTAATGCCAACACTGACTGCCAATGTGAAGTTCCTATTAACCCAACTCTTTGCACTACAGTGACCGACAGCGATGACCAACAAATGCAAGATTTGTACTTTGGACTACAGCATTGACAGCCTGCAGTAACAGCAAGCCCTAACCTCTAGCAATGAGTTTCCGTGACACCTGACAGGATCTTCACGACAAAGCGGCAACCGTCCATGACCCCCGCCCAGCTCTTCGCGCTACAGTGACAACCATCCAAAACACTCTCCCTGATCATCACAACCTCCTCCACCATGAATGAAACTGTCTGTGTTAGACTTTATAAAGTAACATTTTCAGTGGGATTAACCTGGTCTGATATTCGGCCCATGCTCCATCGCAGTCGGACTGAACTTATGACATTCACCAGGTCCCACACAACAGGATTACCGCGTAGGTTGCTTTGTGCTTTTAGGCACTCTATTTACCTTAAATCTTTGAAATTGCATATCTCCTGTTCTACTGATTGGATTTTTGTCTTTTTGGTGTCAAATAATTTGCTACATTATACTCTATTTTTCAAAATTCGTGTGGGATTTTTCTTGTGTTTTTACTTTATCACTGTTTGAGTGTTGTATAAATACTTTACTTATTGCCTCTAAGTTAAGCCTGACTGCTTTTGTGCCAAGCTACCACAGGGTTAAGCACTGGTTTATTTAGATACTTTTTGTGTTTCACCCTGACAAGGATTGTGGCTGTTGCTAGAGTAGGGTCTCACCCTCCCCTCAACCAACAACTCAATTTCTAACAGGTGCGACTACCACATCTAAAACAAGTGGGGAACTCAAGAGCATTTTCTTCCTTCAGCTGAATATTCTGGTTTGTTCCTTTGGCTTTTTTTTGTGTTAGTGGCCATCTTTGTCAATTAGTACATTCACTTCTTTGCTGGTTGTGCTGATTGACAAAACTGTTGGAATAGATAGTTCTTTGAAGTAAGCATCAGAGTTTTCAATGGGTCTCGAAATGGACAAGGCAATTTCTAAATCAAATTTCACTGCTGAAAGCAGTCGTTCTTTTTGAATGTTTTCTGATAATTTCATCTTTGAACTCCCAATAGTCTAGGTGACAGTTTCCTGAAGGAAGATACAAAGTCATCAATAGATTCACTTTGTTGCAGGTTTTTCTGTAAGAATTTGTATCTTTCTAAGAATATGGCCCCATTAGGATGGTGGGCGGATCACCCCGCTGGGCCGGCGGTAGTCACCGCTGGCCGGGTGTGGGTGATCCGCCCGCCATCCTTGCAGCAAAGACCCCCCACCATATTACAATGGCTGGGGGGTCTGCGGCAGATGGAAAGACTGTCCGCCGCTTTTCCGCTCTGTCGACAAGTCGACCGGGTGGAAAAGGGTTTAATACGGTGATGGGGTCTGTTAGCAACCGCTTGCCATATTACAATGTGGGCTGGAACATGCCTTTCCGTGGCGCAGAAAGGCATGCAGAGTCTGCTTGCGGGGCCCTGTTGCGGGCCCCCAGGGACTCTTGGGGGGTGCACATGGGGGATACCTCTGGTACCCCCTGCATTTCAATGTTGAAAGGCACAACCTGCCTTTGTGGCATTGTGGCGGGCAGTGCTTTAAGCACCGCCCGCCGCAATGTTACAAAAATGCCATACGCCCACCAGGGTGGCGGGTGCATCTTAATTGGGAGTGTGGGACTGCCAAACCCTCAGCGGGTTGTCCCGTTTCCTGGGTCCCCCTCCATACTAATGACCCCCTAAGTTCTTAGAACGTACAAGCATTTTGTGTAAAGTTTTTATCACTTCATCAATGAGACATGTTAATCAACCATCGCAACTGGTGCACTTTCACCAGATGCACCTTCTTGCTGGAATTGTGTGTTGACTAGTTGTAAGTGTTATGTTTTCAATGTGGGACTTTTTTCCTGTTCTAAATTGTGAATCAATTGTGTTTTTGTCCCTATTTCTGGAGGTATCACAATTGATGGTGTCCAAGTAGGCTCCAAAAGCTTGTTTCCATCTTAGCCAGTTTAATAGCCAAGTGCCTGGATCAGTAAGAAATAAGGGTGGTGCAGATATGCCTTCCGTAGTTTACACTAATGATCAATTCTTAATCCATGTCTCCTAAAGATGGCCACTAAATGTCTAAGATGTGGATTTTTTTCTTTAGACCTCAATTCACGTGACTCACAGATCCCGTTCATAAAGAAAAACGCACCCTATCAAATAAGATGCTCATGCTTAGTCCTTCAATTACTGTGATGGCATCCAAGAAACAAAGTCATCAGCAATGCACCCAATCCAATATGGCACTCATACAATAGTAGACGTGCATGCCCGTTGTGCTAAAAGCATCATAAGGCACACCCACAACATGGACGCCTGGCCGATGAGATGTTGCCTCACTAGAAAGCTGCAAACTACCTGCAGGTTCTGGTGTTGATGATCAGAAAGAGAGAGACCAAGAGAGAGGATGCTAAACGCTATGAAATTCAGAAGTTGGAGCATAAAGTCGGTGGTTGGGGTTCCAGAGACTCCTCTTCGCCAATAAAAAGCTACTCACCAAGTCACACCAAATGTGAATAAACTGGGATTATTTTAAGCATGGGCGGATTTTGCGGATTCGCAATCCGCGAATTTGCGGATTTGCGTATTTGGCGGATTGCGAAAATCCGCGAATTCTCGCGGATTTTTTTGGGTGTGTGTTCGCACGGGGTTCTGCAAGTTCGTGAGGGTTTTGTACAATTTCGCAAATTGCGAACTTACTTGTCGGGTCGCCAGTTTTGCGAACTTGTTGTTTCTACGTGCCCAGCCTGTTTGCAAGGCTTTCTTCATCACTGCCACCCTCTGTCACCACTGGCACTCTCTTTGGTCACCCATGCCATCCTCTGGCTCACCCATGTCACCCTCTGTGTCATCACAGCACCCTCTGGTTCACCAGTGTACATTATTGGGGCAAAGCAAAGCACTGCCATCCTCTGTCAACACTGGCACTCTGGTTCACCCATGCCACCCTCTGGCTGGCACACCCATGCCACCCTCGGAGTCATCACAGCACCCTCTGATTGACCAGTGAGTGTACATTATTGTGGCAAAGCCAAGCACACCTGCTAAGTGCTTTAAGTTTTGCAAACAACAACACCTGCCCTGCCCCAACTGACATTAATGAAGGCTGGCACCTGCTTGTCTGCTCCCTTTCCTTTTTGTTGCAATAACAGGATGCAATGGCATACTTGTAACTATTCTGTGACTGTCAGAGCAGGGTCACACAATAGTTGCAAGTAGGCAACCGAATTCTGGAGGGCCCCTTCAAGAAGCACTACAGGTAAATGGTTACAAATGATGAGCTCGAACTTTTGCACCTGCTCGTTGGTTTTGCTTTTGCAAAACTCGTTTTTCGGTAATTTCGCCCTATTCGCGAGGCGCGGCGTCGTGCGAAATCGACCGTGGAAGCCGCGAACTCGTGCGAGTTACCCCAATGTTGAGTATGGGCGCCGCCATTTTGTTTGCGTGACGTATTTCCGTTTCCGCCCGCTATGTGTAATCTCGCGCAATGAGCGCCTTGCGAATGCAAGTTCGCACGAGTTCGCGAGAGAAATCGCGTGCGAACTTACTTACACGCACGTGTTCGGGCCGCCATCTTGTTTTTCATTCATTCCTATGTGTCTGGGTATGGTGTTTCTATCCTCTGTATATCTCTGCCATCCTTTGCTTGTTTTAATATTTTTTTGATCTATTTAACTTTTTTTCTATCCCTCTATTTTTCTAGGTCTATATTTTTGTGTTTTAGGCTACTTTTGTTTACTTTTCAACTACTTTTTTAAACTTTTATTTCCTTCTTCCCTACTCTTATTCTTTTTCATTTTGTCTCCTTACTGCTAACACCTGCCCAGAACATGGTGAAGACAGCTGTCAAGCTGCCCAAGACGGGCACCGCAGCCCGTGCCCGGCTCCCATGTGGCCGCTTGAGGGCGGAAATGGTGGTGCCCCGGGAGATCTTCAGCCCTGAGGAGGTGGGCGCACTCGTTTTTTATGTGCAGCGCTGTCTCCCCAGGACCATCGCGGCAGGCGGCAGGATCGCTGCTGGTTATACCAACAGCCAGGAGCGACGGAAGCGGTGGGGGCAGGTGTGCTGGGCCCTTTTTAACATCACGGGGGTCCAGCGCACCTACAATCAAGTGACCCACCGCTGGACCGATATCCTGGACCGAGAGCGCGACCTGCTAGACGTGCTGGGAGTGGAGGTCCCCGGGCTTGGTGAGTAGTAGTAGCAATTTTTTCATCACTCACTACTCTGTTTTTTCTCCTGCTCTGTGTGACTGTGTTATATTGCAAATGTTTGCTTTAACTTTTTTACAAAGAGCAATAATGCTGCTGATTACATTGATAACAGAGGTAAATTAATATTTCAAAATCTTCTGTGCATTTCAGGTGCACTGTTCTCCTTCTCTGTGGCGGTGCCACTGCTTATTTGTTTTCTATTTTGTGTTCATTTAATTGTGCTGAGTAATGTATGAGTGTATTTTACAGAACTGCGTAATGCTAGACACAAAGGGGCAGATTTACAAGCCCCTTGTGCCACGTTTACGCTGCCTTACCTGACGCACAGCGACGTAACTGTGGCGCTTCCCTGCGAGTCATGTACAACGTGATGCATCTAAGGAGATGCGCCACGTTAAGGCCTGGGCCTGCGTCACAATGGGTGCGTTCCCACGCAGGGGGGAGGGGGGGGTGGCGGTCAGGCAGCTGTGCGCCTCGCAAAAGTGCCTGCGTGAAATCTACAAGATTTAACACAGGCACTTCCGCGACGCTGCTACGTCAATTCTTTATGCCTGCTTGCTTGAAGCAGGCGTAAGGACTGATGCGGTATGTTGAGTATTGGGCAGCCCTGAGCATTGCTATAGTTGCATCGCGCCTGCGACGCGACTCTAGAGATGCGCCTCTCTTTCGTCACAAGATGCGTCACGCATCTGCCTACCCTTGCGCCAGGGTTTGCCGCATTGTAATTGCGGCGCATCTGCCGTGACGCAAGGTTAGTTTTGCGTTACGCATTTGTTCTGGTGCACATCTGGAGGTGTCCAGCTCAGAACTCGTAAGTATGCCCCTAAGTGTCAGATTAGCAATTACCTGCGCATCCCTGCAAAGTGTGCGGCACGCCAGCACCACCCATGGTGCGCCGTATTTACAATGCGGCACACCATGGTCCCAAAACGTCACCGAAGCGTTACGCATCGGTGCCGTAAAGGCGGCTCATTGATGGAGTTGCGTTGCAACGATGGCGCAGCTCCAGCAATGCTGCGTCAAGCCGTAAGTCTGCTTCATGCAGGCGCAGGGTTTCAGTGACGCATCATTGTCCTAAATGACTGATTGAAATTTTATATATTCCCCATAGCCACTTTTAGCATGCGTTCCTGCGCAGGAACGCCCTCCCTTGCGCTGGAACGCTCCCTAATGGCGCAGGGCTTTAGAATGGGATGCATCTCCCATATGCGTCACGTTGTTAATATACGCCACACCATGGCGCCTCTCTTGTTGTGGCGCTGCGTCACAAAAGTGACGCAAGAACGGAGCAAAAGAGCTGCAAGGGGCTTGTAAATCTGCCCCTAGAGTAGAGGCTCAGGTGCAGTCCTTCCTTTGTAGCCCTCATTTTGGATGAAATAGTTGGTTCTTGTTCTTTCTAAATGTTTGATTTGGTTGACAAGGACATCGGCAAGCAGCATTCATCAATGTTTTCTGTTCATTCTTTCATGTTGTACGTCAGGTCCGCCCAGGGGCAAGCGGACAGAAAAAACGGATGCAGTGGCTCCAAAGGAGGAGGATGCAGGCCAGGGCGGCGAGTGCTCCTTTGCTGGCCCCAGTAAGTTTTCATTTAAATATAGAGGACCTATTGTTGTCCAAGCGTTCCTAATTTAATTTTTTCGAAATAGTGTTTAGATAGGAGCAAAATCAATAATACTACTGTTGCAGGGACAATTCTCCACAAACCGAACTATGGACACCAAAGACCAGAGTAATATTATTTCAGAGTGGCGTGTTTGGCACACTGTATAAACCTGGTAGTGTTAGCGGCACGGAATCCTCCTTGCAAAAATTGCAAAACCTTTAGCTCAGTCACTCTAGTCTGGAGGACCAAAAACCACAGAGTCTATTCAAGTTTAAAAGCTTTATTAAAAGTTTAAGTAAACACATATATTAAAATAAAGTTAGTTGGAAATGGAAAAGTGCTTGGTGCTGAGTTGATGAGTAATGGAACACATTTCTTGTGGTCGAGCCGAGCTTTCACCTGGTTTGAAGTTGATGTTGCTCTTGTCCTTAGAAGTCCAGTTTCTGTCTGTTCAGAGAAAAATGATGTGTGTTAAAATTAATCAAGCATTCATCAATTATGACAAAAAAATGCAGCAAGACAACAACCTTCCCTGGAAGGAGGGACATTTTTTCTTTAGACTAGAGTAGACAGTCAATTAATTTTTCTGTTGTTTTCACATTTCTTCATTCATAGACCAAATACTAGTGAGTGGTGTAATCTAACATTCTTAAATCTACTTTGTAGGTGGAACATCTGGTGGCGGGGCCAGCTCGGATGTGGTGGTGATCATTGACTCTGAGTCCGAGGACAGCTATGGGGAGAATGTGGCGCAAGAGGAGTCGGACCAAGAAGTACAGACTGTGAGGAAGGAGACAGGGGCGGTGGCGAGTACAGGTAAGCTGGATCATGGTACTATCTGACTCTTAGATAGGATATGATGTGTATCCAGTGGTGGCCCAGTGACAAATTACAATATGGTAATTACAGCAGGCTGGGACCGACAGACAGATAGAGGCAGAGACAGAGAGAGAGGAAGACAGAAGGAGAGAGAGGGAGGGAGCCAGAGGGAGGGTGAGGGAGGGAGACAGAGAGAGAGAGACAGCGAGGTAGAGGGAGACACAGGGCGACATAAAGAGGGAGACAGAGAGAGAGAGAGAGAGAGAGGGAAACAGACATATCGCCTGGGCTCCTGCCAGATCTCTTTCATATGAAAGAGCATCAAACCAAGGATACAAGTGAGTTGTGGGAAGGGAAATGGTGATTCAAGCGCCCCCCCTTGCCCCTCCCTGCGGACGCCCATGATACTGGCCTGAATAGTTTTGTACTGCGCTGGCTAGTTGCTAGTTGTACTGTGACACAACTTCCTGCTGAATATTTTGTGTTAATCATATTCTTAAAGAGCATTGGTTACATATTATGTCTTTCTTTCTTCATATAGTTGGTAATACTAAAACCTCAAAACCGACGAGGAGTATGCTGGCTGTACTGGCCCGGCAACGGAGGCTGGAAGCAACTGTTGCCCAATATCGGCGGCTGGTGGAACTGGAGGGGGACGACACGCAGTCCAGTGCATCAAATGTAACATCTGCATCCTCCTCCGTGACCCCACGTTCTGCCGGTAAGCGCAGTGCTCCAGCCAAATGGAGCCGTGCTGGCAGACGCCACCGCCAAGCAGCAAAGGCTGCACCTCACAGCAGTGTAAAGGCTCGCTTGCGCCGAGCACTCCGCAGAGTGTCCGACCTAGAGGCGGAGGTCCAGAAATGGAAAGACTATCAGAATGTGGTGGAGGGCCTCCGCTTAGATCACGCCACCCTCCAGGAGAAGTACGATGCCCTGGCCCTAAGGCATGATGCCCTGGAGGCCAAACTCAACACTGTGCATCCCTAGAGTGTCCCTTGCCCCTTTTTTAGAGACTTTTGGGGGGTGGGAATTGGGAGTTGGGTTTTTTGGGGACTTTTGAATGACTATTTATTTGTTGGGGTTAGGGAGGGTCTTGCGGGAGATTATTTTGTTAGGGATATAAAAATATACTTTTTCAAACTTTATCTGAGCATACCTGTTTTTTTACTACTTTTGAGCTTGGTGGGTGGTGGTTTTGCAGTAAGTTCATTTAACTGAACACTGTCATCGTGTTGGGTGACGTGTAATAGGCCAAATGTTTTCCAAAGTAAATGCCTGTCACAGAGTTTGTTAATTCAAGAGCCCTAGGACTTTACTACTAGTACCACTGTCACTCTCTCGCCTCTCCGAATACTCCATTATACTACCTCCCATCCAAACGCTTATCTTACCTGTAATTTGTGTTTGAGGGCTGGCTCCACCTGGAATTCACAGTGTCCTAAAGCGTTCTGCAGCAGGGCCCCAACTGGAGTTTCCCGGCGTGGATTTTCTGCAAAACAAAAGCAATCAACATTAGAAATATGGCAGCGGTGCTCACAGACCCCAAAATCCTAGAAGCCCCACAGACAGCACCCCTAAGACAGGCAAGCGAGCAATAATAACGCCTAAACGTTCACGTGTAATAGGCCAAATGTTTTCCAAAGTAAATGCCTAACCAATTTAATCCCTTAATAGACCTTGCCAGCAATGGCCCAGCCAAGACCCGTAAACCCAAACGCAAAAAAGTCACACTTAGCAAAATGTATTTAAATGAGGACTCACTACTTCCAGACAGTCCCTCTTTAGGGGACTCGTCAACGTAAGTTTCTTCATTGTGCAGATTCCAGGCATCAGCATTACGGGAAATGGATAGGGTGAGTCTGGAGGAGGAGGATAGACGACCAGGACTGAGTTTTTGTCAACTAACTGTTGTGAACCTGAGGAATGCTGCGGCATCAAAATCAAGACAGTTCTGCTGATGGGCTTGTTGTTGCTTGTGATGGGTTGATTACAGTTTTGTTGTGAATGTGATCAAGCACTTGCTAAAAAAAGAAAGACAGACACACAGGAATAAAAGTGAATAAGGACTAATGTTAAAGTTAATTAATTATTGACTCATTTTCAGAACTCGCTGTCAGGGAAGCAGATCTCGTCCTCAAACTCTGCAAATTGAGTCGGTAGTACTTCTGGTAACTGAGGAGAACTTTCCTCAGGTAGGTCGGTGTCCTCGTCTTCTTCCTGCGTGCATTCTCGTACTTTGTAATCTGGTGGTATGAAGTGCTGGTTCATCTTTATCATGGTGAGCCGCTCCACATTTGCGGGCAAGAGGCGGGACCTTTTGCAAGTCACAATGCCACCAGCAGAACTAAAAACACGTTCTGAAGACAAGCTTGCGAGTGGGCAAGACAAGTAATTGATAGCCAGGTTGGTGAGCTCTCGCCATATGTTTCTTTTCCCATGCCAATACGCCAATGGGTCCTCAGTAATATTGACCGCTGTTGAGTCATCCAGATAGGCCTGCACCATAGAAACAATGTTCTCCCGGATTCCTGTACTTTGCACTTCTGTGTCCTTTCTGGGACAAGGAAACCCTAGCTCACTTAGCCAATCCGCTTCAGACATATCGCCTGAGCCTGGTGCAGATGATACGGTTGCTGGTGTGGTTAACGGCTCAGAGGAAAAGTCACTCACTTCTGCCACAGGCACAGATGCAGAAGTGTTTTTTTGGGACGCCTGATGGCCTGCTGATTCACTAGTAGTACTGTCTTCAAGTTCTCCTACAGTTTCCTTCCGCTCTCTTTCAAAACGAATGGCTGACTGAGCTAGCCAACCTTTGTACTCTGTAACATTTGATGTTTCAAAAGGAATTATTACTTTGCCAAACAATGGCTTTTTGTAACGTGGATCCAGAATAGTAGCACAAATGTAGTGCTGTTGTTTCTTGATATTTACAAGCCGTTTATTGCTAACTAGGCGATGTAATATTCTCTGCGCCAAGTCATATGCTTCATTCTTTCCAGCATCTTTTAATTCTGAAGACAGCACCTTGACTTGGTGCTCGAGTTTCAGCAACAATGGGATAGCTTTGCTCAAAGAACAGTCCTCCCTGCTGACGTCACGCGTGAAGACCTCAAAAGGACGAAGCATGTCTGTCAGGCTTTTAACTAGCTGCCATTGCTCCACCGCTAGCATCATTTCTGTCGTATCACCACCCAGGTTGTAGAAATACTCATTGACTACTGGAAACAGCTCATGCAGACGCTCAAGCATGTAGAAGGTTGAGTTCCAACGTGTTGCCACCTCCTGGATAAGTGCTTTCACTGGCATTCTACGTACATTTTGCTGGCGCCTCAGCTCCTTCCGGGCCTTAAAACAATGGTTGAAGTGTGTGCATATTCTTCTGCAGACGGTCAGTATTTTGTCGACTGCAAGTTCTTTTTTCAAGAACTTTTGCACGACAAGGTTCATACAGTGCGCCAAACACGGCACTCTGAAATAGTAACCGTTCTCCATGGCCTTAACTACATTGCTGCCATTATCACTAGAAACATAACCAACCTTGCAATTTCTTGGGGGCAGCCATTGTGAGACCTTTTTGTTAAAGGCATCCAAAATGTTGACTGCAGTATGACTTTTCTCCATGCCAAACATGGCTAATGTTGCATGTTTACGAGCACCCTTAAAAATCTCGACCAAGTCCCCACCTGCATTTATCTGTTGTGCAACCCCTGAAAAGGAGACCCAGTGTGCAGTGATGCACATGTAATCAAGGGCTTGGCAACTGGTCCACATGTCTGTTGTCAGGTGTATAGTGTGAACTGCACTCTTCTGCAAAGCTGCCTCAACCAACTCAAGCACCTCTTTATGTAGTGCTGGAACAGCAACCCTGGCAAAATAGAACCGGCTAGGAATCTTCCATTTAGGGGCCAGTGTTGCCACGAGTTCAAGAAAACCCACATTTTCGACAAACGAAAAAGGGAGAAGGTCCACCGCTAGCATTTTGGCCAGCTTAGTGTTATACAGGCGTACAGTTGGGTGGTTGCGTTGAAATTGCGCATCTGAGGAGAACATGGCTGAAATGGTGCGCTGGACAAATTTCCTGGATGATGCTGATGCCTTCTTCGACCCACTTCTGCTCAGTGTTGACATTTTCCGCATTGGTGTGTCTCCCAGACTCTCAGTGTGCCTCCTATGTGTTCCGGAGGGTGTGGTGCTGCCAGGGGTACTGGGTGCAACTGGACAAATGTCTGACGCTTCTTCTATCTCCCCGTCATCTTCAGATGAAACACCTAGTATGGGTATATTTTGGCCACTTGCCCTTTGGGATTGCTTTCCCTTGATGTTTGCTAGGTGCGCAAACCATTCGATAGCGTGCCTTCTTTGAAGATGACCTATCTGGCCTCCGGTTCCATAGTTGGTACCAGTCTTACCACGGCTAACTCTAGTCTTACAAATGCAACAAACGGCTATGTTATCATACTTTGCATGGACACTAAAAAAGTTCCAAACTGGGGACTGGAAACTTCTGGTTTTGCCGCACGAGATGATACTGCCAATGCCAGATGAAGCAGTGGTGGATGAGCCTTGCAGACATCTACTGGGTTGTGCAATTATTGCAGCAACCCTACTTGAGGGAGTCGAGCTGGATGGAGTCCCCCTCTGGGGAGAAAATATGGGAGCTGTAGGTTTTGTTGAACTTGTTGTACTACTTGACTGCGTTGGTGGTGCTACCAGTGTCACGTCGCCAGGGTCACGCTCAGCATGACGTCGGGATAGGGTATAAATGTCTGTCTGCTGCATGGCCGGTGTGGCTGGAATGACGTGTGTGATGACTAGGTCATTGCTGTCATCCTGTTCAACAACATCAGAATGCACCACTTCATCAAGTCCGACGTTCGGATCCATAAGTATGAGCTTTCCGGGGCCCTTCCTTTTAACATTTGATACCTTTCACAGCTCATGGTGTGCCTCCCTCTCAGACGTCGGAGATGGTTGCCAATCTAGATCCAGATCATCATCTGATGGAGCGGGGCTTGAAGAGGAACTTCTACACACACTCCTTGATCTTTTCCTTGGTGGGGAGCTGGGAGAAAATGAATCATCAGGAGGAATGCCTTCGTCTTCCTGACATGATACCCCGGCTCCAAAGTCAATTTCCTCCTGTGCCCCTACTTCTGGAAGAACAACCATTGTGGGCACTTGCACCGCTCCATGCGCCGCTACATGGGCCTCTTCACTGACCTCTACTTGCAACTCTCCATGGACCTCTCCTTCTCGGCCTTCTCCTTCTCGGCCTTCTCCTTCTCGGCCTTCTCCTTCTCGGCCTTCTCCTTCTCGGCCTTCTCCTTCTCGGCCAGCTCCTTCTTGGCCTTCTCCTTCTCGGCCTTCTCCTTCTCGGACAGCTCCTTCTCGGACAGCTCCTTCTCGGACAGCTCCTTGCGCATGTACTTGTGCTTGTACTAGTAGCCCATGCAGTTGTTGTTGCGGCTTTGGTTGTTGAATAGTACTTGTGAGATGAGTTACAACCTGTGTTGATGGTGTGCTGCTACTTTCTTGCGATGAGCCAACATCACTGGTCGTTGGTGATTGAACTACTAAACAGGCTACCTGTGCAGCACTCATGGTGGGCCTTTGTTTTTTCCCCCAAAATGTAGTGGTCGAGCCACCAGTCTCCTTGGTAAGTGGTGCCACTTGCTTCTTCTTCTCCTTAGTAGAGACATTTTTCTTGCAAGAGGAGCTACGGGCACCTCTTTTTGGAGCCATCTTCTTCAGATGTCGGAACAACAGGCCGCAGCAGGACTTCTTCCTGGCACTGATGCTCAACGATGATGCGGAGTTATTGACTTTGTGCACCTAAAAGCAAACGAAGACAGAGGAACATCAGTAAATATATGTTGCATATGTAGCGCTTCAACAAATAGTTTGCAAGTAGGCATTTATGAAAACACACATGCACACCACACAATATGGAAATTTCAAAATTAGGATTTGCTAAATTTTTGGGAAACAGGAATTTAACATTGATCCAAGAGAGCACACACAGAGAGGGTTATAGTTTCATGTACCACTGACTCCCCCTGGGCTAAATGGGTGAAAGCAAGGCAAAATGGGTGCAGGCCTATGGCACAAAGCTCACTGCCTGCCTTCAAAATGGCCACTTGACCCCCATCCACATGGCCAGGACCATGCCTCAAAATGGCCCCACCAACATAGCCAGCCCCCAACCCCTACTCCAAAAAGTCAAAAAACACAACACCAATCAAATCACCATAATCCAATGCCATCCATCAAGTTTCAGAAGGTTTAAGCTGCCTGCTGGTGGTTTTCTGGTGCAGAATTGCAATGTTTGCAATTTCACGAGTGCGAGATTGTTGCTTCACGACGCGAACGTGGCGAAAAACCAGCAAAATCCGCGAACAGACGTATTCTGGCCTGGGCCCCCTGGGCATGATAAAATCACAGCACACTGGGTGCAGGCCTATGGCACAAAGCACACAAACTGGCTTAAAAATGGCCCCTAGACCCCCACCCACACGGGACCAGGCAATAAAATGGCCCCCACCCACATAGCAAGCCCCCAACACCACCCCAAAAAGTCGTAAAACACACAAAAATCACAACAATCCAATGCCATCCATGCCCTGGCCAGAATAATGTTAAAACTAAAAAAAACAGTTGTATCATGCATGCACCCATAACTAAGCCTGGTAGTTTTCAATTCATGTGCAGAATTGTAATTTTTTTACAATTTCGCGAGTGCGAGATTGTTGCTGCGCGGGACGCGAGCAGTGCGAACACAGGCACATTTTTTTTAATAAAATCCGATTTTTGGGTAATCCGCGGGAGTTCGAGGCCCCCTGGGCATAATGAAAGCAATCAGAGCAGACTGGGTGGGCATAGGGCACAAAGCACACTGCCTGACTTCAAAATGGCCGAGTGACCCCATCCACATGGCCAGGACCTGCAGGACCATGCCTCAAAATGGCCTCCCACACATAGCCAGCCCCCAAACCCACCCCAAAAATCACCACAAACTAACAACATCAACTTATCAACTTACTTGTAAATCAAAATTCTAATCAAAAAGTAATCCAAAAGGCCTCAAAGCCAAATCTCCAGCAGCATCCACAAAAAGTAATCCTTCCCAGTCAAGATCGAATTCAAAGTGGCCAGGAAATGGACTAAGCAACGGGAGGAGCTTGCTGGACAGGAAGAGGAAGTTGGAGACTAGGTCACTTCCTTCACCCCTCCCCAATTGTAATTTTTGTAATTTCGCGAGTGCGAGATTGTTGCTGCCCGCGCCGCGGCCCGCGAGCAGTGCGAACACAAGCAAAAAATCCGCCGCGCGCGGATTTGCGTATTTTCGCCACATCCGCGAGAGTTCGCGGATTGCGGATTTACCAAAAATCCGAAAAATCCGCGAGCGGAACGGATTTTGCGCCCATGCTTAGTTTATTTGTTGTACAGCATGCCCATGGTTCCGCCCACCACCACATAGTATTATCTACTTACATTACATACATTGTCATTACCCAGTAGGGCTGCCATCCTGACAGTGCCTATCTTGGCACTGGATAAATGGACACTGTCCACCTTTACACATCTAAATAACACTTTCTAGCCCAGCACTTCGCACCTTCCCAATGTGCCCCTAACAGGGCACATCATTGCATTGCCCATTGTGACATATATCTCCTTAACCCTGCTCAGTGACACTACATACCAAGAAACAATCCATCAATTTTGTCCACTGATATTGCAAAACCTTTCATTGTACACACTGGCAATGACGCCTCTGACTCTGAACACAGACCCTGGTACTTCTGACAGTGACAACTCCCAAGTTTATCTTTCTTTTTGGGGTAAGAAATAAAGCTATTACAAGACTACTACAATCCATAGAAGTATTAAACAATTAAAGCAAATGTAAAAGATAACTATAATTACTGTCAGGAACACTGTTAAAATGCATCATAGAGTTTTATTGTATACTTAAAAGGGTTTAAATACGCACACATTTACAGATTCTGTGTTTGTGATCTAGTCTGTCAAGCTAAATTTTAAGGTGTGCACACTTTTCTTTGGACCAAAAACGGTCCTGTTCCTAAATCATCATTTCTCAGTGAAAAAATCCATTCGGAGAACTTGTTTCTTATGACACATTCAGTGTAACATTTATTGATGATATTTTCTCATTCAAATCGTTTTTTTTAAGAGATATCAGCAGTATTCAGTCTTTTAACGCATTTCACATTTAACCCAATGCATTTCGGGTACAAGTGGACCCTTCGTCAGGGGTCTCTATGGAAAGAATCAAAGAACAATTTTGAGCCCACAGCTATGTTCAACATAATGCAAAAAGATACAAACGATCAGTTCTGACAAACGTAATGACCCGTCTAAAGTTCAAAATATACATCTACATAACTTGTGATTAATGTGCTTGGCTCTACACAGTTACACTCACTGCATTCCTGCAAAAATCCAAAGCAAATAGAACATGTAAAAAATTCACGGTTAATATCAAGACGGAACGACCAGCGTTCCGTGTCAGTTACTCACAGAAATGCTGTATTACAAACCGCCTCTCCTTCTCACCAATAGCGACCTGGTTAGGATCTCGTGCGCTACTCTGTTTTTAATGCATGATCTTATTGGCTGGCTAAGAAACAAGTTCTCCGAATGGATTTTTTCACTGAGAAATGATGATTTAGGAACAGGACCGTTTTTGGTCCAAAGAAAAGTGTGCACACCTCAAAATTGGGAGCAGTACCCCTACCCCCATCTCTGTTTTATTACTGAACAGTGTTCCGAGACAAAACACTTCATGAGGGAGTCGCACAAAATTAAGACAATTTGTAAAGTGGGTTAAACAAACAAGATTAAAAGAGTGCAACTGATGGATTGAAAAAAGCTAAATTTTAAAACAGACTCTGCAAAGGAACTGGAAGCTAAGTCAGTACAATAATAGGGTGCATAGGGATCCTGGACTCATTTAACATTGAAGGCTTTAGCAAAGGGAAGAGCCGTAATCTCCAAACAAAGCTCACAGCCATTATTTATTATGTGTGATATATATGTTGCCACTGAAGATGTATAAAAGAGACACAAGTCTGAAGACACTGATCAGCAGTGACTGCCCGCTGGGAGATTGTCAACTCTGATATTTCCAAGCCTAGCACCACAGACCCTTGTGGAAGTCATCTCATTTAATGTTCCAATTTGTGACACTTAATAAGGAACTTGCAAAATGTCTGAAGACCTGTGTTTGAGCTTGCAGTGACCACAAGACCTTGAGAAATTAAGGAACTCATGAGACTGAGTGTACATCTCGACTTCCTTTTTGGTTTGGTTGCAGAACATTTCATTAGTCAATATCCAGAAATAGCTAAATGTCTGTGGTCGATTAATGATGGATAAATGTTTGGAAAGTCCTAACTCCGGGTGGTACCCAATGGGCTGTGATATTTATACGAGAACGAAGGTATAAAAACCATGTGAATCATTGTACTTTAGGTCAGTAACCTAAGGAGGCTGTCCCAACACCGCTGCATTTCACAAAAGTACAATTTTGAATTTTACTTTATACTTGGACTTGTTTTCCTTATTTATTAATAGGCTACTACATCCTCTGTCAAGTAGTGTTTTATTTAATGGACTGTTTAAAAGCCAACATTTTATGTCCATCTTTGATTTATATTACACCCCTGCTAAGTTGGCCAAATGGAAAGTAAAAAATGGTGATAAGTGTAATCGGTGTAGTTATATTGCTGCGGATTCTATCCATATGTTTTTTTACCTGTCCTAAATTACTTCAATTTATCACAGAAGTACAATTTTTTCTAAATAATAGCTTAGGGATACAAACTGAATTATCTGCAGAATTAATAATTTTGGGAATCCAGTCAGATCAAATCGGTAAAAGAACAACTGAAGAAGAAGGTTTTTTATTTATCTGTATGTCTGTATATCGATATTGTATAACTTCTCGTTGGTTAGATGTTGATCCTCCAGTTTTTCATCATTGGCAGTCAAAATTATTATCTATTTACCAACGCGAGATTGCGGTTTATAAACTAAAGGGGCAGAAAAGGAAATCATTTGGACAAAAAATCTGGGCTCCAATTTCTAACTGGATATGATTGGCTTTCTTTGTTTATGCTTATAACATTTTACTTTCTGCATGTATCTTTTTCTATGTGTCCTCCTCAGTATAAGATGATGCTTTGCTGATCCGCATATTTTTGTTTATGATGAATTATATTTTGTATAACTACCTGCTGACATAAAATCAATAAAAAAAGGAAAAAAAAAAGAAAATAGGCTACTACATCCTCAACTGCCCACTGACGCTGTTCAACCTCTCGCAACCCCCTAAAAAAGCTTGTTCTGTGCACTATCCACTCTAACCAGCCAGACCTTACACTGCAGACCATGATGTAGTACTTCCTGACACTGACACTTGGAGATGTTGGCACTGCACAGTGACATTACCCAGTGTGACACTTCCCATTCTAACACTGTACATGCTACACTACAAGTACTGTCAGTGCCCACCCTTACGCTATTTAAACATATTTTACTGTTACATAATGTAACGTTGGAGAGTAATATAAATGTATGTCACTATATGAATACATATATACCATTTCAGAGAAACAATAAGTACAAATAAACAGTAATACAATAATGTAATTTACAAAAACTCAACAGTTCCACGTTTTGTAAAATAATTTACAGCTGGTAAATCAATTTGTAGAACTGCTTGACTTCATTGAAAAATGATTTTTGACACTTTTAAATAATGTAAAACAAATTAAGAATACTTAAACATGTAATTATTTAGAAATACACCAATGTTTTGTAAAAATAAAAACACAATGGTTATAAAATAACTATTTTGTAGAAATAAATATATCACATACAAAGTGATGCATTTTAGTATGCCACCATTGTCTTCAGATATGCATATTGTCTTTTTACATTTGTTTCATAGTTTCTGAATTAGAGCCTCAATGGGCATCAATGGGGGCTTGGATGATCCCAGTTCAGAATCTTACAGGTAAGTATTTTGTTCTGTGTAAACACAAAACCCAGAGTGTGTCCGGGATGAGGGAACTAGAGGCAGGGGGTACTTGGAGTCAGCAGCCTCCAGTAATAATGTATAAACACAATGGAGCTGCTCCCAGTGAGGGGGATCTAGGTGCAAATGTTTCCTAGTTCGTGAGTGCCGGCATCTCACAAAAAGTGATGGACTGGTCTCACACACCATCAGGTGTCCTGCTTCATCATAGACCAGTCCTCGCCCTCTAAAACTTGGTTTGATAGAGGGCGGACATACACCTGATGACAGGGATGCACTTCTAAACAGAAAAAAGTGAGTTAAAAAGCCACTACAGATGTCAAATTAAGTTTAATATTGCTGGCATCAATATGGTGTTTATAAAAACATAGTTGGTGTGTTGGGGATGTAATTGTCCCCCCACCGATGTCAAAGGGTCGACATGTTTCTGCCTGGTGGCCCAGTAGGGTCGGTGGCATTCATCAGGACCTAAGTGAGAGAAATTGCATGCAAATGGTTTGGTGGTTTCTATTTTCTGTGATTTTCTTAAACAAGGAAGGAAGTTCGGGATCCCTCCACTCAGAGTTATATTCTTTACCTTTACTATTTGTGTTATGTTTTTCTTTGGATGCCCTTTATTACATGATTTTCCGGCTTTTTAAAATAATTTTTGTTGAAGTCCATAATCCATAGTTGTTTCTCAAAATTAGAGCTTATCATTGTACTACACCGTTTTGGTGTTGATTTTACAATGGTCTATGACCAACTCTTGATTATTATTGCAACTGCATGTTACTTTTATGCCATTTCTTTAAAATGTCTTAAAAAGTTGAATATTTTCAGACTGAGTTAGTTGTTTGCGGTTTTAAAATATTATTGATTTTTTGTATTGTGATATTTTATATTGCAATGAGAAATATACCATTTTGGTGTAATATACAATACAAATGTGCCATCCTTCAATTGCATTTTAATTTGATTTCTCCCTTCCTAAACTGCTGAAATAGCATTTTCCTTACGACATCTGGTCTTTACAAGGGTAGTGTTCAATTTGGCTCCAAATGACTTTTTTGTCAAATAAAAATGCATGCCTTTGTCATGAAAGAAATCATTTGAAATGTCTCTTTTGTGATATATTTGTAAGACATTTTTTGTGAGTTGCGGTATCTTTATATATTAGTAGTTCATACACTAGTTGGGTGTCGGATTCCTGGATTTTGTCATACATGGTGTACATTTATATGAAGAGTGCTACGTAAATTAAATCTCTGCTTGCACATGTTTACATTACTTACAATTTATGTACTCCCATCCTAGAATCAAGCTTTGATAAGAAATTGCGAAAAAGTGTTTGAAGAAATGACTTGCTGTCCTGTAGAATTGTGTGTCGTCCAACATAGCATATGTGGCAAAGAGTTTGCAGCAGATCAGATAATAATGTAATAATGTTCCTCCAAGTTTGTTTAGAAACTACACATGTGAATTCAGAATGTCAAATGTTAGTTCATCTCTAACTTGTATAATTGTATAGAATATTAGACATTAAACCAACTTATCCCTTCATTTATTTGGTGTAGAATTGGTGTTACTAGCCGGAGACATGCAAACTGTTTTATTTATGCATTTACTCCCAACAATATTTATATTGATGGCCTCATTTATATTAAGTGTTACATCGCTGCGTGATAACAGCGGTGCAAAACTTTTCAGTGCCCCCTCCTTACGACACCATGGATATGCCCTATTTACTGTACGGTGCTCCATGTACCAAGGATATACAGATACAGTATTCCTGACGTATCTGTAGGTGAGAAAGAGGCACATTGCTGGGGTGTGTCTAAAAACAGACACAGCTCCAGCAATGTGTCCTTTCACATAGGGCAAGCCACAAATGAAAGGGCCTGCATCACTCCTTATGCCTGATGTGAAGCAGGCGTAAGGATTTGATGCAGTGGCGTCCTGGAAGTGGCATAGTAAAATCTCATAGATTTCACTGTGCCATTACTATGAGCCTGATTTGCGGGCGAACGCCCATCCTGCATACATTATACCTGGCGCAAGTATAATGTAGCGCAGGGGTTTACAAGGTGATGCATCTGCCTAGATGTGTTACTTTGTAAATATGGCGCATTGAGGTGCATATTGTATGCTGCCACAGCGTCACAAAAAGTGATGCAACTGCGGCATAAAGGGCTCATATATAAGACCCTGAGTTGCTAAATTATAACCACTGTAGGTTGTATTCCTCCGGCCAGCCCGAGATGCCAGACAAGTCACATCCCTACCCTAAATAGACTCCACACTTTTTACTGTTGAATATAACTATGTATGTGTTTGAACAACATATTTTACAAACTGTTGAAAATGATGGCTGCAATGTCAGGCCAAATTGACACCCCGCATATGATATGTTTGAATGTAATACTGTGCTTCGGCCTACACTTCACTCCATTGTCCTAATATGCCTAAAAACGCATTAAAGCATATTAATATATCTATATATCTATATCTGTATCTATATATATATTCACTGAAAAAAACATAGGTTTCACACACGTTATAGGTAGGAATTAGCATTTAAAAAACCTTGCAAATTCATTGAAAAAACCATAGGTTTCACACATGTTATACTTAGCTGGACATTTCACTCATACAAAACCTTTGAAATTCCCCCGTTATAGTTAGTTCATCTAACTATAACTTGCGCACCTGCAATCCATTGTTGATGACGTCACATATTACATCACTCATGACATGGTCAGTGACATCACTCATGACATCACTGATGACATCTCAAATGACATCACTGATGACATCATCCAGTGAATGTGTGTCTTTCTGAAAAATAGATATTTTTTATATATGTATGTCTAAAGGTCCATGGAAGAATAAATGGATAAATAAGTGTCTAAATGGATGTTTTTTTGTAAAAATGATTGCATAACTGACTTATTAAGTGTATCTTAGGGAATACATGTATTAGCGAGTAATGTTTAAATATATAAATATCTGTATCTGTGTCTCACTTTGTCTATAAGTGGCAGCATGGGTTGGTGAGTAGCTACATGAGTGTCTATATGGGTTATTGGTTGTTTTTTTGAGTATCAGTATGAGTGTCTGTATAGTTCGGTGGGGGGTATTACTTAGCGCATAAATGCATGAATGAGTGACTCACTGTTTGTATGTGTTTTGAAGACAGCATGTGTGCAAGACTGTATGGGTGGATGAGTGTGCGTATGGGTGTGTTAGTGAGTGAATGACTGTCTCAATAGTATCTTTATGAGTAATTACATATGTTTTATTCTAGTATATGTGAGTATTGATGTATATAAGTAATTATATGTGAGAGTGAGATATTGGAAGAGTTCCTGTATAAATAAGTATGTGTTTCTATAAGTGATTGTTTAAGAGAGTAAGTATGTGTACGTTTCTGTAAAAGTAAGTGTAGTGGTGTGTGTATAGCTGTATATGCAAATAAATGTATGTTTATTTGCATGTGTGAGTATGTGTGTGAGTAACTCTATGGATGAGTGTCGGTGTGTAACAGGATGTATAGGTGTATGAGTACATATGATGAGTGAGTACATGTATGAGTGACTATATAGAACTGTTGGTGAATGAGTGGATGTGTATGTAGATGGTGGAATTACTGAATAGGTTGTTGTAACTGGTATCGGTATCTCCATTGTTTTGAAAATGTTAGTTTCTATTTTTGAATGTGTGTATCAAAGGATATATTATGCTGAGAGGAGGTCTGCCACTCTTTCACAAGGATGATGTCATCAGTGATGTAATTTTTTTTTCAAAGTAATTTTTATTGCTTTTTCCAAAACTTAGCCTCAAGGCACAATCCGCCAATATGCCCTCGCAGGGGCTTCTCGAAATTCAAAGCGCATTATTCAGACCCACTGTTAAGTAGAGAGACGAATTTCCCCATCGCCATAGTATATCCAAGCCGTATCTGCATCATAATAGTGTGTTCAATGTCGGGGGAGATGGGTTGCAGTCACCATGTCCAGCATGGGGGATAAGTACCAGGAGCAATGCCATCTCATGAGTGTCTCTGCGCTGAATACACCCCCTAATCAGTGATGTCATTTGAGATGTCATCAGTGATGTCATGAGTGATGTCACTGACCATGTCATGAGTGATGTAATATGTGACGTCATCAGCAGTGGATTGCGGGCACGCAAGTTATATTTAGTTGAACTAACTATAAAGGGGGAATTTCAAAGGTTTTGTATGAGTGAAATGTCCAGCTAACTATAACATGTGTGAAACCTATTGTTTTTTCATGGAATTTGCAAGGTTTTTTAAATGCTAATTCCTAACTATAAAGTGTGTGAAACCTATGTTTTTTTCAGTGAATTTGCAAGGTTTTTTCAAATGCTAATTCCTAACTATAACGTGTGTGAAAACTATGTTTTTTCAGTAAATATATATATATGCACTGGAAAACTAAACACCCAATTCCCTTACAAAGAAGTGGAAAGTTTGCATGTCTTCAGCCTTTCTTATTTTTCACCTTATTAATCTTGCACTCAATCAACATTATCCACACATACACAACCTACTTGCTGCCTTTCTTGGCTGGGGTTATCAATTATTCTTCTTTAATTCAAATTCAAAGTGCAGGCCCTTTATTCAGCCTTCCTGGTAACTACTACCCGTCAATGGCAGTGGGTAATTTGCACACTTGCGTCCTTTCTTGCATCCTTTCTACCGCACACTGTGTGTACTTTGTGCACTAGCTTGGTTCCTTAGATATGGTACTCATTTCTCTTGCTCCCACTGTGGAATCCTACACCCTATTCTGTGTAATGAGCTGGAAATCCAGAGATCCACTTCACTGACAAGGCAGTGGGTAGTTTGCATGTCTCCAGCCTTTCCTATTTTTCACCTTTTTCATCTTTCACTCAATCAACACATCATCCACACATACACACAACTACTTGCTGCATTCCGTAGCTGTGATTATCAACTATTCTTCTATTTCATATTCCTATTCAAAGTGCAGGCCTTTATCGAGCTTTTTTATTGTAACAACTACCCCGGCACAGTGAAATTTGCACACTTGCTCCCTTTCTTGGCTGCGGTTATTAATTATTCTTCAATTTCATATTCTGATTCAAACTCAAAGCCCTTTATCAAGCCTTTTTATTGTAACTACTGTTGCAGGGATTCTGCTCCTACACAGAACTGTGTATAAAGACTTAGGACCTCAGTGAATTACGGTGGTTCAAAACCCACCTTAGTACCCAAACCCCCTAACAGACTAGCAATCAGTGACTCATTGGTTCTTCGTCCTATAGCAAAAACACCAATGACTAGTCAACCCAGAACATACGACTTAGATTACCTCAAGTAAGGTGGATAATAAGAGCACTCTTTCGTTATAGTCTTACACCAGTCCAAAACAAGGAGTAAATAAAGACACGTGCAAATTTGAAATGTTTATTTCTAATGCCGTAATCTCATGCGCAGTGCCTTAGATAATACAAGCAAACATATTATCAGAAACAAGGTTGTCAGCATTGTTACTATTCCATAAAATACAAAGGGAGAAAGCATATAATGCTAAATGGAAACAGATTTAAAATATACCTAGATTTCACCCTCCCTACCTAGCAGGTTAGTTTATAACTACAGAAGGTCTCATAGGACTACATGGGCGGACACATACCTCTGGTACTCAGCAGTAGTGGATCACATTGAGTTCTGCACAAACTCTCAGGATACGAATGTTCTCCAACCGTGTGTAATCATGCCTGCACAGTGCATTATTAAACACGCCAGTATCAGAGGTGGCCAGAGCTGCATATGTGTTATGGCTCGAACGTGCGAGGATCATTCCGAATAGCAGACACAGTGTCCAAGATAACGTTGATGTTCCATGCTCTCACTATACACACTAAACTAGCGAGGCAGTCTACAAATCTAGCATAACAAATTATTCTCATGTGAAGCAAAATACTCAGCCTTCTCTAAACAATATTGTAAATGCGTGTCGTGTGCAAAGCAGAGCAGGAAAGCAAAAATGGCGTTTAAGCTTCTAATAAACCCATGCTAACTTAACACGGTGTGATTGCAAGGCTCAGCCCCACGACACCCTTCCTTGATCGAAGCACGTGATATAAACGTGGGCGAATTATGAACGCAGAGTCCAAGCCTGAAAAGCAGAGTCAAGTTCAAATTTACAAAAAAAATTATTTGCTGTTTCATAGAAAGCAGTAACTAAATAATAAAGAATAGGTAGAAAAATCAAAGAGTCTTATTCCAACAGCGTATAAGCACAGTATGTAGTAACAGCCTCCAAGAGGAAGTCATTGTTCTCATCTGAAAACATTTCAGCCATCCAATTCAATAGTGGGAATGAACATACATGTTCCTCAACGACCGGAGCCTCTATCACCATCGGAGGAAAACTCGGGTCATCTTCAATGTAACTGCGTGCAAAGAAGTCATGCGCCGCTGCAAAAAAATTCCAACATCCCATTACTCCATGTATCGCTGCTTAGGCCATAATCCCGCCGCCAGAACAGAGCAAGTCATGAACCATTAAGGGGCTCATCAGCTGGTCATAATCTGCGTTGGGAGACACCGTACTGCAGAGACACAAATCCAGGGCCCAGTTGAAATCGCAGCTCAGGCAATGGAAGACAGGTTGAACGCATGTGAAAAAGTAAAATCGAAATGATAATCCATAAGCTGCACTCAATGTAGCCAGAGGTAGCGCTCCGTAATAACTAAGCATTCGGTTGCGGAGCAGCAACAGCCGAGAAATATTGTTGTGTGCTGCAGTATGTGCATCCATATTTAAGTAAACAAATTAATAGAAGCACCCCGGCAACTAATGAGAGTATTAAGGGGAATCCACCAAAAACGCGGGAAAAAATCAATTGAAAAAATGCAGAGAAGACACCAAATATAGTTTGAAAAGAAGTCACAAGGCCACTGCTTATAACTTTAAAAAAGTAAGGTAACCCCGTAGTCGAGGACGCAATAAAGATAGTCGGAATTAACTCCCCAAAAGGCAGGGGCTCGTCTGTATTTAATAAAGCATGCACTTCTGTGCGGGTGTTCGCTACATGATGGACAAATGTTTCTCTTGCAGATGTAAGAGCAACCTCTTTTTGAGACAATAGCGTTCTTATACGGCTCATTTGGTTGACTCTGCTTTCATGGTCGGAATCGACGGCCAGATGGAAACATCCAGCTTCCCATGCAGAGGAGTAAACACAACTTTTTTATAGCAAACCACACGCTCAGTTACCGTAATCATGTAAACGATGCCTGCTAACATCACACAACAATCTGCATTATTTCAAAGTAAATAACTCCCGTTTGCCAGTAAACTGTACGTTGTTATGATAGCAGGTGTCGGAGTGCCTTTCATGCTACATGGAGATAAGCGCTGCCTAAAGATCCATATCTGCCTATAGCATAGTATTTCATGCAAACCTCAAACTTAAACAGGCTAAAAGGTAACGTTATGATACCGTAGATAATCTACACAGCTGAATTGGATCTCCAATGAGTGACCACTTGTAACCATTCTCATAGCGCGCCCTGTGCTCTGATTTGACAGTGAGAGAGTGATCGCACCATAGTTTGTACTGCTAATCATTCTCAGCATACGCTACGAATACGCTTTCACGTTATGCATCGCATCAAAGCTTCCGTGTGAGGACATATACGGCACCCCATACGCAAAAGACACAAATGTTTTTAATTGTTTAAAAAGATTTATTTATGTATTTAATGAACATACTAACAGAATACATTATATAGGGTAGTTATGAAAATAGTTTTTTTAAACTTTGAACCATCGTATATATTACTTTTAAAAGCAATTACACAAATCGCGGTGGAACGTCATGCATACTCGCATCGTAAGAGCACCGTAAGCACAGCGTAAGCGTACGCAAAGCCATGTGACTTTAAAAGAAGAGATTTGATTGGTGCATAACACTTCCTATTCCAACTGTTGAAAGTTCCGTCCCATTTTATTCATTCTACTTTGACTTTCTAAGAAGAAGCATCTCTTCTGAGGATCTTGTCAAATAGAAGGAAGATTACCATAATAATAGCAATGGACTAATCTTCCAGCCATTCTTCAGAGGAATATTTCATCCTGAAGAACATCCAAAGAAGAGGAAAGAAGCTCTAATTTAGCAGTTTTTTACTTTTCCAGAAGGGCAAAAAAAGGTTAATGCTCCAAAAGTAACCTGTAAAATTTGTGATTCATCTAAAAAATACTCCTTTGGCACAGCAAATATGGAGCGACACCAAAAACTTTGTTCGAGCTGCAACACGGAGGTTGCAGGACAATCCACCTGCTGCTGCACCAAGCACATCAACTGCTGCACCAGCATTTTCAGCAAGCAGTCCACACCCACAAATTGATCCGGATTTTGCTAAAGTTAAAATTCCATGCATTTATTGCAATAAACTTTTGTGTTATGAGGAACAGTCTATTGATCTGATAAACGCAGGAAGCAGGGGCATCGCTGTCCTCTACATTAGTTTTTTTTTCCATTCTTTTTGTTCCTGTTGGACACTTTTTGAGTTCCAGTTCCATTTTTTTGGTTTTAAAAAAAACTTGTTGACAAAACACAAAATAAATCGAAAACTAAAAACACAAAAAAAACAGAATTATAACGATCTGCTCCTAATAACCACACGGACACGGAGTTAAGAATGTTAGGATTTAATATCCCGAGCGCCGGAAACGCTTCTTTCCCATTGCTAGACTCGCGGCAACTCCCGTGGTCGCCTACGTTCCCAGAATGCACTGGGCGCACGCTCTGGTAAACTAGAGCGCGTTGCCACACAAATGTTTAAGGAGCTGCAAAGGGTCTCCATCCCCCGGGACTCAAAAAATAACATTTGGGACCGTGTGGGGAACCCCAATATCCCCACAGTCCCAGCCAGCTCCCCGTGCTGTTCAAGAGCCGGCATTGCTTTGTCAGAGAGAGCGGTTTGTATGCTCCTCTCTCTAACAAAAAGCAATCTGCTTTCCTACTTAAAAAAGACAGCATATTAACTTGCTCTCTCCTACAAATAGGAAAGCGGTTTGCTGTGCTAAAGTGGAAGCCGCGACGCTCCCGCCCTACCATAGCAAACAGCAGTGTCCCGGGGGTAGGCACCCCGGGACACTGCAGGAGCCCGCCCTGGGAGGTGTTGGACCAAAGGGCCATCATGAACTCCAGGAGGGAGGCCACGCGACCCCCTCCCAACATTAAAAAGCCCCGAGAGGTGGTGGTCCCCGGGGCGTGTGGGGGGATCGTGAGCCCCCCGCATACTTCAAAATAAAACCCGGAGGTGGCATTCCCGGGGGCACCTTAAAAGCCCCCCATTATAGAAAAAAATTGCCCCCAGGATTTGGCCCCCTCGGGAGCTAATTAAGAATAAAACAGACTTCTAGTTTTTTTTCCTTTTCCACCGCGTAGGAGTACCATACGCGTACCCCGCGTTTTTTCTTTATTTAAAAAAAAATTGGGCCTAAAGATCCATGTGGGACCCCCTGAGCAGGCCTAGAGGGTCAACATGTTTCTACCCTGCCCCCTTTCCTTATTTTTCAACTTTCTTTTACAATTTTCTTGTGACTAGGTGCTATGGAGGCACAGGATGGCTGCCAACACTTCCTGGTTTGGAGTGTTGACCCAGGAAAAACGGAGCTCATGATCTTAGGCAAGGATGCCCACCTCTGGACACCTGACTGGTGGCCCCCCCAATTGGGTGAAGCCCCAAGTCCTTCCTCCTCAGTGAAAAGCTTAGGAATCCAGCTGGACGTTATGCTTAACATGAAAGACAATGTTAAGTTAAGCATAACGTCCAGTTAAGGACTCCAACTAGAGGCAAGATGGCGGTCTGAGCGTTAGACCGATCAGCAGCACTTCCCTGAGCTCCGCTCCGCTACCCCAAAGATCAAGATTAACCCGCAGAGGTATCAACTCTTGCTGAAAAGAGTTTGCCTTAAAGATGTTTTTTGAAGGACGAGGTATCTGGAAATGAGCTACTGCCTCCTATGATTTATTTAAAAGGAGCATCTGACCGGCAGCTGTTTTACGAGGCAGGAACGCATGAGACAATGAAACAATTTATCAGCACGGGAGAAACTCTCTAATTGACTTTCCCGCTTTTGATTTTCTTGCCGCTTGCCGCTTGTGTGATTGAAACACGAGCGATATGCTACAGGGGGTAGTATATTTCACCAGGAACACGAGAACCCCCGAGTCACTCATCCACTTACTTGGGCTTATACGGAAGGACCTGTTTTCCTCACATTTTCCTTCAAACGGAGGACTAGCTCTGCTCCGCGCTCTGCCTGAGACGATTCAGCTGAGGAGGGCGTGTCAAGCAGCGCTGCAGCAGGAATCTCTGGGAGACCCTGTGTTCCTGTTCCTCCTCACTACCGTCAGCTTGTACAAGGATCAATCCAGTGAAAAGCAAAGGAAAGAGAAGTCGAGAATTCGGAAAACAGCAAAGATGCCCCCGAAAAGTGCCTCAGCAGCTGCTACCAGGAATCGAGTGGCAAAGGCAGCGAGAGCACTACGCAAGGAAATCGAGAGGCAGCAACAAGAAGGCTTGCAGGATGGAGGAGAATCTGATGGTGCCCCTGCTAGAGCAGCAAGATCACAATCCAAGAGACAACAACTTACAGTGTCTACATCTATCACCCCCAGACAGCAGGCCCTTGCAGTACGCAGAAAGATAAGTACTTCTGGGGGGAACTCAGTGCTTGATTTACTCTTTAAAAAACACACTGCTCAACTTAATCCTCAGGTTGAGACTGAATCACCATTGCCTCTACCCCTTATCGATGATCAATGTAGTAGTCATGCGGCGGCCCCTCCTGTTTTACCTGTTATTCAGACAGATGATTCTCTGGGTGTTAACAATGCAGTAACAGAACCTTTAAGCGCTCCCCCCGTTCTTCAACCTATTGGGAATGTATCAGACAACCTGACCGTTCTGGAAAATGGGTTACTTTTTGAATCAGCAAAAACTTCTGAACCCATACAAGTTAGCGAGATTGTAGATGGGCTAGAAACTAACAGTAAGCAGATAGAGGAGGGACGCTCTATGTCCTTCACCGGCCCAGGTGGAAACATTTTAGGAATCACTTTAGGAGTGCAGAGTGAGCTGCCCAGCTGTTCTGGGGAGACAGCCATAAATCAGACTTTACTAACAACACCTGGATCTCTACGCCCTGGGCAAACTGCAGTAAAGTTAAATGTATTACATGATATTGTTGATCCGACAACCCACTCAGAGGCACCTCAGATTTCGGAGACTGAGAAGGACCCTAGTGAGTTCTACTCATTTTCGGACGAAACTGGAGAGGTCGGGGAGGTCGGGGCTGATGCAGTAGGGGAATGGTCAGAGAACTTTGTTTCCACGGAAGAAGAGGAAGATGATGAACTGGAATCTTACCCCTACTCCTCAGAAGACAGCTACGGGGGTGAAAGAAGGAATATTAATACAGTTAAATCCAAAACAGGCACTAGAACTATGCAAAATACCTTAGCTAAAGAATGCTCTGATAGTAATTTTGGTGCCAATCCTGCTTTTTCTGAGATTCCTCCTACTGCAGTTGAGACTATACTACAAGCAATCGCCGCTCATAGGGAAGAGACAGCGCTAGATAGTAAAAGATCCCAGGCAGCCCTTCGTAAAATGCAGGGGGTCATCAAGAAACTCTCCAAAGCATGCAGCAATATTGGCGAGAGAGTTACTGAAGTCGAAACAAGGGTTATGATAGCAGAAAAAGAGTCCACCGAGAACTCAGAGAAAATAAAGTTACAGGAAGCAGAGCTAATGGATATAAAATGGAAGCTCGAGGATTTTGAAAATAGGCAGCGTCGCAACAATCTACGCATCCTAGGAGTGCCTGAGAAATTGGAGGGGGAGAATATGCGAGCCTTCATTGTTAAACTCCTTAGCGCTTCCATGCCCTAAGTACAAAATTGGAATTGGGAATCAGAAATACAGAGGGCCCATCGAGTTCCATTCAATCCACCACCCAAGCCAGGGCTGTACCCACGAGCTATATTAGTATATTTTGGGAAATTTTTGCTCCGACAAGTGGTGGCCGAGAAAGCGAGACCCGATCATAAACTTTCTTTCAACGATGTCTCTTTTTTTTCAAGGCCTGACTATTGTCATGCAACGGTGGAAAGACGCTGGCGGCTGCGTCTCCTAATTAAACCCTTCCAAGAAAAGGGAGCCCTGGCTTACCTGAACAATCCTGCTAAACTTAAAATCGCTCATGGTGGCACGACAAGGTTTTTTCAATCAGAAATTAAGGCAAAAGCGTTTCTTGATGAAATATCGTAGATGGACCCTAGACAATCTGTAGTCAATTTTGGAAAATAATTCTAATCGTTTAATTAAGAACATTTTGTTCGTATGAAGGAATCCTCTTTTGTAATTAATAACGAGTTGATGGGATGTAGAAGCTTTATTTAGGATTTATCTGACTTATCTGAGTAAGGTCATGGTACATAATGGCTTGTATTCAGTGTTCAGTATTCAGTACTCAGTACTCAGTACTTAGTGTTTTTTTTTTTTTGTTCTAGTATTTCTATATCAGGGAAATTTTCTTTTCATGTTTATTTTCTAATTTAGGAAGCGGTAGCTCAGCGGTAGCTCAGCAGAAGTGCAGCGCTCCATCACACAGACTCCAAGTGGAGTCTGAACGCCTACGAAAAGGGGAAAGGGGAGGGGGGCCAGGCGGGGGGGACCAGGGGAGGGATTGTAGGGGACATGGGGAGGGGAAGGGCAAAGGGGGGAGCGGGGGAAGGGGGCAAAAAAATAAAAAATGAACCAGGATCAGGGACAGGAGCATTGCTAATTTTCGTATTAAAGAGTGAGTTGATATTACAGGGCAAAGAACACAATATGAATAAGTACAAGAACATCTTTCAATCTTTTCATTTTGATAATGGGTAAATTTACTGTGCAAACCTGGAATGTAGGGGGGCTCTTATCTAGAGATAAACGTAATAGACTGGCCGAGTTAATTAAATTAAATCCCGTAGATATTTTGTGTATTCAAGAGACACACATCCCATGGAACAAAAGAGCCTTATTAAGCCTTAAAGGGTATAATCTGTTGATAACAACTTCCCAATCCTCAAATATAAGGGGAGTAGCAATTTTTGCGAAATCTTGCTTTGGACAGGGAATTCGTTGTTTATCGGATACACATGGAAGGTGGGCAATTGTTAAACTTGCTAATGGAATTACCATTTGTTCCGTTTACGGATCTAACCATGACGATCCTGCAATATTCGATTTCTTAGAAACAGAATTAGCTACATGGCAGGGTCCGTTAATTTTTTGTGGTGACTTAAATATTTCACTACCCCCGGCATTTATAACTCAAGCACCGGTACAGAAATATATGGGTAGGAAACCGAGAGTATTTCGAGCGGTTAAGAGCTTAATTTCCAGTATGGGATTGATTGATATATGGCTTTTTAATAAACCAAATGATCCTGGATATACATACTTTTCCCATTCACACCAAAAACATGTTCGGATAGATTATATCTTTACTTCCAGAGAATTAGCAAATCACTCTAACATAACTAAACCACCTAAGATAATTTCGGATCATAATTCATTAGTATTACTAACCATGTACGTTAATAATCCCACTCAAACCCATTCTTGGACTTTTGATAGGAAGTTGCTAGTTAATAATGAATATATTAATTACATTAAAACTTGGACTAAGGAATTTTTAAATATGAATCGTTATAGTGCACCAAGAAATATAGTATGGGATTCCTACAAAGCTGCATTAAGGGGTGAGACTATTAGTTATCAAAATAAAGCTCGAAAAATCCTGAAAGTGAATTTTGAACTGAAAATTGCTGCCTTAGCTAAAGCCGAGGAAGAACACACTGTCAAAATACTGCAAAAACAAGACGCAGGGAATCTGTTGACCCAGATAGCAATATTAAAATCAGAATTAAACATCAGCCTCAGCCAGAAAGAGGCCCAAATGTATCAAACCCACAGACAGTTAATTTATGAAAGTGGAGAAAAAGTGGGTAGACACTTGGCTCTTTCTACACGCCAGAGAAATACAAGGAATAATATCCCCGCAATAGTTGAAAATGGACAGACCTTTACCCATGCGACAGATATCAACTATCAATTTCAAAGATACTATCAGAATTTATATACAGAAGATACTCCGGCTACCGAAAGGGATATAATAGACTATGTGGATAATCTTCTTATTAATACGGAGGCAACAAAGTTGTTAGATGATTCTAGTAAGGAAGATCTTGAAAAAGAAATTTCATTGGCAGAGGTGGAGGTTGCACTATCCTCATTATCTTCGGGCAAGGCAGCTGGTCCTGATAATATTCCAATTGATTTATATAAGATGCTTAGTCAACAGCTGTGTCCTTTTTTACATGATTTATTTCTTGGTATTCAATATAATGGTGCCCCACCAACATCTTGGGATGAAGCTAAAATAATCGTTTTTCCGAAAAAGGGAAAGCCCCCCGAACAATTAACCTCATATCGTCCCATATCCCTGATTAATTCGGACTCCAAATTATTTGCAAATGTTATAGCACTCAGACTCAGTGGGGTCATTGAACGGCTTGTCTCCCCGTGGCAACATGGCTTTATCCTGGGTAAAGGAACTACAGAACACACTCGTCGAGCAATTGCCCTATTCGACGTCATGGCTGCCACGGGGGGACAGATGTCAATGATCCTACTTGACGCTGAGAAAGCATTTGACCGCGTCTCATGGAATTTCCTTTGGGAAACTTTGAAACGAAATATTTTCGGCCCCAAATTTATTAAATCTATTAAGTCAATGTACCTTCAGCCCAAAGCAAAAATACTAGCGGCAGGACTACTTTCTGAAAATATTAATATTACAAGGGGTACTAGGCAGGGATGCCCTTGTTCACCCCTGCTTTTTGCTTTATATATTAACCCTCTCATTTTGAATCTATTGGAAAACAATATTATTAAACCGGTTATTAGCTGTCAATTCGAAACTAAAGTATTGGCGTATGCCGATGACATCGCGGTTATCACATCAGACCCGATTGAGGCTATACGTGAAATAGAAAAGCTCACTACTGAATTTGGACTCTATTCGGGCTATTCACTTAACAAAGGAAAAACGATTATCTTGTGTACGGATAATAGTATTTGCACGGATCAACGTAGAGCCAGAAAGGCTACGTATTTGGGAGTTGTTATGTGCGCAGATACTAAATCACTATCTAAAGCTAATTTTGATCCATTACTGGCTAAGATTAAGATTGATTTTGAAAGAGTCAATAGTCTACATCTGTCAATTATAGGCAGAGCCAACTATGTTAAAATGAATACACTCCCCAGATGCTTGTATCTCTTTCGGGCTATTCCTTTAGCTATCGATCAGGAAACGTTAGAGGTGATTAACTCACTTATTTCTAAATTTATGTGGCAGAATGGTAAGATTCGGAGATCCTTGGCGCTACTATCACTGCCCTTGGATAGAGGTGGCCTGGCAATTCCTGATATTCCTTTGTATTATTTGGCAGCATTTTTAAAACAACTCACACCTATGATTAATGGCTATAATCCAGAAGGAGTTGAAAATATCCCCTCAATTTATGAACTGCTTATAGGTCAGGAGGCTAAGGGTTTACTTCTACGGAAAACTGAGGCAAGAAATTATAAGATCTTCAAGGTTGAAGTTATAAATAGCGCATGGAGGGTTTGGAAGAAAGTGACTAAATATTTGCATATTGCCAGGATTAATCGATATACGCCTCTTTGGCGTTCAAATGCGATTGGAGGTAAGGAACTCAATGTGGTCCTAAAGAAATGGGAAAAGGTTGGAATAAGAACAATCGGTGACTTTTTAGTAAATAATTTTGACTCCACCTTTTTTGATTTAAAAGTTAAATTTAAGTTAACTAATGGAGACTTTTTGAGTTTCGCCCAGATATTCGCTAAATTAAAGGCCAAAGAGTCCTTAATCTCCCTTTCTAAAGTTGAAATTTTGGATGTAATTCCCAGAACAAACACTAGGATTGGAACTCTATACAACATTCTTTTGACTGTAAAACAGGATGATCTTGACAAAATCGAAAACAAATGGAACACAAAATTAAACAACCCTAATGTCGACATTGATAGAGTCTTGGAGATGAGCCAGAAGTTATTTATGGCCAGCAACCTCAAAGCACAACTCTATAAAACTGTATTTGACCTGTATTTTACCCCTGCCAAATTGTTTTCATGGGGGAAGCGGGAGAATGATTTATGTCCTAGATGTAATCAAGGACCTGCATTGCTAACTCATATGTTTTATAACTGTCCTGATTTGATGGTAATCAAAAATATGATTGCAGCTTTTTGGGAAGAGGTATTCAATCACAAAATACCAGAATCAGAAACTCTATTTTTACTAGGACATGATTATTCTCTAAATTTAAATAAATCTGAAGAAAGATTAATTTTTATAGGTACGGCAGTACTAAGACTTATCTTATCAACCCGCTGGAAAGAAAGAGATGCTCCTAGCTTTCAGATGTGGCTAGCACGCTTCCTAGCAGTTTATAGGTTTGAAACAGCTATTTTTGAAACAAGAGGAGCCAAAACAAGGGCTCGTGGGGAGGCACTTTGGCGCCCAATAACTAGATGGAAGGCAGGCATTATACCTAGTGGTATTGGTTGAGTCAAAAATTAATGTTTATATAATTCTTGTCTGAAATATTTATTGCTGTACTTTTGTTGACCTTGTTTAACATACTGTTTCCTTTTTTGGTTGAGTATCGGCCCAATGTGTAGTACCTGCTGTATAGATAACATTTTATTTCTCTTCGGTATGGTCTGTTTTTCTTTTCTTCTTTCTGCAGTAAAATTGCTCCTGCTTTTTGTTTTCCTGGTTATAAAAATAAAAAAGAAAGACAATGTTAAGAATATCGCAGGGTCCTGCTATTACAGCCTACGTCTACTACGTAATATTATTCCCTATCTACCACTTGAACACCGTAGAACTGTAGTGCAGGCAATTGGTTATTAGCAGGTTAGACTACGGAAACGCCCTGTTGGCCAAAGGAGGCATTACCACTCTGGCAAAATTGCAGGTAATACAGAACATCGCCGCCAGAATGGTTTTAAATGGTTCTTCTGGATCCCCATCCCTCCCCTTGCTCAGACAACTGCACTGGCTTCCGGTGGTAAAAATACCTTTTTTTAAGATCTGCTGCCTTTCCTTTAAAGCACTTAAAGGGGTGGGACCACGTTACCTGCAAAACAAACTTTCCGAACAAACATGTGAATGCAATTTAAGATCTAACGCACTAGCTCTCTTGAAGATCCCACGTATTCGGTTAACTCGCACAGGTCGCAGAGCTTTCTTTTACATAGCCCCCAAATACTGGAACTCGCTACCCGTTGCCCTGCGAAAATCCAGCACCCGGATCTCCAACCGACCCCTGCCCTCACCACGTCTTCAACAAGGCCGACGCGATCATCGCACCCCACCTACGGGACATCATAAACGCCTCCTTTGACACCGCCACCTTCCCGGAGAGCTGGAAGCACGCCGAACTCAGCGCCCTGCTGAAGAAACCTACAGCGGACCCCACCGAACTCAAGAATTACCGCCCCATCTCGCTCCTCCCGTTCCCAGCCAAAGTCATCGAGAAGACCGTCAACAAACAGCTGGCCGCCTTCCTCGAGACGAATGGATCCCTCGACCCCTCACAGTCTGGCTTCCGAGCCAACCACAGCACCGAGACCGCCCTCATCGCTGCCACCGATGACATCCGAGCCCTGATGGACAACGGAGAAACAGCGGCCCTCATCCTCCTAGACCTCTCCGCGGCATTCGACACGGTCTGCCACCGCACTCTAGTACAGCGCCTCAGCAACGTCGGAATCCAGGAGAAGGCTCTGGAATGGATCATCTCCTTCCTCGCTGGTAGAACACAGAGAGTCCGCCTACCACCGTACAAGTCAGAGGCCACCGAAGTCATCTGCGGCGTCCCTTAAGGATCGTCGCTGAGCCCCACCCTCTTCAACGTCTACATGAGCCCCCTCGCGGCCATCGCACGCCAACACAACCTCAACATCATCTCCTACGCTGACGACACCCAGCTGATCCTCTCCCTGACCAACGACCCCGCCGCCGCCAGAGCCAACCTTCTCGAAGGGATGAAAGACGTAGCCGAGTGGATGACGACCAGCCGCCTGAAACTGAACTCAGACAAGACGGAAGTCCTCAACCTGGGTTCCTCGCCCTCCGCCTGGGACGACTCCTGGTGGCCCCCCACCCTGGGCACCGCACCCAAACCGACAGACCACGCACGCAACCTGGGCTTCATCCTGGACTCCTCCCTCTCCATGACCAGACAAGTCAACACCGTCTCCTCGTCCTGTTTCAACATCCTGCGCATGCTACGGAAGATCTTCCGGTGGATCCCCACCGAGACCAGAAAGACGGTCACCCAGGCCCTCATCACCAGCCGACTGGACTACGGCAACGCCCTCTACGCCGGAACCACCACGAAGCTCCAGAAGAGACTCCAGCGGATCCAGAACGCCTCAGCCAGACTCATCCTCGACATCCCACGACACAGCCACATCTCCGGACATCTGAGAGACCTGCATTGGCTCCCCGTCAACAAAAGAATCACCTTCCGTCTCCTCACCCACGCACACAAAGCCCTACACGATCAAGGCCCGAGCTACCTCAACAGTCGCGTCAACTTCTACGCTCCCAAACGCCAGCTCCGATCAGCCAGTCACGTCCTCGCCGCCGTCCCCCGCATCCGAAGAACGACAACAGGAGGAAGGTCCTTCTCCTACCTGGCCGCCAAGACCTGGAACTCCCTCCCGACCGACCTGCGCCTGACCCAAGAACACCTCTCCTTCAGGAGAAAGCTCAAGACCTGGCTCTTCGAGCAGTAGCAGCACAACCCCCCCTCAAGCGCCTTGAGACCCTCCGGGTAAGTAGTGCGCTTTATAAATATCTCTGATTGATTGATTGATTGATTGTCTTTCAGGAAGCAATTAAAAACTTTCCTGTTTTTAGCTCGCCTTTCTTTCATAAAATGGTTCTTCTCCGTCCTTCGTTCTGAAATCCTATTGGTAAGCGCTGAGATGCCCCTGGGTGAGTCATGCGCTATACAAGAAATCATAACATAACATAACACAACAGACAGTTGACATACAATCAGCATGCAGCTCGTGCTCGTAATTGTACAGATTTCCGTACGCGTGCCGTACTTCGTCTCTAGATATCACTATGATTTTACTTTTGATTTTCTCAGGAACTACTGAACGGATTTACACCATTTAACAAAAAGCACAATTTGCGAACCGAACACTACCTCTCTGCCAAATTTGGTGTAATTCCGTTCAGCCGTTCGGGCTGTAGCCCTGGCTAAAGGTCCCTATGGAAAATTTCATGGGGAAAACACGTTTTGGGACTCCCCTTTTTTCTCAGACCCCACTTGACGAATCACCCCCAAACTTTCAGCGACGGAGCGGAACAGAGCAGGCCATTTTCTTGGATTCGTCCACCAGCACCAAAGTTATTCCAAATAGAATGTTGTTGATTTCCTATGGAAAGTAGGTCCTGACTATAACTACCTACTGGCGACCGCCAGTAGGTAATATATATATATATATATATATATATATATATATACATATAAATATATATAAATTCACTGAAAAAACCATAGGTTACAGCCACGTTATAGTTAGGAATTAGCATTTAAAAAACCTTGCAAATTCACTGAAAAAACCATAGGTTTTACACACGTTATAGTTAGGAATTAGCATTTAAAAAACCTAGCAAATTCATTGAAAAAACCATAGGTTTTATATCAGTTATAGTTAGCTGGACAAATTACTCATACAAAACCATTGAAATTCCCACGTTATAGTTAGTTGTACTCACTATAACTGGCGCGCCCGCAAAACACTGCTAATGGCGTCACATATTACATCACTCATGACATAGTCAGTGACATCACTCATGACATCACTGATGACATCTCAAATGACATCACTGATGACATCATCCTTGTGAAAAAAATGGCAGACTCTCTCTCAGTGTAATATAAGTTTTGATACACACATTGAAAAATAGAATCAAATAATTACAAAACAATGGAGAAACTAATTCCCCTTACAACAATCTATTCAGAAATTGCAAAATCTACATACACATTCGCTTATTCACCAACATATCTATATAGTTACTCATACACATACTCAATCATCGTAAATACTCATTCTTCTATACATTTTGTTACACAACGACACTCATCCTTAGAGTTACTCACACACATACTCACACAAGCAAATAAATTATAAAACAACCATATTCTTGCTTATACAGCAATACATACACCACTACTCTTACTTCTACAGAAACGTACACATACTTTTTTATTAAAACTATCTCTTATAGGAACAAAAAAGTATTTATACAGAAACTCTTACAATTTCTCACTCTCACACATACTTACCTATATGCATCAATTCTTACTTATACTAATTTAAAACATATATAGTTACTCATAAAGAAATGATTCTGACAGTCATTCACTCACTAACACACCCATACACACACTCATCCACCCATACAGTCCTGCACACATGCTGTCTTCAAAACATATGCAAACAGTAAGGCACTCATTCATTCATATATGCACGAAGTAATACCTCCCACCAAACTTAACAGACACTCATACTAATACTCAAAAAACTAACTAATAATCCATATAGACAATCATGTAGCTACTCACCAACCTAAGCATCCGTCTATAGATAAAGGGAGACAGTGATACAGATATTTACAACTTTAAACAATAATTGGTAATACATATATTTAGTAACATACACTTAATAAGTTAGTTATACAATCAATTAAAAAACCCCATCCATTTAAACTCTGATTTAATCGTTTGTTCTTCCATCGATGTTTAGGTACACATATATAAAATATATATTTTTTTTCAGAAATGTGGTAAATAAATAATTAATTACCGGTTCTATTTTTTAATACAATGAATGAAACAGATAGCTCAATAAATAAGAGTCAGGATTCGAGGTATCTTGAGTCTACAGGCTTTAATCAGGCATAAAGGACAGGAACAGGACAGCCTGCAATAGTACGGGATGGCAGCTGCCAGGGAAGGGAAATGGCATGTAATGGGCATAAGGGAATCTGGGAATCTGGGTAACTTTTTGTAACAGTTCACAGTATATATATCAAAACAATTGCATTACATTCAATACAGTAGGCGTAGCAGTAGGCGTGACTCGTAGCAGTCGCGAAAGATAAGGGCAAAATGATGTAACAAGAAGGCGTGTACAGGGTGTATACATAGACATGTGATGTAAACGTAACAGAATCTGTCATAAACGGGGCGGAAACATGGAGGGGGCTACCTGAGCAGCTGGGACCTCTAACCTAGTGGTGCGCGCAAACGGGCAATGACGTGTTACCAGGGAGAACTGGGGGCTATGACTTCTGCGCTAGAAGAGGAGACTAAAGTCTGGAGTGTCAGAGCGACATGTACCCAAGGCATATCTGGTATCTGGTGTTTGGAGTACATATTGATAGAATCCAAAAGTTATCAGGGCAAAGGCTAATAGTCTCTAAGACTGGTGTATGCATAATTCTACATGTATTGCGTGTACGAGGAATATTCTATGAATGTTAATACAGTATTTCTCTTACATGGAGACATAAAGGCTAGACCATGACGGAAACTATTGATGCGATTCAGTAGCTTAGGAATGCAGAGAAGGAGGGCTGGACTGATAACTAGAATCATAACATACTCTTGGCAGACTGGGAGGCAGAGCCAGGCCGGGCCGGGCACTGCGAGGCATGAAGTAAGCGAAGGGTCAGGGATGCAGGTGGGGGCTGTATCGCTCCTCGGAGAGGGTTCAGGAGACAGGAGCTGAATCTGAGTCCGGGCCCTTTTGAGGCCTAGAAACGGGGACAATTCAATGAATTAACGTGCACACCGTAAAATGTGGCAACGTAGGTTTACATAGGCCTAATATTCGTTGTTTTCACGAGGACTGGAAACTGGCATACTAGAGATGGACACAACTGCAATTGCGTCTTTAATCGATCACAGGGGGATACATGCATCTCGATCATGCACATATAGCATAAGATGGGGAACACGTAGGCACATACAACATGGCAAAATTTACTTTTCCACATTCCCTCCTTGTGCCCTACGTTTCCATCAGGAAACATAAATATTCATGATACCATCTATTATTTCATATAGCATCATTTGCTCGTCTCGATTTGTCTTGGAACGGGATTTAGGACTAGGAATACAAGAGGTAGCGCACATGCCGCAAATCGCAGGGCCACATTGTATACAGAGGCAGCAACTGAATATGATCATTACTGCAATACCTAGGAATGACAATACTTTCCATCCCCAGGCAGATATAATACTCCAGAGCCAACCGGACCATGTCCAGGTGCCTGGATTCTGGTGTAACTGATGGGCAATTTTATGAAGTCTGGTTATAGCTGAATAAACAGACGGCGCGTTATTAGGAATGAAAATGCAGCAACTAGATCCGATGACTCTACATGCTCCTCCTCTATCGGCCAGTATGACGTCAAGAACGAGACGATTTTGGAGCACGACAAATCTCATAGCAGATTGCTCTTCAGTTAAGTTACCTAGAGCAGAAGTAGTCTCATTCACTACGGCTTCAAGGGTTCTGGTTAACCTCCGTATTAACTTACTATTCTGGATAGGTCCTATAAAGAAGAAGAAACCTTTGTTGAAGTCTGTATACTGTTCTAGAGTAGTTTCAGTTTGATCGACAATTGGGGACTCGATCTCCCTTCTAGGTCTGACGTGTACTAGATGTGTGTTTCTGTGATAATCGGATGGGGCTAGAAAAACTGGTGGCAGTAGGAAG
The DNA here is from genome assembly GCF_964261635.1 of Lissotriton helveticus. Classification (NCBI taxonomy): domain Eukaryota; kingdom Metazoa; phylum Chordata; class Amphibia; order Caudata; family Salamandridae; genus Lissotriton; species Lissotriton helveticus. Next base: position 177,512,200 of record NC_136063.1, on the reverse strand, counting down.
GCAATGTAACATGTTCCATCCCAATCGAGGGGCAGACGAACATATGCGGTCTGACCACAAACAAAATAAGAATGACGTGAGGCTTTGAAAATAGATTTCCCACTGTCACTATACTCGACAGTAGTAGTACAATCACTATGTCCTACATGTGCGGAACCATTCTTTCTGACACATAATTCGCCTTTGACTGGTAGTACTGAAATAGCAGGCAAATCTGGAGTAGTATCAGACTGAACATTCAGGACCATGAAATTCGAAGAATAATTACCTAAATCATATACTTCATTTTCTAGATCTAACCCTGTTCTATGGGAGAGACCTTGCTTGTCTGGAAAACATGTTCTATTCAGAAGGGACATATCATTGGAAGATGACGTTAACGTGGACCATGCTCCACACGAACCATTATGTGAAAACGGATAAGGAAAGAGTGGCAGAACTCCCTTCGGTGTCTGAAAAGGGGGGAGTCGACCACACACCCAACAATTAGTGGCATTGCTGGTCTGGTGTGAATAGTGTAACATTCTAATGAATGTGTTATTTCGCATAGCAAGATGATAGGATAGCTTGTGAGGAGGCAGATCACTAAATGTGTGCTCTACTGTAGCATTAGAAGACATATGTACATGTGAAACTGGAAAACATAAATGTAAAGCATAACTTGTGCAGGTAACCATAAGACTCAAAAATAATAGAAAACATAGAACAATAATACATCTGTTAGAGTTTTGACTAACTCTCTCACTGTCTAACCGTTTCACCCGAGAGGGACTTAGACAATTAAACTGGCTGACTTATTTTACTAGACCGAAGCTTCTCTTTATACTCCTGCTGCGGAGTTTTCTCTAACAGGGGAACTTTGAGTTCAGAGTCTGTTTTTAGCTAGTCTTTAGGAATAAGGCAGTCCTTAGCAAAAGTCTTTTCTCATAATCCATGGAACTTCTTTATGTGGCTCAGGTGGACCCACCCCTTCCTGCCCTCGAGTTTTACGGCGGTCCTTGTTGTTAGCAAGATCATCCGAGGCTCCTTCCAACGGGGCTCCAGCGGACTTGAACGATCAAAATTCCGGACAAATGCGAGGTCACCGGGAACGACTTCATGCGGTTTCACCTCGGTGTTGTCTGGAAATGCGGCGGCAACCTGTGAACGACAAGAGTGTAGGGCAGACATCAAGGAAGCTAGGTAATCTGTCAGCATATTACTGGAAACATCTGTAATACTGCGGGGTCTAGGTGTACCCCACATGTTTGGGGGGCGGCCGAATACGACCTCATACGGGGACAGACCTGATCTGGAATGTGCAACCATCCTCATATAGAACAGAGCAACTGGCAGAGCTACTAGCCAGTCTACACCTTTTTCTTTACATACTTTTGCAATGCGTATTTTCAAAGTTTGATTATGTCTCCCTACGAGACCGGCTGCTTCAGGATGGCGCACACAATGGAACTTCCACTGGTACCCTAACAGAAGGGAAACATGTTTCATAAGCTCAGATGAGAATGGCTGGCCGTTATCTGAATACACGACCCTAGGGAGTCCATAGCGGGGAAAGAATTCACGAACCAACTGCCTGGCAGTGGTCGCGGCTGTGTAATCTGGGACTGGATATGCTTCTGTCCACCTGGACAAAGCGCATACAACTACGAGGACATACTTGAAACCTCGACATCGCTCCATCTGAATATAATCCATCTGGAGGACTTCAAAAGGGTGGTCAGGAGGTTGGAATCCGCCTTGTTCCACCGGGACACTTTTACCTGGATTGAACTGACAACATATCATACAGGTACGGACTTTCTGCTTGGCTGCAGCTCGTAAATGCTTGTTGAACCAAAGGTTCTGAATACTGTCTAACATAGCTTTTTCTCCTAGATGTGCTGGACTATGTGCGGTATTAATAATGACTTGAACCATAGAGTCGGGGAGAAACCATGTGGCTTTTCCCTTCGTCAACCATCCTTGATCTGTCTGGACCCCTCCTTGTTCGGACCATTTCTTTATTTCTTCGGGAGTAGCATGTAACTGTATGTCTATGACATCTTGTGTAGGGTCCTTAACTGTCATACAAGTAGTCTGATCTGGAGTGAGTGTCTGTGTCGCGTTAACTGGAATGTCTGGAGCCTGAGCTGTAAGCTTGGCTGTTCAATCTGCTAGATCGTTACCTTGGGAAATGATGTCAGTAACTTTCGTATGTGCCTTTCACTTCATGATAGCGATAGCTGTCGGTAAATGTATTGCATCTAACAGAGCTTGAATGAGGAGACCATGCTGAATCTTGGTTCCATGAGAAGTCATGAAACCTCTCTCCTGCCAGAGCACTCCAAAGTCGTGTACAACTCCGAATGCGTAACGTGAATCTGTATATATGTTTACTTTCAGGTTCTTGGCACGTATGCAGGCTTGGGTCAGAGCTACTAGCTCTGCTGCTTGAGCAGACAGGGTGTCAATACGATGTGTCTCTATAACTTCAGTGTCAGTAGTCACTGCATACGCGGCTACTAGTTCTCCTGTACTTGTTCTCATACATGAACCATCCACATAAAGTGTCAGGTCGGGATTAGGTAATGCAATATCTGTCAGGTCTTGTCTTGGCTTTGTCATAGTGTTAACAACTTCCACACAGTCATGTGTGGCCGGATTTGAAGTAACTGACGGTAACAGTGTAGCAGGATTTAGAATGTTGCAGCGTCTGATTTCTATGTGTGGCTGGAACAGTGTCAGTTCATAACCTGTTAAACGTGCAATGGTCAAGTGTTGAGTCTGTGTTCGGTTTAAAAGAACTTCCACGGAGTGTGGAACTTGTACTGTCAGGGAGTGTCCTAACACTATGGAATCACTTTGTCTGATAGCTAGAGCTGTGGCTGCAACTGACTTGAGGCACGCAGGCAGAGCCTGGGCTACTGGATCTAATGTGCTCGAAAAATAAGCACAGGGCTTGTATTGTCCTGCTTGATCTTGTGTGAGAACAGATAATGCAGTACCATCACGTTCTGTGACAAAAAGTGTAAAAGGCTTACTGTAGTTCGGTGTTGCTAGAACAGGTGCTTGACATAAGGCTTTCTTTAATTCATTAAAAACAAGTGTATGTTCCTGGGTCCAAGGGAGGACAGTCGATACGGCTGCCTCCTGTGTCGTTAACTGTATCAGTGGCTTGGCTAGAAATGCATACTGAGGAATCCATTGTCTGCAATAAGAAGTGAGGCCAATAAAAGCTCGTACCTCCTTCTGTGTCTTGGGCTGTGGAAGACTCGCTATTAACTGGATACGGTCTGGTGTCAACTGCCTACCCCACTTGGACAGTAAGTGTCCCAAGTATACCACTTGCTGGACACAGAATTGTAATTTAGAAGGGGACACCTTGTGCCCCTGCTCGACCAGAAAATACAGAACTGTAAGTGACGCACGCTCGCAGTCACGTTCAGAACGGGCTGTGATCAGTAGATCATCGACATACTGGAGCAGGGCAGTGTCAGTTGGCATGTGAATATCGTCTAGTTGTCTCTTAAGTGCTTGACTGTAAATACTAGGACTTTCTGTGAAACCTTGAGGAGCTCGTGTGAATTTATAGCTTCTTCCATTTAAACAAAAACCGAAAAGGTACTGGCTGTCTGGATGAATGGGGACACTGAAAAATGCATTCTTGAGATCAATAACTGTGAAAAATGTAGCTTCAGAGTCAATGGCTGTCAAAAGGGATGAAATATCTGGGACTACTGGATACTGGGGTATGATACATTTATTAAGCTCTCAAAGGTCAATCACTAATCGATATACTGGAAGTGCATTTGGATCAGTACGTTTCAGGACTGGAATGATAGGAGAATTACATACATTGGAGTCAGTTTCTACAACCACTCCTTGAGCAATAAGTTCGTCAATAATTTTGGATAAGGCTGCTACAGCCTCAGGTGGCAATCTGTACTGTCTGATTCGTGGCAGAACTATACCTTGCTTGAGAGTCACACGATGGGGTGTGATATGCATACAACCTACATCAGTTGGACCTTGCGCCCATAAATGCTGTGGTACATTCAATAATCTTGGATCAAAATCACGTAATACATAATGACCTTTAAAGTCTCTCAGGAACAATCGGACCCCTTCTGGGGAGCAGCAAATTACTGCACCTAATTCTTTTAGTGTTTTAATGCCTAACAAATTTTCTGGACATGATTTCGTGAGTAATAAATCAGTAGTTCGGGACAATGGACCAACTTCTAGAGTAACTGGTTTCGAAATTTCATTAACAATCGGCTTTCCTGAAAATCCAAGGGAAACATTTTTAGAGCCTGAGAGCGGAGCCCCTGGAACCTCGTCATGACTGATGGTAGTCCTACTTGCCCCTGTATCAATCAAAAACTTTCTGTCTTTCCCTAATACTTGACTGTGTACATAGGGACCCTCTTGATCTACAGGTATCTCGATGAGAGGCAAGCCTACCTCCCTCTCTAGGCTGTTTCATGAATATGGCTGATAATCTGGATACTCTGACTGGGCATACTGGTACATCTGCTGTGTAACATGTTGTGTTGCAGCGATCGGCTGCGGTGCTGTGACTGTCTGTTGTGCATTCTGTGGTGGCTGAGAAGTCTGTGAAACTTGTTCTTGTCTAGGCGGACGTGGTCTTTCTTTAGTCTTACCAGTAGCTATGTTGTGTTTCAGAACTGCACACTCGTTTATAAAATGACCTGGCTGTTTACAGTAATTGCAAGTCCCTTTAACGGGAGCTGCAGGATGACTGGCTTGATTCGGACCCCTCTTCTGACTGTCTTGTGGAACAGATTGTGCAACTAATACTTTCATTTTTGTGTCCTTCATACGTCTCCTTTCGTGTTCCTGCTCCTCCCTGATTCTATTCTGGTGATACTGGAGCATTTGTAACATTTGTGACGGAGTATTAGCTTGCCAACTACTTTCGACTTTCAATACTCGATTTTTAACTTGTGGACTTGAATTCTCGACCAGTTTGGTAACAAAAAGATGAGGGTACGATTCACTACTTGTTTTCAGACCACTGTTAATAATAAAACATTTTTCGAATCTAGAATAAAAATCACTAGTGTCTTCATCCTGTTTCTGTTTACAAGCTGAGATAGCATCCCAATCTTCCTTTTTCGTGGCTAGTAATCTTGGCAAAACCTGTATCAATAACTCGGGCAATTCTTTACCCCCAAGACCGGTACCTGGTACTCGTGAATTATCTTCAGCTTCTAGAGCTGTCCAATCTATCTTTTTCTCTCCCACCTCCCATTCTTTTTCCTTGAGTTTTTCATATACCCCTGCGGGCAACAGAACCTTTAACATTTTAATGATATCAGGATACGTGTATTCTCCCATACGGAGCATGTCTTTTAATTCTCGATGGAACCCTGCTGGATCTTTGTCGTGACAGGGAATTAACTTTTTCATCTCTAAGAGTTCCATCTTTGTGATAGGGGTGTAAACAAATACTCGTTCTAGTTCACCACCCGTTCCTCTAACTGGGTGTACTTCTCGTAACGGATGCTGTCTATCTATGTAAAATGATTTACTTTCTGGAGGTGAGACATGAACAAAATGCGGATTCAGAAACGTTCGATATTTGTGGCGCTGTTCTAGAATGATACTAATTAAATCGGTACCTAGACCTCTCCATCTATACTGGAGTAACTTGTTCAAAACATCATGTAACGGACCTGGATCAGAATGCTGTCCCTCATACAGTGTAATGAGGTGCTGGATCATATACATACCCACCAGTCGCTGCTCGGCTGGGGGCAGTTTCAGAAACATTTGTGCCACTATTTCGTCTGGAAAAGTGGTAGAATCAGTAGTCCACCGGACTGCTGATCGGGCTAGCTCTTGTTCATGCATGGTACTAAGTTCACTATAACCGATTCGTGATTTCAGAATGTGATCGGTAGCTTGGAATACTTGCTCAAGAGAACCTTGTTCTGGTGCTGGAGGAGGGAAAACTTTCTTGTGATCTAGGCGTGAATGTCGGTCGGGAAGTCTAGTTCTACCTACATACGCTATTCTGGAGGGATTCTCGTCGTCTACCTCTTCAGTATCAGAGTTGTCTTCTTTCTCGGTTACTTGTGCTGCTTCTCGTTTCTCGTGTAACTTTATTATTTCCCTACGGATTTTCTTGTACATACTCTCTATACAGTTCTGTGTCTTGTGTCTTCCCTCGGCTATATGGTCACTCCACCTGGTCAGGACTTTCATTTCTTCTGGATCTTTATCCGGATAATCTTGTTCTCTTATTAAACAATTAATTAGAAACTTTAAAAGCATAAGCTGAATCTCGACTTTTCTTTGAACCATGGCGTCGCGAATACTTTCTGGATCTACTCCTGTACGGATGAAACGGTATATTCTGTCTAGATAACCTTTCATATTCGGTAGGGTGTCCAAATATTCGGTCACCCGTCTTACACGCAATGAATACAGGACCATATCATCATCGCCTGGGACTGGATCATAACGGCATTCGGTAAGGGCTCGCTTGATATCTGCAACTGACTGAAGTTTGGGCGAACGCTGTAACGCTCGTGCATGTAGCTCGAGTAACGTTATACGTCTGGGTTGAGGCGGGGTTCCAGGAGGACTTCCCCCCGTGGCCCCTAGACTAGAATCGTCGGTGTGTACTGTACGTGCTGGAAGAGTGACTGATGTAGCGGGTACATGTACTGTAGGCTGGACCGGGGGTGCCGTGACAGGTGCTGCAACGGGTGCCCCGGTGGCTGGAGGAACAGGAATTACATTATTTACAGGAGCAGGCGGAACAGGATTAGCATAGGCTGGGACTGTGTCGTCCAAATAGGACGAGAGAAAAATATCAGCTGCGGTCGGTTTGTGACGTAGCTTAATCGGAACTAATGGCGGCGGAAAGTTACATGGTGCTTCCGGGGTTGCTTTTGGCAAGCCCTCGGCAAGAAGAGGATACATACCCTTAATAAGGGCATTTCTCTGTCTGTCTGACTGTTCGGCTTTAACTCGTTCACCTACTTCGATTAATTCCCTTTCTTGGGCTTTTTCTGAGGATTCCCTACTTAATTCTGTTTTTCTGATTTCTTTTTCGGTTCTTCTATGAGATTCCTTGCGCCATAACTCGATGGCATCTTTCTGGGACTGTCTGGCTTTCTTTTTCCATAATGCTTCTTCTACTCGCATGATGCACTCGGCATCCCACGTACCTGATACGGGCCATCTATATTTCTCTTCTAATTCCTTGGTATAATCCACCCATAAGTCTAGATATAATATGGCACTTAAGCCATGCTTATGATACATAAAATGACCTGGACTGTCCCTAGGCGGGACAGGAACTGCTTCCTCTAATAATCCTTTTCTGGTTTTTAACTGACGTAACTTCGAAAATAGAGGCATAGTTTAGGCTGGAGTCTGGACACAATACAATACACGATAAACACAATAATAACTGGAAAAACAAATCACTCATACCACGACATTGAAAACGCATGGAATAACATTTAAAATAACAGTTCGGACAGAACACATGAATTTCTCGAGAACAGAACTTACTAGAATGACTAGATGCACTGCTAAAACAGCACGAAACTTACCGGTCCCATAAAGAGACACGTCAGGACCCGCGTCCACCTAGGTGAACACTTCGTGTTGGATCTGCGTACCCAAACCCACGGACCAGAGACAAATTAATTGACCCTGTCTAGATACTACCCCAGCAACGGTACTCACCGGGCAGCAAGAACGGAAGGCCTCGGACTGGACTGGACTGCTACGACGACGGACTACGAACTTCGGACTTCAGTTACAGGTGGGCCTCCGGATACCTCGGACCTTGGACTCTCGGCTTGGGCTCTGGTCGGGACTCGCCGCGTTCCTCACCGCCTCGTCTGGATGCTGGACCGCAACCTCCGTCTCCTCCGTGGGCCTGAGGGATACTTGAAGCAGAAATATCTGCACGTGCACGGTATGGTTCCGTCACGGCTGCAGAGGATCAGGGGGCCTGCGTGGCTTCTCCGGCGCGTGGGGAAAGGGCAAGTCCCTATTCGGGCGCCATTATGTGGTAAATAAATAATTAATTACCGGTTCTATTTTTTAATACAATGAATGAAACAGATAGCTCAATAAATAAGAGTCAGGATTCGAGGTATCTTGAGTCTACAGGCTTTAATCAGGCATAAAGGACAGGAACAGGACAGCCTGCAATAGTACGGAATGGCAGCTGCCAGGGAAGGGAAATGGCATGTAATGGGCATAAGGGAATCTGGGAATCTGGGTAACTTTTTGTAACAGTTCACAGTATATATATCAAAACAATTGCATTACATTCAATACAGTAGGCGTAGCAGTAGGCGTGACTCGTAGCAGTCACGAAAGATAAGGGCAAAATGATGTAACAAGAAGGCGTGTACAGGGCGTATACATAGACATGTGATGTAAACGTAACAGAATATGTCATAAACGGGGCGGAAACATGGAGGGGGCTACCTGAGCAGCTGGGACCTCTAACCTAGTGGTGCGCGCAAACGGGCAATGACGTGTTACCAGGGAGAACTGGGGGCTATGACTTCTGCGCTAGAAGAGGAGACTAAAGTCTGGAGTGTCAGAGCGACATGTACCCAAGGCATATCTGGTATCTGGTGTTTGGAGTACATATTGATAGAATCCAAAAGTTATCAGGGCAAAGGCTAATAGACTCTAAGACTGGTGTATGCATAATTCTACATGTATTGCGTGTACGAGGAATATTCTATGAATATTAATACAGTATTTCTCTTACATGGAGACATAAAGGCTAGACCATGACGGAAACTATTGATGCGATTCAGTAGCTTAGGAATGCAGAGAAGGAGGGCTGGACTGATAACTAGAATCATAACATACTCTTGGCAGACTGGGAGGCAAAGCCAGGCCGGGCCGGGCACTGCGAGGCATGAAGTAAGCGAAGGGTCAGGGATGCAGGTGGGGGCTGTATCGCCCCTCGGAGAGGGTTCAGGAGACAGGAGCTGAATCTGAGTCCGGGCCCTTTTGAGGCCTAGAAACGGGGACAATTCAATGAATTAACGTGCACACCGTAAAATGTGGCAACGTAGGTTTACATAGGCCTAATATTTGTTGTTTTCACGAGGACTGGAAACTGGCATACTAGAGATGGACACAACTGTAATTGCGTCTTTAATCGATCACAGGGGGATACATGCATCTCGATCATGCACATATAGCATAAGATGGGGAACACGTAGGCACATACAACATGGCAAAATTTACTTTTCCACAGAAAGACACACATTCACTGGATGATGTCATCAGTGATGTCATCAGTGATGTCATTTGAGATGTCATCAGTGATATCATGAGTGATGTCACTGACTATGTCATGAGTGATGTAATATGTGACGTCATTAGCAGTGCTTTGTGGGCGCGCCAGTTATAGTGAGTACAACTAACTATAACGTGGGAATTTCAATGGTTTTGTATGAGTAAATTGTCCAGCTAACTATAACTGATATAAAACCTATGGTTTTTTTCAATGAATTTGCTAGGTTTTTTAAATGCTAATTCCTAACTATAACGTGTGTAAAACCTATGGTTTTTTTCAGTGAATTTGCAAGGTTTTTTAAATGCTAATTCTTCACTATAACATGGCTGTAACCTATGGTTTTTTCAGTGAATTTCAATGGTTTTGTAAATGAAATTTTTTTAATGTAATAATTGTTATACCTTTTATACTGATTTACTATATTATTATAATTATTTTATTAGATATATTATTTTTTAAATTACATTACATAGTTTTAATATAAATTGATAAAAAAATGTTTGTACACCTCTCTGCAACACAGCCCCCTGACGCGTTTGCAGAGGGGGAACTAATTCACCTAGCATACTGGGGGTCCCTAGCCTAGGAACTTCCAGTATTCCCCAGGGGGCTGCATTGCAGAGAGGTGTAATGAGGCCACACCCTTTTTTACACCTCTGCAGCACAGACCACGGGCACGTTTGCAGAGGGGGGAGTATGCGCCAGGGGGCTGCGTTGCTTTGCCCCGGAGGGCGGCTGTCCCCGGGGCAGTGTGGGGGGATTGGGCAGCCCCACACTTCTTTATCTCTATGCCCCCACAATTTGGTCCCCCTGGGGGGTAATTTTTAAATAAACATACCGTTTAAAAAAAAAAAAACATTTTTGGCCTTGGGGGTCCTTGTGGGACCCCATGAGCAGGCCTAGGGGGTCAGGGTGCTTCTACCCTGCCCCCTTTTTGTGTTCTACACATTTGTTTTTCTGCTTTCTTGTACCTCGGTCTACCGAGCACAAGATGGCTGCCAACACTTCCTGGTTTGAAGTGTTGAAAGCCAATGAGCATGCAGCTCGTGCTCGAGAAGTTTTAGAACTCAAAAAGGGGGCAGGGTAGAAGCACCCTGACACCCTAAACCCCTTTTTTTTGTGAAAATCATGGGGTGCGCACCCCGCGATTTTTCGATTATTTATTTATTTATTTTTGCTTTGGGGGTCCCTGTGGGACCCCCTGAGCAGGCCTAGGGGGTCAGGGTGCTTCTACCCTGCCCCCTTTTTGAGTTATACACTTTTTTCTGCTTTCTTGTGCCTCAGTCTACTAAGCTACAAGATGGCTGCCATCCATTTCTGTTTTGGAGTGTTGATAGACAGTGGCAGCCAATCAGCATTAAGCTCGTGCATGGCAAGGTGCGCGCACGGTGCGTGCACGGTGCGCGCTTATAGATATATAATTGATTTCAACTTTAATTTTCTCAGGAACTACTGGAGGGATTTACACTATTTAATCAAAAGCGTGATCTGCGTACCAGACTCTACCATTTTGCCAAGTTTGGTGTAATTCCGTTCAGCGGTTCGGGCTGTACCCGTGTCTAAAGGTCCTACGGAAATTAACATGGGGAAAACACGTTTTGGGACCCCCCCTTTTTTCTCGGCCCCCGCTTGACGAATCTACCCAAGACAGGAGCGCAGCGGAGCTGGCCAAAATGTTGGAAAATTACAAGCAAATTCCTCAACCGGCGCCAAAGTTATTCCCAATAGAATGTTGCGGATTTCCTATGGAAACTAGGTCTTAACTATAACTACCTACTGGCGACCGCCAGTTGGTAATATATATATAACGTGTATATCGTGCCTGGAGTGGTAATTGGCATATATATATATATATATATATATATATATATATATATATATATATATATATATATATATATATATATATATATATATATATATATATATATATATATATCCCAAAACTTGCAGCTCCCAAATGCGGAAAGAACCAGTGGAGACCCAATAATTGGCAGCAGATTTATTTTCGAACAGCAGCCTGCCCGCAGGAACTCCTTTGGCAAGAAATAATAAATACACCATGTGTCCCAGCCAAACGCGTTTCGAGAATGAAACCTCTTCATCAGTGGCTTTGTGTAAAGGCAGGGTGAAAGCGTCTACCGGCACTTCTTTCCTTTTGACTTCTACCCGCCCCAGTGGGCGTGGCCCTCGGGCCTCCTGGGAGATGTAGTCCGTGCCCAGTCTTACCCCAGTGGGTGCGCTTCACCATGCTTAAATTGTCACAAAATTCTGGGTGTCTTGACTCCAGGTCCCTGCTCCGCTTTATTGATGCTGTTCCCGCTGTGAGCAAAGCACCTTACTGCTCAGGTGCGTGCTCTGTCTCCCACCGCTCACGAGCAGCTTCAGTGACGCTGCAGCGGCCCCGCTCCAAACAGCAGTCGGCTCTTCCCACGACCCTAGGCAGGCCGTTATCAATCCCAAAACTTGCAGCTCCCAAATGCGGAAAGAACCAGTGGAGACCCAATAATTGGCAGCAGATTTATTTTCGAACAGCAGCCTGCCCGCAGGAACTCCTTTGGCAAGAAATAATAAATACACCATGTGTCCCAGCCAAACGCGTTTCGAGAATGAAACCTCTTCATCAGTGGCTTTGTGTAAAGGCAGGGTGAGAGCGTCTACCGGCACTTCTTTGCTTTTGACTTCTACCCGCCCCAGTGGGCGTGGCCCTCGGGCCTCCTGGGAGATGTAGTCCGTGCCCAGTCTTACCCCAGTGGGTGCGCTTCACCATGCTTAAATTGTCACAAAATTCTGGGTGTCTTGACTCCAGGTCCCTGCTCCGCTTTATTGATGCTGTTCCCGCTGTGAGCAAAGCACCTTACTGCTCAGGTGCGTGCTCTGTCTCCCACCGCTCACGAGCAGCTTCAGTGACGCTGCAGCGGCCCCGCTCCAAACAGCAGTCGGCTCTTCCCACGACCCTAGGCAGGCCGTTATCAATCCCAAAACTTGCAGCTCCCAAATGCGGAAAGAACCAGTGGAGACCCAATAATTGGCAGCAGATTTATTTTCGAACAGCAGCCTGCCCGCAGGAACTCCTTTGGCAAGAAATAATAAATACACCATGTGTCCCAGCCAAACGCGTTTCGAGAATGAAACCTCTTCATCAGTGGCTTTGTGTAAAGGCAGGGTGAAAGCGTCTACCGGCACTTCTTTGCTTTTGACTTCTACCCGCCCCAGTGGGCGTGGCCCTCGGGCCTCCTGGGAGATGTAGTCCGTGCCCAGTCTTACCCCAGTGGGTGCGCTTCACCATGCTTAAATTGTCACAAAATTCTGGGTGTCTTGACTCCAGGTCCCTGCTCCGCTTTATTGATGCTGTTCCCGCTGTGAGCAAAGCACCTTACTGCTCAGGTGCGTGCTCTGTCTCCCACCGCTCACGAGCAGCTTCAGTGACGCTGCAGCGGCCCCGCTCCAAACAGCAGTCGGCTCTTCCCACGACCCTAGGCAGGCCGTTATCAATCCCAAAACTTGCAGCTCCCAAATGCGGAAAGAACCAGTGGAGACCCAATAATTGGCAGCAGATTTATTTTCGAACAGCAGCCTGCCCGCAGGAACTCCTTTGGCAAGAAATAATAAATACACCATGTGTCCCAGCCAAACGCGTTTCGAGAATGAAACCTCTTCATCAGTGGCTTTGTGTAAAGGCAGGGTGAGAGCGTCTACCGGCACTTCTTTGCTTTTGACTTCTACCCGCCCCAGTGGGCGTGGCCCTCGGGCCTCCTGGGAGATGTAGTCCGTGCCCAGTCTTACCCCAGTGGGTGCGCTTCACCATGCTTAAATTGTCACAAAATTCTGGGTGTCTTGACTCCAGGTCCCTGCTCCGCTTTATTGATGCTGTTCCCGCTGTGAGCAAAGCACCTTACTGCTCAGGTGCGTGCTCTGTCTCCCACCGCTCACGAGCAGCTTCAGTGACGCTGCAGCGGCCCCGCTCCAAACAGCAGTTGGCTCTTCCCACGACCCTAGGCAGGCCGTTATCAATCCCAAAACTTGCAGCTCCCAAATGCGGAAAGAACCAGTGGAGACCCAATGATTGGCAGCAGATTTATTTTCGAACAGCAGCCTGCCCGCAGGAACTCCTTTGGCAAGAAATAATAAATACACCATGTATCCCAGCCAAACGCGTTTCGAGAATGAAACCTCTTCATCAGTGGCTTTGTGTAAAGGCAGGGTGAAAGCGTCTACCGGCACTTCTTTGCTTTTGACTTCTACCCGCCCCAGTGGGCGTGGCCCTCGGGCCTCCTGGGAGATGTAGTCCGTGCCCAGTCTTACCCCAGTGGGTGCGCTTCACCATGCTTAAATTGTCACAAAATTCTGGGTGTCTTGACTCCAGGTCCCTGCTCCGCTTTATTGATGCTGTTCCCGCTGTGAGCAAAGCACCTTACTGCTCAGGTGCGTGCTCTGTCTCCCACCGCTCACGAGCAGCTTCAGCGACGCTGCAGCGGCCCCGCTCCAAACAGCAGTCGGCTCTTCCCACGACCCTAGGCAGGCCGTTATCAATCCCAAAACTTGCAGCTCCCAAATGCGGAAAGAACCACTGGTCTCCACTGGTTCTTTCCGCATTTGGGAGCTGCAAGTTTTGGGATATATATATTATATATATATATATATATATATATATATATATATATATATATATATAGATATATATATATATATATCTATATATATATATATATATATATATATATATATATATATAT